>NC_086445.1:518897616-519505116 GCF_028390025.1 Pseudophryne corroboree
GCTCATACATATATACAGTGCCCAACTGTATATATATATGTTTACTTTTGCCAAAAAGAGGATCCAAATGCTGCCCAGGGCGCCCCCCCCTGCGCCCTTACAGTGAGTATGTGAGATGTGTGGGAGCAATGGCGCACAGCTGCAGGGCTGTGCGTTACCTCAGTGAAGAACGGAGTCTGCTGCCGCCGATTTGAAGTCTTCTTGCTTCTCATACTCACCCGGCTTCGGTCTTCCGGCTCAACGAGGGGGACGGCGGCGCGGCTCTGGGATCGGACGGCGAGGGTGAGATCCTGCGTACGATCCCTCTGGAGCTAATGGTGTCCAGTAGCCCAAGAAGCAGGACCTAGCTTCTAGCCCCTCTGTCCCACGATGCAGGGAGTCTGTTGCCAGCAGAGCTCCCTGAAAATAAAAAAACCTAACAAAATACTTTCTCTCAGCGAACTCAGGAGAGCTCACTGAAAAGCACCCAGCTCGTCTGGGCACAGTATCAAACTGAGGTCTGGAGGAGGGGCATAGAGGGAGGAACCAGTGCACACCAGAACCTAAATTCTTTCTTAAAAGTGCCCATGTCTACTGCAGAGCCCGTCTATCCCCATGGTCCTTACGGAGTCCCCCAGCATCCACTAGGACGTTAGAGAAACTGCAAATTTCCATGTGTTTTAGAAATACATTTTATATGGACATCACCACCAGATTAAATATTTTATAAATCTTTTCAGTTAATTAGAAAGATAAACAGGCCTACATTGATTATTCAAACCTGTAGTATCCACGTGAATTAATTTGTATCAGAGCCCCTTGACTGGGGACAGACATGTAACGCAAGTCACATTTGTATGTAACATCAATGACATGTCAAAACTGATTTTGGTTAGCATTCGGTTTTTGGTTTGCGTGTTATTCATAAAGTTAAGGTCTTAGAAGCATAGAGTATAACAATCATTGTAAAAAATTAGGAGAGCAGGTTGAAATATATAAGTCACCTCAGTTTCTAGGTCTATTCTCTTGCAACGAGTCACACTTATAATAAAAAGTAAATAAGAATGCACATTTTTCTGCTTCTAAGCATTATGACTGCCTACCCCATATATATTTTTGAAATGTTAGATTTCAGCTTTATTGGTGTGTGGTGAATACTATTAAAAATGAACAGGAAATGTAATGCGAGTAACATGGAATGGCCCATATAAATCTGTACAGTGAAACACAAAAGTATAAGCAGTCTATGCAACAGCAATACCTCTACACTAGGCTGTGGTTGAGGAGGGAAAAAATAAGATTTTACTCACCGGTAAATCTATTTCTCGTAGTCCGTAGACGGGCTCCGCAGGAGACTGGGCACTCTAAAGAAAGATTTAGTACTACCTGGTGTGCACTGGCTCTTCCCTCTATGCCCCTCCTCCAGACCTCAGTTAAGGAAACTGTGCCCGGAAGAGCTGACATTACAAGGAAAGGATTTTGGAATCCAGGGTAAGACTCATACCAGCCACACCAATCACACCGTATAACTCGTGATAAACTTACCCAGTTAACAGTATGAACAACAAACAAGCATCACTCAACTGATGCCACATAACATAACCCTTTAGTAAGCAATAACTATATACACGTATTGCAGAAAGTCCGCACTTGGGACGGGTGCCCAGCATCCACTACGGACTACGAGAAATAGATTTACCGGTGAGTAAAATCTTATTTTCTCTAACGTCCTAGTGGATGCTGGGGACTCCGTAAGGACCATGGGGATTATACCAAAGCTCCCAAACGGGCGGGAGAGTGCGAGGACTCTGCAGCACCGAATGGGCAAACTCAAGGTCCTCCTCAGCCAGGGTATCAAACTTGTAGAACTTTGCAAATGTGTTTGAACCCGACCAAGTAGCAGCTCGGCAAAGCTGTAATGCCGAGACCCCTCGGGCAGCCGCCCCAGAAGAGCCCACCTTTCTCGTGGAATGGGCTTTAACTGATTTTGGATGCGGCAACCCAGCCGCAGAATGAGCCTGCTGAATCGTGCCACAGA
Organism: Pseudophryne corroboree; assembly: GCF_028390025.1. Taxonomy (NCBI): domain Eukaryota; kingdom Metazoa; phylum Chordata; class Amphibia; order Anura; family Myobatrachidae; genus Pseudophryne; species Pseudophryne corroboree. The sequence continues at coordinate 518,899,634 of NC_086445.1, forward strand.
TCCAGCGAGCAATAGTTTGCTTTGAAGCAGGAGCACCCAGCTTGTTGGATGCATACAGGACAAACAGCGAGTCAGTCTTCCTGACTCCAGCCGTTCTGGTCACATAAATCTTCAAAGCCCGGACTACGTCAAGCAACTTTGAATCCTCCAAGTCACCAGTAGCCGCAGGCACCACAATAGGTTGGTTCAAATGAAAGGATGACACCACCTTTGGCAGAAATTGCGGACGAGTCCGCAATTCTGCCCTATCCATATGGAAAACCAGATAGGGGCTCTTACATGACAAAGCAGCCAATTCTGACACACGCCTAGCCGAAGCTAAGGCCAAGAGCATGACCACTTTCCATGTGAGATACTTTAGCTCTACGGTCTTAAGTGGCTCACACCAGTAGGATTTCAGGAAACTCAACACCACGTTAAGATCCCAAGGTGCCACTGGTGGCACAAAAGGGGGCTGAATATGCAGCACTCCCTTAACAAACATCTGAACCTCAGGCAGTGAAGCCAGTTCTTTTTGGAAGAAAATGGATAGGGCCGAAATCTGGACCTTTATGGACCCTAATTTCAGGCCCATAGTCACTCCTGACTGTAGGAAGTGCAGGAATCGACCCAGCTGGAATTCCTCTGTAGGGGCCTTCCTGGCCTCACACCAAGCAACATATTTTCGCCATATACGGTGATAATGCTTTGCTGTCACATCCTTCCTAGCCTTTATCAGCGTAGGAATAACTTCATCCGGAATGCCTTTTTCCGCTAGGATCCGGCTTTCAACCGCAATGCCGTCAAACGCAGCCGCGGTAAGTCTTGGAACAGACAGGGCCCTTGTTGTAACAGGTCCTGTCTGAGAGGCAGAGGCCACGGGTCCTCTGTGAGCATTTCTTGCAATTCCGGGTACCAAGTCCTTCTTGGCCAATCCGGAACAATGAGTATTGTTCTCACTCCTCTTTTTCTTACAATTCTCAGCACTTTTGGTATGAGAGGAAGAGGAGGAAACACATAGACCGACTGGAACACCCACGGTGTTACTAGTGCGTCCACAGCTATCGCCCGAGGGTCCCTTGACCTGGCACAATATCTTATTAGCTTTTTGTTGAGACGGGACGCCATCATGTCCACCTGTGGCAGTTCCCATCGATTTGCAATCTGCGTGAAGACTTCTTGATGAAGTCCCCACTCTCCTGGGTGGAGGTCGTGCCTGCTGAGGAAGTCTGCTTCCCAGTTGTCCACTCCCGGAATGAACACTGCTGACAGTGCTAGTACGTGATTCTCCACCCAACGAAGAATCCTGGTGGCTTCTGCCATTGCCACCCTGCTTCTTGTGCCGCCCTGGCTGTTTACATGGGCCACTGCCGTGATGTTGTCTGACTTAATCAGCACTGGTTGGTTTTGAAGCAGAGGCTCCGCTTGACTCAGGGCGTTGTATACGGCCCTTAGTTCCAGGATATTGATGTGCAGACAAGTCTCCTGACTTGACCACAGCCCCTGGAAGTTTCTGCCTTGAGGGACTGCCCCCCATCCTCGGAGGCTTGCATCCGTGGTCACCAGGACCCAGTCCTGTATGCCGAACCTGCGGCCCTCGAGGAGGTGAGCACTTTGCAGCCACCACAGAAGAGACACCCTGGCCCTGGGGGACAGGGTGATCAGCCGATGCATCTGAAGATGCGATCCGGACCACTTGTCCAACAGATCCCACTGAAGGATCCTCGCATGGAACCTGCCGAAGGGAATGGCTTCGTATGACGCCACCATCTTTCCCAGGACACGCGTGCAGTGATGCACCGATACCTGTTTTGGTTTTAGGAGGCCTCTGACCAGAGTCACGAGCTCCTGAGCCTTCTCCTCCGGGAGAAACACCCTTTTCTGGTTTGTGTCCAGAATCATGCCCAGGAAGGGCAGATGCGTCGTAGGAATCAGCTGCGACTTTGGAATATTCAGAATCCAGCCGTGCCGTTGCAACACTTCCTGAGAGAGTGCTACGCTGATCAGCAACCGCTCCCTGGACCTCGCCTTTATGAGGAGATCGTCCAAGTATGGGATAATCGTAACCCCTTGCTTCCGAAGGAGCACTATCATTTCCGCCATCACCTTGGTAAATATTCTCTGTGCCGTGGACAGGCCAAACGGCAACGTCTGGAATTGGTAATGACAGTCCTGTACCACAAACCTGAGGTACTCCTGATGAGGTGGATAAATGGGGACATGCAAGTACACATCCTTGATGTCCAGAGACACCATAAAATCCCCCTCTTCCAGGCTTGCAATGACCGCTCTGAGCGATTCCATTTTGAACTTGAATCTTTTCAGATAAATGTTCAGGGATTTTAAATTCAATATGGGTCTGACCGAACCGTCCGGTTTCGGTACCAGAAACATTGTGGAATAGTATCCTCTTCCTTGTTGAAGGAGGGGAACCTTTACCACCACCTGCTGGAGATATAACTTGTGAATTGCCGCTAACACTACTTTCATTTCTATGGGGGAAGCTGGCAGGGCCGATTTGAGGTAACGGTGAGGGGGCATCACTTCGAATTCCAGCTTGTATCCCTGAGACACAATCTGTATAGCCCAGGGATCCACCTGTGAGCGAACCCACTGGTGGCTGAAATTTCGGAGACGCGCCCCCACCGCTCCTGGCTCCTGTGGAGCCCCAGCGTCATGCGGTGTATTTAGTGGAAGCCGGGGAGGACTTCTGTTCCTGGGAACTAGCTGTGTTGTGCAGCTTCTTTCCTCTACCCCTGCCTCTGGCCAGAAAGGACGCACCTCTGACCTTCTTGCTTCTCGGTGATCGAAAGGACTGCATTTGGTAATACGGTGCTTTCTTAGGCTGTGAGGGAATATATGGCAAAAAGTTTGACTTCCCAGCCGTAGCTGTGGAAACTAGGTCCGAGACACCGTCCCCAAACAATTCCTCACCCTTGTAAGGTAACACCTCCATGTGCTTTTTGGAGTCGGCATCACCTGTCCATTGCAGAGTCCACAGCATTTATTCTAGAGCCCAGTAGGCAAATGTCCCTCTGGGCATCCCTCTTATATAGGACAGCGTCTTTTATATACCCCAGGGTCAGTAAAATGGTATCCTTGTCTAAGATATCCATTTCCTCAGACAGATTATCTGTCCATGCTGCCACAGCACTACACATCCAGGCCGACGCAATAGCCGGCCTCAGTATAGTACCTGAGTGTGCATAAACAGACTTCAGGATACTTTCCTGCTTCCTATCTACAGGATCCTTCAGGGCGGCCGTATCCTGTGACGGCAGGGCCACCTTTTTAGATAAGCGTGTCAGAGCTTTATCTTCCCTAGGGGAGCATTCCCAGCGCATCCTGTCCGTTGGCAGGAAAGGGTACGCCATAAGTAACCTTTTGGAAATCAGCACTTTCTTATCGGGGGAATCCCATGCTTTTTCACATAATTAATTTAACTCATGTGAAGGGGGAATCCCATGCTTTTTCACATAATTAATTTAACTCATGTGAAGGGGGAAAAGTCACCTCTTGCTTTTGTCAGGGGCAGGGTTTTCCTCCGGTATATGCAATACATCCTTCATTGCTATAATCATGTATCGGATGGCTTTAGTCATTTTAGGCTGCAACTTTGCCTCATCGTCATCGACACTGGAGTCAGAATCCGTGTCGACATCTGTGTCAACCAACTGGGATAGTGGGCGCTTTTGAGACCCTGACGGCCTCTGAGCTGCAGAATCAGACACGGGTTGAGACCCTGACTGATTATCCAACCTTTTATGCAAGGAGCTTCCATTATCATTTAACACCTTCCACATATCCATCCAATCAGGTGTCGGCGCCGTCGGCGGTGACACCAGTCACTTGCACTTGTTCTGCCTCCACGTAACCGTCCTCGTCAAACATGTCGACACAAACGTACCGACACACCGCACACACACAGGGAATGCTCTAATTGAGGACAGGACCCCACAAGGCCTTTTGGGGAGACAGAGAGTGAGTATGCCAGCACAAACCCCAGCGCTATATAACCCAGGGATTACACAGTAACTTAGTGTTTACCCAGTAGCTGCTGTTTATGATAATTTTGCGCCTAAATTTATGTGCCCCCCCTCTCTTTTTACCATTTTTCTACCTTGATACTGCAGGGGAGAGCCTGGGGAGCTTCCTCTCAGCGGAGCTACGAAGAGAAAATGGCGCTGGTTAGTGCTGAGGAAGAAGGCCCCGTCCCCTCTGCGGCGGGCTTCAGTCCCGGGTCTGTGTAATAAAATGGCGGGGGCTCGTACATATATACAGTGCCCAGCTGTATATATGTGTATTTTTGCCAAGAGGTATCCTAATTGCTGCCCAGGGCGCCCCGCACCCTACAGTGACCGGAGTGTGTGGGTAGTGTGGGCGCAATGGCGCACAGCTGCAGTGCTGTGCGCTACCTCATGTGAAGACAGGAGTCTTCTGCCGCCGATTTCGATGTCTTCTTGCTTCTGACTTCTGGCTCTGCGAGGGGGACGGCGGCGCGGCTCCGGGAACGGACGACAAGGTCAGGTCCTGTGTTCGATCCCTCTGGAGCTAATGGTGTCCAGTAGCCTAAGAAGCGCAACCTAGCCGCAGTTAGTAGGTTTGCTTCTCTCCCCTCAGTCCCACGTAGCAGAGAGTCTGTTGCCAGCAGAAGCTCTCTGAAAATAAAAAAACCTAACTAAAATACTTTCTTATTAGCAAGCTCAGGAGAGCTCACTAAAAGCACCCAGCTCTGGCCGGGCACAGACTCTAACTGAGGTCTGGAGGAGGGGCATAGAGGGAGGAGCCAGTGCACACCAGGTAGTACTAAATCTTTCTTTAGAGTGCCCAGTCTCCTGTGGAGCCCGTCTATTCCCCATGGTCTTTACGGAGTCCCCAGCATCCACCAGGACGTTAGAGAAATATATATAACACATTACACTATTACTCAAGCCAGGAAAAATGCTGAACGTGCAAGTGATGCAAACACTTTTGCTCACCACTATACATGAAGTGTTTGGACTAAATTTCCACACCTTACAATCAGGAGGCAGGAATTTTCCAGTATTAGCGGCATCCAGCTACAGGTTAAAAAATAAGATTTTACTCACCGGTAAAACCATTTCTCGTAGTCCGTAGTGGATGCTGGGACTCCGTAAGGACCATGGGGAATAGCGGCTCCGCAGGAGACTGGGCACAACTAAAAGAAAGCTTTTGGTATTACCTGGTGTGCACTGGCTCCTCCCTCTATGACCCTCCTCCAGACCTCAGTTAGGATACTGTGCCCGGAAGAGCTGACACAATAAGGAAGGATTTTGAATCCCGGGTAAGACTCATACCAGCCACACCAATCACACCGTATAACTCGTGATACTATACCCAGTTAACAGTATGAACAATAACTGAGCCTCTCAACAGATGGCTCAACAATAACCCTTTAAACAATAACTATATACAAGTATTGCAGACAATCCGCACTTGGGATGGGCGCCCAGCATCCACTACGGACTACGAGAAATAGATTTACCGGTGAGTAAAATCTTATTTTCTCTGATGTCCTAAGTGGATGCTGGGACTCCGTAAGGACCATGGGGATTATACCAAAGCTCCCAAACGGGCGGGAGAGTGCGGATGACTCTGCAGCACCGAATGGGCAAACTCTAGGTCCTCCTCAGCCAGGGTGTCAAACTTGTAGAATTAGCAAATGTGTTTGACCCCGACCAAGTAGCTGCTCGGCAAAGTTGTAGAGCCGAGACCCCTCGGGCAGCCGCCCAAGAAGAGCCCACCTTCCTCGTGGAATGGGCTTTCACTGATTTAGGATGCGGCAGTCCAGCCGCAGAATGTGCAAGCTGAATCGTACTACAGATCCAGCGAGCAATAGTCTGCTTTGAAGCAGGAGCACCCAGCTTGTTGGGTGCATACAGGATAAACAACGAGTCAGTTTTCCTGACACTAGCTGTCCTGGAAACATAAATTTTCAGGGCCCTGACTACGTCCAACAACTTGGAAGCCTCCAAGTCTTTAGTAGCCGCAGGCACCACGATAGGTTGGTTCAAATGAAAGGCTGATACCACCTTAGGGAGAAACTGGGGACGAGTCCTCAATTCTGCCCTATCCATATGACAAATCAGATAAGGGCTTTTACATGACAAAGCCGCCAATTCTGACGCACGCCTGGCCGAAGCCAAGGCCAACAGCATGACCACTTTCCACGTGAGATATTTTAATTCCACGGTTTTAAGTGGCTCAAACCAATGTGACTTTAGGAAATCCAACACCACGTTGAGATCCCAAGGTGCCACTGGAGGCACAAAAGGGGGCTGAATATGCAGCACTCCCTTAACAAAAGTCTGAACTTCAGGTAGTGAAGCCAGTTCTCTCTGGAAGAAAATCGATAGAGTCGAAATCTGGACCTTAATGGAACCCAAGTTTAGGCCCATAGTCACCCCTGACTGTATGAAGTGCAGAAAACGGCCCAGCTGAAATTCCTCCGTTGGGGCCTTCCTGGCCTCACACCACGCAACATATTTTCGCCAAATGCGGTGATAATGGTTTGCGGTCACTTCTTTCCTAGCTTTAATCAGCGTAGGAATGACTTCCTCCGGAATGCCCTTTTCCTTCAGGATCCGGTGTTCAACCGTATGCCGTCAAACGCAGCCGCGGTAAGTCTTGGAACAGACAGGGCCCCTACTGCAGCAGGTCCTGTCTGAGCGGCAGAGGCCATGGGTCCTCTGAGATCATTTCTTGAAGTTCCGGGTACCAAGCTCTTCTTGGCCAATCCGGAACAATGAGTATAGTTCTTACTCCTCTTCTCCTTATTATCCTCAGTACCTTGGGTATGAGAGGAAGAGGAGGGAACACATAAACCGACCGGTACACCCACGGTGTCACTAGAGCGTCCACAGCTATCGCCTGAGGGTCTCTTGACCTGGCGCAATATCTTTCTAGCTTTTTGTTTAGGCGGGACGCCATCATGTCCACCTGTGGCCTTTCCCAACTGTTTACAATCAGTTGGAAGACTTCTGGATGAAGTACCCACTCTCCCGGGTGGAGGTCGTGCCTGCTGAGGAAGTCTGCTTCCCAGTTGTCCACTCCCGGAATGAACACTGCCGACAGTGCCAACACGTGATTTTCCGCCCATCGGAGAATCCTTGTGGCTTCTGCCATCGCCGTCCTGCTTCTTGTGCCGCCCTGTCGGTTTACATGGGCAACTGCCGTGATGTTGTCTGACTGGATCAGTACCGGCTGGTTTTGAAGCAGGGGTTTTGCCTGACTTAGGGCATTGAAAATGGCCCTCAGTTCCAGAATATTTATGTGTAGGGAAGTCTCCTGACTTGACCATAGTCCTTGGAAGTTTCTTCCCTGTGTGACTGCCCCCCAGCCTCGAAGGCTGGCATCCGTGGTCACCAGGACCCAGTCCTGCATGCCGAATCTGCGGCCCTCTTGAAGATGAGCACTTTGCAGCCACCACAGCAGAGACACCCTGGTCCTTGGAGACAGGGTTATCAGCCGATGCATCTGAAGATGCGATCCGGACCACTTGTCCAACAAGTCCCACTGAAAGGTTCTTGCATGGAACCTGCCGAATGGAATTGCTTCGTAGGAAGCTACCATTTTTCCCAGGACTCGCGTGCAGTGATGCACCGACACCTGTTTTGGTTTTAGGAGGCCTCTGACTAGAGGACAGCTCCTTGGCCTTCTCCTCCGGGAGAAACACTTTTTTCTGTTCTGTGTCCAGAACCATCCCCAGGAACAGTAGACGTGTCGTAGGGACCAGCTGTGACTTTGGAATATTTAGAATCCAACCGTGCTGTTGTAGCACCTCCCGAGATAGTGCTACCCCAACCTCGCCTTTATCAGGAGATCGTCCAAGTACGGGATAATTAAAACTCCCTTTTTTCGAAGGAGTATCATCATTTCGGCCATTACCTTGGTAAATACCCTCGGTGCTGTGGACAGACCAAACCGCAACGTCTGGAATTGGTAATGACAATCCTGTACCACAAATCTGAGGTACTCCTGGTGAGGATGGTAAATGGGGACATGCAGGTAAGCATCCTTGATGTCCAGTGATACCATGTAATCCCCCTCGTCCAGGCTTGCAATAACCGCCCTGAGCGATTCCATCTTGAACTTGAATTTTTTTTATATATGTGTTCAAGGATTTCAAATTTAAAATGGGTCTCACCGAACCGTCCGGTTTCGGTACCACAAACATTGTGGAATAGTAACCCCGTCCTTGTTGAAGGAGGGGCACCTTGACTATCACCTGCTGGGAATACAGCTTGTGAATTGCCTCTAGCACTGCCTCCCTGCCTGAGGGAGTTGTTGGCAAGGCAGATTTGAAGAAACGGCAGGGGGGGAGACGTCTCGAATTCCAGCTTGTACCCCTGAGATACTACTTGAAGGATCCAGGGATCCACCCGTGAGCGAGCCCACTGATTGCTGAAGTTTTTGAGACGGGCCCTCACCGTACCTGGCTCCGCCTGTGGAGCCCCAGCGTCATGCGGTGGACTTGGAGGAAGCGGGGGGAGGACTTTTGCTCCTGGGAACTGGCTGTATGCTGCAGCTTTTTCCCTCTACCTCTGCCTCTGGGCAGAAAGGACGCGCCTTTAACCCGCTTACCCTTATGGGGCCGAAAGGACTGTACCTGATAATACGGTGCTTTCTTTGGCTGTGAGGGAACATGGGGTAAAAATGCTGACTTCCCAGCTGTTGCTGTGGAAACGAGGTCCGAGAGACCATCCCCGAACTCCTCCTCACCCTTATAAGGCAAAACTTCCATGTGCCTTTTAGAATCTGCATCACCTGTCCACTGCCGAGTCCATAACCCTCTCCTGGCAGAAATGGACATTGCACTTATTTTAGATGCCAGCCGGCAAATATCCCTCTGTGCATCTCTCATGTATAAGACTGCGTCTTTAATATGCTCTACGGTTAGCAATATAGTGTCCCTGTCTAGGGTATCGATATTTTCCGACAGGGAATCTGACCACGCAGCTGCAGCACTGCACATCCATGCTGAAGCAATAGCTGGTCTCAGTATAATACCTGTGTGTGTATATACAGACTTAAGGATAGCCTCCTGCTTCCTATCAGCAGGCTCCTTTAGGGCGGCCGTATCCGGAGACGGTAGTGCCACCTTCTTTGACAAGCGTGTGAGCGCTTTATCCACCCTAGGGGATGTTTCCAAACGTGACCTATCCTCTGGCGGGAAAGGGTACGTCATTAGTAACCTTTTAGAAATTACCAGTTTCTTATCGGGGGAAGCCCACGCTTCTTCACACACTTCATTTAATTCCTCAGATGGAGGAAAAACTACTGGTAGTTTTTTCTCTCCAAACATAATACCCTTTTTTGTGGTTCCTGGGGTAACATCAGAAATGTGCAACACATTTTTCATTGCCTCAATCATGTAACGTGTGGCCCTATTGGAAGTTACATTAGTCTCATCGTCGTCGACACTGGAGTCAGTATCCGTGTCGACATCTGTGTCTGCCATCTGAGGTAGCGGGCGTTTTAGAGCCCCTGATAGCTTTTGAAACGCCTGGGCAGGCACAGGCTGAGAAGCCGGCTGTCACATATTTGGTATGTCGTCAAAGTTTTTGTGTAAGGAGTTGACACTTTCACGTAATTCCTTCCACAAGTCCATCCACTCAGGTGTCGGCCCCGCAGGGGGTGACATCACATTTATCGGCATCTGCTCCGCCTCCACATAAGCCTCCTCATCAAACATGTCGACACAGCCGTACCGACACACCGCACACACACAGGGAATGCTCTGACAGAGGACAGGACCCCACAAAGCCCTTTGGGGAGACAGAGAGAGTATGCCAGCACACACCAGAGCGCTATATAACACAGGGATGAACACTATAACTGAGTGATTTACCCTTATAGCTACTTATATATATACTGCTGCGCCTAAATTTAGTGCCCCCCTCTCTTTTTTACCCTTTGTAGTCTTGAAACTGCAGGGGAGAGCCTGGGAGCGATCCTTCCAGCGGAGCTGTGAGGGAAAAATGGCGCCAGTGTGCTGAGGGAGATAGCCCCGCCCCTTTTTCGGCGGGCTTCTCCCGCTTTTTATGGATCTCTGGCAGGGGTATTTTTCACATATATAGCCTCTAGGACTATATATTGTGATTATTTTGCCAGCCAAGGTGTTAATATTGCTGCTCAGGGCGCCCCCCCCCCCCCCCCCCAGCGCCCTGCACCCATCAGTGTCCGGAGTGTGAGGTGTGCATGAGGAGCAATGGCGCACAGCTGCAGTGCTGTGCGATACCTTGTTGAAGACCAAAGTCTTCTGCCGCCGATTTTCAGGACCATCTTCTTGCTTCTGGCTCTGTAAGGGGGACGGCGGCGCGGCTCCGGACGATCGAGGTCGGGCCCTGTGTTCGATTCCTCTGGAGCTAATGGTGTCCAGTAGCCTAAGAAGCCCAAGCTAGCTGAAAGCAGGTAGGTTCGCTTCTTCTCCCCTTAGTCCCTCGTAGCAGTGAGTCTGTTGCCAGCAGATCTCACTGAAAATAAAAAAACCTAAAATATACTTTCTTTTCTAGGAGCTCAGGAGAGCTCCTAGTGTGCATCCAGCTCAGCCGGACACAAGATTCTAACTGAGGTCTGGAGGAGGGTCATAGAGGGAGGAGCCAGTGCACACCAGGTAGACCAAAAGCTTTCTTTTAGTTGTGCCCAGTCTCCTGCGGAGCCGCTATTCCCCATGGTCCTTACGGAGTCCCAGCATCCACTTAGGACGTCAGAGAAACACTGAGCACAGAATCCACATAATTATTTTGATGAGGTGAGGTTATGCTAGCATTAATATTTACCGTCTAACTGGACTTCTGCTTCTTTTGTGTCTCGGTGGTGGAGGCATTCGTCGAGGGGGGCTCCTCCTTCGTGGAGATGGTCTACGTCGGGGGCTAGGTCGTCTTCTTGGGCTGTAAGACCTATTAAAATTAAACAGTTATCAATAGATATATAATTATTTTATTGGGATTGGGTGAAGGATGATGGCAAGAATGAGGGGAAGAAAAAACTAAAAACAAACAAACAAACAAACCCAAAGAAGAGCAAATGAGAAAGGGCTCTGCTCACAAGAGCAATCCATAGGGGGAGGGAAGGGCCAACATCGGTGAATCAGTGTGCGAATTAAAGAGATTAAATACTGTAGGAAAGAAACTGTAGGCTTTGATAAATTGGCAAACTACATATTTCCAGGTAAGGATGAGGGTACTCAACTAGATTTAACTACAGGTAATTCACATGTATGAAGAGCACTGATGTGCATAAATGTCCCACTATAAACACACATTCTTACATTATCTAATATTTACCTTGATCTGGAACGATGCCGTCTTCGTGGCCTTGAATGGGAAGGTGAACGAGACTTTGATTTCGAGCGTGAGCGAGACCTGTGGCGATGTCTCTCTTTCTCTTTAGTTTTACGAGAATTTGGTTCTGGTGATGTATCCTTGGTATCAGGGACAGGTTCTGGTTTGGTGGACTTCAGAATATCACTGGGAGAGAGCAAATGTAATAAAAATAACTAAAATACATAAAACAAAAATATATATCTAATTTATATACTGTATATCAATGTCTAAAGATATATGTATATCACCATAGTTCTGTCTCTAGTGCAGTGGTTTCTTTAACGGTGTGCCTAAGGCACCCTGGGGTATCTCAGGGCACTTGCAGGGGGGTCCCGGGTTGGTGGTCCAGGACCAATTAAAATCATTTACAGTCAATGTAATAGACAAAACCAGTTCCCATTTGCTTACAATCATAAAATGCGGCCAAATAAAAAAAAAGTCAATCCCATCCCTCACCACATAACTGAACCCAAGGATAACATATAAAACACAATTTACTTTAAGATTTTTTTTCTGTATTTCTCAATAAGACACTTTTGGCTTAGGGGTGCTGTGAAAAAATTCTGATACCCTAGGGTGCCACGATACAAACATCTTTGGGAACCACTGTACTAGAGTAGAGTAAAGACCTCCCAGAAAAGTGGAGGCTGTTATAGGAACAAAGTGGAACCAACTCCGTATTAAAATAAGAATTTACTTACCGATAATTCTATTTCTCGGAGTCCGTAGTGGATGCTGGGGTTCCTGAAAGGACCATGGGGAATAGCGGCTCCGCAGGAGACAGGGCACAAAAAGTAAAGCTTTCCGATCAGGTGGTGTGCACTGGCTCCTCCCCCTATGACCCTCCTCCAGACTCCAGTTAGGTACTGTGCCCGGACGAGCGTACACAATAAGGGAGGAATTTTGAATCCCGGGTAAGACTCATACCAGCCACACCAATCACACTGTACAACCTGTGATCTGAACCCAGTTAACAGTATGATAACAGCGGAGCCTCTGAAAAGATGGCTCACAACAACAATAACCCGATTTAGTTAGCAATAACTATGTACAAGTATTGCAGATAATCCGCACTTGGGATGGGCGCCCAGCATCCACTACGGACTCCGAGAAATAGAATTATCGGTAAGTAAATTCTTATTTTCTCTATCGTCCTTGTGGATGCTGGGGTTCCTGAAAGGACCATGGGGATTATACCAAAGCTCCCAAACGGGCGGGAGAGTGCGGATGACTCTGCAGCACCGAATGAGAGTACTCCAGGTCCTCTTTTGCCAGGGTATCAAATTTGTAGAATTTTACAAACGTGTTCTCCCCCGACCACGTAGCTGCTCGGCAAAGTTGTAATGCCGAGACCCCTCGGGCAGCCGCCCAAGATGAGCCCACCTTCCTTGTGGAATGGGCCTTAACAGATTTAGACTGTGGCAGGCCTGCCACAGAATGTGCAAGTTGAATTGTGCTACCAATCCCACGAGCAATCGACTGCTTAGAAGCAGAAGCACCCAGCATTGTTGGGTGCATACAGGATAAACAGCAAGTCAGATTTCCTGACTCCAGCCAACCTGGAAACTATATTTTCAGGGCCCTGATAACATCCAGCAACTTGGAGTCCTCCAAGTCCCTAGTAGCCGCAGGTACCACAATAAGTTGGTTCAGGTGAAACGCTGACACCACCTTAAGGAGAAACTGGGGACGAGTCCGCAGCTTTGCTCTGTCCGAATGGACAATCAGATATGGCTTTGTGAGATAAAGCCGCCAATTCTGACACTCGCCTGGCCGAGGCCAGGACCAACAGCATGGTCATTTTCCATGTGAGATATATCAAATCCACAGATTTGAGTTGTTTAAACCAATGTGATTTTTTAGGAATCCCAAAACTACGTTGAGATCGCCCAGTGCCACTGGAGACATCAAAGGGGCTGTATATGCAGTACTCCCTTAACAACTTCTGGACTTCAGGAACTGAAGCCAATTTCTTTCTGGAAGAAAATCAACAGGCCGAAATTTGAACCTTAATGGACCCAATTTGAGACCCATAGACACTCCTGTTTGCAGGAAATGTAGAAATTAACCTAGTTGAAATTCTTCCGTGGAGCCTCCTGGACTCACACCCTGGCACATATTTTCACCTAAGTGGTGATAATGTTGTGCGGTCACCTCCTTCCTGGCTCTGACCAGGGTAGGGATGACCTCTTCCGGAATGCCTCTTTCCCTTAGGATCCGGCGTTCACCCGCCTTGGCGTCAACGCAGCTGCGGTAAGTCCCGGAACAGACACGGTTCTTGCCGAATCAAGACCCTTCTTAGTATCTCTTGAAGTTCCGGGAACCAAGTCCTTCTTGGCCAAACCGGAGCCACGAGTATAGTTCTTACTCCTCTCCTTCCTATCATTTTCAATACATTGGGTATGAAAAGCAGAGGATGGAACACATACACCGACTGGTACACCGACGGTGTTACCAGAGCGTCCCAGCTATTGCCTGAGTGTCTCTTGACCTGGCGCTTCAGGTGGGACGCCATCATAACCACCTTTGGTCTTTCCCAACGGTTTACAATCATGTGGAAACTTCCAGATTAATTTTCCACTTTTCCGGGTGGAATTCATTTATGCTGAGGAAATCTTCCCAGTTGCCCACTCCCGGAATGAACACTGCTGACAGTGTTATCACATGATTTTCCGCCCAGCGAAGAATCCTTGCTGTCATTGCCCTCCTGCTTCTTGTGTCGCCCCGTCTGATAACGTGGGCGACCGCCATGATGATGTCCTACTGGATCAGCACCGGTTGACTTTGAAGCAGGAGTCTTCCTAGGCTCAGAGCATTGTAAATTGCCCTTAGCTCCAGTATATTCATGTGGAGAGAAGTCTCCAGACTTGACCACACTTCCTTGGAAATTTTTTCCCTGTGTGACTACTCCCCAGCCTCTCAGGCTGGTATCCGTGGTCCCCAGAACACAGTCCTGAATGCTGAGTGTGCTGCCCTCTAAAAGATGAGCACTCTGCAGCCCCCACAGAAGAGACACCCTTGTCCTTGGAGACAGGATTATCCGCTGATGCATCTGAAAATGCGATCCGGACCATTCGTCCAGCAAATCCCCTGAGATCTGCCGAATGGAATCGCTTCGTAAGAAGCCACCATTTTTCCCAGGACTCCTGTGCATTGATGCACTGATACTTGGCCTGGTTTTAGGAGGTTTCTGACTAGGTCGAATAACTCCTTGGCTTTTTCCTCCCGGAGGAACACCTTTTTCTGGACTATGCCCAGAATCATTCCTAGGAACAGCAGACGTATCGTCGGAAAACAGCTGCGATTCTTGGAATATTTAGAATCCAGTCGTGCTGTCGTAGAACTACTTTAGATAGTGCTCTTCCGACCTCCAACTGTTCTCTGGAACTTGCCCTTTTCAGGATATCGTCCAAGTAAGGGATAATTTAGATGCCTTTTTTCTTTGAAGAAACATCTTTTCGGCCATTACCTTGGTAAAAGGCCCGGGGTGCCGTGGATAATTCAAACGGCATCGTCTGAAACTGATATTGACAGTTCTGTACCACGAACCAGAGGTACCCTTGTTGAGAAGGGCAAATTTGGACATGGAGGTAATCCTTGATGTCCAGGGACACCATATAGTCCCCTTTTTTCCGGTTCGCTATCACTGCTCTGAGTGACTCCATCTCGATTTGAACCTTTTATGTAAGTGTTCAAAGATTTCAGTTTAGACTATGTCTCACCAAGCCGTCTGGCGTCAGTACCACAATATAGTGTGGAAAAATAATACCCTTTTCCTTGTTGTAGGAGGGGTACTTTGATTATCACCTGCTGGATATACAGCTTGTGAATTTTTTCCAATGCTGCCTCCCTGTCGGAGGGAGCCGTTGGTAAAGCAGACTTCAGAAACCTGCGAGGAGAAGATGTCTCGACTCTCCAATCTGTACCCCTGGGATAATACTTGTACTATCTAGGGGTCAACCTGCGAGTGATCCCACTGCGCGCTGAGACTCTTGAGACTACCCCCCCACCTTGAGTCCGCTTGCATGGCCCCAGCGTCATGCTGAGGACTTGGCAGACGCGGTGGAGGGCTTCTTTTCCTGGGAAGGGGCTGCCTGCTGCAGTCTACTTCCCTTACCTCTATGTCTGGGCAGATATGACTGGCCTTTTGCCTGCATGCCCTCATGGGAAAGGAAGGATTGAGGCTGAAAAGACGGTGTCTTTTTCAGCTGAGATGTAACTTGGGGTAAAAAGGTTGGATTTCCCAGCTGTTGCCGTGGTCCCCAGGTCCGATGGACCGACCCCAACTAACTCCTTCCCTTTATACGGCAATACTTCCATGTGCCGTATGGGATCTGTATCACCTGACCACTGTCGTGTCCATGACATCTTCTGGGTGATATGGACAACGTACTTATCTTGATGCCAGAGAGCAAATATCCCTCTGTGCATCTCACGTACATATATATAGAATGCATCCTATTAAATGCTCTATATGAATAAAATATTTTCAGTCAGGGAATCCGACCAAGCCAACCCAGCACTGCATCTCCAGGCTGATGGCGATCGCTGGTCGCAGTATAACCACCGTATGTGTGTATATACTTTTTAGGATATCTTTCCAGCTTCCTATCAGCTGGCTCCTTGAGGGCGGCCGTATCTGGAGACGGTAACGCCACTTGATAAGCGTGTGAGCGCCTTATCACCCTAAGGGGTGTTTCCCAACGCGCCCTAATTTCTGGCGGGAAAGGGTATAACGCCAATATTTGCTATCGGGGTAACCCCACGCATCATCACACACTTCATTTTATTTTATCTGATTCAGGAAAAAATACAGGTAGTTTTTTCACTCCCACATAATACCTTTTTTTGTGGTACTTGTAGTATCAGAAATATGCAACACCTCCTTCATTGCCCTTAACGTGTGGCCCTAATGAGAAATACGTTTGTTTATTCACCGTCGACACTGGATTCAGTGTCCGTGTCTGTGTCGACCGACTGAGGTAAATGGGCGTTTTTAACGCCCCTGACGGTGTTTCTGAGACGCCTGGACCGGTACTAATAGTTTGTCGGCCGTCTCACGTCGTCAACCGACCTTGCAGCGTGTTGACATTCTCACGTAATTCCCTAAATAAGCCATCCATTCCGGTGTCGACTCCCTAGAGAGTGACATCACCATTACAGGCAATTTCTCCGCCTCCTCACCAACATCGTCCTCATACATGTCGACACACACGTACCGACACACAGCACACACACCGGGAATGCTCTGACAGAGGACAGGACCCACACTAGCCCTTTGGGGAGACAGAGGGAGAGTTTGCCAGCACACACCAAAACGCTATAATTATATAGGGACAACCTTATATAAGTGTTTTCCCTTATAGCATCTTTATATATATCTCAATATCGCCAAAATCAGTGCCCCCCCTCTCTGTTTTAACCCTGTTTCTGTAGTGCAGTGCAGGGGAGAGCCTGGGAGCCTTCTCTCCAGGCTTTCTGTGAGAGAAAATGGCGCTGTGTGCTGAGGAGATAGGCCCCGCCCCTTTTTCGGCGGGCTCGTCTCCCGCTATTTAGTGAATCTTGGCAGGGGTTAAATATCTCCATATAGCCTCTGGGGGCTATATGTGAGGTATTTTTCGCCAAAAAAGGTTTTCATTTGCCTCCCAGGGCGCCCCCCTCCCAGCGCCCTGCACCCTCAGTGACTGCCGTGTGAAGTGTGCCGAGAGGAAAATGGCGCACAGCTGCAGTGCTGTGCGCTACCTTTAGAAGACTGCAGGAGTCTTCAGCCGCCGATTCTGGACCTCTTCTTACTTCAGCATCTGCAAGGGGGCCGGCGGCGCGGCTCCGGTGACCATCCAGGCTGTACCTGTGATCGTCCCTCTGGAGCTGATGTCCAGTAGCCAAGAAGCCAATCCATCCTGCACGCAGGTGAGTTCACTCCTTCTCCCCTAAGTCCCTCGTTGCAGTGATCCTGTTGCCAGCAGGACTCACTGTAAAATAAAAAACCTAAGCTAAACTTTCTCTAAGCAGCTCTTTAGGAGAGCCACCTAGATTGCACCCTTCTCGGCCGGGCACAAAAATCTAACTGGAGTCTGGAGGAGGGTCATAGGGGGAGGAGCCAGTGCACACCACCTGATCGGAAAGCTTTACTTTTTGTGCCCTGTCTCCTGCGGAGCCGCTATTCCCCATGGTCCTTTCAGGAACCCCAGCATCCACAAGGACGATAGAGAAAAAGAGGTTTTGGGATTAGATGTTCAACCAACACATGGGTATAACGGTTTGAGTGTCTACATTATTTTAACCATATAACTGATTTGAAACCTACTACTAATCTAAAACAGTAGTTTTACCTAGTTGACGTTGCCTCTTGTACAGATGGTTCTTTCACTTTAAGAGACGGCTCTGGTTCCTGTATCTCTGGCTCTTCCTTCTCAAAAACCGGAGAAGGGCTAGGACTTTTTGTCTTGTGTCGGGGTGAATGAGAGTGGCTTCTCTTCCTCTCTCTTCTGCCTGGAGATCTCCTCCGTGGCGAAGATGACCTGGATTTGCGCCTAGAATAAATAAAAGGCAATAAATATATCAGCAACTACACCAATATACTGACAACAATCAAGGAAACCGAAAACCACAAAGGTACCTTCGTGGGCTTCTGGATCGATCTCTTTTGTCTCTTTCATCTTTGTCCCTTCTATCTTTGTCATCATCTTGTTTCTTCAGAGATGACAACTTCTCTTGTTCAATCTGAAATGTGACAGGTGGTGGGGGAACAGAATAAAAATCAACAAAAGGTGCCAACATTCGTAAGCATTTTGTAAATATACCACTACTTATTTCTGCATTCAGTTTTACAAATATGTGAAATTATCATAATCGAAGTACTCATAAACATAGTCTCTAAATAAACTGTCCCCAGAAAACTATACACACAGCAGAAGCAGATATTTAGTGAGTTGATAAAAAATCTAGCCTAGAAATTCACTGGGAACTTGTGACAACTGAGATATCATGAAGCAGTAACATTGTTTCCCTAGGGAATAGGCTGGATTCACGTTAATTGATTCAACTCACAAAAGTGCTGGCACTAACAAGTATGTGATTGGTACACTGTAAATCAACAAACATTAACGGGATTAGTGAAAACCAGCACTTCTGTATTTAATTCCACCACTCCCCAGCAGAGGTGGAAATGCACCATGTTCTCACTACAATGTCCATGCCCCTTTTTCAGAATTGTGGGGACTGTTCTCCACAATTCAAACCCACCGCTGTCATTCTTAAGATAACCAAAGGCACTTCTCCATTCACTCTCTATAATGTCTACTGCCTTACATCTAACAACATTACCACTGGATGCAAAACATTACCACTGGAGCCCTGCTGACTTCAAATAAGATCGTTTCCATGGGATGGATGCATTTTCATTTGGATCCTTTCACATTTTCAATATTTACTACAGTCAGATGCTAACATACCAGGAGACAGCAAGGCCCTTTTACCCAGCCACATCCCAAATACACATACTTGTCTCTGCTTTATTTCTTCTTTCTTTAGTTCAAGGAATGCTGTTGGGATACCAGCAATATTTTCCTGAGCACTCAAAAGAAGTGGCCATAACTCTCCCATAAATTCACGGGCATTCTTGCCATTTAAAAAGCCAGTCAGGTTAATCTGCATCATTTTGGAGTCTGGGTTCTGAAAAAGGAAGCAACAGGAAGATTTACAGGTGAGTACTGAAAAGAATGCCCAGTATGTGTGTGCGCGCTTTCCTTATATGGCAGCTTATAGAAAACTAGTTTATACAGTTGTGGGAAAATACTTAGCTTTCCCTAGGACTTTACAGCTTTCATTTCGCCAAAGACCTAATATCTTGCCTAAACAAACAGCCTGTTAATCCTTTGTGGAGGTTGCCAAGATTTTCGCATTCTACTCATCTGTCTTTGTAGAGTCCACCCTACATGCTGATAAATGCAGATACTTATCACTAGAAGAATAACTTACTATAAACTTTGTAAGCTACAAAAGTATTTCATGCATGTCCCTGCAATTTGTACTGTAATTGACTACACTGGTAAGTAACATGTGGAAAAAAGAGGTATGGTCCACAAAGGCTTAAAAGGCTAAATTGTCGACATTACTGGGCAGTGTGACAAATTAGGTGCATAGTCAAGCAATATGTCTCCATGTGACAAGCACATTGCATCAGCACAAAGTACAGATTCCAGCAGTCTTCAGCTTCTTCTTGGAACCTTGGGGGAGGTTTTGGGTATCTCCAAGTCCCCCTGGAGAGAAAGGTGTTCGCTTGGCTTGCTTCCGACTGCCTACAGCAACTCAACCACCTTGAGTATAATGTTATATCATTTATCTAAATTGCAAAAAATGAACAAGCAATAATGAGTACACAGCCACAAATAAATTTTATCAAAGATCTACTCTTTAAACTCATGCTTCAAAATTAACACAACAATGAAAGTTACTTAAAACGTATATTTAATTCTACCTATCCATTTTTTTTTAAATAATGGAAACTACTTAAACAATTTCCGTCTATTACTACTGTTTATATTAAGGAAGATGCGAGTACCTCACTGCAACTTCAATAAAAAAAAATATGGAAGGCGCGCTTATCTTTGAGAACAAAGTATGATAGTGTCCAACCGATCTCTGGACCAACAGCTTTTTTTTTTTTGCAACGGTGGAGTGTGTAAGGCAGGGAAGCCACCTCCTAAACGAGACGTACATAAAAGCAGGACTGGCCACATACAGGAAAAGCACTTATAATGTAAATTCATGATTAAATGTTTGGGATTTAGTAAGGATTGAAGTAGTACAGGTTGAGTATCCCATATCCAAAATGCTTGGGACCAGAAGTATTTTGGATATCGGATTTTTCCGTACTTTGGAATAATTGCATACTATAATGAGATATCATGGAGATGGGACCAAAGTCTAAGCACAGAATGCATTTATGTTTCATATACACCTTATACACACAGCCTGAAGGTCATTTTAGCCAATATTTTTAATAAGTTTGTACATTAAACAAAGTGTGTGAGCATTCACACAATTCATTTATGTTTCATATACACCTTACACACACAGCCTGAAGGTCATTTAATACAATATTTTTAAATTCTTTTGTATAGTAAACAAAGTTTGTGTACATTGAGCCACAGAAAACAAAGGTTTCACTATCTCAATCAAAAAATTCCGTATTTTGGAATATTCCTTATTTCGGAATATTTGGATATGGGATACTCAACCTGTACCATAAAAAGAGCACTATTCCGTGGAGACAATATTTTAATAGTGTAAAAACAATATAATCTATTTGGATGAAGAAAAAAAAAAAAATGACCGTTTATTCCTGGCATAAAGACATAACCCTCTCCATACATTACATCAAGCAACGCGACAGCTTACATTTGTCTTTTATCCAAAAACTTTTAAGCTAAGGGTTTTTTTTAGGGTTTTTTTTTTTTTTTTTTTTAATTGTACATATTTCTTTAATGTGCTTTTTTGTTTTGCTCATCCACCATAACACAACTCACCTCCAGAACACACACTGCATCATCAAGAGTTGGGTCAGAGCGACAATGGACACTCACTCTGCTGTGCCCTAATTAGTTGATGGTGCTATACTTCACACGCAAGGAATAACTTCCATTTTGGTTCAGGCCTTTTAAATCATAAATCACATCATCATTAGAAAACTGCCATCTAGCCGATCATGTCACACAGCAAAACAATCATTTCTTCCTGAGCTGCAGTCTGAATAGCATGTACCGTCAGCTAAACTTAATCCATCAACACTGGGTTTAAAAACGATTTGCAAGTTCGCACAATGTATATGCTAAAGTCAGGCGTTGCTTCTCACATAGGAAATAAAACACCAATATTTGAACCCTTCAATGAGGAATACCTTCACTTCCAGCTGGTTGAAAATGAAGTCAATAACCACATCGTCTTCAAACCCCAATATTTCCGTTACACGCTTGGTAATCCAGGGCTTGATTACTTCCAGATTTACTTTTATCATATCCACCTATTAAAAAAAAAAAAAAAAAAAAAAATTTTTTTTTTTTAATAATTACATTTCACAAGGAACAGTACTATTCAGAGAAAATAGGCAACAATATTATTAGGTAGATTCTGAGAGCGCATTTGCATCTAATGTTCATTCTAGCACCCTGCACCCGTCACAACCTGTGCAGTTTCTCTTTAATGCCTGGGGTGTAGCTCTCTGTTCTGGTGCTTCTAGCACAATCTGGACTGTATCAAAAACATCAATACACAAACCAGGGTGCTAGAATGAACACTATACATCAGCTAATCTAGGAAAAATTATGGAGAATGGAAAAAATAGGATTTTGGTACTTACCAGGTAAATCCTTTTCTTTGAATCCATAGGGGGCACTGGAGTACTCTTGGGATATGGACGGCTTCCACAGGAAGTAGGCACTGAATAAATTAATTTTGGAACTATACCTCCCCTCCATATCCCTGAGTACCTCAGTGTTTTTTACTGAGCCGAACAGGAGCGATAGAGAGGTTGACAATGGAGCATTACATATAACATAACTGACAACAATAAAGTTGACCCAACATTACTGACAACTAAACAGTTGACACCATAACTTGTTAATCTGAACCAGTCGGTGAAAGTGTGTTACCATAAGATCTACTGAACCTACCACAAACCAGGTAAACTGCTCTGGGTGGGCGTCCAGTGCCCCCTATGGATTCAAAGAAAAGGATTTACCTGGTAAGTACCAAAATCCTATTTTCTTTTTCATCCACTAGGGGTCACTGGAGTACTCTTGGGACGTACCAAAGTTTCCCCCGCGGGCGGGAGAGCTGTTTGGCACTTGTAACACTAGGCGGCCAAAGCTAGATGCTGATGCCGCAAACGTATCAAACTTGTAGAGGCGCACAAACGTGTGCACCGAAGACCATGTAGCCGCCCGGCAAAGCTGTGTCGTAGAAGCTCCACGACTCGCTGAACATGATGTTCCCACAGCACGTGTGGAATGAGCTGTTATCGATGTAGGCGGCTGTAACCTAGCATGAAGGTAAGCCTGACGTATGGTCACTTTAAACCAACTGGATAAGGTCTGCCTAGAAGCTGGCCAACCCATCTTGGCAGCATCATAGAGAGCAAACAACGTATCCGTCTTACGAACGGTCGACGTTCGGGATACATAAATGCGTAAAGCGCGCACCACATCCAACCTACCAGAGTCTCCTGTTAACATAGGAACTACTATTGGTTGATTGATGTGAAAAGATGACACTACCTTTGGTAGAAAAGCAGAATTCGCTCGGAATTCCGCTCTGTCATCATGAAACACTAAATACGGTGGTTTGCACGACAAAGCACCCAATCTGAAACACGCCTTGCTGACGCTAAGGCTAAAAGAAACATTATTTTCCCAAGTGAGAAATTTAATATCCACTTGTTGTAAGAGTTCATAATAAAAAAGACTAAGAAATCTAAAAACCAGATTCAAGTCTTATGGCGCAGTAGGTAGAGTGAATGGAGGCTGAACTCTGAGGACACCCTGCATAAAAGGTGTGAACCGACGGCAATAGGGCCAATCTACTATGAAAATAAATGGACAACTCAGATATCCGCACTTTTAGTGTGGATAAATTTAGACCTCTATCTAACCTAGGCACGCCAAATTCTGTAATAATGAGCTGCCGTAACCGGCTTCCTAGCTCGTAACATGGTTGGAATAACCGATTCTGGAATGTCCTCTCTTCTTAAGAGGGCTGTCTCAACAGCCACCCCGTCAAACGCGGCCGCGCTAAAATCGGGTAAAAGGAATGGACCCTGCTGTAACAGGTCAGAACGTAGTGGGAGCGGCCAAAGACCGACTGCGAGTAGACCGCGGAGATCCGAGAACCAAGCTCTCCGAGGCCAAAGAGGCGTCACTAGTATAACTGTGACGGACTCCCTTTGGTCCGTTTTAGCCACAGAGGGAGCAGCGGAAACGGTGGAAATACGATACACGAGACTGTATGGCCACGTGATTGTGAGAGCATCCACCGCCACTGCCTTTGGATCTCTCATTCTGGACACGACCTGGGGCGTTTGATGATTGTGGCGAGATGCCATCAGGTCCACCTGCGGGTAACTCCACTTCTGGACCAGCATGTGAAATACTTCTGGATTTAATGCCCATTCTCCTGGATGAAAATTCAGACGGCTGAGATAATCCGCCTCCTAGTTGTCCACTACCGGAATGACTACTGCCGACAATATCATTTGGTGATACTCGGCCCAATAGAGGATTCAAGCTACAGATGTGACAACTTACATCTTCGCATCTTTTTTTTTTTTTTTTACAAATTTGGCACAACATGCAAAACACAGCTAAACTGTTTTTCATGAAAAGCGAGTGGATGAATTTTAAAATTTTTGTTTGCCATAAAAGAATATGTATAAAGTAACATATTAAGGAAGCAAATTTAAGAAAAAAACACAAGACATGACTAAATCTCCGAGTATATAGCATGCAAAACTGTGCCATACATGACGGGATATAGCAAAGATGTATGTGGACACATCTGTACATCCCGCATTGCCATACGGCTTTTTGTTCCTCCTTGTTTGTTGATGTATGCGACTGCTGTCGCATTGTCTGACTGCACCTGAACAGCCTGAGCCTGCAGCCTGTGCACTACTTGTCATAGCGCATTGTAAATTGCCCGGAGTTCCAGGACATTTATAGACAGCAATCTTTCGTGATCCGCCCAGAGACCCTGGAGCTGATAATTTTGAACTACAGCTCCCCAACCTCTGAGACTTGCGTTCGCCGTGAGAATTATCCAATTCCAGGCACCGAACCGTTTCCCTGCGGTTAGATTCTGTACTTTGAGCCACCAGAGTAGAGACTCTCTGGCCCTTGGAGACAACCTCACTTCTGCAGTAAATCTGCAGATGCGAGCCCACCACTGTGCGAACACATCCAATTGAAAAGGACGTGAGTGAAGTCCTCCGAACTGAAGCGCTTCGAAAGCCGCCACCATTTCTAATAGGCGAATGCACAAGTGAACCGAGACTGTGCGTGGCTTGAGCACTAATTGTACCAGATGACGAATTACCTGTACTTTCTGTTCGGGTATGTAAATTCTTTGATTTACCATATTGAGAATCATACCTAGGAATTGAAGTCGTTGAGACGGAATCATTCAGGAATTTGCGTAGACAATGGTAGGAAATCAGATTTTTCCTCCCCACTTGGTCTGCGATCTATCTCGTTTGGAATCGGACTCCGCCTGTTAGGAACGTAGCCAAAGTGGACGTTATGCGCTACTAGCGAAGCTGAAAACGCAAGAACCAACTGCCAACGTCCAAAGAAGCTGTAGGCAGCAAGCAGTGTAAGGTGGTCTTTATTTAGGGCAAACCTGAACTGGAATGCCCTGCCACTACAGCCTTGTTACCTCATCCCTTACCAAAGCAGGGCGAAGCAACAGCCCTACTGCTGTGTAGGGTATACTCCGATATGTAGTAAAACACCCAATATTGCAAATGTCTCTGATTGGAAATTGTTCAGCCTTCGCTGAGAACCTGACGTACTGGCCTGGTGCTATGAGGGCTGGCGGCAAATCGACCGCAACAATGTAACTGAAACTGTCTGCTTTACGCAGAGTACTAACCACTATACGATCACGGCAACTTAAACGAGCCAGGTAGGAGACGACCTACAATCCTATTATCCATAGTCAGATGCGTTATACATTGCGCCACTGGCCCAGATTCGTATTTGTCCGACACACTGTGTGACCGACTTTGCAGCGAAGCTGCTTGTTTGATTATGCCTTAGACTTAGTGATCATGTACTCCAACCAGTAAGTACACCACGGAAGTAACGTGTGTATAAACCTGCATTACCGTGCATGTGGTTACCAGCAATAGTGAATCTTCCTGTAGAGTCATGCTGTACAAAACAATTAATAAATTAAACTCCTAACAACACCCCGCTCCTCCAGAGTCTAAGTGTTGTAGGGCAGCAACTTCCGAGAAAGAACCAGGAAGTAACATTAAAAGCAAAAAAGGTCCTACCATGGTTTTTTTTTTTTTTTTTTAAACACCTGTTAAACCAGGATCTGAACCAGTGTCCATGCAAACACAATGTTCACTGTGGCCGGAAACCTAACCACTTGGCTACAGAGCCACCTGTAAAACAATAAGCAAAGCTGCTGCAGGTGTGGCCATGTTTGCAGTGCTCAACAGATACTGTTAATAAGCACTGAGTGCTGACCAATTATTCTTGCTTACTGCAAAAATAAGAATTTACTTACCGATAATTCTATTTCTCGGAGTCCGTAGTGGATGCTGGGGTTCCTGAAAGGACCATGGGGAATAGCGGCTCCGCAGGAGACAGGGCACAAAAAGTAAAGCTTTAGGATCAGGTGGTGTGCACTGGCTCCTCCCCCTATGACCCTCCTCCAAGCCAGTTAGATACTGTGCCCGGACGAGCGTACATAATAAGGAAGGATTTTGAATCCCGGGTAAGACTCATACCAGCCACACCAATCACACTGTACAACCTGTGATCTGAACCCAGTTAACAGTATGATAACAGCAGAGCCTCTGAAAAGATGGCTCACAACAATAATAACCCGATTTTTGTAACTATGTACAAGTATTGCAGATAATCCGCACTTGGGATGGGCGCCCAGCATCCACTACGGACTCCGAGAAATAGAATTATCGGTAAGTAAATTCTTATTTTCTCTATCGTCCTAGTGGATGCTGGGGTTCCTGAAAGGACCATGGGGATAATACCAAAGCTCCCAAACGGGCGGGAGAGTGCGGATGACTCTGCAGCACCGAATGAGAGAACTCCAGGTCCTCCTTAGCCAGGGTATCAAATTTGTAGGATTTTACAAACGTGTTTGCCCCTGACTAAATAACCGCTCGGCAAAGTTGTAAAAGCCGAGACCCCTCGGGCAGCCGCCCAAGATGAGCCCACCTTCCTTGTGGAATGGGCATTTACATATTTTGGCTGTGGCAGGCCTGCCACAGAATGTGCAAGCTGAATTGTATTACACATCCAACTAGCAATAGTCTGCTTAGAAGCAAAAGCACCCAGTTTGTTGGGTGCATACAGGATAACAGCAAGTCAGATTTCCTGACTCCAGCCGTCCTGGAAACATATATTTTCAGGGCCCTGACAACATCTAGCAACTTGGAGTCCTCCAAGTCCCTAGTAGGTGCAAGGCACCACAATAAGCTGGTTCAGGTGAAACACTGACACCACCTTAGGGAGAGAACTGGGGACGAGTCCGCAGCTCTGCCCTGTCCGAATGGACAAACAGATATGGGCTTTTTTGAGAAAAAACCACCAATTTGACACTCGCCTGGTCCAGGCCAGGGCCAAGATCATGGTCACTTTTCATGTGAGATGCTTCAAATCCACAGATTTGACTGGTTTTAAACCAATGTGATTTGAGGAATCCCAGAACTACGTTGAGATCCCACAGTGCCACTGGAGGCACAAAAGGGGGTTGTATATGCAATACTCCCTTGACAAAATTCTGGACTTCAGGAACTGAAGCCAATTCTTTCTGGAAGAAAATCGACAGGGCCGAAATTTGAACCTTAATGGACCCCAATTTGAGGCCCATAGACACTCCTGTTTTCAGGAAATGCAGGAAACGACCGAGTTGAAATTTCTTTGTGGGGCCTTCCTGGCCTCACACCACGCAACATATTTTCGCCACATGTGGTGATAATGTTGTGCGGTCACCTCCTTTCTGGCTTTGACCAGGGTAGGAATGACCTCTTCCGGAATGCCTTTTTCCCTTAGGATCCGGCGTTCCACCGCCATGCCGACAAACGCAGCTGCGGTAAGTCTTGGAACAGACATGGTACTTGCTGAAGCAAGTCCCTTCTTAGCGGCAGAGGCCATAAGACCTCTGTAAGCATCTCTTGAAGTTCCGGGTACCAAGTCCTTCTTGGCCAATCCGGAGCCATGAGTATAGTTCTTACTCCTCTACGTCTTATAATTCTCAGCACCTTAGGTATGAGAAGCAGAGGAGGGAACACATACACCGACTGGTACACCCACGGTGTTACCAGAACGTCCACAGCTATTGCCTGAGGGTCTCTTGACCTGGCGCAATACCTGTCCCGTTTTTTGTTCAGACGGGACGCCATCATGTCCACCTTTGGTATTTCCCAACGGTTTACAATCATGTGGAAAAAAACTTCCCGATGAAGTTTCCACTCTCCCGGGTGGAGGTCGTGCCTGCTGAGGAAGTCTGCTTCCCAGTTTCCATTCCCGGGATGAAACACTGCTGACAGTGCTATCACATGATTTTCCGCCCAGCGAAAAGTCCTTGCAGTTTTTGCCATTGCCCTCCTGCTTCTTGTGTCGCCCTGTCTGTTTACGTGGGCGACTGCCGTGATGTTTTTCCCACTGGATCAATACCGGCTGACCTTGAAGCAGAGGTCTTGCTAAGCTTAGAGTATTATAAATTTACCCTTAGCTCCAGTATATTTATGTGGAGAAAAGTCTCCAGACTTGATCACACTCCCTGGAAATTTTTTCCTTGTGTGACTGCTCCCCAGCCCCTCGGGCTGGGCTCCGTGGTCACCAGCATCCAATCCTGAATGCCAAATCTGCGGCCCTCTAGAAGATGGGCACTCTATAACCACCACAGGAGAGACACCCTTGTCCTTGGATATAGGGTTATCCGCTGATGCATCTGAAGATGCGATCCGGACCATTTGTCCAGCAGATCCCACTGAAAAGTTCTTGCGTGAAATCTGCCGAATGGAATTGCTTCGTAGGAAGCCACCATTTTTACCAGGACCCTTGTGCAATGATGCACTGTTTTTAGGAGGTTCCTGACTAGCTCGGATAACTCCCTGGCTCTCTCTTCCGGGAGAAACACCTTTTTCTGGACTGTGTCCAGAATCATCCCTAGGCACAGCAGACGTGTCGTCGGGATCAGCTGCGATTTTGGAATATTTAGAATCCACCCGTGCTGTTGTAGCAGTATCCGAGATAGTGCTACTCCGACCTCCAACTGTTCCCTGGACTATGCCCTTATCAGGAGATCGTCCAAGTAAGGGATAATTAAGACGCCTTTTCTTCGAAGAAGAATCATCATTTCGGCCATTACCTTGGTAAAGACCCAGGGTGCCGTGGACAATCCAAACGGCAGCGTCTAAAACTGATAGTGACAGTTCTGCACCACGAACCTGAGGTACCCTTAGTGAGAAGGGCAAATTTGGGACATAGAGGTAAGCATCCCTGATGTCCCCGGACACTATATAGTCCCCTTCTTCCTGGTTCGTTATCACTGCTCTGAGTGACTCCATCTTGATTTGAACCTTTGTAAGTGTTCAAAAAATTTTTTTAGATAAGTCTCACCTAGCCTTCTGGCTTCAGTACCACAATATAGTGTGGAATAATACCCCTTTTCCTTGTAGTAGGAGGGGTAATTTAATTATCACCTGCTGGGAATACAGCTTGTGAAATTTTTTCCCATACTGCCTCCTTGTCGGAGGGAGACCTTGGTAAAGCAGACTTCAGGAGCCTGCGAAGAGGAAACGTCTCTACATTCCAATCTGTACCCCTGGGATACTACTTGTAGGATCCAGGGGTCCTGTACGGTCTCAGCGCCATGCTGAGAACTTGTCAGAAGCGGTGGAGCGCTTCTGTTCCTGGGAATGGGCTGCCTGCTGCAGTCTTCTTCCCTTTCCTCTATCCCTGGGCAGATATGATCTTATAGGGACGAAAAGACTGAGGTTGAAAAGACGGTGTCTTTTTCTGCAGAGATGTGACTTAGGGTAAAAACGGTGGATTTTCCAGCAGTTGCCGTGGCCACCAGGTCCGATGGACCGACCCCAAAAAACTCCTCTTCCTTTATACGGCAATACACCTTTTTGCCGTTTGGAATCTGCATCACCTGACCACTGTCGTGTCCATAACATCTTCTGGCAGATATGGACATCGCATTTACTCGATGCCAGAGTGCAAATATCCCTCTGTGCATCTCGCATATATAGAAATGCATCCTTTAAATGCTCTATAGTCAATAAAATACTGTCCCTGTCAAGGGTATCAATATTTTTAGTCAGGGAATCCGACCAAGCCACCCCAGCTCTGCACATCCAGGCTGAGGCGATCGCTGGTCGCAGTATAACACCAGTATGTGTGTATATACTTTTTATGATATTTTCCAGCCTCCTGTCAGTTGGTCCTTGAGGACGGCCCTATCTATAGACGGTACCGCCACTTGTTTTGATAAGCGTGTGAGCGCCTTATCCACCCTAAGGGGTGTTTCCCAACGCGCCCTAACTTCTGGCGGGAAAGGGTATACCGCCCATAATTTTCTATCGGGGGGAACCCACGCATCATCACACACTTTATTTAATTTATCTGATTCAGGAAAAACTACTGTAGTTTTTTCACATCCCACATAATACCCTCTTTTGTGGTACTTGTAGTATCAGAAATATGTAACACCTCCTTCATTGCCTTTAACGTGTGGCCCTAATAAGGAATACGTTTGTTTATTCACCGTCGACACTGGATTCAGTGTCCCTGTCTGTGTCGACAGACTAAAGTAAACGGGCGTTTTAAAACCCCTGACGGTGTTTTTTGAGACGTCTGGACCGGTACTAATTGTTTGTCGGCCGTCTCATGTCGTCAACCGACCTTGCAGCGTGTTGACATTATCACGTAATTCCCTACATAAGCCATCCATTCCGGTGTCGACTCCCTAGAGTGACATCACCATTACAGGCAATTGCTCCGCCTCCTCACCAACATCGTCCTCATACATGTCGACACACACGTACCGACACACAGCACACACACAGGGAATGCTCTGATAGAGGACAGGACCCACTAGCCCTTTGGAGAGACAGAGGGAGAGTTTGCCAGCACACACCAAAAACGCTATAATTATATAGGGACAACCTTATATAAGTGTTTTCCCTTATAGCATCTGTTTTATATATTTCTAACGCCAAATTAGTGCCCCCCCTCTCTGTTTTAACCCTGTTTCTGTAGTGCAGTGCAGGGGAGAGCCTGGGAGCCTTCCCTCCAGCCTTTCTGTGAGGGAAAATGGCGCTGTGTGCTGAGGAGATAGGCCCCGCCCCTTTTTCGGCAGCCTCGTCTCCCGCTTTTAACGGATTCTGGCAGGGGTTAAATATCTCCATATAGCCTCCGGAGGCTATATGTGAGGTATTTTTAGCCAAAATAGGTTTTCATTTGCCTCCCAGGGCGCCCCCCTCCCAGCGCCCTGCACCCTCAGTGACTGCCGTGTGAAGTGTGCTGAGAGGAAAATGGCGCACAGCTGCAGTGCTGTGCGCTACCTTTAGAAGACTGAGGAGTCTTCTGCCGCCGATTCTGGACCTCTTCTTACTTCAGCATCTGCAAGGGGGCCGGCGGCAAGGCTCCGGTGACCATCCAGGCTGTACCTGTGATCGTCCCTCTGGAGCTGATGTCCAGTAGCCAAGAAGCCAATCCATCCTGCACGCAGGTGAGTTCACTTCTTCTCCCCTAAGTCCCTCGTTGCAGTGATCCTGTTGCCAGCAGGACTCACTGTAAAATAAAAAACCTAAGCTAAACTTTTCTAAGCAGCTCTTTAGGAGAGCCACCTAGATTGCACCCTTCTCGGCCGGGCACAAAAATCTAACTGGCTTGGAGGAGGGTCATAGGGGGAGGAGCCAGTGCACACCACCTGATCCTAAAGCTTTACTTTTTGTGCCCTGTCTCCTGCGGAGCCGCTATTCCCCATGGTCCTTTCAGGAACCCCAGCATCCACTAGGACGATAGAGAAATAGATTTTTAATGTCAGCATATTATATATATATACACACACACACGCACACACATACAACAATGTATATTCACACATATTCAGACTTTAATAAATATATATATATATATATATATATATATATATATATATATATATATATATATATACATACATATACATACACACACATATATGCATTCATACACACTATATATATATACACATATACACATCCTGATACACAGGTATAACACATTTTTACAAGTCTGAAACTAAATGTGACCTCACACAGGCTTAAAACCTGAGATGACTGCTGCTTGACCACAGCTTAGTTAATGGGCCCTTCTAGTGGCCGGCGCCGGGAGCGCGCTCTGGAGAGCTATCCTGACTGTAAAACCTATGGTAGGTTTATATTGATAGTGTAAGCCCAAACTGAGCTATTTTTAACAGTTTAAACTAGCATGTATCACTGGTAGTACACTGGTGATACCTGTGATACATGTATGTAGGTGATCACTGGTGATACATGTATGTAGGTGATCACTGGTGATACATGATACTAGCATGTATCACTGGTAGTTGGATCACCAGATTCCCCCAGATGGCAAAACAGTATGCAACCCTGCTTAGCTTCCAAGCTCAGATGAGTTTGTCCAGTGTGGTGTGGCTGTAGATTAAAAATACCTACAGCACCTTGTACTCCCAGGTGGCTAATCAGGCCCAACACTGCTTAGCTTCCAAAATCAGATGAGATTGGGCGTATCCAGTGTGGTGTGGCCAAGTGAATTAAGCCAAAGCTGCTGCAGGTGAGACCTGAACTCATACTGCTCCACAGATACTGTTTTATAAGCACCATGTGCTGACCAAATGTTATAACATATCTTACTTTACAACAATGAACAAAGCCAGTATTTGGCTGCCATAACCATGATTCAGATTTGCAGTCTTTAGGATAATATCATTATAAACAGTTATGATATAAATAATTATGTATATCCATGTTTTAGACATGGCAGGGAAACTGCTTATTAGTAATTGCTGGTGTCTTACTCATGCAGACAGACAATACAAAAAACAAAACAAAAACAAAGACAGACAACTTGCACGACTCAGTAATTATATATTTATAGAGACAACTTAGTGCTATATCTGGCCAAGTGCAGTGCACGCCAGCCATATGCCTGCTCCCAAATTCCCCTTAACACCCCTGCGCCTTCAATGGAGGAGAGATGTAACACAGGAAATTCTGGAAATACAACAGGAAACATGGTTAATCTTGTTTTAACAAAGACTTCATAGCCTATTGTAATACATATGCAGCGCTGCTGTATTCCCTTATCAATAAGAGTTGAATCATGAGATTTTATCCAGTGACCCTGCCATTTCTGTGTGCAGGGAACATCACTGTGGCAGCAAAGTTACTCACTATAAGAAACCTGCCTTTTGACTCTCATTTGTGTGCCCCCCCATGCTCCGTATACCGTTCTCTATACACGGAGCCGGGCTATGGTGGAGAGGGAGCTCAAAGCGGCATCGAGGGCCTGGGCCACACACACACACATACACACAGTATCCCACACAGTGGGGCGGCAGCGTGAGCTGACCGCCCCGTTCAACATACCTGGACCCTGTGGTGAGGGCTATGACGGGCCTTCTCTGTAAGTTCCGTCCAGCCTTTACTGCAGGTTTTAGTCCTGCACATGGTAGTGAGGGAGCTCTTTTTAGAGAGGTCCGACAACCACAGCTGCTAAAGCAGCCTTCACTATCCCTGACCTACGCCTATTGGAAAGGGGGATGGGATGTGGTAAATCGTTGAAAAAAGAAAAACTTAGAAAAAAATCCAATGAAATGTGGACCTCTGTGGCAGCAAAGCCACAAGCCTACTAACTGCGTCGAGCACAGAAAAAACACTGAGGTACTCAGGGATATGGAGGGGAGGTATAGTTCCAAAATTAATTTATTCAGTGCCTACTTCCTGTGGAAGCCGTCCATATCCCAAGAGTACTCCAGTGACCCCTAGTGGATGAAAAAGAAATAGGATTTTAATTACCTACCGGCAAATCCTTTTCTCGTAGTCCATAAGGGCTATTGGGGAAAATTAGTACGATGGGTATAGACGGGGTCCAAAGAAGCCGGTGCACTTTAAATTTCTTCAACTGGGTGTGCTGGCTCCTCCCCTCTATGCCCCCTCCCATAAGCAGTTATAGGTAAAATAGTGCCAGAAGGAGAAAGGACATACATGGAGAGAAGGAACATAACAAGGAGTGGTGAGATTTACACACCAGCACATCACTAACAAAAACGACCAGCAACAGCCGGTAACAAACAGCAACAGCTGAACAGGTAACCATATAAAAAGAGAACCTGCAGAAAAGTCAACGCACTGAGGCTGGCGCCCAATATCCCTTACGGACTACAAGAAAAAGGATTTACCGGTAGGTAATTAAAATCCTATTTTCTCTAGCATCTACCTTCTTCCACGACCAGGTAGCAACTCGGCAAAGTTACAAGGCCGAGACTCCAAGGGCAGCCGCCCAGGAAGACCCCACCGATCTTGTAGATTGGGCCTTCAGAGACTGCGGAACAGGCAAGGCTGCCGACACATAGGCCAATGGACTGCTTTGAAGCAGGACAACCCTTTTTCTGCGCATTATAGAGCACACACAGGGAATCAGTCTTTCTGATCCGAGCCGTTCTCATGACAGATCTTCAAGGCTTGCACAGCATCCAATGCCTCCAGAGGAGCAGAAGTGACAGAACTTGACGGAACCACAATAGGTTGATTCAGGTGGAACGCAGAGACAACCTTCGGCAGAAACTGCTGCCTAGTCCTGAGCTACGTTCTGTCCTTATAAAAGACCAAGTACGGGCTTTTACACGATAAGGCTCCCAATTCTGAGACACGCCTAGCAGAAGCCAGGGCCAATGACATCTTCCACGTGAGGTACTTGTCCTCTACCGTCAGAGGTTCAAACCAGGAAGACTGTAGAAATTCCAACACTACATTCAAATCTCAGGGTGCCGTGGGCAGCACAAAAGGAGGTTGAATGTGAAGCACCAGTTGCAAGAAGGTCTAAACTTCTGGCAATACAGCCAATTTCTTCTGGTAAAGTGAGAGTGCTGAAATCTGGACCTTAATGGAACTCAGACGTAACCCCTTATCCACACCAGCCTGCAGGAAACTGAGGAAACATCCCAAGTGGAACTCCGCAGGCGGATACGTGCGTTCCTCGCACAAAGAGACATATCTCCTCCAGATATGGATGATCGTGTTTTGACGTCACAGGTTTCCAGGCCTGAACCATGGTAGCAATAACCTTTTTGGAAATGCCTTTGTGAGCAGGATGTTCCGCTCAACCTCCATGCCGTCAAATGAAGCCGCCGTAAGTCTGGGTAGATGAACGGCCATGTTGAAGATCTTCTCAGTGGTAGAGGCCAAGGGTCTTCGACGGACATATCCAGAAGATCCGTGTAACAGTTGGAGATCCAGTAGGGACGACCCCCTGCTCAATTGTTGGTCCTGTAGCCACCAACTCCGTGACAGTCGAACCTCCGGAGTCAAGGAGATCATTTGAGACCTGATCCGGTGAGGCAGGACGTCCCACTTGGAAAGGATAAACCTCTGCAGAGGGCGGGAATGAAATTGATTGTCCTCTACCATGTCGTAAGCAGACACCATGAGGCCTAGTACTTGCATCGCCGATTGTATCGACACTCTTTGGCGAGAGAGGAAGCATCTGATTGTCATGAGTTTCAGGACCTTCTCTGGAGACAAAAACAAACTTTGGTTGTGTGTGTCCAGTAATGCCCCCCAGGTGCACCATGTTCTGAACAGGGAACAGTGAGGATTTCTTCCAGTTGATGATCCACTCGTGGGCTTGTAGGAATTGGACAGTCAGTTCCAGATGACGGAGGAGAACCTTTGGGGAAATCGCCAGGATCAACAAGTCGTCCAATTACGGCAGGATCCTAATACCCTGAGAGTGGAAGGGCCGTCATGACCTCGGTGAAGATCCGAGGAGCCGTGGTCAGTCGAAAGGCAAGGCTTGGAACTGATAATGAAGGTTGCCAATAGCAAACCGTAGATATTGCTGATGCGACATGGCAATTCGGTATGTGTAGGTAAGCATCCTGTATATCCAGGGATACCATATATTCCTTGGGTTCCAAAGCCAGTAGAATAGAGCGCAGAGTTTCCATACGGAATTTGGACACCCTCACAAATTTGTTCAAAGATTTGAGGTTGAGTAGAGGCCGGGAGGATCCATTCGGCTCCGGAACTAGAAACAGCGTCGAATAGTATCCCCTGCCTCTCTGAGACTGAGGCACCGGCACTATCACCCCTGTATGGAGGGATTGGACAACCAAATGTAGAGTTTGTGCTTTTAACGGATCCGAAGGGATAACCGTTGAGCAAAACTGGTGAGGGGGACTTCTCTTGAAAGATATTGCGTACCCGTGAGAGACCACTTCCTGCACCCAGGCATCCGAAGTGGTCTTTAACCATACCTGGGCGAACTGCAGAAGCTGGCCTCCCACCCTGGGGTCCCCCAGAGGAAGGCCCTCCCCGTCATGCAGCAGGCTTGTCCGGTTTGGAAGCAGGCTGACGGGTGGGCCAAGAATATTTCGGTTTGGGTTTAGAGGACTTGGAAGTGTGAGCTTGTCTTGGGTACGCCTGACCCTTTGCTTTACCTGGAGGTCAAAAGGAACGAAAAGTAGTACTCTTAGCCTTCGGAACCGAAGGATTAGTACTTGGGAGAAATGCAGTCTTAGCCAAAGCCAAGTCAGTCACAATCTTGTTAAGATCATCTCCAAATAGTGTATCTCCCTTAAAAGGGAGTACCTCCAAGATCTTCTTAGAGTCCAGGTCCACCGACCAGGACCGTAACCACAGAATCCGGCAAGCCAGGATAGACGTAGTAAATGCATTGGCCGCCATAACACCTGCATCAGAGGCCGCCTCCTGAATATAGTGGGAGGCTGTCGTAATATAGGACAGATATGGTCTGGTAGTGTCAGAAAATTCAGACGTAGCTCTTCCTCAATTGCTTGAACCCATGCGTCAATACCTTTTGCAGCCCAAGAGGCTGCCATAGTGGGTCTATGTACAGCACCTGTAAGAGTGTAAATAGACTTCAAGCAACCCTCCACACGCTTATCCGTAGGTTTCTTCAAAGAAGTGACGGTGGTGATAGGCAGAGTAGATGACACCACAAAACGGGCGACATGAGAGTCCACCGGCGGTGGAGTTTCCCACTTGTAACTTAACTGCGCAGGGATAGGATAACGAGCTGGCATCTTTATAGACAGGGGACAGAGAAAATTTATTTCCTGGAGACTACCAGGATTCCTGACGTATGTCAATTAAATGGTCAGAATGTGGTAAGACTACTTTAGCAACCTTCTGACATTTGAACTTGTCAGTTTTCTTAGATGCAGTAGTGGTATCGATCATCATCATCAATTTGGAGAATCAGCTTAATAGCCTCCACTAGGTCAGGAACATCAACCTGGGTTGTATATTCCTCATCAGAAGCGACTGTATCAGTCTGACTGATCAGTATATTCCCCATCCTCAGACGAATTACCTGAAATATTAGTGGATTGTGAGAACGAAATGGCCCGCTTAGATGACCCATTGACCCCAGAGGAGCGTGGGATAGACCTTTGTCTAACCAAAGATTGATTAAATTGTTGTAACTGGGTAGACAGAGTGTCCGCCCAGGGCGGATTAACTACAGGGACAATATGTGGCTGCAATGGCACAGAACGTCCCACAGGGGGCGTAAGACATGTCACAAGTGTATTCAACATACTTGAGAACGCTGCCCAATGTGGTTCCTGATTGGCCACAGGTGCTGCAGGCTGACTGGAAGATGGTTCAGGCACTGGGTGCCATACATCAGCTAAAACTTCCCCCTCAGGTAAATCCTTGGTGCCAGCACTGCATGATGCAAAAGCGTCCGCGGATTTCCAGCCATGTGTGGCAGACATTACAGGGAATGTAGCCTTAAGAACATAACAGTACAATATAGCCAGACAAACAATACCTGCAAATAACCCCGATTTATGCGACAGTAAATGCAGGGCACAAAGAGAATTAAAGCGATATGAGGTGACTGAAATACACAGTTAAAAATACAAAACCGTATATACTGTGTAGCACTATATATATTATTTATAAATATATTATAGTTTTGTTGACGGAGCCAGCGTGCGTCGCGGTTGCCTAGACAACCGGGCGGCACAGGGCGGGTGACGTCATAGGAGAAGGACCAGGAACGGAACGGAAGTCCGTATCGCTGATCCGAGCGGGATGCACTGGCGGGCTTTTTCACAGCATAAAGGTAATCGTAAATGTTAATTTACGATTACCTTTATGGTAAATGTTTGTTTGTCACCTTGAAAGGGTTACTCACCTTGACAAAGGGGCGTGCGAGCCCCGAAACCTCGGCCATGATTTTGATGTGAAATACACGTTTTTCTTGATTACGAATCCCACGAGTGCCACTGCTGTTTGAAAGAGGCAATATATATCTATAATATCTATCTAAGACCCTGACGCACCTAGCCTCCCAGGGTACAGAATATAGTGATAGCAAGAAGCGTGATACATGAGAATGAAATCCACGCAGCAGCTACAGGCACACTCAATCACAGGTACAATGGAGAAGTTATTACAGATAAACAATTAAACTGCACTGGACTAGTAAAACTACATATACAGTTGTGCTCATAAGTTTACATACCCTAGCAGAATTTGTGATGGAATGATAACTCTCAAACTTTTTTCACTCATGGTTAGTGATTGGGTGAAGCCATTTATTGTCAAACAACGGTGTTTACTCTTTTTAAATCATAATGACAACAGAAACTACCCAAATGACCCTGATCAAAAGTTTACATACCCCAGTTCTTAATACCGTGTATTGCCCCCTTTAACATCAATAACAGCTTGAAGTCTTTTATGGTAGTTGTGGATGAGGCTCTTTATTTTCTCAGATGGTAAAGCTGCCCATTCTTCTTGGCAAAAAGCCTCCAGTTCCTGTAAATTCTTGGGCTGTCTTGCATGAACTGCACGTTTTAGATTTCCCCAGAGTGGCTCAATGATATTGAAGTCAGGAGACTGAGATGGCCACTCCAGAACCTTCACTTTTAATTCTGCTGTAGCCAATGACAGGTCAACTTGGCCTTGTGTTTTGGATCATTATCATGTTGGAACGTCCAAGTACGTCCCATGCGCAGCTTCCGGGCTGATGAGTGCAAATTTTCCTCCAGTATTTTCTGATAACATGCTGCATTCATCTTGCCATCAATTTTAACCAAGTTTCCAGTGCCTTTGTAGCTCACACATCCCCAAAACATCAGCGATCCACCTCCGTGTTTCACAGTAGGAATGGTGTACCTTTCATCATAGGCCTTGTTGACTCCTCTCCAAATGTAACGTTTATGGTTGTGGCCAAAAAGTTCAATTTTGGTCTCATCACTCCAAATGACTTTGGTTCCAGAAGTTTTGAGGCTCGTCTCTGTGCTGTTTGGAGTATTGTAAGCGGGATGCTTTGTGGCATTTGCGTAGTAGTGGCTTTCTTCTGGCAACTCGACCATGCAGTACATTTTTCTTCAAATGCCTACTTATTGTGCATCTTGAAACAACCACACCACTTTTTTTCCAGAGTCCTGTATTTCAGCTGAAGTTATTTGTGGATTTTTCTTTGCATCCCGAACAATTTTCCTGGCAGTTGTGGCTGAAATTTTTGTTGGTCTACCTGGCCGTGATTTGGTTTCCACAGAATCTCTCATTTTCCACTTCTTAATTAGAGTTTGAACACTGCTGATTGGCATTCTCAATTGCTTGGATATCTATTTATGTCCCTTTCCTGTTTTACGCCAAAATCTCCAGGGTATGTAAACTTTTGATCAGGGTCATTTGGGTAGTGTCTGTTGTCATTATCATTTAAAAAGAGTAAACACAGTTGTTTGACAATAAATGGCTTCACCCAACCACTAACCATGACTGAAAGAAAAAAGTTTGTGAGTTATCATTCATATTCTCTGACAAATGGCCAGAAAATCACAAATTCTGCTAGGGTATGTGAACTTATGAGCACAACTGTAGATATAGATAGATATCTCTATCTACATATATGTTTGTCTAGATAAAAGAGCCTTCTCTGAAAACACTGACTACATCTGCCTTTGTGCCTGGTTTATTTGAATATTCAGAGCTGCCTTTGTTTGAGAGAAAATTTTTTTTATATATATATATATATATATATATATATATATATATATATATATATATATATATATATATATATATATATACATATATACATATATATATATACACATACACACACACACACACATATACATACACATACATACACACACACACACACACACACATACTGCTCAAAAAAAATAAAGGGAACACTAAAATAACATCCTAGATCTGAATAAATGAAATATTCTTATTAAATACTTTGTCCTTTACATAGTTGAATGTGCCGACCACAAAATCACACAAAAATTATCAATGGAAATCAAATTTATTAACCCATGGAGGTCTGGATTTGGAGTAACACTCAAAATTAAAGTGGAAAAACACACTACAGGCTGATCCAACTTTGATGTAATGTCCTTACATTGTTTTGAGCAATATATATATATTTTCATTCAGGTAGCAGTGCACATGTTCTTAACTGACACTGTCTAAAATGACATGTAGAATACTTAAGTGCCTGTAAATGCACAGCGCTGATGAGACAGAAGGCTTTACAGAGGACAGAGTGCCCTGCAGTCCCAGAGATCAGCTCAACTACTTGTGTAAAGATGGCGCCAAAATCTCTGTGAGGGAGAGTGAAATGCAGCTCCAAGGTGGGAATACCAGCAATAGATGGCGCCCGGAGCTGGGGGAGGGGCTACAGGTCAGCACCTCATCTCCTATGCTGGTCCTCACTACCGGGTACTGTGGAGCCTACGTAAAACGGATTTTAGTAAATCTGCCCTGTGCTCCCTGCCCTGGTGGATATAGTGGGATCCCTGTGCAGTAGTGTCCACGCCAGCGGCGCGGTCCGTCTCCTGGGACCGCGACTGGACCACAATTTACCGGCAGGTCCCGCCTGTGGGACCCTCTTACCTCCTCCTTGATGTGCAGCCACGCGACCCAAAAGAGCGTCAGCGGTGGTGTGCCTTAAGACCGGTGCGCCTCCGCTGCAAGTACCCGGGAACCCGGCCGTGGGAGTATGCAACGCTGTTGGGGAGGTGATGGAGCCGCAGCACAGAATGTCAGAATGACAAACAGTGCTGCAACCCTTGAAGTCTTCTTAAAAAGCTGCCTAGCGCAGCCCCACCTGTTAGTGACCTGCTCTGCAGGCACCAACTTACAAACTGTGCTCCAGTGCCTGGAGGTGGGATTATAGAGGCGGCGGTGCAGTGCATCCTGGGAACAGTCAAAGCTTTAGCCTGTTGGTGCTTCCGGATCAAGATCCAACTCTACACCCCGATGTATTCCCTGTGGAATCCCAGTGTACCCCGCTGCAGAAAATTAAATAACCTGGTTTAGGGGAAGTGTGAATGGGTGACCCGGGTCATCTGACCTGGCTCCCCTTGACACCCTATGGAGAGCCGGATCACAAGCGCTTGGAGATTTAATTTCCAAGTGCCAGAAGAGGTGACGCCCCGGCAATACCCCGGGTGTACAGCATGCAGTGTGAATGGGTTTCAAGCAGCTTTAAATTGTGCTGGACCCACGATTTTGGTATGATAGGGGTAGAACAAATTCCTTGATTCTGCCGTTATGGAAATAACTCCATTCAACCTATTGAGCAAGACTGTTCTATGGAAATTCTAATGGGATGCAGCAAGACAAAATTGGATAAAAGCAAAAATGTATCTGAATTATGGTCATACCTACCAATCAATCACATTAAAAGGTCAAAGATGTATACATAAAATGATAACCATTTCAAAACTAAACCATTCACTCATTTTACAGTGGTACAGTTTAGAAGTAGATAAAAATCAGGAATGGAAAAAAAAAAATGGTTTGGAGGGGTTTACACAATTTTTGGTTAAACTAGTTATTTTTTGTATTCACGTTTTAATGAAAAAAATAAATAAAAAAATCCGGCATAATATATATATATTAATACTACGAAACATTTTCAAGTATTAAAAACGTTGAACACCTATGTTTAATGCTTTCTAAGCATTGATGTTAGAAAGCATTACAATATGGTTGATCAAGGATTCTAATATATAGCAATGTTTCACAGTATTAATACAGGTTGAGTATACCTTATCCAAAATGCTTGGGACCAGAGGTATTTTGGATATGGGATTTTTCCGTATTTTGGAATAATTGCATACCATAATGAGATATCATGGCGATGGGACCTAAATCTAAGCACAGAATGCATTTATGTGTCATATACACCCTATACACACAGCCTGAAGGTCATTTTAGCCAATATTTTTTTATAACTGTGCATTAAACAAAGTGTGTCTACATTCACACAATTCATTTATGTTTCATATACACCTTATACACACAGCCTGAAGGTCATTTAATACAATATTTTTAATAACTGTGTATTAAACAAAGTCTGTGTACATTGAGCCATCAAAAAACAAAGGTTTCACTATTTCACTTTCACTCAAAAAAGTCCGTATTTCGGAATATTCCGTATTTCGGAATATTTGGATATGGGATACTCAACCTGTAATAAGGATTCAGATTTTATCCATTAAAACATTAATATATTTAAAAAAAAATAGGATTTTATATACCTACCGGTAAATCCTTTTCTCGTGGTCCGTAGAGGATGCTGGGCGCCCGCCCAGTGCTTCGATCTCCTGCATTGTTACTTGGTTAAGTATTGTTGGTTCAGCCGTTGCTGAATCGTTTCACGTTGGTTAGCTTGGCTATCCTTTTGTTATATGTGAATCTCACCACTATCTGTGTATTTCCTTCTCTCAAAGTATGTCCGTCTCCTAGGGCACAGTTTATAAACCGAGTCTGGTAGAAGGGGCATAGAGGGAGGGGCCAGCCCACACTATTAAACTTTTAAAGTGCCAGTGGCTCCTAGTGGACCCTTCAATACCCCTCGGAGGACCTAAAGTTTGGTCAATCTGTTCTGCAGGAACCTCGGCACTCTCCCTCCCGTACTGGGAGCTTTGGTATATACCCCATGGTACTAAATTGGACCCCAACATCCTCTACGGACTAGTTTACCGGTAGATATATAAAATCTTATTTTCTCCTATGTCCTAGAGGATGCTGGGGTCCAATTTAGTACCATGGGGGATGTACCAAAGCTCCCAGTACGGGAGGGAGAGTGCCGAGGTTCCTGCAGAACAGATTGACCAAACTTTAGGTCCTCCGAGGCCAAAGTATCGAACTTGTAGAACTTAGCAAACGTGTTCGATCCTGACCAAGTAGCCACTTGGCAAAGCTGAAGAGCCGAGACACCCCGGGCAGCCGCTCAGGAAGAACACACTTTACGGGTAGAGTGGGCCTGAACAGATTTTGGGATCTGAAATCCTGCTGTAGAATAAGCATGCTGGGTAGTAAGTCTGATCCAGCGAGAAATCGTTAGAAGCAGGACACCTAATCTTGTTGGGATCATAAAGGACAAACTTTGCGTCCGACTTCCTGTGACAAGAGGTTCTCTTCACATATAATTTCAAAGCCCGTACAACATCCAAGGACTTTGACGTAATCGAGGTGTCAGTAGCCACCAGCACCACAATAGGTTGGTTGATATGAAAAGCCGACAACCTTTGGAAGAAATTGCTGACGCATTCGGGTGCGACAATGCCCCCAATTCTGACACACGTCTAGCAGATGCCAATGCCAACAGTGGGACCACCTTTCAAGTAAGAAAGTTTACATCTACCTCCTGTAAAGGCTCAAACCAATCCGATTGCAGGAACTGCAACACCACGTTAAGATCCCAAGGTGCCGTAGGAGACACAAAGGGTGGTTGGATGTGCAGAACCCCTTTCAAGAAAGTCTGAACCTCAGGGAGAGCAGCCAATTGTTTCTGAAAGAAAATGGACAAGGCCGAAATCTGGACCTTTATGGAGGCCAAGCGTAGGCCCACATCCACACACGCTTGCAGAAAGAGGAGAAAACGTTCTAGTTGAAACTCCACCATTGGAAACTTCTTGGATTCACACCAAGACACAAACTTCTTCCAAATCCGATGGTAATGCTTAGACATTACTCCCTTCCTAGCTTGGATCAGAGTAGGAATGACCTTGTTTGGAATGTCCTTCCGATCTAAGATCTGGCGTTCAACCTCCATGCCGTCAAACGTAGCCGCGTTAAGTCTTGATAGGCGAACGGTCCCTGTTGTAGAAGGTCCTCACGAAGAGGAAGAGGCTTTTGGATCCTCGAGCAGTAATTCTAGAAGATCCGCGTACCAAGCTCGTCTTGGCCAGTCCAGAGCAATGAGGATCGC
The DNA here is from genome assembly GCF_028390025.1 of Pseudophryne corroboree. Lineage (NCBI taxonomy): Eukaryota > Metazoa > Chordata > Amphibia > Anura > Myobatrachidae > Pseudophryne > Pseudophryne corroboree. Next base: position 518,943,204 of record NC_086445.1, read on the forward strand.
CTGAACTCATGTTCACTTTAATAAGATTTTACTCACCGGTAAATCTATTTCTCGTAGTCCGTAGTGGATGCTGGGAACTCCGAAAGGACCATGGGGAATAGCGGGCACTCTAGAAAGATTTATGACTACCTGGTGTGCACTGGCTCCTCCCATTATGACCCTCCTCCAAGCCTCAGTTAGGACACTGTGCCCGGACGAGCTGACATAATAAGGAAGGATTTTGAATTCCGGGTAAGACTCATACCAGCCACACCAATCACACCGTACAACTCGTGATACTATATCCAGTTTGACAGTATGAAAACAACTGAGCCTCTCAGATGGCTCAACAATAACCCTTTAGTTAGCAATAACTATTTACAAGTATTGCAGACAATCCGCACTTGGGATGGGCGCCCAGCATCCACTACGGACTACGAGAAATAGATTTACCGGTGAGTAAAATCTTATTTTCTCTGACGTCCTAGTGGATGCTGGGAACTCCGAAAGGACCATGGGGATTATACCAAAGCTCCCAAACGGGCGGGAGAGTGCGGATGACTCTGCAGCACCGAATGAGAGAACTCAAGGTCCTCCTCAGCCAGGGTATCAAATTTGTAGAATTTTGCAAACGTGTTTGCCCCTGACCAAGTAACAGCTCGGCAAAGTTGTAAAGCAGAGACCCCTCGGGCAGCCGCCCAAGATGAGCCCCCTTCCCTGTGGAATGGGCTTTCACTGATTTAGGATGCGGCAGTCCAGCCGCAGAATGCGCCTGCTGAATCGTGTCACAGATCCAGCGAGCGATAGTCTGCTTAGAAGCAGGAGCACCCAGCCTGTTGGGTGCATACAGGATAAATAGCGAGTCAATTTTCCTGACTCTAGCCGTCCTGGAAACATAATTTTTCAAGGCCCTGACTACGTCCAGTAACTTGGAATCCTCCAAGTCCCTAGTAGCCGCAGGCACCACAATAGGTTGGTTCAAGTGAAAAGCTGATACCACCTTAGGGAGAAACTGGGGACGAGTCCTCAATTCTGCCCTATCCATATGGAAAATCAGATAAGGACTTTTATATGACAAAGCCGCCAATTCTGATACACGCCTGGCCGAAACCAAGGCCAATAACATGACCACTTTCAACGTGAGATATTTTAGATCCACGGTTTTTAGTGGTTCAAACCAATGTGATTTTAAGAAACTCAACACCACGTTGAGATCCCAAGGTGCCACTGGAGGCACAACCGGGGGCTGAATATGCAGCACTCCTTTTACAATGTCTGAACTTCAGGTACTGAAGCTAATTCTTTCTGGAAGAAAATCGACAGAGCCGAGATCTGTATCTTAATGGAGCCTAATTTTAGGCCCATAGACACTCCTGCTTGTAGGAAATGCAGAAATCGACCTAGTTGAAATTCCTCTGTTGGGGCCTTTTTTGGCCTCACACCAAGCAACATATTTCCGCCATATGCGGTGATAATGTTTTGCAGTTACATCTTTCCTGGCTTGAATCAGCGTAGGAATGACTTCCTCCGGAATGCCCTTTTCCTTTAGGATCCGGCGTTCAACCGCCATGCCATCAAAACGTAGCCGCGGTTAAGTCTTGGAACAGACAGGGACCCTGCTGCAGCAGGTCCTGTCTGAGCGGCAGAGGCCATGGGTCCTCTGATATAATTTTTTGAAGTTCTGGGTACCAGGCTCTTCTTGGCCAATCAGGAACCACGAGTATCGTTCTTACTCCTCGCCTTCTTATTATTCTCAGTACCTTTGGTATGAGAGGCAGAGGGGGGAACACATAAACCGACTGGTACACCCACGGTGTTACCAGAGCGTCCACAGCTATCGCCTGAAGGTCCCTTGACCTGGCGCAATATCTTTTATAGCTTTTTGTTGAGGCGGGACGCCTTCATGTCCACCTGTGGCCTTTCCCAATGGTGTACAATCCTTTGGAAGACTTCTGGATGAAGTCCCCACTCTCTCGGGTGGAAGTCGTGTCTGCTGAGAAGATCTGCTTCCCAGTTGTCCACTCCGGGAATAAACACTGCTGACAATGCTAACACATGAATTTCCGCCCATCGGAGAATCCTTGTGGCTTCTGCCATCGCCATCCTGCTTCTTGTGCCGCCCTGTTAGTTTACATGGGCGACTGCCGTGATGTTGTCTGATTGGATCAGGACCGGCTGGTTTTGAAGCAGAGGCCTTGCCTGACTCAGGGCATTGTAAATGGCCCTCAGTTCCAGAATATTTATGTAGGGAAGTCACCTGACTTGACCAAAGTCCCTGGAAGTTTCTTCCCTGTGTGACTGCCCCCCAGCCTCAAAGGCTGGCATCCATGGTCACTAGGACCTAGTCCTGTATGTCGAACCTGCGGCCCTCTTGAAGATGGGCACTCTGCAGCCACTACAGTAGAGATACCCTGGTCCTTGGAGACAGGGTTATCAGCCGATGCATCTGAAGATGCGACCCGGACCACTTGTCTAACAGGTCCCCCTGAAAAGTTCTTGCATGGAACCTGCCGAATGGGATTACTTCGTAGGAAGCTATCATTTTTCCCAGGACTCGCGTGCAATGATGCACCGATAACTGTTTTGGCTTCAGGAGGTCTCTGACTAGAGATGACAGCTCCTTGGCTTTCTCCTCCGGGAGAAACACTTATTTCTGGTCTGTGTCCAGAACCATCCCCAGGAACAGTAGACGTGTCGTAGGAACCAGCTGCGACTTTGGACTGTTTAGAATCCAACCGTGCTGTTGTAGCACTTTCCAAAATAGTGCTACCCCGACTAGTAACTGCTCCTTGGACCTCGCCCTTATAAAGGAGATTGTCCAAGTACGGGATAATTTAAAAACTCCCCTTTTTCGAAGGAGTATCATCATTCCGGCCATTACCTTGGTAACACCCTCGGTGCCATGTACAGTCCAAACGGCAGAGTCTGGACTTGGTAATGGTAATCCTGTACCACAAATCTGAGGTACTCCTGGCGAGGATAGTAAATGGGGACATGCAGGTAAGCATCCTTGATGTCCCGGGATACCATGTAATCCCCCTCGTCCAGGCTTGCAATAACCGCCCTGAGCGATTCCATCTTGAACTTGAATTTTTTTATGTATGTGTTCAAGGATTTTATATATAAAAAAGGGTCACACCGAACCATGCTGTTTCGGTACCCCAAACCGTGTGGAATAGTAACCCCGTCCTTGTTGAAGTAGGGGCACCTTAAGTATTACCTGCTGGGAATACAGCTTATTAATTGCCTCTAGCACAGCCTCCCTGCCTGAGGGAGTTGTCGGCAAGGCATATTTGAGGAAACGGGGGGGGAAGACATCTCGAATTCTAGCTTGTACCCCTGAAATACTACTTGAATGAAACAGGGATCCACCTGTGAGCGAGCCCACTGATCGCTGAAATTTTTGAGACGGCCCCCCACCGTACCTGGCTATACCTGTGGAGCCCCAGCGTCATGCTGTGGACTCAGAGGAAGCGAGAGAAGAATTATGATTCTGGGAACAGGCTGACTGGTGCAGCTTTTTCCCTCTTCCCTTGTCTCTGTACAGAAAGGAAGCGCCTTTGACCCGCTTGCTTTTCTGAAGCCGAAAGGACTGTACCTGATAATACAGTGCTTTCTTAGTCTGTGAGGAAAACTGAGGTAAAAATATTTCTTCCCAGCTGTTGCTGCGGATACGAGGTCCCAGAGCCCATCTCCAAATAATTCCTCACCCTTATAAGGCAGAATCTCTATGCGCCTTTTAAAGTCAGCATCACCTGTCCAGTGACAGGTCTCTAATACCCTCCTGACAGAATGGACATTACATTCATTTTGGATGCCAGCCGGCAAAATATCCCTCTGTGCATCCCTCATACATAAGACGACGTCTTTAATATGTTCTCATGTTAGCAAACTAGTATGTTTGACAGGGTCACCGACCACGCTGCAGCAGCACGCTCTGCAGGTTTCAGTCTAGTACCTGAGTGTGTAAATACAGACTTCAGGATAGCCTCCTGCTTTTTATCAACAGGTACCTTCAAAGTGGCCGTTCCTAAAACGGTAGTGCCACCTATTTTGACAACCGTGTGAGCGCCTTATCCACCCTAGGGGAGACCTCCCAGCGTAACTTATCTTCTGGCGGGAAAAGGTACGCCATCAGTAACTTTTTAGAAATTACCAGTTTCTTATCAGGGGGAACCCACGCTTTTCACACACTTCATTCATTCAACTGATGGGGGAACAAAACACTGCCTGCTTTTTCTCCCCAAACATAAAAACCCATTTTTAGAGGTTAATGTCAGAAATGTGTAACACATTTTTTATTGCCGGGATCAAGTCACGGATGTTCCTAGTGGATTGTGTATATGTCTCAACCTTGTCGACACTGGAGGCAGACTCCGTGTCGACATCTGTGTCTGCCATCTGAATGAGAGGGCGTTTTTGAGCCCTTGATGGCCTTTGAGACGCCTGGGCAGGCGCGGGCTGAGAAGCCGGCTGTCACCTAACCATCCACTCTGGTGTCGGCCCCACAGGGGGCGACATCACATTTATCGGCATCTGCTCAGTCACTATATAAGCCTCCTCCTCAAACATGGCGACACAGCCGTACCGACACACCGCACACACACAGGGAATGCTCTGACTGAGGACATGACCCCATAAAGCCCTTTGGGGAGACAGAGAGAGAGTATGCCAGCACACACCAGAGCGCTATATAATGTGGGGATTAACACTATAACTGAGTGAATTTTCCCCCATAGCTGCTTGCATATACAATATTGCGCCTAAATTTAGTGCCCCCCCTCTCTTTTTAACCCTTTGAGCCTGAAAACTACAGGGGAGAGCCTGGGGAGCTTTCTTCCAGCTGCACTGTGAAGAGAAAATGGCGCCAGTGTGTCTGAGGGAGATAGCTCCGCCCCTTTTCCGCGGCCTATTCTCCCGCTTTTTTCTGGATTCTGGCAGGGGTATTTACCACATATATAGCCTCTGGGCTATATATTGTGGTATTTTTGCCAGCCAAGGTGTTTTTATTGCTGCTCAGGGCGCCCCCCCCAAGCGCCCTGCACCCTCAGTGACCGGAGTGTGAAGTGTGTATGAGGAGCAATGGCGCACAGCTGCAGTGCTGTGCGCTACCTTGGTGAAGACTGATGTCTTCTGCCGCCGCTTTCCCAGACCTCTTCTTGCTTCTGGCTCTGTAAGGGGGACGGCGGCGCGGCTCCGGGACCGAACACCAAGGACTGGGCCTGCGGTCGATCCCTCTGGAGCTAATGGTGTCCAGTAGCCTAAGAAGCCCAATCCGGCTGCAAGCAGGCGAGTTCGCTTCTTCTCCCCTTAGTCCCTCGCTGCAGTGAGCCTGTTGCCAGCAGGTCTCACTGAAAATAAAAAACCTAAATCTATACTTTCTTTCTAAGGGCTCAGGAGAGCCCCTAGTGTGCATCCAACCTCGGCCGGGCACAAGATCTAACTGAGGCTTGGAGGAGGGTCATAGTGGGAGGAGCCAGTGCACACCAGGTAGTCATAAATCTTTCTAGAGTGCCCAGCCTCCTTCGGAGCCCGCTATTCCCCATGGTCCTTTCGGAGTTCCCAGCATCCACTAGGACGTCAGAGAAATTAGTTTGAGAATCCTTGGAATGAGCGGAAGTGGAGGGAATACATACACTGACCGGAACACACACACAGTTACCAGGGCGTCCACCGCCACTGCTTGTGGGTCTCGTGACCTGGAACAGTACCTGCTTGTTACCTCTGCGAATACCTCCGGATGGAGGGCTCATTCTCCTGGATGGAGATCGTGTCTGCTGAGGAAGTCCGCTTCCCAGTTGTCCAATCCCGGAATGAAAATCGCCGACAGCGCCATCGCGTGTCTTTCTGCCCAGAGGAGGATTCTTGTTACCTCTGACATCGCAGCTTTGCTCTTCATTCCGCCCTGCCTGTTTATGTAGGACACTGCTGTGACGTTGTCCGACTGAACTTGAATGGCCTGATCTTGCAGTAGATGTGCTGCTTGTAGAAGGCCGTTGTAAATGGCCCTCAGTTCCAGAACGTTTATTGGAAGGAGAGATTCCTGACTGGACCACCTTCCTTGGAAGCTTTCCCCTTTGGTGACTGCTCCCCAACCTCTGAGACTTGCATCCGTGGTTAGAAGAATCCAATTCTGAATCCTGAACCTGCGTCCCTCGAGTAGGTGAGAAGTTTTGAGCCACCAGAGGAGCAAACTTCTGGTTTTCTATGACAGGCGTATCCGCTGGTGCATGTGAAGATGTGATCCCGACCACTTGTCCAGGAGATCCAGATAGAAGAACCGTGCATGGAATCTTCAGTACTGGAGAGCCTTGTAGGAAGCTACCATCTTTCCCAGAAGGCAAATGCACTGATGAACCGATACCCGGGCCAGCTTCAAGACATCCCGGACCATTGATTGGATCACCAACGCTATCTCCATTGGTAGAAACACACTCTGCACTTCCGTGTCGAGTATCATCCCCAGGAAGGGCAGTCTCCTTGTCGGTTCCAAATGGATCGTGAAGGGTCACGATACACCCATGATCCTGGAGTAGTTGAATTGAGAGGGCAATACTCTGCAACAGCCTCTCCCTGGAAGTCGCCTTTATCAGCTGCGGAGGAGCATAATTTCTGCCATAACCTTGGTAAACACCCTTGGTGCAGTGGAGAGGCCAAATGGCAATGTCTGGAACGGATAGTGACAGTCCTGTAGTACAAACCTTAGATAGGCCTGGTCAGGTGGCCAGATCGGAATGTGAAGGTATGCATCCTTAATATCCAGGGATACCAGGAATTCCCCCTCCTCCAGACCTGAAACCACCGCTCTCAAAGACTCCAACTTGAACTTGGAATACTTGCGAATGGGTTCAAGGACTTTAGGTTCAATATTGGCTTTACCGAACAGTCCGGTTTCGGTACCACAAACAGGTTTGAATAATAACCCCTGTTTCTTAGGGGAGGTGGAACTGGAACAATGACATTTGTTTGTACCAATTTGTGAATGGCTTCCTGTAGGATAGCACTTTCTGTCAGCGAAGCTGGTAAGCCTGATTTGAAGAATCTGTGAGGCAGGAGTTCCTGAAACGCCAGTCTGTACCCCTGGGCAACAATATCTTTCACCCAGGGGTCTAGGCATGATGAAGCCCAGACGTGACTGAAATCTATTAGTCTCGCTCCCACCTGACCGATCCCCAGGTTGGGAGGTCCACAGTCATGCTGTAGACTTGGAGGAAGTAGAACTTGGTTCCTCTGTTCCTGGGAACCTGTTGGTGCAGGTTTTCTGAGTTTTCCCTGACCTCCTCTAAAGAAGGCGGGGGGGGGGGGGGGGGCTTGGATTTTTTTTTTTTTGCGGTCCGAAAGGACTGCAGTGTAGACATAGGATAAGTTTTCCGAGCCGGTGCAGCTGCGGAGGGAAGAAAGGTCGAAATACCCACAGTTGCCGTGGATGTCCACGCATCCAGTGCTTCCCCAAACAGGGCCTGACCTGTGAAGGGTAGATTCTCCACGCACTTCTTGAATTACGCATCCTCTGCGTGCCGAGACTGCCATGGAAGTAGCCCTCGCATTAAGCAGGCCAATGTCCTTCATGGATTCCACCATGAAACCTGCAGAATCCTGTATGTGACGTAAAAAGTCAATGTCGCTCCTATCCATTGTATCCAATTCCTCTAGTAATGTGCCTGACCACTTTACTATGGCTTTAGAAATCCATGCACAAGCAATAGTGGGCCTTAAGGCCACGCCTGTAGCAGTGTATAGATATTTGAGCGTAGTCTCAATCTTGCGGTCAGCTGGCTCCTTTAAGGCGGTTGAACCAGGGACAGGCAAAACCACCTTTTTTGACAACCTGTATAAAGAAGTGTCGATTATAGGTGGATTTTACCACTTTTTCCTGTCCTCTTCCGGGAAAGGAAAAGCAATGAGAATTCTTTTAGGAATTCTAAATTTTCTCTGGGTTTTCAAAGGGAAGGTAATTGAGGATTTCTTATTTACAGTAAAATAAGATGCCTCTTCCTGCTCAGGTACCTTTTCAGTAATGTGCAAAACATCTCTAATTGCTTCAATCATTAGTTGCACCCCCTTAGCAATGGATGCCTCACCCCCGTGCATATCCCCATCACCGACCCCTGTATCAGAGTCGGTATCAGTGTTAGCTTGCATTATTATCTGGGCAAGTGTACGCTTTTGAGGGTATGTAGATGGGTCTTTTGATGAAGTAGTGGGGGTCGAATATTGCAAACCCTCCACAGATTTCCTCAAAAACTGCGTCTATTTCTCATTATGTGACATCCTGGTAGAAATCTTGGATATCATTCCGCTTAAAGAATCCACCCATGCAGGTTCGGATTCGGAAGGCTGAGAGAGCATCTTGCAGCCCTGAGTACATGGAATAGACTCTTCAGGAGAAGATAAACACTCTGCAGCGCAGGATACAGATTCCTTAGGCATGATACTGTGGGATCAACACACTTAAACACACAGAGGAAAAAATAAGAATTTACTCACCGGTAATTCTATTTCTCGTAGTTCGTAGTGGATGCTGGGGACTCCGTAAGGACCATGGGGAATAGACGGCTCCTCAGGAGCCTGGGCACATCTAAAGAAAGATTTAGGTCTATCTGGTGTGCACTGGCTCCTCCCCCTATGACCCTCCTCCAAGCCTCAGTTAGGACACTGTGCCCGGAAGAGCTGACACAATAAGGAAGGATTTTGAATCCCGGGTAAGACTCATACCAGCCACACCAATCACACCGTATAACTCGTGATAGGAACCCTGGTTAACAGTATGATAACAACGGAGCCTCTGAACAGATGGCTCGCAATAACAACCCGATTTGTGTAACAATAACTATTTACAAGTATTGCAGACAATCCGCACTTGGGATGGGCGCCCAGCATCCACTACGGACTACGAGAAATAGAATTACCGGTGAGTAAATTCTTATTTTCTCTGACGTCCTAGTGGATGCTGGGGACTCCGTAAGGACCATGGGGATTATACCAAAGCTCCCAAACGGGCGGGAGAGTGCGGATGACTCTGCAACACCGAATGAGAGAACTCCAGGTCCTCCTCAGCCAGGGTATCAAATTTGTAGAATTTCTCTGACGTCCTAGTGGATGCTGGGAACTCCGTAAGGACCATGGGGAATAGCGGCTCCGCAGGAGACTGGGCACAAAAGTAAAGCTTTAGGACTACCTGGTGTGCACTGGCTCCTCCCCCTATGACCCTCCTCCAAGCCTCAGTTAGATTTTTGTGCCCGGCCGAGAAGGGTGCATACTAGGAGGCTCTCCTGAGTTTCTTAGTAAAAGTTTAGTTTTAGGTTTTTTATTTTCAGTGAGACCTGCTGGCAACAGGCTCACTGCATCGAGGGACTAAGGGGAGAAGAAGCGAACCTGCCTGCTTGCAGCCAGCTTGGGCTTCTTGGCTACTGGACACCATTAGCTCCAGAGGGACCGAACACAGGCCCAGCCTCGGAGTCCGGTCCCAGAGCCGCGCCGCCGGCCCCCTTACAGAGCCAGAAGCAAGAAGAGGTCCGGAAAATCGGCGGCAGAAGACATCAGTCTTCACCAAGGTAGCGCACCGCACTGCAGCTGTGCGCCATTGCTCCTCAGGCACACTTCACACTCCGGTCACTGAGGGTGCAGGGCGCTGGGGGCGCCCTGAGCAGCAATAGAAACACCTTGGCTGGCGAAAATACATCACATATAACCCCCAGGGCTATATGGATGTATTTTAACCCCTGCCAGAATACAGCAAAAAGCGAAAGAAAAGTCCGCCGAGAAGGGGGCGGAGCCTATCTCCTCAGCACACGGGCGCCATTTTCCCTCACAGCTCCGCTGGAAGGACGTCTCCCTGACTCTCCCCTGCAGTCCTGCACTACAGAAAAGGGTAAAACAAGAGAGGGGGGCACTAATTAGGCGCAGTATAAATAAAACAGCAGCTATAAGGGGAAAAACACTTCTATAAGGTTATCCCTGTATATATGTATATGTATATATATATATATGTGTATATATATATATATATATATATATATATATATATATATATATATATATATATATAGCGCTCTGGTGTGTGCTGGCATACTCTCCCTCTGTCTCCCCAAAGGGCTAGTGGGTTCCTGTCATCTATCAGAGCATTCCCTGTGTGTGTGCTGTGTGTCTGTACGATTGTGTCTACATGTATGAGGAGGAAAATGGTGTGGAGGCGGAGCAATTGCCTGTAATGGAGATGTCACCCCCTAGGGAGTCGACACCTGAGTGGCTGAGCTTATGGAAGGAATTACGTGACAGTGTCAGCTCTTTACAAAAGACGGTTGATGACATGAGACAGCCGGCTACTCAGCTCGTGCCTGTCTAGGCGTCTCAAAAGCCATCAGGGGCTCTAAAACGCCCGTTACCTCAGATGGCAGATACAGACGCCGACACGGATACTGACTCCAGTGTCGACGATAAAGAGACGAATGTGACTTCCAGTAGGGCCACACGTTACATGATTGATGCTATGAAAAATGTTTTACATATTTCTGATAATACAAGTACCACTAAAAATAAGAATTTACTTACCGATAATTCTATTTCTCATAGTCCGTAGTGGATGCTGGGGACTCCGTAAGGACCATGGGGAATAGCGGCTCCGCAGGAAACTGGGCACATCTAAAGAAAGCTTTAGGACTATCTGGTGTGCACTGGCTCCTCCCCCTATGACCCTCCTCCAAGCCTCAGTTAGGATACTGTGCCCGGACGAGCGTACACAATAAGGAAGGATTTTGAATCCCGGGTAAGACTCATACCAGCCACACCAATCACACCGTATAACCTGTGATCTGAACCCAGTTAACAGCATGATAACAGAGGAGCCTCTGAAAGATGGCTCACAACAATAATAACCCGATTTTTGTAACAATAACTATGTACAAGTATTGCAGACAATCCGCACTTGGGATGGGCGCCCAGCATCCACTACGGACTATGAGAAATAGAATTATCGGTAAGTAAATTATTATTTTCTCTAACGTCCTAAGTGGATGCTGGGGACTCCGTAAGGACCATGGGGATTATACCAAAGCTCCCAAACGGGCGGGAGAGTGCGGATGACTCTGCATCACCAAATGAGAGAACTCCAGGTCCTCCTCAGCCAGGATATCAATTTTGTAGAATTTTACAAACGTATTTGCTCCTGACCAAGTAGCTGCTCGGCAAAGTTGTAAAGCCGAGACCCCTCGGGCAGCCGCCCAAGATGAGCCCACCTTCCTTGTGGAGTGGGCATTTACAGATTTTTGGCTGTGGCAGGCCTGCCACAGAATGTGCAAGCTGAATTGTACTACAAATCCAACGAGCAATAGTCTGCTTAGAAGCAGGAGCACCCAGCTTGTTGGGTGCACACAGGATAAACAGCGAGTCAGATTTCCTGACTCCAGCCGTCCTGGAAACATATATTTTCAGGGCACTGACAACGTCTAGCAACTTGGAGGCCTCCAAGTCCCTAGTAGCCGCAGGCACCACCAATAGGTTGGTTCAGGTGAGACGCTAAAACCACCTTGGGGAGAAACTGAGGACGAGTCCTCAATTCCGCCCTGTCCGAATGGAAAATCAGATAAGGGCTTTTTCAGGATAAAGCCGCCAATTCTGACACGCGCCTGGCCCAGGCCAGGGCCAACAGCATGACCACTTTCCATGTGAGATATTTTAACTCCACAGATTTAAGTGGTTCAAACCAATGTGACTTTTGGAACCCAAAACTACATTGAGATCCCAAAGTGCCACTGGAGGCACAAAAGGAGGCTGTATATGCAGTACCCCTTTTACAAACGTCTGAACTTCAGGGACTGAAGCTAGTTCTTTTTGGAAGAAAATTGACAGGGCCGAAATTTGAACCTTAATGGACCCCAATTTCAGGCCCATAGACACTCCTGTTTGCAGGAAATGTAGGAATCGACCCAGTTGAATTTCCTCCGTCGGGCCTTACTGGCCTCGCACCACGCAACATATTTTCGCCAATTGCGGTGATAAAGTTTTTGCGGTTACATCCTTCCTGGCTTTGATCAGGATAGGGATGACTTCATCCAGAATGCCTTTTTTCCTTCAGGATCCGGCGTTCAACCGCCATGCCGTCAAACGCAGCCGCGGTAAGTCTTGGAACAGACAGGGTCCTTGCTGGAGCAGGTCCCTTCTTAGAGGTAGAGGCCACGGATCCTCCGTGAGCATCTCTTGAAGTTCCGGTTACCAAGTCCTTTTCTTGGCCAATCCGGAACCACGAATATAGTGCTTACTCCTCTCCATCTTATCAATCTCAGTACCTTGGGTATGAGAGGCAGAGGAGGGAACACATACCCTGACTGGTACACCCACGGTGTTACGAGAGCGTCTACAGCTTATTGCCTGAGGGTCCCTGGACCTGGCGCAATACCTGTCGAGTTTTTAATCATGTGGAAGACTTCTGGGTGAAGTCCCCACTCTCCCGGGTGGAGGTCGTGCTGAGGAAGTCTGCTTCCCAGTTGTCCACTCCCGGAATGAATACTGCTGACAGTGCTATCACATGATTTTCCGCTCAGCGAAGAATCCTTGCAGCTTCTGCCATTGCCCTCCTGCTTCTTGTGCCACCCTGTCTGTTTACGTGGGTGACTGCCATGATGTTGTCCGACTGGATCAACAGCGGCTGACCTTGAAGCAGAGGCCTTGCTAAGCTTAGAGCATTGTAAATGTCCCTTAGCTTCAGGATATTTATGTGAAGTGATGTCTCCAGGCTTGACCATAAGCCCTGGATATTCCTTCCCTGTGTGACTGCTCCCCAGCCTCGCAGGCTGGCATCCGTGGTCACCAGGACCCAGTCCTGAATGCCTAATCTGCGGCCCTCCAGAAGATGAGCACTCTGCAACCACCACAGGAGGGACACCCTTGTCCTTGGTGACAGGGTTATCCGCTGATGCATCTGAAGATGCGATCCGGACCATTTGTCCAGCAGGTCCCACTGGAAAGTTCTTGCGTGGAATCTGCCGAATGGGATTGCTTCGTAGGAAGCCACCATTTTACCCAGAACCCTTGTGCATTGATGCACTGAGACTTGGCTCGGTTTTAGGAGGTTCCTGACTAGCTCGGATAACTCCCTGGCTTTCTTCTCCGGGAGAAACACCTTTTTCTGGACTGTGTCCAGGATCATCCCTAGGAACAGAAGACACGTCGTCGGAACCAGGTGCGATTTTGGAATATTGAGAATCCAATCGTGCTGCCGCAACACTACCTGAGATAGTGCTACACCGACCTCCAACTGTTCCCTGGATCTTACCCTTATCAGGGAATTGTCCAAGGAAGGGATAACTAAAATTCACTTCCTTCGAAGGAATATCATCATTTCGGCCATTACCTTGGTAAAGACCCGGGGTGCCGTGTACCATCCATACGGCAGCGTCTGAACTGATAGTGACAGTTCTATACCATAAACCTGAGGTACCCTTGGTGAGAAGGGTAAATTTTGACATGAAGGTAAGCATCCTTGATGTCCCGAGACATCATGTAGTCCCCTTCTTCCAGGTTCGCAATCACTGCTCTGAGTGACTCAATCTTGAATTTGAACCTCTGTACGTAAGTGTTCAAAGATTTTAGATTTAGAATCGGTCTCACCGAGCCGTCCGGCTTCGGTACCACAACAGTGTGGAATAATACCCCGTTCCCTGTTGCAGGAGGGGTGTCTTGATTATCACCTGCTGGGAATACAGCTTGTGAATGGCTTCCAAAACTGTCTCCCTGTCAGAAGGAGACATCGGTAAAGCCGACTTTAGGAAACGGCGAGGGGGAGACGTCTCGAATTCTAATTTGTACCCCTGAGATATCACCTGAAGGATCCAGGGGTCTACTTGCGAGTGAGCCCACTGCGCGCTGAAATTCATTGAGACGGGCCCCCCACCGTGCCTGATTCTGCTTGTAAAGCCCCAGCGTATACTGAGGGCTGGGCAGAGGCGGGAGAGGGTTTCTGTTCCTGGGAACTGGCTGATTTCTGCAGCCTTTTTCCTCTCCCTCTGTCACGGGGCAGAAATGAGGAACCTTTTGCCCGCTTGTCCACGAAAAGACAGCGCCTGATAATATGGCGTCTTCTCATGTTGAGAGGCGACCTGGGGTACAAACGTGGAATTCCCAGCTGTTGCCGTGGCCACCAGGTTTGAAAGAACGACCCCAAATAACTCCTCCCTTAATAAAGCAATACTTCCAAATGCCGTTTGGAATACGCATCACCTGACCACTGACGTGTCCATAACCCTCTACTGGTAGAAATGGACAACGCGCTTAGACTTGATGCCAGTCGGCAAATATTCCGCTGTGCATCACGCATATATAAAAATGCATCTTTTAAATGCTCTATAGGCAAAAATATACTGTCCCTATCTAGGGTATCAATATTTTCAGTCAGGGAATCCGACCACGCCAACCCAGCACTGCACATCCAGGCTGAGGCGATTGCTGGTCGCAGTATAACACCAGTATGTGTGTAAATACCTTTTAGGATACCCTCCTGCTTTCTATCAGCAGGATCCTTAAGGGCGGCCATCTCAGGCGAAGGTAGAGACCTTACAAGCGTGTGAGCGCTTTATCCCCCCTAGGGGGTGTTTCCCAACGCACCCTAACCTCTGGCGGGAAAGGATATAATGCCAATAACATTTTAGAAATTATCCGTTGTTATCGGGGGAAACCCACGCATCATCACACACCTCATTTAATTTCTCAGATTCAGGAAAACTACAGGTAGTTTTTCCTCACCGAACAGAATACCCCTTTTTTTGGTGGTACTCGTATTATCAGAAATGTGTAAAACATTTTTCATTGCCTCAATCATGTAACGTGTGGCCCTATTGGAAGTCACATTCGTCTCTTCACCGTCGACACTGGAGTCAGTATCCGTGTCGGCGTCTATATCTGCCATCTGAGGTAACGGGCGCTTTAGAGCCCCTGACGGCCTATGAGACGTCTGGACAGGCACAAGCTGAGTAGCCGGCTGTCTCATGTCAACCACTGTCTTTTATACAGAGCTGACACTGTCACGTAATTCCTTCCAACAGTTCATCCACTCAGGTGTCGACCCCCTAGGGGGTGACATCACTATTACAGGCAAACTGCTCCGTCTCCACATCATTTTTCTCCTCATACATGTCGACACAAACGTACCGACACACAGCACACACACAGGGAATGCTCTGATAGAGGACAGGACCCCACTAGCCCTTTGGGGAGACAGAGGGAGAGTTTGCCAGCACACACCAGAGCGCTATATATATATACAGGGATAACCTTATATAAGTGTTTTTCCCCTTATAGCTGCTGTATAGTTAATACTGCGCCCAATTAGTGCCCCCCTCTCTTTTTTTAACCCTTTCTGTAGTGTAGTGACTGCAGGGGAGAGACAGGGAGCTTCCCTCCAACGGAGCTGTGAGGGAAAATGGCGCCAGTGTGCTGAGGAGATAGGCTCCGCCCCTTTTTCGCGGACTTTTCTCCTGCTTTTTTATGGATTCTGGCAGGGGTTAAATGCATCCATATAGCCCAGGAGCTATATGTGATGCATTTTTTTGCCATCTAAGGTGGTTTTATTGCGTCTCAGGGCGCCCCCCCCCCCAGCGCCCTGCACCCTCAGTGACCGAAGTGTGAAGTGTGCTGAGAGCAATGGCGCACAGCTGCAGTGCTGTGCGCTACCTTGTTGAAGACAGGACGTCTTCTGCCGCCGATTTTCCGGACCTCTTCTGCCTTCTGGCTCTGTAAGGGGGCCGGCGGCGCGGCTCTGGGACCCATCCAAGCTGGGCCTGTGATCGTCCCTCTGGAGCTAATGTCCAGTAGCCTAAGAAGCCCAATCCACTCTGCACGCAGGTGAGTTCGCTTCTTCTCCCCTTAGTCCCTCGATGCAGTGAGCCTGTTGCCAGCAGGTCTTACTGAAAATAACAAACCTAAACTAAAACTTTCACTAAGAAGCTCAGGAGAGCCCCTAGTGTGCACCCTTCTCGTTCGGGCACAGAGATCTAACTGAGGCTTGGAGGAGGGTCATAGGGGGAGGAGCCAGTGCACACCAGATAGTCCTAAAGCTTTCTTTAGATGTGCCCAGTCTCCTGCGGAGCCGCTATTCCCCATGGTCCTTACGGAGTCCCCAGCATCCACTTAGGACGTTAGAGAAAAGGGTATTATGTTTGGTGAGAAAAAACTGCCTGTAGTTTTTCCTGCATCTGAGGAATTAAATAAGGTGTGTGATGAAGCGTGGGTTTCCCCCGATAAAAAACTGATAATTCCTAAAAGGTTATTAGCATCATACCCCTTCCCACCAGAGGATAGGGTACGTTGGGAAACACCCCCTAAGGTGGATAAAGCGCTCACACGTTTGTCAAAACAGGTGGCACTACCGTCCCCTGATACGGCCGCCCTCAAGGAACCTGCTGACAGAAAGCAGGAGAATATCCTAAAATGTACATACACTCACACGGGTGTTATACTGCGACCAGCAATCGCCTCAGCCTGGATGTGCAGTGCTGGGGTGGCTTGGTCGGATTCCCTGACTGACAATATTGATACCCTAGATAGGGACAGTATATTACGGACTATAGAGCATTTGAAAGATGCAATTCTATATATGCGTGATGCACAGAGGGATATTTGCCGACTGGCATCAAGAGTAAGTGCGCTGTCCATTTCTGCCAGAAGAGGGTTATGGACGAGGCAGTGGTCAGGTGATGCCGATTCCAAAAGGCATATGGAAGTATTGCCTTACAAAGGGGAGGCGTTATTTGGGGTAGGTCTATCAGACCTGGTGGCCACGGCAACTGCTGGGAAAATAAGAATTTACTTACCGATAATTCTATTTCTCGTAGTCCGTAGTGGATGCTGGGAACTCCGTAAGGACCATGGGGAATAGCGGCTCCGCAGGAGACAGGGCACATCTAAAGAAAGCTTTAGGATCACCTGGTGTGCACTGGCTCCTCCCCCTATGACCCTCCTCCAAGCCTCAGTTAGGATACTGTGCCCGGACGAGCGTACACAATAAGGAAGGATTTTGAATCCCGGGTAAGACTCATACCAGCCACACCAATCACACTGTACAACTTGTGATTTGAACCCAGTTAACAGCATGATAATAGAGAAGCCTCTATAAAAGATGGCTCACTACAACAATAACCCGAATTTTTTGGTAACAATAATTATGTACCAGTATTGCAGACAATCCGCACTTGGGATGGGCGCCCAGCATCCACTACGGACTACGAGAAATAGAATTATCGGTAAGTAAATTCTTATTTTCTCTGACGTCCTAGTGGATGCTGGGAACTCCGTAAGGACCATGGGGATTATACCAAAGCTCCCAAACGGGCGGGAGAGTGCGGATGACTCTGCAGCACCGAATGAGAGAACTCCAGGTCCTCCTCAGCCAGGGTATCAAATTTGTAGAATTTTACAAACGTATTTGCTCCTGACCAAGTAACTGCTCGGCAAAGTTGTAAAGCCGAGACCCCTCGGGCAGCTGCCCAAGATGAGCCCACCTTCCTTGTGGAGTGGGCATTTTAAGATTTATGTCGGTGGCAGGCCTGCCACAGAATGTGCAAGCTGAATTGTACTACAAATCCAACGAGCAATCGTCTGCTTAGAAGCAGGAGCACCCAGTTTGTTGGGTGCATACAGGATAAACAGCGAGTCAGATTTTCTGACTCCAGCCGTCCTGGAAACATATATTTTCAGGGCCCTGACCACGTCAAGCAACTTGGAATCCTCCAAGTCCTTAGTAGCCGCAGGTACCACAATAGGTTGCTTCATGTGAAATGCAGAAACCACCTTAGGTAGAAATTGAGGACAAGTCCTCAATTCTGCCCTGTCAGAATGAAATATTAAATAAGGGCTTTTATATGATAAAGCCGCCAATTCTGACACACGCCTGGCTGAAGCCAGGGCTAACAGCATCGTCACCTTCCATGTGAGATATTTTAAGTCCACAGTGGTGAGTGGTTCAAACCAATGTGACTTTAGGAAAACTCAACACAACATTGAGATCCCAAGGTGCCACTGGAGGCACAAAAGGAGGCTGTATATGCAGTAACCCTTTTACAAATGTCTGAACTTCAGGCACTGAAGCCAGTTCCTTTTGGAAGAAAATCGACAGGGCCGAAATTTGAACCTTAATGGACCCTAATTTTAGGCCCATAGACAGTCCTGTTTGCAGGAAATGGAGGAAACGACCCAGTTGAAATTCCTCTGTAGGGGCCTTCTTGGCCTCCCACCACGCAACATATTTTCGCCAAATGCGGTGATAATGTTTTGCGGTTACGTCCTTCCTGGCCTTGACCAGGGTAGGGATGACTTCATCTGGAATGCCTTTTTCCTTCAGGATCCGGCGTTCAACCGCCAAGCTGTCAAACGCAGCCGCGGTAAGTCTTGGAACAGACAAGGCCCCTGCTGGAGCAGGTCCTTTCTTAGAGGTAGAGGCCACGGTTCGTCCGTGAGCATCTCTTGAAGTTCCGGATACCAAGTCCTTCTTGGCCAATCCGGAACCATGAGTATAGTTCTTACTCCTCTCCTTCTTATGATTCTCAGTACTTTTGGTATGAGAGGCAGAGGAGGGAACACATACACTGACTGGTACACCCACGGTGTTACCAGAGCGTCCACCGCTATTGCCTGAGGGTCCCCTGACCTGGCGCAATATCTGTCTAGTTTTTTGTTTAGACGGGACGCCATTATGTCCACCTTTGGTTTTTCCCAACGGTTTACAATCAGGTGGAAGACTTCTGGGTGAAGTCCCCACTCTCCCGGGTGAAGGTCGTGTCTGCTGAGGAAGTCTGCTTCCCAGTTGTCCACTCCCGGAATGAACACTGCTGACAGTGCTATCACATGATTTTCCGCCCAGCGAAGAATCCTTGCAGCTTCTGCCATTGCCCCCCTGCTTCCCGTGCCGCCCTGTCTGTTTACGTGGGCGACTGACGTGATGTTGTCCGATTGGATCAATACCGCCTGACCCTGAAGCAGGGGTTTCGCTTGACTTAGGGCATTGTAAATGGCCCTTAGTTCCAGAATGTTTATATGAAGAGATGTCTCCAGGCTTGACCATAAGCCCTGGAAATTCCTTCCCTGTGTGACTGCTCCCCAGCCTCGCAGGCTGGCATCCCTGGCCACCAGGACCCAGTCCCGAATGCCGAATCTGCGGCCCTCTAGAAGATGAGCACTCTGCAACCACCACAGGAGGGATACCCTTGTCCCCGGTGACAGGGTTATCCGCTGAAGCATCTGAAGATGCGACCCGGACCATTTGTCCAGTAGGTTCCACTGGAAAGTCTTGCGTGGAATCTGCCGAATGGGATTGCTTCGTAGGAAGCCACCATTTTTACCCAGAACCCTTGTGCATTGATGCACTGAGACTTGGTTCGGTTTTAGGAGGTTCCTGTCGGATAACTCCCTGGCTTTCTCCTCCGGGAGAAACACCTTCTTTCTGGACTGTGTCCAGGATCATCCCTAGGAACAGAAGACAAGTCGTCGGAACCAGCTGCGATTTTGGAATATTGAGAATCCAATCGTGCTGCCGCAACACTACCTGATATAGTGCTACACCGATCTCCAACTGTTCCCTGGATCTTACCCTTATCTTGGAATCGTCCAAGTAACGGATAACTAAAATTCCCTTCCTTCGAAGGAATATCATCATTACGGTCATTACTTCAGTAAAGACCCGGGGTGCCGTGGACCATCCCTACGGCAGCGTCCGAACTGATAGTGACAGTTCTGTACCATAACCTGAAATACCCTTGGTGAGAAGGGTAAATTTTGACATGAAGGTAAGCATCCATGATGTCCCGAGACATCATGTAGTCCCCTTCTTCCAGGTTTGCAATCACTGCTCTGAGTGACTCAATTTTGAATTTGAACCTCTGTATGCAAGTGTTCAAAGATTTTAGATTTTAGATTTTAAAATCGGTCTCACCGAGCCGTCTGGCTTCGGTACCACAATAGTGTGGAATAATACCCCGTTCCCTGTTGCAGGAGGGGTACCTTGATTATCACCTGCTGGGAATACAGCTTGTGAATGGCTTCCAAAACTGCCTCCCTGTCAGCGGGAGACGTCGGTAAAACAGACCTTTGGAAACGGCGAGGGGGATACGTCTCGAATTCCAATTTGTACCCCTGAAATATTACCTGAAGGATCCAGGTGTCTACTTGCGAGTGAGCCCACTGCGCACTGAAATTCATTGAGAACGGGACCCCACCGTGCCTGAACTTGTAAAGCCCTAGCGTCATACTGAGGGCTTGGCAGAGGCGGAAAAGAGTTTCTGTTCCTTGGAACTGGCTGATCTCTGCAGCCATTTTCCTCTCCCTCTGTCACGAGCAGAAAAGAGGAACCCTTTTGTCCGCTTGCCAACCAGGCCTGCGCCTGATAATACGGCGTCTTATTTTGAGAGGCGACCTGGGGTACATCCCCTCTTTTAAGGCAATACTTCCAAATGCCGTTTGGAATCCGCATCACCTGACCACTTTACTGGTATAATTGGACAACGCACTTATACTTGATGCCAGTCGGCAAATATTCCGCTGTGCATCATGCATATATAGAAATGCATCTTTTAATTGCTCTATAGGCAATAATATACTGTCCTTATCTAGGATATCATATTTCCAGTCAGGGAATCCGACCACGCCAACCCAGCACTGCACATCCAGGCTGAGGCGATTGCTGGTCGCAGTATAACACCAGTATGTGTGTAAATACATTTTAGGATACCCTCCTGCTTTCTATCAGCAGGATCCTTAAGGGCGGCCATCTCAAGAGAGGGTAGAGCCCATGTTCTTACAAGCGTGTGAG
The DNA here is from genome assembly GCF_028390025.1 of Pseudophryne corroboree. Classification (NCBI taxonomy): domain Eukaryota; kingdom Metazoa; phylum Chordata; class Amphibia; order Anura; family Myobatrachidae; genus Pseudophryne; species Pseudophryne corroboree. The sequence continues at coordinate 518,963,974 of NC_086445.1, forward strand.
CGCCTTATCCCCCCCTAGGGGGTGTTTCCCAACGCACCCTAACCTCTGGCGGGAAAAGGTATACTGCCAATAACTTTTTAGAAATTATCAATTGTTATCGGGGGGAAACCCACGCATTTTATTTCTCAGATTCAGGAAAACTACAGGAAGTTTTTCCTCCCAACATAATACCCCTTTTTTTTGGTGGTATTCTTATCAGAAAAGTGTAAACTTTTTTCATTGCCTCAATCATGCAATGTGTGGCCCTATTTGGAAATCACGGTTGTCTCTTCACCGTCGACACAGGAGTCAGTATCCGTGTTGGCGTCTGTATCTGAGGTAACGGGCGCTTTAGAGCCCCTATATGAGACGTCTGGACATGCACAAGCTGAGTAGCCGGCTGTCTAATGTCAACCACTGTCTTTTATACAAAGCTGACACTGTCACGCAATTTCCACAGTACATCCACTCAGGTGTCGACCCCCCAGGGGGTGACAACACTATTACAGACACTCTACTCCGTCTCCTCATCATTTTTCTCCTCATACATGTCGACACAAACGTACCGACACACAGCACACACACAGGGAATGCTCTGATAGAGGACAGGACCCCACTAGCCCTTTGGGGAGACAGAGGGAGAGTTTGCCAGCACACACCAGAGCGCTATATATATACAGGGATAACCTTATATAAGTGTTTTTCCCTTTATAGCTGCTGTATTGTTTATACTGCGCCTAATTTGTGCCCCCCTCTCTTTTTTAACCCCTTTCTGTAGTGTAGTGACTGCAGGGGAGAGCCAGGGAGCTTCCCTCCAACTGAGCTGTGAGGGAAAATGGCGCCAGTGTGCTGAGGAGATAAGGACGCCGAGAAAGGGGCGGAGCCTATCATCCGTTTTCTTGTATGTTTTGGCAGGGGTTAAATGCATCCATATAGCCCAGGAGTTATATGTGATGCATTTATTTTAGCCATAAAAGGTTTTCTAACGATTTATTGCGTCTCAGGGCGCTGCCCCCCCAGCGCCCTGCACCCTCAGTGACCGGAGTGTGAAGTGTGCTGAGAGCAATGGCGCACAGCTGCGGTGCTGTGCGCCTACCTTTATCTGAAGACAGGAAAGTCTTCTGCCGCCGATTTTTCCGGACCTCTTCGCTCTTCTGGCTCTGTAAGGGGGCCGGCGGCGCGGCTCCGGTGACCCATCCAGGCTGAACCTGTGATCGTCCCTCTGGAGCTAATGTCCAGTAGCCTAAGAAGCCCAATCCACTCTGCACGCAGGTGAGTTTGCTTCTTCTCCCCTTAGTCCCTCGATGCAGTGAGCCTGTTGCCAGCAGGTCTCACTGAAAATAATAAACCTAAACTAAAACTTTCACAAAGAGCTCAGGAGAGCCCCTAGTGTGCACCCTTCTCGTCGGGCACAGAAAATCTAACTGAGGCTTGGAGGAGGGTCATAGGGGGAGGAGCCAGTGCACACCAGGTGATCCTAAAGCTTTCTTTAGATGTGCCCTGTCTCCTGCGGAGCCGCTATTCCCCATGGTCCTTACGGAGTTCCCAGCATCCACTAGGACGTCAGAGAAATCCACATTTTTACCCCAGGTAGCCTCTCAACATAAGACGCCGCCGTATTATCAGGCGCAGTGCTTTCGGCCCCATAAGGGCAAGCGGGCAAAAGGCTCCTCATTTCTGCCCCGTGGCAGAGGTAGAGGAAAAAGGCTGCAGCAAACAGCCAGTTCCCAGGAACAGAAGCCCTCTCCCGTTTCTGCCAAGTCCTCAGCATGACGCTGGGGCTTTACAAGCGGACTCAGGCACTCCCCTAAAGTCTGCTTTACCGTCGTCTCCCTCCGACAGGGAGGCGGTATTGGAAGCCATTCACAAGCTGTATTCCCAGCAGGTGATAATCAAGATACCCCTCCTGCAACAGGGACAGCGGTATTATTCCACGCTGTTTGTGGTGCCGAAGCCGGACGGCTCGGTGAGACCTATTTTAAATCTGAAATCCTTGAACACTTACATACACAGGTTTAAATTCAAGATGGAGTCACTCAGAGCGGTGATTGCGAACTTGGAAGAAGGGGATTATATGGTGTCTTTGGACATCAAGGAGGCTTACCTCCATGTCCCAATTTACCCTTCTAACCAAGGATACCTCAGGTTTGTGGTACAGAACTGTCACTATCAGTTTCAGACGCTGCCGTTTGGTTTGTCCACGGCACCCCGGGTCTTTACCAAGGTAATGGCCGAAATGATGATACTCCTTCGAAGGAAGGGAGTTTTAGTTATCCCGTACTTGGATGATCTCCTGATAAGGGCAAGATCCAGGGAACAATTGGTAGTCGGGGTAGCACTATCTCAAGTAGTGTTGCGGTAGCACGGTTGGATTCTCAATATTCCAAAATCGCAGCTGATCCCGACGACACGTCTTCTATTCCTAGGGATGATCCTGGACACAGTCCAGAAAAAGGTGTTTCTCCAGGAGGAGAAAGCCAGGGAGTTATCCGAACTAGTCAGAAACCTCCTAAAACCAGGCCAAGTGTCAGTGCATCAATGCACAAGGGTCCTGGGAAAAATGGTGGCTTCCTACGAAGCAATCCCTTTCGGCAGATTCCACGCAAGAACTTTCCAGTGGGACCTGCTGGACAAATGGTCCGGATCGCATCTTCAGATGCATCAGCGGATAACCCTGTCACCAAAGACAAGGGTGTCTCTCCTGTGGTGGTTGCAGAGTGCTCATCTTCTAGAGGGCCGCAGATTCGGCATTCAGGACTGGGTCCTGGTGACCACGGATGCCAGCCTGCGAGGCTGGGGAGCAGTCACACAGGGAAGAAATTTCCAGGGCTTGTGGTCAAGCCTGGAGACATCACTTCACATAAATATCCTGGAGCTGAGGGCCATTTACAATGCCCTAAGCCAAGCAAGACCTCTGCTTCAAGGTCAGCCGGTGCTGATCCAGTCGGACAACATCACGGCAGTCGCCCACGTGAACAGACAGGGCGGCACAAGAAGCAGGAGGGCAATGGCAGAAGCTGCAAGGATTCTTCGCTGGGCGGAAAATCATGTGATAGAACTGTCAGCGGTGTTCATTCCGGGAGTGGACAACTGGGAAGCAGACTTCCTCAGCAGGCACGACCTCCACCCGGGAGAGTGGGGACTTCATCCAGAAGTCTTCCACATGATTGAAAACCGTTGAAAAAAAAAACCAAAAGGTGGACATGATGGCGTCCCGCCTCAACAAAAAATTGGACAGGTATTGCGCCAGGTCAAGGGACCCTCAGGCAATAGCTGTGGACGCTCTGGTAACACCATGGGTGTACCAGTCAGTGTATGTGTTTCCCTCCTCTGCCTCTCATACCCAAGGTACCGAGAATTATAAGACGGAGAGGAGTAAGAACTATACTCGTGGCTCCGGATTGGCCAAGAAGGACTTGGTACCCGGAACTTCAAGAGATGCTCACAGAGGACCCGTGGCCTCTACCTCTAAGTAGGGACCTGCTCCAGCAAGGACCCTGTCTGTTCCAAGACTTACCGCGGCTGCGTTTGACGGCATGGCGGTTGAACGCCGGATCCTGAAGGAAAAAGGCATTCCGGAAGAAGTCATTCCTACCCTGATCAAAGCCAGGAAGGATGTGACCGCAAAGCATTATCACCGCATTTGGCGGAAATATGTTGCGTGGTGCGAGGCCAGGAAGGCCCCAACGGAGGAATTTCAACTGGTAAGGCAGATTTTAGAAAACTGCGGGGGGGGGGGGGGGGAGGGGGGACGTCTCGAATTCCAGCCTGTACCCGAGATACTACTTGAAGGGTCCAGGGATCCACCTGTGAGAGAGCCCACTGTGTGCTGAAATTTATGAGATGGGCCCCCACCGTACCCGGATCCGCCTGTGAAGCCCCAGCGTCATGCTGTGGACTTACCGGACGCGGGGGAGGACTTTTGCTCTTGGGAACTGGCTGTATGTTGCAGCTTTTTCCCTCTACCTTTGCCTCTCGGCAGAAAGGATGCGCCTCGAGCCCTCGTGTTTATGGGGCCGAAAGGACTGTACTTGATAATACGGTGCCTTCTTTTGCTGTGGGGTAGCCTGTGGCAAAAATTTCGATTTCCCAGCCGTAGCTGTGGAAACGAGGTCTGAAAGACCATCCCCAAACAGTTCCACCCCCTTATAAGGCAAAACTTCCATGTGCCTTTTTGAATCGGCATCACCTGACCACTGCCGAGTCCATAAGCCCCTTCTGGCGGCAATGGACATTGCACTTATTTTTGATGCCAGCCGGCAAATATCCCTCTGTGCATCACGCATGTATAAGACAGCGTCTTTTATATGCTCTACTGTCAGCAAAATAGTGTCCCTATCCAGGGTATCAATATTATCCGACAGGGAATCTGACCACGCAGCAGCAGCACTGCACATCCATGCTGATGCAATCGCTGGTCGCAATATAATGCCCGTGTGTGTATATATAGCTTTTAGGGTAGCCTCCTGCTTTCTATCAGCAGGATCCTTTAGGGCGGCCGTATCCGGAGACGGTAGTGCCACCTGTTTTGATAAACGTGTAAGCGCTTTATCTACCCTAGGGGATGTTTCCCAACGTGACCTATCCTCTGGCGGGAAAGGGTACGCTGCCAATAACCGTTTAGAAATTATCAATTTCTTATCGGGGGAAGTCCAGGCTTCCTCACACACCTCATTTAATTCCTCAGATGCAGGAAAAACTACTGGTAGTTTTTTCTCACCGAACATAATACCCTTTTTTGTGGTACCTGGGGTACTATCAGAAATGTGTAATACATTTTTCATTGCCTCAATCATGTAACGGGTGGACCTATTGCTAATCTCATCGTCGTCGACACTGGAGTCGGTATCCGTGTCGACATCTGTGTCTGCCATCTGAGGTAGCGGGCGTTTTAAAGCCCCTGATGACATTTGAGACGCTGGAAGAGTCACAAGCTGAGTAGCCGGCTGTCCTATGTCGTCAAACCTTTTATGTAAGGAGCTGACACTCACGTAATTCCTTCCATAAATCCATCCACACAGGTGTCGACCCCTCAGGGGGTGACAACACATTTACAGGCATTTGCTCTGCCTCCACATCATTTTCCTCATCATACATGTCGACACAGCGGTACCGACACACAGCACACACACAGGGAATGCTCTGACAGAGGACAGGACCCCACAAAGCCCTTTGGTGAGACAGAGGGAGAGTATGCCAGCACACACCAGAGCGCTATATACCACAGGGATATCACCTATAAAGAGTGTTTTCCCTTATAGCTGCATATATATATATTATACTGCGCCTAAATTTGTGCCCCCCCCCCCCCCCCTCTCTTTTTTACCCTTTCTGTAGTGCAGGACTGCAGGGGAGAGCCAGGGAGCGATCCTTCCAGCTGAGCTGTGAGGGAAAAAGGCGCCAGTGTGCTGAGGGAGATGGCTCCGCCCCTTTTTCGGCAGGCTTTCTCCCGCTTTTTGTGTTATTCTGGCAGGGGTAATTTATACCTATATAGCCTCTGGGGCTATATATGGTGTCAGTTTTGCCAGCCAAGGTGTTAATATTGCTGCTCAGGGCGCCCCCCCACAGCGCCCTGCACCCATCAGTGACCGAAGTGTGTGGTGTGCATGAGGAGCAATGGCGCACAGCTGCAGTGCTGTGCGCTACCTTGGAGAAGACAGAAGTCTTCAGCCGCCGATTTTCCGGACCTTCTGGCTCTGTAAGGGGGACGGCGGCGCGGCTCCGGGAACGGACGACGAGGTCGGGTCCTGTGTGCGATCCCTCTGGAGCTAATGGTGTCCAGTAGCCTAAGAAGCCCAAGCTACCACCACTTAGGTAGGTTCGCTTCTTCTCCCCTTAGTCCCTCGCTGCAGTGAGCCTGTTGCCAGCAGGTCTCACTGTAAAATAAAAAACTTAAACTATACTTTCTTTCTAGGAGCTCAGGAGAGCCCCTAGTGTGCATCCAGCTCGGCCGGGCACAGAAATCTAACTGAGGCTTGGAGGAGGGTCATAGGGGGAGGAGCCAGTGCACACCAGATAGACCTAAATCTTTCTTTAGATGTGTCCAGTCTCCTGCGGAGCCGTCTATTCCCCATGGTCCTTACGGAGTCCCCAGCATCCACTAGGACGTCAGAGAAATAAGAATTTACTCACCGGTAATTCTATTTCTCGTAGTCCGTAGTGGATGCTGGGTACTCCGTAAGGACCATGGGGAATAGACTGGCTCCGCAGAAGACTGGGCACTCTAAAAGAAAGATTAGGCACTATCTGGTGTGTACTGGCTCCTCCCTCTATGCCCCTCCTCCAGACCTCAGTTAGGGAAACTGTGCCCGGAAGAGCTGACACTACAAGGAAAGGATTTGGAATCCAGGGTAAGACTCATACCAGCCACACCGTACAACTCGTGATAACTATACCCAGTTAACAGTATGAATAACAACTGAGCCTCGCTGAACAGATGGCTCATAACAATAACCCTTTAGTTAAGCAATAACTACATACAAGTATTGCAGACAATCCGCACTTGGGACGGGCTCCCAGCATCCACTACGGACTACGAGAAATAGAATTACCGGTGAGTAAATTCTTATTTTCTCTGACGTCCTAGTGGATGCTGGGTACTCCGTAAGGACCATGGGGATTATACCAAAACTCCCAAACGGGCGGGAGAGTGCGGATGACTCTGCAGCACCGAATGAGCAAACACAAGGTCCTCCTCAGCCAGGGTATCAAACTTGTAGAATTTTGCAAACGTGTTTGATCCTGACTAGGTAGCAGCTCGGCAAAGTTGTAAAGCCGAGACCCCTCGGGCAGCCGCCCATGAAGAGCCCACCTTCCTCGTGGAATGGGCTTTGACCGATTTAGGATGAGGCAGTCCAGCCGCAGAATGTGCATGCTGAATCGTGCAACAGATCCAGCGAGCAATAGTCTGCTTAGAAGCAGGAGCACCCAGCTTGTTGGGTGCATGCAGGATAAACAGCGAGTCAGTTTTTCTGACTCTAGCCGTCCTGGAAACAGATTTTCAGGGCCCGGACTACGTCCAGCAACTTGGAAGCCTCCAAGTCCCGAGTAGCCGCAGGCACCACAATAGGTTAGTTCAAATGAAACGCTGATACCACCTTAGGGAGAAATTGGGGACGAGTCCTCAATTCTGCCCTGTCCATATGGAAGATCAGATAGGGGCTTTTACATGACAAAGCCGCCAATTCTGACACACGCCTAGCCGAAGCCAAGGCCAAAAGCATGACCACTTTCCACGTGAGATATTTCAACTCCACGGTTTTAATGGATCCCAATTTTAGGCCCATAGTCACTCCTGACTGTAGGAAGTGCAGAAATCGACCCAGCTGAAATTCTTCTGTTGGGGCCTTCATAGCCTCACACCAAGCAACATATTTTCGCCATATGCGGTGATAATGTTTTGCTGTCACATCCTTCCTAGCTTAGCCCTTTTCCATCAGGATCCGGCGTTCAACCGCCATGCCGTCAAACGCAGCCGCGGTAAGTCTTGGAACAGACAGGGCCCCTGCTGTAGCAGGTCCTGTCTGAGAGGCAGAGGCCAAGGGTCCTCCGAGATCATTTCTTGTAGTTCCGGGTACCAAGTTCTTCTTGGCCAATCCGGAACGACGAGTATAGTTCTTACTCCTCTCTTTCTTATTATCCTTAGTACCTTCGGTATGAGAGGAAGAGGAGGGAACACATAAACCGACTGGTACACCCACGGTGTCACTAGAGCGTCCACAGCTATCGCCTGAGGGTCCTTTGACCTGGCGCAATATCTTTTTAGCTTTTTGTTGAGGCGGGACGCCATCATGTCCACCTGTGGCCTATCCCAACGATTTACAATCAGCTGGAAGACTTCTGGATGAAGTCCCCACTCTCCCGGGTGGAGGTCGTGCCTGCTGAGGAAGTCTGCTTCCCAGTTGTCCACTCCCGGAATGAACACTGCTGACAGTGCTATCACGTGATTTTCCGCCCATCGGAGAATCCTTGTGGCTTCTGCCATCGCCATCCTGCTTCTTGTGCCACCCTGTCGGTTTACATGGGCGACCGCCGTGATGTCTGACTGAATCAGCACCGGCTGGTTTTGAAGCAGGGGTCTTGCCCGACTTAGGGCATTGTAGATGGCCCTTAGTTCCAGAATATTTATGTGTAGGGAAGCTTCCCGACTCGACCATTGTCTTTGGAAGTTTCTTCCCTGAGTGACTGCCCCCCAACCTCGGAGGCTTGCATCCGTGGTCACCAGGACCCAGTCTTGTATGCCGAATCTGCGGCCCTCGAGTAGATGAGCACTCTGCAGCCACCACAGCAGAGACACCCTGGCCCTCGGGGACAGGGTGATCAGCCGATGCATCTGAAGATGCGATCCGGACCACTTGTCTAACAGATCCCACTGAAAGATCCGTGCATGGAATCTGCCGAATGGAATTGCCTCGTAAGAAGCTACCATCTTTCCCAGGACTCGCGTGCAGGGATGCACCGACACCTGTTTTGGTTTTAGGAGGTCTCAGACCAGAGATGACAACTCCTTGGCCTTCTCCTCCGGGAGAAACACCTTCTGTTTTGTGTCCAGAATCATACCCAGGAACAGCAGACGCGTCGTAGGAACCAGCTGCGACTTAGGGATATTCAGAATCCAGCCGTGCTGTTGTAGCACTTCCTGAGATAGTGCTACTCCCACCAACAACTGCTCCCTGGACCTCGCCTTTATAAGGAGATCGTCCAAGTACGGGATAATTATAACTCCCTTCTTTCGAAGGAGTATCATCATTTCGGCCATTACTTTGGTAAATACCCTCGGTGCCGTGGTCAGACCAAACGGCAACGTCTGGAATTAGTAATGCAGTCCTGTACCACAAAACGGAGGTACACCTGGTGAGGTGGGTAAATGGGGACATGTAGGTAAGCATCCTTGATGTCCAGTGATACCATGTAATCCCCCTCTTCCAAGCTTGCAATAACCGCCCTGAGCGATTCCATTTTGAACTTGAACTTCCTTATATAAGTGTTCAAGGATTTCAAATTTAGAATGGGTCTCACCGAACCGTCTGGTTTCGGTACCACAAACATTGTGGAATAGTAACCCCGTCCCTGTTGAAGGAGGGGAACTTTTATTATCACCTGCTGGAGGTACAGCTTGTGAATTGCCGCCAGTACTACCTCCCTGACCTGGGGAGTAGCTGGCAAGGCTGATTTGAGGTAACGGCGAGGGGGAGACGTCTCGAATTCCAGCTTGTATCCCTGAGATACCACTTGTAGAACCCAGAGATCCACCTGTGAGCGAACCCACTGGTCGCTGAAGTTCCGGAGACGGGCCCCCACCGCACCTGGCTCCACCAGTGGAGCCCCAGCATCATGCGGTGGCCTTAGTGGAAGCAGGGGAGGATTTTTGTTCTTGGGAACTGGCTGTATGGTGCAGCTTTTTCCCTCTACCCCTGCCTCTGGGCAGAAAGGACGCGCCTCTGACCCGCTTGCCTTTCTGAGGCCGAAAGGACTGTACCTGATAATACGGTGCTTTCTTAGGCTGTGAGGGAACCTGAGGTAAAAATGTCGACTTCCCAGCTGTTGCTGTGAAAACGAGGTCCGAGAGACCATCCCCAAACAATTACTCACCATTGTAAGGCAAAACCTCCATGTGCCTTTTAGAATCCGCATCACCTGTCCACTGCCGAGTCCATAATACTCTCCTGGCAGAAATGGACATTGCATTAATTCTAGATGCCAGCCGGCAAATATCCCTCTGTGCATCTCTCATATATAAGACGACGTCTTTAATATGCTCTATGGTTAGCAAAATCGTATCCCTGTCGAGGTTATCAATATTTTCTGACAGGGTATCGGACCAAGCTGCTGCAGCACTACACATCCAAGCTGAAGCAATTGCAGGTCTCAGTATAGTACCCGAGTGTGTATTTACAGACTTCAGGATAGCCTCCTGCTTTCTATCCGCAGGCTCCTTTAAGGCAGCCGTATCGTGAGACGGCAGTGCCACCTTTTTTGACAAGCGTGTGAGCGCCTTATCCACCCTCAGGGATGGATCCCAACGTAACCTGTCCTCTGGCAGGAAAGGGTAAGCCATCAGTAACTTTTTAGAAAACACTAGTTTCTGATCGGGGGAAGCCCACGCTTCTTCACACACTTCATTCAACTCATCTGATGGGGGAAAAACCACTGGTTGCTTTTTCTCCCCAAACATAATACCCTTTTTAGTGGTACCTGGGTTAATGTCAGAAATGTGCAACACATTTTTCATTGCCGTAATCATGCAACGGATGGCCCTAGTGGAATGTACATTAGTCTCGTCCTCGTCGACACTGGAGTCAGACTCCGTGTCGACATCTGTGTCTGCCATCTGAGGTAGCGGGCGTTTTTGAGCCCCTGATGGCCTTTGAGACGCCTGGGCAGGCACTGGCTGAGAAGCCGGCTGTCCCACAGCTGTTATGTCATCGAACCTTTTATGCAAGGAGTTGACACTGTCGTGTAAAACCTTCCACATATCCATCCACTCTGGTGTCGACCCCGCAGGGGGTGACATCACACTTATCGGCACCTGCTCCGCCTCCACATAAGCCTCCTCATCAAACATGTCGACACAGCCGTACCGACACACCGCACACACACAGGGAATGCTCTGACTGAGGACAGGACCCCACAAAGTCCTTTGGGGAGACAGAGAGAGAGAGTATGCCAGCACACACCACAGCGCTATATAATCAGGGATTTACACTAACACAAAGTGATTTTTCCCTATAGCTGCTTTACATATACAGTTTGCGCCTAAATTTAGTGCCCCCCCTCTCTTTTTTACCCTTTGAGCCTGGAAACTGCAGGGGAGAGCCTGGGGAGCTGTCTTCCAGCGGAGCTGTGAAGAGGAAATGGCGCCAGTGTGCTGAGGGAGATAGCCCCGCCCCCTTCTCGGCGGACTTCTCCCGCTCTTATATTTATATTATGGCGGGGGATTTTTGCACATATATAGTTTATTAGACTATATTATGTGCTGTTTGCCAATGTAAGGTACTCTAATTGCAGCCCAGGGCGCCCCCCCCAGCACCCTGCACCCATCAGTGACCGGAGTATGTGGTGTGCATAGGGAGCAATGGCGCACAGCTGCAGTGCTGTGCGCTACCTTAATGAAGACCGGAGTCTTCAGCCGCCGATTGCCAGGATGTTCTTCTTGCTTCTGGCTCTGCAAGGGGGACGGCGGCGCGGCTCCGGGACCGGACGACCGAGGCTGGGCCTGTGTTCGATCCCTCTGGAGCTAATGGTGTCCAGTAGCCTAGAAGCCCAAGCTAGCTGCAAGCAGGTAGGTTCACTTCTCTCCCCTAAGTCCCTCGTAGCAGTGAGTCTGTTGCCAGCAGATTTCACTGAAAATAAAAAACCTAACAAATACTTTCTTTACTAGAAGCTCAGGAGAGCCCCTAGTGTGCAACCAGCTCGAGCCGGGCACAGATTCTAACTGAGGTCTGGAGGAGGGGCAGAGGGAGGAGCCAGTGCACACCAGATAGTGCCTAATCTTTCTTTTAGAGTGCCCAGTCTCCTGCGGAGCCCGTCTATTCCCCATGGTCCTTACGGAGTACCCAGCATCCACTAGGATGGAGGAGAAATGTCAGACAGTTTCCCCCAGAGTACCTTCAGAGAGTCACAGAGTATAAGGAGCCAGTCACACAGTGCCTCTGTAGGTAATTATTATGATAAAAGCCCGGCGCTGACTCACTATCCTTAATAAGGTAGTCAGTCTTAATATAATAGCGGGATTAGCCCCTGTTAACTAACGTGACCAGTGTAGGGTAATGTGCGGGCCCAGGGCGCCCCTCAAGCGCCGGCATGATGCATGTTGCTGGACCTTGCAGGAGCGCAGCCCCTCAGCCGCCGGCGACCTGCTAACCGGGACACTGGCGCTGTACTCACCATTCTTCTATCTTCTGGCTCTGTTAGGGGGTGGCGGCCATGCTGCGGGAGTGAGCGGTCGCCTCGTGGGCTTGCGATCAGCACCCTCAGGAGCTCAGTGTCCTGTCAGCGGAGTAGAGAACCATTAACTCCTAGTTGGTTCCTATTCCCCCCTACGTCCCACGAAGCAGGGAGGCTGTTGCCAGCAACCTTCCTGTAAAATAAACTAAAACATTTAAAAAAAAAAAAAAAAAACCAAGAAAACTCTTCAGGAGCTTCCCTAGCTGTGACCGGCTCCTCTGGGCACATTTTCTAAACCGAGTCTGGTAGGAGGGGCATAGAGGGAGGGGCCAGCCCACACTATTAAACTCAAAGTGCCAGTGGCTCCTAGTGGATCAGTCTATACCCCATGGTACTAAATTGGACCCCAGCATCCTCTAGGACGTAAGAGAAAACAGATTTTGGGGTTTTTTTTTGTTTGTTTTTTTTTAAAAAGCACAAGTTTCTTAATTAGTACCTCAGTTATTTTGATTTATACCCCTTTCAGACTGCCTGAGGCAAGTCACACCCATGAGCCTGACAATGGAGCGCCCAGGGTGCACCCCTGTCTGCAACCCGACATAATGCTGGGCTGGTGACGGCGCTTGAAGACCACATGATCTCCAAGTGCTGCCCGAACACACAATGAACGGGAAACAGGTCGCATCGACCTGGCTTCCATTCACACCGCACGGCGCGCTGGTTTGAACACGAGTACAACCCTGCTCGCGGGTTGAAAAACCGGGTCGCACATGCACCTTTCAGACCGCACATGAACACAGGTTATGCGCGTTTATGTGCCAATAACCCATGTTCATAGCTGGAGGTCTGAAAGGGGTATAAAATAAGAATTTACTTACCGATAATTCTATTTCTCGGAGTCCGTAGTGGATGCTGGGGTTCCTGAAAGGACCATGGGGAATAGCGGCTCCGCAGGAGACAGGGCACAAAAAGTAAAGCTTTAGGATCAGGTGGTGTGCACTGGCTCCTCCCCCTATGACCCTCCTCCAAGCCAGTTAGGTACTGTGCCCGGACGAGCGTACACAATAAGGGAGGAATTTTGAATCCCGGGTAAGACTCATACCAGCCACACCAATCACACCGTACAACTTGTGATCTAAACCCAGTTAACAGTATGATAACAGCGGAGCCTCTGAAAAGATGGCTCACAACAATAATAACCCGATTTTTGTAACTATGTACAAGTATTGCAGATAATCCGCACTTGGGATGGGCGCCCAGCATCCACTACGGACTCCGAGAAATAGAATTATCGGTAAGTAAATTCTTATTTTCTCTATCGTCCTAGTGGATGCTGGGGTTCCTGAAAGGACCATGGGGATTATACCAAAGCTCCCAAACGGGCGGGAGAGTGCGGATGACTCTGCAGCACCGAATGAGAGAACTCCAGGTCCTCTTTTGCCAGGATATCAAATTTGTAGAATTTTACAAACGTGTTCTCCCCTGACCACGTAGCTGCTCGGCAGGGTTGTAATGCCGAGACCTCTCGGGCAGCCGCCCAAGATGAGCCCACCTTCCTTGTGGAATGGGCCTTAACCGATTTAGACTGTGGCAGGCCTGCCTCAGAATGTGCAAGTTGAATTGTGTTACAAATCCAACGAGCAATCGACTGCTTAGAAGCAGGCGCACCCAACTTGTTGGGTGCATACAGTATAAACAGCGAGTCAGATTTTCTGACTCCAGCTGTCCTGGAATATATTTTCAGGGCCCTGACAACTTCTAGCAACTTGGAGTCCTCCAAGTCCCTAGTAGGTGCAAGGCACCACAATAAGCTGGTTCAGGTGAAACACTGACACCACCTTAGGGAGAGAACTGGGGACGAGTCCGCAGCTCTGCCCTGTCCGAATGGACAAACAGATATGGGCTTTTTTGAGAAAAAACCACCAATTTGACACTCGCCTGGTCCAGGCCAGGGCCAAGAGCATGGTCACTTTTTATGTGAGATGCTGCAAATCCACATATTTGACTGGTTTTAAACCAATGTGATTTGAGAAATCCCAGAACTACGTTGAGATCCCACAGTGCCACTGGAGGCACAAAAAAGGGGTTTGTATATGCAATACTCCCTTGACAAACTTCTGGACTTCAGGAACTGAAGCCAATTCTTTCTGGAAGAAAATTTACAGGGCCGAATTTGAACCTTAATGGACCCCAATTTGAGGCCCATAGACACTCCTGTTTGCAGGAAATGCAGGAAACGACCGAGTTGAAATTTCTTTGTGGGGCCTTCCTGGCCTCACACCACGCAACAAATTTTCGCCACACGTGGTGATAATGTTGTGCGGTCACCTCCTTTCTGGCTTTGACCAGGGTAGGAATGACCTCTTCCGGAATGCCTTTTTTCCCTTAGGATCCGGCTTTCCATCGCCATGCCGACAAACGCAGCTGCGGTAAGTCTTGGAACAGACATGGTACTTGCTGAAGCAAGTCCCTTCTTAGCGGCAGAGGCCATAAGACCTCTGTAAGCATCTCTTGAAGTTCCGGGTACCAAGTCCTTCTTGGCCAATCCGGAGCCATGAGTATAGTTCTTACTCCTCTACGTCTTATAATTCTCAGCACCTTAGGTATGAGAAGCAGAGGAGGGAACACATACACCGACTGGTACACCCACGGTGTTACCAGAACGTCCACATCTATTGCCTGAGGGTCCCTTGACCTGGCGCAATACCTGTCCCGTTTTTTGTTCAGACGGGACGCCATCATGTCCACCTTTGGTATTTCCCAACGGTTTACAATCATGTGGAAAAAACTTCTCAATGAAGTTTCCACTCTCCCGGGTGGAGGTCGTGCTGAGGAAGTCTGCTTCCCAGTTTCCATTCCCGGGATGAAAAACTGCTGACAGTGTTATCACATGATTTTCCGCCCAGCGAAAAGTCCTTGCAGTTTCTGCCATTGCCCTCCTGCTTCTTGTGTCGCCCTGTCTGTTTACGTGGGCGACTGCCGTGATGTTTTTCCCACTGGATCAATACCGGCTGACCTTGAAGCAGAGGTCTTGCTAAGCTTAGAGCATTATAAATTTACCCTTAGCTCCAGTATATTTATGTGGAGAAAAGTCTCCATACTTGATCACACTCCCTGGAAATTTTTCCCTTGTGTGACTGCTCCCCAGCCTCTCAGGCTGGGCTCCGTGGTTACCAGCATCCAATCCTGAATGCCGAATCTGCGGCCCTCTAGAAGATGAGCACTCTATAACCACCACAGGAGAGACACCCTTGTCCTTGGATATTGGGTTATCCGCTGATGCATCTGAAGATGCGATCCGGACCATTTGTCCAGCAGATCCCACTGAAAAGTTCTTACGTGAAATCTGCCGAATGGAATTGCTTCGTAGGAAGCCACCATTTTTACCAGGACCCTTGTGCAATGATGCACTGTTTTTAGGAGGTTCCTGACTTGCTCGGATAACTCCCTGGCTTTCTCTTCCGGGAGAAACACCTTTTTCTGGACTGTGTCCAGAATCATCCCTAGGCACAGCAGACGTGTCGTCGGGATCAGCTGCGATTTTGGAATATTTAGAATCCACCCGTGCTGATTGTAGCAGTATCCGAGATAGTGCTACTCCGACCTCCAACTGTTCCCTGGACTATGCCCCTATCAGGAGATCGTCCAAGTAAGGGATAATTAAGACGCCTTTTCTTCGAAGAAGAATCATCAATTCGGCCATTACCTTGGTAAAGACCCCGGGGTGCCGTGGACAATCCAAACGGCAGCGTCTGAAACTGATAGTGACAGTTCTGCACCACGAACCTGAGGTACCCTTAGTGAGAAGGGCAAATTTGGGACATAGAGGTAAGCATCCCTGATGTCCCGGGACACTATATAGTCCCCTTCTTCCTGGTTCGTTATCACTGCTCTGAGTGACTTCATCTTAATTTGAACCTTTGTAAGTGTTCAAAAAAAAATTTTTAGAATAAGTCTCACCTAGCCTTCTGGCTTCAGTACCACAATATAGTGTGGAATAATACCCCTTTTCTGTAGTAGGAGGGGTAATTTAATTGTCACCTGCTGGGAACACAGCTTGTGAATTTTTTCCCATACTACCTCCTTGTCGGAGGGAGACTTGGTAAAGCAGACTTCAGGAGCCTGCGAAGGGGAAACGTCTCGACATTCCCATCTGTACCCCCGGGATACTACTTGTAGGATCCAGGGGTCCTGTACGGTCTCAGCGCCATGCTGAGAACTTGTCAGACGCGGTGGAACGCTTCTGTTCCTGGGAATAGGCTGCCTGTTGCAGTCTTCTTCCCTTTCCTCTATCCCTGGGCAGATATGATCTTATAGGGACGAGAGGACTGAGGCTGAAAAGACGGTGTCTTTTTCTGCAGAGATGTGACTTAGGGTAAAAAACGGTGGATTTTCCAGCAGTTGCCGTGACCACCAGGTCCGATGGACCGACCCCAAACAAGTCCTCTTCCTTTATACGGCCATACTGTGCCGTTTGGAATCTGCATCACCTGACCACTGTCGTGTCCATAACATCTTCTGGCAGTTATGGACATCGCGTTTATTCATGATGCCAGAGTGCAAATATCCCTCTGTGCATCTCGCATATATAGAAATGCTCTATAGTCAATAAAATACTGTCCCTGTCAAGGGTATCAATATTTTTAGTCAGGGAATCCGACCAAGCCACCCTAGCTCTGCACATCCAGGCTGAGGCGATCGCTGGCCGCAGTATAACACCAGTATGTGTGTATATACTTTTTATTATATTTTCCAGCCTTGTCAGCTGGTCCTTGAGGACGGCCCTATCTATAGACGGTACCGCCACTTGTTTTGATAAGCGTGTGAGCGCCTTATCCACCTTAAGGGGTGTTTCCCAACGCGCCCTAACTTCTGGCGGGAAAGGGTATACCGCCCATAATTTTCTATCGGGGGGAACCCACGCATCATCACACACTTTATTTAATTTATCTGATTCAGGAAAAACTATGGTAGTTTTTTCACATCCCACATAATACCCTCTTTTGTGGTACTTGTAGTATCAGAAATACGTAACACCTCCTTCATTGCCTTTAACGTGTGGCCCTAATAAGGAATACGTTTGTTTATTCACCGTCGACACTGGATTCAGTGTCCCTGTCTGTGTCTGTGTCGACCGACTAAAGTAAACGGGCGTTTTAAAACCCTTGACGGTGTTTTTGAGACGTCTGGACCGTACTAATTGTTTGTCGGCCGTCTCATGTCGTCAACCGACCTTGCAGCGTGTTGACATTATCACGTAATTTCCTAAATAAGCCATCCATTCCGGTGTCGACTCTCTAGAGAGTGACATCACCATTACAGGCAATTGCTCCGCCTCCTCACCAACATCGTCCTCCTACCTGTCGACACACACGTACCGACACACAGCACACACACAGGGAATGCTCTGATAGAGGACAGGACCCACTAGCCCTTTGGAGAGACAGAGGGAGAGTTTGCCAGCACACACCAAAAACGCTATAATTATATAGGGACAACCTTATATAAGTGTTTTCCCTTATAGCATCTTAATATATATATATAAGCATATCGCCAAATTAGTGCCCCCCCTCTCTGTTTTAACCCTGTTTCTGTAGTGCAGTGCAGGGGAGAGCCTGGGGGCCTTCCCTCCAGCCTTTCTGTGAGGGAAAATGGCGCTGTGTGCTGAGGAGATAGGCCCCGCCCCTTTTTCGGCGGCCTCGTCTCCCGCTCTTAACGGATTCTGGCAGGGGTTAAATATCTCCATATAGCCTCCGGAGGCTATATGTGAGGTATTTTTAGCCAAAATAGGTATTCATTTGCCTCCCAGGGCGCCCCCCTCCCAGCGCCCTGCACCCTCAGTGACTGCCGTGTGAAGTGTGCTGAGAGGAAAATGGCGCACAGCTGCAGTGCTGTGCGCTACCTTTAGAAGACTGAGGAGTCTTCTGCCGCCGATTCTGGACCTCTTCTTACTTCAGCATCTGCAAGGGGGCCGGCGGCAAGGCTCCGGTGACCATCCAGGCTGTACCTGTGATCGTCCCTCTGGAGCTGATGTCCAGTAGCCAAGAAGCCAATCCATCCTGCACGCAGGTGAGTTCACTTCTTCTCCCCTAAGTCCCTCGTTGCAGTGATCCTGTTGCCAGCAGGACTCACTGTAAAATAAAAAACCTAAGCTAAACTTTCCTAAGCAGCTCTTTAGGAGAGCCACCTAGATTGCACCCTTCTCGGCCGGGCACAAAATCTAACTGGCTTGGAGGAGGGTCATAGGGGGAGGAGCCAGTGCACACCACCTGATCCTAAAGCTTTACTTTTTGTGCCCTGTCTCCTGCGGAGCCGCTATTCCCCATGGTCCTTTCAGGAACCCCAGCATCCACTAGGACGATAGAGAAACCATCTTTGCCGAGACATGGATATCAGTAAAACCTGCACTGTTAGTGTGCCTTGAGGACAGAGGTTGGGAATGCCTGTCCTATAGTGTAGAATGATGCGCGACACTCACAGCCTTAACAGTAGCATGAAGTACAAGAAAACCAGGTTGATTTATAATAAACAGATTGCCAGGACACAAATGAAATTCATGCAGAAACTTCTCATAGAACAGCTTCTATTTAAAATTCATACTAACGCTCTTACCACTGGTTAAGAAATTTTAACTAAAACAATATAATGGCACTGGAGTGAGAGGACTGTTTAACCTCAACCTACCAATAACAGCACCGGAGATTCTGCTTAACCCCAGTACCGACCTGACTGCACTAGGCAAGAGGAAACCACCGTTTACTTCCTGTAATGGCTGCTGCAGCTGAGGAGAGCAGCCCTGATGACAGAGGAAAAAGAAAAACACTGTCACCAAGCTATGCAGTAGTTACCCTGGGTCTCCGGCCACTGCATTTGATTATTGACTAGGGCTCCCTTCGGCAAAGCTACATCTAGCGGATTGTTTGTTTATCGTGCCTGTTCTACCCTCTAAAGTGACGGAGAGATGGGGGGGGGGGGGGGGGGGGTTTGATATTCAATTGGGTTTATGTTTTGTAATTGTGCACATCGCAGCTAGACAGGCCAGGTCTAGCAGTGTAAAACTACTAAAACAGCCAGGGTTCGCAAGCTGAAATGCGTCTCCCCACGGCTCAGCACACCTGAACGGAGCAACAAGTTAAGTGCTTCATTGGGACACATCTAGTGCCGGCCGTGGAGAGAAATAACTGAATTCCCCCCATAGAAAGCAAAGTGGCTGTAAAAGATTACTTCTGCATCTTAAACCCTTTCTCAGTAAAAAAAAAAAAGTTGTTTGACAGTGACAGCTGACTGGATCTAGGTACAAGCAATGGTCTGTACACTTAGTGTGTACACACGGTGCGATATGCACTTAAGTTCTTAAGATTTTGACTATATAGTCAAAATCGTAAGGAAAGATATTGCACCGTATGTACACAGCTTGCGAGGCCAATGCGCGCTCCCGCGGGATCGGCATCACAAGCAAAAATAGACTGTGCAGGGAAGTCAGTTTTGACTATCTCGCGTAAAAGATAGTTAAAATTGTCACTTACCCAAAATCGGTATCGTAAGCAGAGTCATCTTTGCTTGCGATACCGACCACAGTCAGTGTCGCATAGAGAGAATCGGGAATAGCCCGAATCTCACCGTGTGTATTTACCTTTACACAAAAGCTTATTACCTTAAGATAATAAAAATACAAAATTCAGCCCTAAGCAGCATAACCAGAAAGATCCCTGCTTTAGGGCACTGCAACCTCTATAGCCCACTAATAATATGGATGAGATATTCTGAGTCACTCCTGTCCCACACCACTAAACTTATCTTATGCCAGGCCCTGTGCTGCAGGGTTCTACCCTCTTATAGGGGGAATTCAATTCAGTGCAGTTTATTAAGATCCAGGTATGAGTGCCTGGAGCTATTTAATTTTCCACGCTGTAAACCAGCAACTAGCGGATTTATACTCGCATCCTCCCGAGGTGTGAGAAATTCACTAACTGCTTCAGGGAGAGTCATGGTAACAGCATCACGCCTAAAACTTACAGCAGAAAATAAAGTTTATCACGACTAATAAATGTCAAGGTAAACTGCATCTCCTTACTTAAGTGGGTTAGAAAAAATGACTTGCAGAAGACTCTTGTGTGGGTGCATTCGTGTTTGTTATATGAAATTATTAAAACTTAACTTTTATTGACTAATAATTTTAAGAAAAAAATAATAATAAATATCCACACTCTTACATTCCACCACAGTTTGGACATATATCTCTTGGGGGTAACGTAAAGCCAATAGTGTGGTTTGTCAGCTATGGATAACACAATCTTATCGAATAAAAAGATTCATAAGAAAGATACTCTGATTGAGCAATTGAAAAAATTGGAAATGTTCTGGTTAGTCTGTTCTAATAAACTTGTAGGGGGATGTAGACACTATAGCTCTACACCAGGGGTGGGGAACCTTTTTCATGCCAAGGGCCATTTGGATTTTTTCGACATCATTCGCTGCCATTTTTTAAGCGCCCCCCACCCCCATGCACACACTCTCCTAGGAAAGTAGGCGTGGCATTAATTCCCCT
The DNA here is from genome assembly GCF_028390025.1 of Pseudophryne corroboree. Lineage (NCBI taxonomy): Eukaryota > Metazoa > Chordata > Amphibia > Anura > Myobatrachidae > Pseudophryne > Pseudophryne corroboree. The sequence goes on from NC_086445.1 coordinate 518,984,387, forward strand.
TCTCAAAGCAAGAGTATTTTCTACATTGAAACTTCTTGCCCACAGAAATACCCCTCGCTAACTAATTCCACTCACACTCCCTTCCCCTGCGTTGAACCACACTGACACTCCACTCACACTCCCTCCCGTTACACACTGCACTCACACTCCCTCCCCTGCCCTGTAACACACACTGACTCACACTCACACTCCCTCCCCTGCGCTGTACCACATACTGACACTCCCTCCCCTGCCCTGTACCACACTAACGCTAACAGTTACACTCCCTCCCCCTTGCACTGTATGTATTCTTACCGGCGGCTCCCGAGTATGCACCGGTCTTCCCTCAAGGTGGCCGCGCTGCTACCCGCAATGCTGGAGACGGGCGCGGAGCAAAGGCCCATGGGAAGGGCAGCTGCGGCATCAAGGGAGATGTAGTTCTCTCACAATGTACACTGAATACAGTGCACAGTGTGAGAAAACTACATCTCCCAGGAAGCCATGCACCGGGGACGGCTTTACACAGCTGCCTCATACCTCTCCGAGCTGTCTGCCGCGCACTACATCATGGGAGATCTAGTTTACTCACACTGTACATTGAATACAGTGCACAGTGTAGAGAAAACTACATCTTCCAGGAAGCCGTGTGCCGCAAACGGCTTTACACTCGGCGGCTGCCTCCGGGCCGGTCAAGATGCCTCTCCGGGCCGGATAAGGCCCGCGGGCCGGAGGTTCCCCACCCCTGCTCTACACCCTAATCCCATCCAACCAGCACAAGCAAAGCTTGTTCTAATGAGACCTCAATGGGTCATTGGACCGGACTAATATTAGATAGTATCTATCTGTGAGGGGGACCCCCAGAGAATACCCGGTGTTGTAATTTATGACCTATCTCGACTACATACCAATAGCAGGATCACCACATTTGTTCTTCAACCCTTTCTCCTCCTCTTTCTTTCCTTCACAAGTGCTGTTTTTCCCGTTCAAACGGGAAAATCTGATGAAATCTATTTTTATGTAACATTACAGATGACATTTTCCCACTCACGCATACCGTGTTAGGATCCATACTCCTAATATTAGTCCGAGTCCACTGCACTATTGCATCAAGAGAATATCAAATACATTTACCATCCCACAAAGAGCCCCATCTGAAGGAACAAAAATATTAGCCCCATTTGAAGGAGTAAAAATATCAGATTGTCACAAATTATGGGGGCACTTCTGATCAGCATTATATTACAAAGCTTTAGACTACAATAGTTTGATTAATCCGTAAAGAGTTTAAGCAGAGTAGTGGCAAAGGTTCATATTTAAATTAAATTTCAACTTACCTTCTTTTCTAGACATTCTGCAAATTTCAGCTGCTTCAAAAGCTTCTTCTGTTTGTTGCTGAATCGATTATCCTGCTCCGCACTGGTGCCCTATAAAACAGTTTTATTTTAATTTCTACATAACACAATCTCTTTTCGATACTGAACAGTGGTGTTTTAACCAAATAGTTTTCAATACCGCTCAGCAGTGTTATAAAAAAAAAAAAAAAAAAAAAAATGGCCTGTGCTACGAATGTGAAAATGATTAGACCCAAAAGGTAAGTGTTGTTACACATTATACTAATGTAAGTCTGTGCTCATTATGTCCCATTAACTACATACATTTTCTAGCTTACTAGCTACTTGTACATGGGAGTGATAAAACCTGTCTTCGGAGACGATTGTGTAAAGTCCTGTGCATACATTCAATATCTACATCAGGGGTGGCCAACCAGGCAGAGACAAAGAGCCCAAAAATCTTGTTAGGTACGTCAAAGAGCCGACATCGAGCCGAAGGCGCGTGTGCAATAATGGGGTGTGGCTTTATGCCAGCTAGGACACACCCCTGGTATAAAATACATTGAAAAAGCCAGACCCAGCATAAAATACATTGAAATAGTCACTTTCACATAAAATTGAGAAAGTCAAATCCATATAAAATATATTGAAAAAGCCAGATTCACTTAATACACTTCAGTTCACCCTATGGGTGAGATTCAAATGATATATCACGCCCAATTCCCTTTCTAACATGATCTCCGTTATCGCTCATATTGTGCCCATAGTAATCAGGTTTAGCTGTGAAAAGGTTGGGTGCTTCGCTACTCCGGGGGTAGCGAGCTGAAATAATGATACAACATCCCTGAGGGCAGAAACAGAACTGGTGTGGAAAGGGGTGAAAAGAATTGAATCCCGCCCTTAGTGTCCTCTATCTGCCACCTATAGTATTTGGCTCCGTCAGTTTTCAGTCCCTGTAGTGTTGCTGCGTGTCTGGCTGGAGTGCAGCGGTTTCTGTATCTGTTGTGGTCACGTGACTTTGAGTGTTGGGAGCCACATTTGAGTAAAGAAAGAGCCACAGGTTGGCCACCGCTGATCTACATAGTACTGTATATCATTTCAAGAAAACAGGTTAAAATAATTACATCTGAGGGGTAATTCAATTAAGGATGATGTTGTCACCCTTGGAAGTGCAACTATATGGCACACTTAGGGTACTGCCAGACTCGCTGAAGTTTCTTTGCAGCCCCACAGAGCTGCAAGCAAAACTGTGCGAGTCGAAGTCACAAGGGACAGGGAAACACGAGTTCCGATGTTGTTACAGGCGTTTACAAGTCACAACAGCAACTCTCCCCCATCGTGTGCGGGGACGAGTTTAATGAATTCCCCCATTGTCTGGTAGCACTACCAAATCTAGGCATACACTGGGGTCGATTCAATTCACCGACAGTTGAATAGTGCTGGGAATTAGCTCCCAGCGCTATTCCATTCAGCTCAAGTTAAGTCGGCAAACGCTCGTTCTCCCGGACTTAACAAGTTGATTTGTCGGGAGAAAGGGCATTCTCAGACTTAACTCCCCGCCGCTGATTCCCGACATAATCAGCCTCGCGGCAGCACTTTTGTCGGATTTCCTCTCATCCCCCGGGGGTGAGAGAAGAATTCCCGACAATTGAGTGTCACTTGGCGCTGTACTGAATAGCGCCGGGAGCTAATTCCCGGCACTGTTCAACTGTCGGTGAATTGAATCAACCCCAATGTATATTTGGCCAAATGTAATAACCTGCAAGATGACAGCAGTGATTTTGGCTATGTAGCTAAAGCTGAGCTGCCATTATATAAAATAAAAATAAAATTAAAAAACACACAAATCTTTTTTGAATAGCTGCTTTAAATCTTCAGGCTACATCACCAAAATTCTCGCCACTGCCAGCAACTGGCCAGCTACTACACTTGGCCCAAAGTGCCCGTACTAAGGAAGTGCTAAAATTACTAGTCATGTCTAGCAGTTGCTTTTCCTTGGCAGATGAGAATCCCCATAAGAAATCAGGTTGCCATCATGACGGGAAAAATAGTCCTAGTAACCAAACAAAATAGCCCATGAAGTTTATGCACCCCGCACCGGTGCTATAAAGCAGAAACAATCCTTCACTGACACTTTGGAGGTGTGGAATATCCTTGTGCTGATTAAATGAATGGAGGAAATAAAATAAAAAACAGAAAAGTACACCACCACATTAGCACATAACACCAGGTACATCAATCAGCTCTCCTCTAGACTTTCCATATAGGGGTAAATGTATGAAGCCGTGATAAGAGAGGAGAAGTGAGCCAGTGGAGAAATTGCCCACGGCAACCAATCAGCATTGAAGTAACATTTATCATTTGCATAGTATACAATTGTACGGAGGAGCTGATTGGTTGCCATGGGCAACTCCTCCACTCTTATGACTGCTTCATACATTTACCCCATAATCTGCTTCTGATGACAAGCTTGTCCTATGTGCTGAGAATAGTTTCGAGCAGCTGCGGGCTAGATGCAGGATTGCACCCCTGTGAACCATCGCAGGTCTGTGCCATCAGCCCTTCAGCCTACACCGACCTGCCGGCAACATGTGCTGCGGGGACTCTGCTGGGGCGCAGGTTACACATGGCAGCGCTGCCCATACCCAGCCGGCCCGTCAGAGGCACTCCGACTGCCGTGTAACACGGGCTTAGCACCCCCGCCACACAGCACCGAGACGGCAGAGACAGCATCCGCTGCCCATATGCTGGTTATGTCTGATCCCAACTCACAGCGCCCACAACACGGGAACAGCCCTCGGACAGGAGGCGGCAGCGCGCAAACTACGGAGACACAATTAAGGGTGTGCGGGCAGCGCCAGCCCTGGTGTGAGCTCAGGGACAGGCCGCGGCCTTCCCACGGTGTCTCCCAAGCGCGCCTCCCACAGGCAAGACACCGTCTACTCTGGCAGTATCCCCGCCACAGACATCTAACGACCTCACGCCCCACTCTGCGAGTGCTCCCCCCTCAGTCCCCGGCCCCGTTACTTACGCGGAAGAAGCCCGCATCCATCTTGCCTTGTCCTCGCCTCCTAACGCAGCTCAGTTCCCCGCTTCCCACAAGCCACTGCGCTCTATGAGAGGGAGGGCGGCCGCGGGATACAGTAACTGTGGTCACGTGGTGAGGTGGGAGAAAGGCTGCGCGTGACGGCAGATCCGGCCAGTGCGCCGCGCGTCAGGCCCGGGCAATTAGGGGGGAGCGGGAGCAGTGGTGGCTCTCTGGCTGATGCTAGTAAGGTCTTTTCCACGAAGGGAAACTAGACGCTACTCCTATCCGTTTGATAGATAGACAGTGTCTAGTTAGACAGTCAATAGATAGACACCATATATTAGACAGACATTAGGTCGACAGGGTCAAAAGGTCGACATGAAAATTGTCGACAAAAAAGATAGACAAATGTTTTTTTTAAATGTAACATGTTTTTGGATTATTTCATACTTTCACTATCCATGTCGGCATAGAGTTGGTTATAAACCTTGTGGCGAGCGCAGCGAGCCACCGTGCCCGAAGCGTGGCGAGCAAAGCGAGCCCCACGAGGGTATGCCTTTCTACAATTGGGGGTCCCAGATGACAAAACTATCCACACAAACAACAAAAATGCAAAAAACATGGTGTCTACCTTTTGACCTGTCGACCTTTTGACCTGTCGACCTTTTGACTTGTCGACCTCTTGACCCTGTCGACCTAATGTCCATCTAACATATGGTGTCTATCTATTGACTGTCTAACTAGACACTATCTTTCATACCGGAACCGACGCTACTGCTAGTAGTCTGCCACACTCACTAATAGTCACTAACACTGCCGGGTACACTACCTGCTGCTACTCTCCTGTGCTCTCACTCAGTAACAGTCCCAGGAATTAATTTATGCAAAATAATAACTTTCAACACTGATTCTATATCAATATATGATACTGTATTGTCAGAAGAAAACTTTGCGGGAAGGTGCTCGTAATTCATTAATGCTAGAGTGGTTTTCCTCTATCAAATCTTGGATTTCTTAGATTTCTGACAGGGTTGCAAGTGATGAATATGCAACCCCGGTATTACAGAGCTCTATGGCAGTATGGCCTGTTTCTGGTACCTCAGGACGCCCTGCTATATACCTTCATAAGCGTGCGCTTGTGCATGTCACACAAGACGACACGAATATCGATTCTGACACCACAGCCTGTGATGGGGATGTGTTGCGGGTGTCCGCATCTCTTGCAAAGTGGGTGCAATTGTTGATAGAGGCTATCAGGGATGTGTTGAATGTTAATGATACCACACCTGAGCGGGTTGAGGAGGCCTTTCTCACTGAAAATAAAAAGATCTCGCTAACCTTCCCTGCGTCAAAGGAATTGAATGCTATATTTGAAAAAGCATGGGAAAACCCTGATAAAAAATTCCAGGTCCCTAAAAGGGTCCAGGTGGCGTTTCCTTTCCCTGAGGAGGATAGAAAAAAATGGGAAAACCCCCCGATTGTTGACGCATCTGTGTCCAGACTCTCAAAGAAGGTGGTTTACCTGTTCCAGGATCTACCGCTTTAAAGGCTGATAGGAAAATTGATAATACGCTTAAATCAATGTATGCTGCTTCAGGGGCCATATTACGCCCCACTATTGCTACTACATGGATTGCAAAGGCAATAGTAAAGTGGTCGGCTGCCTTACTTGAGGATTTGGATACGATGGATAGGGATGACGTTGCATTATATTTACGCAACATACATGATTCAGCAGGTTTTATGGTAGAATCCATGAAGGACCTGAGTTCCATGGCTGTGGGAATATCTTCCATGTCTGTTTCAGCTCGTCGGGGACTGTGGCTGCGCCAGTGGTCGGCCGACGCGGAATTCTCCGAAAAGTGTGGCGTCCCTACCCTACACAGGTCAGGCTCTCTTTGGGGAAGCTCTAGATGCGTGGATATCCATGGCTACAGCGGGTAAATCTCCGTTTCTTCCCTCAGCAGCACCTGCTCCGAAGAAATCCTTCTCTTCATCTGCAACGCAGTCCTTTCGGCCTAACAAGCCTAGAAAGGCCAGGACGTCCAATACCTTCTTTTGGGGAGGTCGGGTTAAGTCCAAGAAACCTGCCGCTGCAGTTTCCCAGGAACAAAAGCCTGCTTCAGGTACGCCAAAGTCCTCCGCATGACGGTGGACCGTGCGGCCTGGATGTTTGGCCAGTGGGAGCGAGACTCAGATACATCAGTCATGTCTGGGTATCGTCCGGCCTAGATTCCTGTGTGATAAATATTGTGTTCTAGGGATACAGGCTGGAATTTCAGAGTCTCCTTCCTCATCGCTTTTTCAAATCAGGCTTACCAACTCTGTTGGCAGACAGCACTGTATTATAAGATGCTGTTCAAAAACTGATGGAGGCACAGGTCATTGTGCCAGTACTACCTCACATGCAGAACAAAGGTTACTATTCAAACCTTTTCGTGGTACCGAAACCGGATGGTTCGGTCAGGCCCATTCTGAACCTAAAATCATTGAACCCCTTTCTAAAGGAGTTCAAGTTCAAGATGGAGTCTCTCAGGGCGGTGATATCAGGTCTGGAAGAGGGGGAATTCCTGGTATCACTGGATATCAAGGATGCGTACCTCCACATTCCGATCTGGCTGCCGCATCAGGCTTATCTCCGTTTCACATTGCTGGACTGTCATTTCCAGTTCCAGGCCCTGCCATTCAGCCTCTCCATAGAACCGAGGGTGTTTACCAAGGTGATGGCAGAAATGATGGTTCTCCTCCGCAAGCAGGGTGTGAACATCATTCCATATCTGGATGATCTGCTGATAAAGGCATCGTCCACGTAGAAGCTGCTGCAGTCCATTGTTCTCACAACACGACTTCTCGAGAGTCATGGTTGGATTCTGAACCTTCCAAAGTCACATTTGGAACCAACCCAGAGGTTGTCATTTCTGGGAATGAGCCTGGATACGGAAGTACAGAAGGTGTTTCTTCCGCAGGAAAAGGCGTTGGTGATACAAGCTATGGTCTGGGATGTCCTGAAGCCAGGCTGGGTGTCTGTTCATCAATGCATTACGAGGCTCTCCAGTACGGGAGGTTCCACGCTCGGACCTTCCAACTGGATCTCCGGAACAAGTGGTCGGGATATCATCTCCACATGCACCAGAGAAATCGTCTGTCGCCAAAGGCCAGGATTTCTCTCCTCTGGTGGCTCCAATTGCCTCACCTCCTGGAGGGCCGCAGGTTCGGGATTCAGGACTGGGTCCTTCTAACCACGGATGTGAGCCTTCGGGGCTGGGGAGCAGTCACTCAAGGAGTAACCTTTCAAGGATGGTGTTCAAGCCTGGAAGATGGCCTGCCCATCAACATCCTGGAACTAAGAGCCGTCTACAATGGTCTTCTGCAGGCGGCCCCTCTTCTAAGGAATCGGGCCATTCAAGTGCAGTCAGACAACGTAACCACAGTGGCTTACATAAACCGACAAGGCGGAACGAATAGCAGAGCGACAATGTCAGAGGTGACAAGAATACTCCTCTGGACAGAAAAGCATGCGTTGGCTCTGTCAGCCATCTTCATTCTGGGAGTAGTCAACTGGGAAGCAGACTTCCTCAGCAGACAGGGGAGTGGGGTCTCCATCCGGAGGTGTTCAAGGAAATAACAGAGTTTTGGGGGTTACTCCAAATAGACATGATGGCCTCTCGTCTCAACAAGATGCTTCGGCTTTATTGTTCCAGGTCGAGGGACCCACAATCAGTGGCAGTGGACGCCCTGGTGTCTCCATGGGTGTTCCAGTCAGTGTACGTGTTTCCACCACTCCCACTTATCCCAAGAATCCTAAAGCTCATAAGGAGAACAAGGGTTCAAGCGATCCTCATTGCCCCAGACTGGCCAAGAAGGGCTTGGTACGCGGACCTTCTGGATCTACTGCAAGAAGAGCCGAGGCCTCTTCCTCTTCGGGAGGACCTGCTGCAGCAGGTGCCGTTTGCCTATCAAGACTTACCGCAGCTACGTTTGATGGCATGGAAGTTGAGCGCCTGATACTTGCTCGGAAGGGCATTCCGATGAAGGTCATTCCTACCCTCATACAGGCTAGGGAAGGGATAACGTCTAAACATTACCATCGTATTTGGAAGAAATATGTCTCTTAGTGTGAATCCAAGAAGTTTCCTACAGTGGAGTTTCAACTCGGACGTTTTCTCCTCTTCCTGCAAGCAGGTGTGGATATGGGCCTGAGGCTAGGATCTGTGAAGGTCCAGATTTCGGCTCTATCCCTTTTCTTTCAGAAACAATTGGCTGCCCTCCCGGAGGTTCAGACCTTTTTGAAGGGAGTTCTGCATATCCAGCCTCCCTTTGTACCGCCTACAGCGCCTTGGTACCTTAATGTCGTGTTGCAGTTCCTCCAGTCGGATTGGTTTGAACCTCTACAGGAGGTAGAGGTCAAATTTCTTACATGGAAGGCGGTCACATTGTTGGCCTTGGCTTCTGCTAGACGTGTGTCCGAATTGGGAGCTTTATCCTGTAAAAGCCCTTACTTGATCTTCAAATGAAGACAGAGCTGAGCTCCGGACACGTCAGTAGTTTCTTCAGAAGGTTGTGTCAGCATTTCATATCAACCAACCTATTGTGCCAGTGGCTACTGACTCCTCAATTACATCAAAGTCCTTGGATGTTGTAAGGGCTCTGAAGAGATATGTGAAGAGAACTTCTCGTCACAGAAAGTCGGACTCTCTGTTTGTCCTATATGATCCCAAGAAAATTGGGTGTCCTGCTTCTAAGCAGACTATTTCTCGCTGGATTAGGGGGGTCATTCCGAGTTGATCGCTAGCTGCTTTCGTTCGCTGCGCAGCGATCAGGCAAAAAAACGGCACTTCTGCGCATGCGTATGAATGATGTAGTTTCACACAAGGTCTAGCAAAGCTTTTCAGTCGCACTGCTGGCCGCAGAGTGATTGACAGGAAAAGGGCGTTTCTGGGTGTCAACTGACCGTTTTCAGGGAGTGTTCGAAAAAACAAAGGCTTGCCAGGTATCCAGCTGTAAGGTATTTTAAGAGCAATATTCCGGTGTTGGTTTGCAGAAGATCGCACGCTCCTGCAAATAGTTATGCGCAGGAGCAGAATATTAATATTAACTGTATTTTCTGTACTCCTGATATTCGGCGGGTACCCAGAGGAGAACATCTCCATGTGCACCTGGACCAGACATCGCCCACTTATTCAAACTGACCTATGACCTCTCCTGTACTGTAAACGACCATCCCTGTGACCAATGGACAAAGAGATTACAGTTCCCATTGTATTAGGTTTTGGACAAATGTATAAAAAGCCAGCTGCAGGCCCGGTCACTCTCTCAATCTCTGAAGGTCATCTACCTCGATGACTGAGGACCGGACCGGGAAGCGCAGGCGAACAAACGTATGTACCATTAACTATAGCCTCTTTCTCTGACGTCCTAGTGGATGCTGGGGACTCCGTAAGGACCATGGGGAATAGCGGCTCCGCAGGAGACTGGGCACAAAAGTAAAGCTTTAGAACTACCTGGTGTGCACTGGCTCCTCCCCCCATGACCCTCCTCCAAGCCTCAGTTAGATTTTTGTGCCCGAACGAGAAGGGTGCACACTAGGTGGCTCTCCTGAGCTGCTTAGTGAAAAGTTTAGTTTTAGGTTTTTTATGTTCAGTGAGACCTGCTGGCAACAGGCTCACTGCATCGAGGGACTAAGGGGAGAAGAAGCGAACTCACCTGCGTGCAGAGTGGATTGGGCTTCTTAGGCTACTGGACATTAGCTCCAGAGGGTCCGATCACAGGCCCAGCCATGGATAGGTCCCAGAGCCGCGCCGCCGGCCCCCTTACAGAGCCAGAAGACAAGAGGTCCGGAAAATCGGCGGCAGAAGACGTCCTGTCTTCAACAAGGTAGCGCACAGCACTGCAGCTGTGCGCCATTGCTCTCAGCACACTTCACACTCCGGTCACTGAGGGTGCAGGGCGCTGGGGGGGGGGCGCCCTGAGACGCAATAAAAACACCTTGGATGGCAAAAAATGCATCACATATAGCTCCTGGGCTATATGGATGAATTTAACCCCTGCCAGAATACACAGAAAAACGGGAGATAAGGCCGCCGAGAAGGGGGCGGAGCCTATCTCCTCAGCACACTGGCGCCATTTTCCCTCACAGCTCCGTTGGAGGGAAGCTCCCTGGCTCTCCCCTGCAGTCACTACACTACAGAAAGGGTTAAAAAAGAGAGGGGGGCACTAATTACGCGCAGTATTAAAAATACAGCAGCTATAAGGGGAAAAACACTTATATAAGGTTATCCCAGTAGGTATAGGCTTTGTTTTTCACAACACAGCGTAGCACCTTGATAAAAACGCCCAGGTGGCGTTGAAACGTTGGTGCCCACTATGCATGTAATGTCTTGAATCAATTTGAATACATTTTTACTGGTTTAAAAATCCGTGGAGTGCCGCCTGGTTCTTTTTGCATGGAGGAGTGGAGCAGCAATCCGCCCCAGAGAACCTGAATAGGTTATCCCTGTATATATATAGCGCTCTGGTGTGTGCTGGCAAACTCTCCCTCTGTCTCCCCAAAGGGCTAGTGGGGTCCTGTCCTCTATCAGAGCATTCCCTGTGTGTGTGTGTGCTGTGTGTCGGTACGTTTGTGTCGACATGTATGAGGAGAAAAATGATGTGGAGACGGAGCAGATTGCCTGTAATAGTGATGTCACCCCCTAGGGGGTCGACACCTGAGTGGATGAACTGTTGGAAGGAATTACGTGACAGTGTCAGCTCTGTATAAAAGACAGTGGTTGACATGAGACAGCCGGCTACTCAGCTTGTGCCTGTCCAGACGTCTCATAGGCCGTCAGGGGCTCTAAAGCGCCCGTTACCTCAGATGGCAGATATAGACGCCGACACGGATACTGACTCCAGTGTCGACGGTGAAGAGACAAATGTGACTTCCAGTAGGGCCACACGTACATGATTGAGGCAATGAAAAATGTTTTACACATTTCTGATAATACGAGTACCACCAAAAAGGGGTATTATGTTCGGTGAGGAAAAACTACCTGTAGTTTTCCAGAATCTGAGAAATTAAATGAGGTGTGTGATGATGCGTGGGTTTCCCCCGATAACAACTGATAATTTCTAAAATGTTATTGGCATTATATCCTTTCCCGCCAGAGGTTAGGGTGCGTTGGGAAACACCCCCTAGGGTGGATAAAGCGCTCACACGCTTGTAAGAATAAGGGCTCTACCCTCTCCTGAGATGGCCGCCCTTAAGGATCCTGCTGATAGAAAGCAGGAGGGTATCCTAAAATGTATTTACACACATACTGGTGTTATACTGCGACCAGCAATCGCCTCAGCCTGGATGTGCAGTGCTGGGTTGGCGTGGTCGGATTCCCTGACTGAAAATATTGATACCCTAGATAGGGACAGTATATTATTGCCTATAGAGCATTTAAAAGATGCATTTCTATATATGCGTGATGCACAGCGGAATATTTGCCGACTGGCATCAAGTCTAAGTGCGTTGTCCATTTCTGACAGTAGAGGGTTATGGACACGACAGTGGTCAGGTGATGCGGATTCCAAACGGCATTTGGAAGTATTGCCTTATTAAGGGAGGAGTTATTTGGGGTCGGTCTTTCAGACCTGGTGGCCACGGCAACAGCTGGGAAATCCACGTTTGTACCCCAGGTCGCCTCTCAACATAAGAAGACGCCGTATTATCAGGCGCAGTCCTTTCGTGGGCAAGCGGGCAAAAGGTTCCTCATTTCTGTCCCGTGACAGAGGGAGAGGAAAAAGGCTGCAGAAATCAGCCAGTTCCCAGGAACAGAAGCCCTCTCCCGCCTCTGCCAAGCCCTCAGTATGACGCTGGGGCTTTACAAGCAGAATCAGGCACGGTGGGGGCCCGTCTCAATGAATTTCAGCGCGCAGTGGGCTCACTCGCAATTAGACCCCTGGATCCTTCAGGTGATATCTCAGGGGTACAAATTGGAATTCGAGACGTCTCCCCCTCGCCGTTTCCTAAAGTCGGCTTTACCAATGTCTCCCTCTGACAGGGAGGCAGTTTTGGAAGCCATTCACAAGCTGTATTCCCAGCAGGTGATAATCAAGGTACCCCTCCTGCAACAGGGAACGGGGTATTATTCCACACTGTTGTGGTACCGAAGCCGGACGGCTCGGTGAGACCGATTCTAAATCTAAAATCTTGAACACTTACATACGGAGGTTCAAATTCAAGATTGAGTCACTCAGAGCAGTGATTGCGAACCTGGAAGAAGGGGACTACATGATGTCTCGGGACATCAAGGATGCTTACCTTCATGTCCAATTTACCCTTCTCACCAAGGGTACCTCAGGTTTGTGGTACAGAACTGTCACTATCAGTTTCAGAAGCTGCCGTATGGATGGTCCACGGCACCCCGGGTCTTTACCAAGGTAATGGCCGAAATGATGATACTCTTTCGAAGGAAGGGAATTTTAGTTATCCCTTACTTGGACGATTCCCTGATAAGGGTAAGATCCAGGGAACAGTTGGAGGTCGGTGTAGCACTATCTCAGGTAGTGTTGCGGCAGCACGATTGGATTCTCAATATTCCAAAATCGCAGCTGATTCAGACGACTCGTCTTCTGTTCCTAGGGATGATCCTGGACACAGTCCAGAAAAAGGTGTTTCTCCCGGAGGAGAAAGTCAGGGAGTTATCCGAGCTAGTCGGGAAGCTCCTATAACCGAGCCAAGTCTCAGTACATCAATGAAAGGGTTCTGGGAAAAATGGTGGCTTCCTACGAAGCAATCCCATTCGGCAGATTCCACGCAAGAACTTTCCAGTGGGACCTGCTGGACAAATGGTCCGGGTCGCATCTTCAGATGCATCAGCGGATAACCCTGTCACCAAGCACAAGGGTGTCTCTCCTGTGGTGGTTGCAGAGTGCTCATCTTCTAGAGGGCCGCAGATTCGACATTCAGGACTGGGTCCTGGTGACCACGGATGCCAGCCTGCGAGGCTGGGGAGCAGTCACACAGGGAAGGAATTTCCAGAGCTTATGGTCAAGCCTGGAGACATCACTTCACATAAATATCCTGAAGCTAAGGGCCATTTACAATGCTCTAAGCTCAGCAAGACCTCTGCTTCAAGGTCACCCGGAGTTGATCCATTCGGACAACATCACGGCAGTCACCCACGTAAACAGACAGGGTGACACAAGAAGCAGGAGGGCAAGGCAGAAGCTGCAAGGATTCTTCGCTGGGCGGAAAATCATGTGATAGCACTGTCAGCAGTATTCATTCCGGGAGTGGACAACTGGGAAGCAGACTTCCTCAGCAGACACGACCCCCACCCGGGAGAGTGGGGACTTCACCCAGAAGTCTTCCACATGTTTATAAAACTCGACAAGTATTGCGCCAGGTCAAGGGACCCTCAGGCAATAGCTGTAGACGCTCTGGTAACACAGTGGGTGTACCAGTCAGTGTATGTGTTCCCTCCTCTGCCTCTCATACCCAAGGTACTGAGAATTATAAGATGGAGAGGAGTAAGCACTATATTCGTGGCTCCGGATTGGCCAAGAAGGACTTGGTAACCGGAACTTCAAGAGATGCTCACGGAGGATCCGTGGCCTCTACCTCTAAGAAGGGACCTGCTCCAGCAAGGACCCTGTCTGTTCCAAGACTTACCGCGGCTGCGTTTGACGGCATGGCGGTTGAACGCCGGATCCTGAAGGAGAAAGGCATTCCGGATGAAGTCATTCCTTTCCTGTTAAAAGCCAGAAAAGATATAACCGCAAAACATTATCACCGCATTTGGCGAAAATATGTTGCGTGGTGCGAGGCCAGTAAGGCCCCGACGGAGGAATTTTCAACTAGGTCGATTCCTACATTTCCTGCAAACAGGAGTGTCTATGGGCCTGAAATGGGGGTCCATTAAGGTTCAAATTTCGGCCCTGTCAATTTTCTTCCAAAAAGAACTAGCTTCAGTCCCTGAAGTTCAGACGTTTGTGAAAGGGGTACTGTATATACAGCCTCCTTTTGTGCCTCCAGTGGCACCTTGGGATCTAAATGTAGTTTTTGGGTTCCAAAAGTCACATTGGTTTGAACCACTTAAATATGTGGAGTTAAAATATCTCACATGGAAAGTGGTCAGGCTGTTGGCCCTGGCCTGGGCCAGGTGCGTGTCAGAATGGGCGGCTTTATCCTGTAAAAGCCCTCATCTGATTTTCCATTCGGACAGGACGGAATTGAGGACTTGTCCTCAGTTTCTCCCTAAGGTGGTTTTCAGCGTTTCACCTGAATCAACCTATTGTGGTGCCTGCGGCTACTAGGGACTTGGAGGACTCCAAGTTGCTAGACGTTGTCAGGGCCCTGGAAATATAGGTTTCCAGGACGGCTGGAGTCAGAAAATCTGACTCGCTGTTTATCCTGTATGCACCCAACAAGCTGGGTGCTCCTGCTTCTAAGCAGACTATTGCTCGTTGGATTTGTAGTACAATTCAGCTTGCACATTCTGTGGCAGGCCTGCCACAGCCAAAATCTGTAAAAGCCCATTCCACAAGGAAGGTGGGCTCATCTTGGGCGGCTGCCCGAGGGGTCTCGGCTTTACAACTTTGCCGAGCAGCTACTTGGTCAGGAGCAAATACGTTTGTAAAATTCTACAAATTTGATACCCTGGCTGAGGAGGACCTGGAGTTCTCTCATTTGGTGCTGCAGAGTCATCCGCACTCTCCCGCCCGTTTGGGAGCTTTGGTATAATCCCCATGGTCCTTACGGAGTCCCCAGCATCCACTAGGACGTCAGAGAAAATAAGAATTTACTTACCGATAATTCTATTTCTCGTAGTCCGTAGTGGATGCTGGGCGCCCATCCCAAGTGCGGATTGTCTGCAATACTGGTACATAGTTATTGTTACCAAAAAATCGGGTTATTGCTGTAGTGAGCTATCTTTTCTAGAGGCTCCTCTGTTATCATGCTGTTAACTGGGTTTAGATCACAAGTTATATGGTGTGATTGGTGTGGCTGGTATGAGTCTTACCCGGGATTCAAAATCCTTCCTTATTGTGTACGCTCGTCCGGGCACAGTATCCTAACTGAGGCTTGGAGGAGGGTCATTGGGGGAGGAGCTAGTGCACACCAGGTAGTTCTAAAGCTTTACTTTTGTGCCCAGTCTCCTGCGGAGCCGCTATTCCCCATGGTCCTTACGGAGTCCCCAGCATCCACTACGGACTACGAGAAATAGAATTATCGGTAAGTAAATTCTTATTTTTCTGTTATTGTAATATTATCTTTGTTGTAACCCCCTTTTCTCTAACGTCCTAGTGGATGCTGGGGACTCCGTAAGGACCATGGGGAATAGACGGGCTCCGCAGGAGACTGGGCACTCTAAGAAAGAATTAGGACTACTGGTGTGCACTGGCTCCTCCCTCTATGCCCCTCCTCCAGACCTCAGTTAGAATCTGTGCCCGGAAGGAGCTGGGTGCATTTTAGTGAGCTCTCCTGAGCTTGATATTAAGAAAGTATTTTAGTTAGGTTTTTTTATTTTCAGAGAGCTTCTGCTGGCAACAGACTCTCTGCTACGTGGGACTGAGGGGAGAGAAGCAAACCTACAAACTGCGGCTAGGTTGCGCTTCTTAGGCTACTGGACACCATTAGCTCCAGAGGGTTCGAACACAGGATCTTAATCTTGGTCGTCCGTTCCCGGAGCCGCTCCGCCGTCCCCCTCGCAGAGCCAGAAGACAGAAGCCGACGGATGAAGCAAGAAGACGTCAAAATCGGCGGCAGAAGACTCCTGTCTTCACATGAGGTAGCGCACAGCACTGCAGCTGTGCGCCATTGCGCCCACACTAACCCACACACTCCGGTCACTGTAGGGTGCAGGGCGCAGGGGGGGGGGGGGGGGGGGGGCGCCCTGGGCAGCAATTTGAGTACCTCCTGGCAAAAGCAGCATATATACAGCTGGGCACTGTATATATGCATGAGCCCCCGCCATTTTTTACACCAAATCTCGGGACAGAAGCCCGCCACTGAGGGGGCGGGGCTTCTTCCTCAGCTCTCACCAGCGCCATTTTCTCTCCACAGCTCCGCTGAGAGGAAGCTCCCCAGGCTCTCCCCTGCAGACTCACGGTAGAAAAAGGGTAAAAAGAGATGGGGGGCACATAAATTTAGCCCAATAATCATAAATACAGCAGCTACTGGGTAAACACTAAGTTACTGTGTGATTCCTTGGTTATATAGCGCTGGGGTGTGTGCTGGCATACTCTCTCTCTGTCTCTCCAAAAGGCCTTGTGGGGGTCCTGTCCTCATATAGAGCATACCCTGTGTGTGTGGTGTGTCGGTACGCTTGTGTCGACATGTTTGACGAGGAGGGCTATGTGGAGGCAGAGCAGGTGCAGATGAATGAGGTGTCCCCGCCGACGGCGCAGACACCTGATTGGATGGATATGTGGAAGGTGTTAAATGATAATGTAAACTCCTTGCATAAAAGGTTGGATAAAGCTGATGTCTTGGGACAGTCGGGGTCTCAGTCCATGCCTGATCCTACAGCGCAGAGGCCGTCAGGGTCTCAGAAGCGCCCACTATCCCAAATTGTTGACACAGATATCGACACGGATTCTGACTCCAGTGTTGATGGCGATGATGCAAAATTGCAGCCTAAAATGGCTAAAGCCATCCGGTACATGATTATAGCAATGAAGGATGTATTGCACATATCAGAGGTAAACCCTGTCCCTGACAAGAGGGTTTATATGTTTGGGGAGAAAAAGCAAGAGGTGACTTTTCCCCCTTCACATGAGTTAAATGAGTTATGTGAAAAAGCGTGGGATACTCCTGATAGGAAAGTGCTGATTTCCAAAAGGTTACTTATGGCGTACCCTTTCCCGCCAACGGACAGGATGCGCTGGGAATCCTCCCCTATGGTAGACAAAGCTCTGACACGCTTATCTAAGAAGGTGGCCCTGCCGTCACAGGATACGGCCTCCCTAAAGGATCCTGCGGATAGGAAGCAGGAAGGTATCCTGAAGTCTGTTTATACACATTCGGGTACTCTGCTGAGGCCGGCAATTGCGTCGGCCTGGATGTGTAGTGCTGTAGCAGCATGGACAGATACTCTGTCTGAGGAACTGGATACCTTGTACAAGGATACTATTTTACTAACCCTGGGGCATATAAAAGACGCTGTCCTATATATGAGGGATGCCCAGAGGGACATTTGCCTACTGGGCTCTAGAATAAATGCAATGTCGATTTCTGCCAGAAGGGTCCTGTGGACTCGGCAATGGACAGGTGATGCCGACTCTAAAAAACACATGGAGGTTTTACCTTATAAGGGTGAGGAATTGTTTGGGGACGGTCTCTCGGACCTAGTTTCCACAGCTACGGCTGGGAAGTCAAATTTTTTGCCATATATTCCCTCACAGCCTAAGAAAGCGCCGTATTACCAAATGCAGTCCTTTCGTTAACAAAAAAGCAAGAAAGTCAGAGGTGCATCCTTTCTGGCCAGAGGCAGGGGTAGAGGAAAGAAGCTGCACCATACAGCTAGTTCCCAGGAACAGAAGTCCTCCCCGGCTTCCACTAAGTCCACCGCATGATGCTGGGGCTCCACAGGTGGAGCCGGGAGCTGTGGGGGCGCGTCTCCGAAATTTCAGCCACCAGTGGGTTCGCTCACAGGTGGATCCCTGGGCTATACAGATTGTGTCTCAGGGATACAAGCTGGAATTCGAAGTGATGCCCCCTCACCGTTACCTCAAATCGGCCCTGCCAGCTTCCCCCATGGAAAGGGAGGTAGTGTTAGCGGCAATTCACAAGTTGTATCTCCAGCAGGTGGTGGTAAAGGTTCCCCTCCTTCAACAGGGGAAGGGTTACTTTTCCACAATGTTTGTGGTTCCGAAACCGGACGGTTCGGTCAGACCCATATTGAATTTAAAGTCCCTGAACATTTATCTGAAAAGATTCAAGTTCAAAATGGAATCGCTCAGAGCGGTCATTGCAAGCCTGGAAGAGGGGGATTTTATGGTGTCTCTGGACATCAAGGATGCTTACTTGCATGTCCCCATTTATCCACCTCATCAGGAGTACCTCAGATTTGTGGTACAGGACTGTCATTACCAATTCCAGACGTTGCCGTTTGGTCTGTCCACGGCACCGAGAATATTTACCAAGGTAATGGCGGAAATGATGGTGCTCCTTCGAAAGCAAGGAGTTACAATTATCCCATACTTGGACGATCTCCTCATAATGGCGAGGTCCAGAGAGCAGTTGCTGATCAGCGTAGCACACTCTCAGGAAGTGTTGCAACAGCACAGCTGGATTCTAAATATTCCACAGTCGCAGCTGATTCCTACGACGCGTCTGCCCTTCCTGGGCATGATTCTGGACACAGACCAGAAGAAGGTGTTTCTCCCGGCGAAGAAGGCTCAGGAGCTCGTGACTCTGGTCAGAGACCTCCTAAAACCAAAACAGGTGTCGGTGCATCACTGCACGCGAGTCCTGGGAAAGATGGTGGCGTCATACGAAGCCATTCCCTTCGGCAGGTTCCATGCGAGGATCTTTCAGTGGGATCTGTTGGACAAGTGGTCCGGATCGCATCTTCAGATGCATCGGCTGATCACCCTATCCCCCAGGGCCAGGGTGTCTCTTCTGTGGTGGCTGCAGAGTGCTTACCTTCTGGAGGGCCGCAGGTTCGGCATACAGGACTGGGTCCTGGTGACCACGGATGCAAGCCTCCGAGGATGGGGGGCAGTCACTCAGGGAAGAAACTTCCAAGGGCTGTGGTCAAGTCAGAAGGCTTGTCTGCACATCAATATCCTGGAACTAAGGGCCATATACAACGCCCTGAGTCAAGCGGAGCCTCTGCTTCGCAACCAACCGGTGCTGATTCAGTCAGACAACATCACCGCAGTGGCTCATGCAAACCGCCAGGGCGGCACAAGAAGCAGGGTGGCGATGGCGGAAGCTGCCAGGATTCTTCGTTGGGCGGAGAATCACGTGCAAGCACTGTCAGCAGTGTTCATTCCGGGAGTGGACAACTGGGAAGCAGACTTCCTCAGCAGGCACGACCTCCACCCGGGAGAGTGGGGACTTCATCAAGAAGTCTTCACGCAGATTGCAAATCGATGGGAACTGCCACAGGTGGACATGATGGCGTCCCGCCTCAACAAAAAGCTAAAAAGGTATTGCGCCAAGTCAAGGGACCCTCAGGCGATAACTGTGGACGCACTAGTAACACCGTGGGTGTTCCAGTCGGTCTATGTGTTTCCTCCTCTTCCTCTCATACCCAAGGTAATGAGAATCGTAAGAAAAAGAGGAGTGAGAACAATACTCATTGTTCCGGATTGGCCAAGAAGGACTTGGTACCCGGAACTGCAAGAAATGCTCACAGAGGACCCATGGCCTCTGCCTCTCAGACAGGACCTGTTGCAACAAGGGCCCTGTCTGTTCCAAGACTTACCGCGGCTGCGTTTGACGGCATGGCGGTTGAACGCCGGATCCTAGCGGAAAAAGGCATTCCGGATGAAGTTATTCCTACGCTAATAAAGGCTAGGAAGGACGTGACGGCTAAGCACTATCACCGTATATGGCGAAAATATGTTGTTTGGTGTGAGGCCAGGAAGGCCCCTACAGAGGAATTCCAGCTGAGCCGATTCCTGCACTTCCTACAGTCAGGAGTGACTATGGGCTTAAAATTGGGGTCCATAAAGGTCCAGATTTCAGCCCTATCCATTTTCTTTCAAAAAGAACTGTCTTCTCTTCCTGAGGTTCAGACGTTTGTTAAAGGAGTGCTACATATTCAGCCCCCTTTTGTGCCACCAGTGGCACCTTGGGATCTCAACGTGGTGTTGGGTTTCCTGAAATCCCACTGGTTTGAGCCACTTAAGACCGTGGAGCTAAAGTATCTCACGTGGAAAGTGGTCATGCTCTTGGCCTTAGCTTCGGCTAGGCGTGTGTTAGAATTGGCGGCTTTGTCATGTAAAAGCCCCTATCTGGTTTTCCATATGGACAGGGCAGAATTACGGACTCTTCCGCAATTTCTGCCGAAGGTGGTGTCATCCTTTCATTTGAACCAACCTATTGTTGTGGATTGCCGCATCCAAAATCAGTAAAAGCCCATTCCACAAGGAAGGTGGGCTCTTCTTGGGCGGCTGCCCGAGGGGTCTCGGCATTACAGCTTTGCCGAGCAGCTACTTGGTCGGGTTCAAACACTTTTGCAAAGTTCTACAAGTTTGATACCCTGGCCGAGGAGGACCTTGTGTTTGCCCATTCGGTGCTGCAGAGTCATCCGCACTCTCCCGCCCGTTTGGGAGCTTTGGTATAATCCCCATGGTCCTTACGGAGTCCCCAGCATCCACTAGGACGTTAGAGAAAATAAGATTTTACTCACCGGTAAATCTATTTCTCGTAGTCCGTAGTGGATGCTGGGCGCCCGTCCCAAGTGCGGATTTTCTGCAATACGTGTATATAGTTATTGCTTAAATAAAGGGTTATGTTATGTTGGCATCCGTTGGTTGATGCTCTGTTGTTGTTCATACTGTTAACTGGGTATGTTATCACAAGTTATACGGTGTGATTGGTGTGGCTGGTATGAGTCTTACCCTGGATTCCAAAATCCTTTCCTTGTAATGTCAGCTCTTCCGGGCACAGTTTCCTTAACTGAGGTCTGGAGGAGGGGCATAGAGGGAGGAGCCAGTGCACAGCAGTAGTCCTAATTCTTTCTTAGAGTGCCCAGTCTCCTGCGGATCCCGTCTATTCCCCATGGTCCTTACGGAGTCCCCAGCATCCACTACGGAATATGAGAAATAGATTTACCAGTGAGTAAAATCTTATTTTATCAATTATATGTTGGCGGGTCGGATCCCAACTACCTAAATACAATTGGTGTCGTGTCTCCTTTCCCTGCTAGATTTGTAAGTTTATTTCAGACACACGTGAAGCTGCATAGTGCTCACGGCGTGTCATTGTGTGTGTATGCACCGCGAGTACTTTGTACGTCCATTGCGGCATTAGTACGCAAAGTGCGTACACTGTATGGGATTTTGTAAGCTGAGTAATAAGTACGTAGATTAAGGATTGAATACAGCGGCTGCAGCGGCTCGATTTTAAAGTGTATTGTGTGTGTTTTAAAGTATTGCTTTTAGTCCTGTAAGTAAATCAGCATTTACAATTGGGGGCTCGATCCGGTTTTTCACACACTCAAGGCTAGCAGATCATAGCAGACTTTAATCTATCAGCAAAGGGTGGAAATACATCTTTACGTTAAACCTTTTTCTGGTTGCTGGATGCTTTAAAACCCTATTTGTGTGCTGTTAGATTGCGTCTGCTTTGTCTGGTCTGCAGAGATGCTGATAGAACCCGTAGGTAAACAGGAAAAAAGCTATTTAAAAATCTGTGTAATTTTTTTTTTGGCGCCAAAAGCATAACAAAGAGTACCAATATTTTGCATACTCCCCCCACATAGTGTTGCCATAGGTTATTAGTCATTTCTAAACCTGTGTGAAATCGGATACATTTGTTTGCTATACAGATAAATTTGAAATAAATGTATTTAAGGGAGTAATTATAAAAACACAAAATGCAGTTCTGGCCCAGTTGTAAAGGGTTATACAGAACAAGTGTGAGTTGTGTTTGTGAGTGATTATAGTTTGTATTGCTCACATTTATAGAGATTGTGTGATTTGTTTTATTGTGGATGCACGTTGGTACACGTGGTCCGGACAAAGTACAGGAGAGCGCTCGTGGCGTAAAAGGCACGCTGGTCGCGTGTTTACGCAAGGTTGCGTAGGAATACGGATGCTAACTACAAAGCACACAATATTTGTTCAATTAAAGGCGAGATAGTATGCATTTAATACAATAGCACATAACTATCCGATTTCCAAAAACAGGTTACCTTAAAAATTTAGTTTAAAAACTGTAAGTACCTCTGGGGTAAAGCGGCCGACCTAAGGGAGTAAAAAATTTCTGTACAGAAAAAAAAACCAAGGTGTATTTGAGTGAGTGAAAGTGGAGTGAGAGGATTTGAACCCCGGAAATTCGGGTCCCGTGAGTACACCAAGTAAATGGAGACTTGGTGGCATGAGGCGGCTGACTCACGTTAATACAGATAGAGATAATACACAAATCGTGAGGTGATTTGTAGAGGAGTGTGATATAGAATTGTGCAGAAGTATAGAAATTGTGAATTGAAGTTTAAAGGTTTTGTATTACTCTCCGGCTGAGGATTGCAGCTTGTATATTCGATTCCAGTGGTCATAGGGCGGATAGGTAACAAGTACCTATACGCTGTGCGATTGGACTGCATGTTTTTGGGTGCGATACATAGCGCAACTTGATACCCCTTTATGAGCTTTTGGTAAAAACGCGGTATCATTAGCGCTGTGTAGAGCATATGCAAGCGTGATTTGTGTAAGTCAAAAAGGGAAGTTTTCGCTGGTCTCTCTCAGGAAAATCTTCAACGGTAGATATTCACTGGAAAAGGTAAGTTACTCCTAAAACTTCCAGTGAATAGAAGCCATTTAGGGCCTCACTGGGTAAGCAGTGGTCACTATTGGAGTGAGTCATGGTACGTCAGCGGAGAAGGAGCGAGTGAAAGCGCTAGGTGTCTATTTGTGTTGTGCATTTGGGGATTGCGTTTATAGGCAAAAAGTCCGCGATGGGATCCAATTGCACAAGCAGTGTGCGTTTGGTAGCTAGGGTTCAGGCTGAAGAGTTGGGACCGAGAAGGTCAGAATTGCGGCCGAGAGGGTCAGCAAGGTTTATTATGTGTGAAAAATATGGTTCACACACAGAGGCTTTTTGCAATGAGTGGGTACGTATGACTGCGGAAGATAGGGCCCCATTCCCAAAGGTGGGTAGCTTTGAATCAGAGGTATTACAGAACATAAGGATTAAAATATGTCTGATTAAATCCAGAAAACAAAGGGTCAGACATACAAATTGTTTAAACCTGTGGCAGCAAGAGGGGGGAGGTGCAGAAGGAACTGGCATGCACAGCAAGTTCCAAATCTAGCGGGAAAACGATTGCGAGCGCACCACCACCACCATATATTGATGGGGAGAAATTGGCTACAAGCAATGGTGCATTGGTAAAAGATAGGAAAGTGATAGATAAATGTGTTAACCCTTGCCAGTTGTATCCCATCTTAAATTTTCCCCAGGATTGTGAACAGAAAGATGAACCCAGCACGATATCGGCACTCTACTAGCAGCCACCATACAGGACACCCAGGTGGGCACGGCCCTGTTACAATTCACCTGCCTCTTAATGTTTGGCAGGTGAATTACAAGGAGAAGATTACTACTGGAGGTGCAGGCAGATGCAGTGTGACATAGAAATGGTTAACCAGACTTGACTGGGGAATACTGTAATAACTTGAGCGCGTTGTAGCAGAATTAAAGATTAGCAGACTATGGACTCTCCCTTTAATACTGGAATGTGCAGCACCACACTTTTTTGAACTGGCAGACCAGGCTTCTCGGCATGAACAGGAGCTAGGACGAAGACACCAGGCAATGCAGATAGTTCAGGCAGGAAAGTAGTATAATATCACCAGCGTCGGAGAACTCAGCTAGCTGGCCTTTAACAGCCACACCACTAACCAATGAACAAGGCCAGGCTGGGAGTGTTAACTCTAATTACAAACCCTGTGCACCTGCTGAGCTGCATGTACACAGAGCCAAAGGAACAGAACTCATATGGATCAGCTGACACCAGACACATACTGAACAGAATCCTAACATTACCCCCCCCCCCCCCTTCAGGGTGGACTCCGGACACCCGAACAGGACTAAGGGAAACAAAAGTCTTAGAGATAAATCATAAATTCAAGATCTCCGACGAATCTTCTACTTACGGGACCGTTTTGGTTTTACCACTGGAAGCATAAAGGCATTGTCATAGCTTACAGGTGACTCCAGTGGCAGAGCTTCTTCAGCTACTGAGTCATAATCCGAATTGGAGTCAACATCACAAGGCAAAACCACTGCTTTCTTAGCAGGAGATAAAAACTTGACAGACTGAGCAGATGATGAGTTCAAATGATAGGCATTTTCAGAAGACCAATTGTATGGGGAGGAGAATGACATACAGCCAGAAGTTATGTACTTGGTTTGTTGTTTTGGAGAAGATTTTGGAAGCCTGCAGTTTTTGTGAGATGAAGAGAGATGGTTCCTCAAAGGTGATCCGACTTCAGTAATAGAAGGTTCTTTCATGGACAAGGCAAGACTCCCAGAAAATTCAGAAAAATCTATTTCAGGACCACTAAATCTTTTAGTAACAGCATTACTGAAGGCTTTCAAGTCTCGAAGAACAGGATCGTTGGAAGAGATGAGTGGTTTAAGCCATTTCAGAGCCTCCCCCTTGAAGGCCATGCCCAAGAATAGAATTACCTCAGCATCAGAGGAAAGGCATGGACCCAATTCCCGAACTTGAAGTAACAGATCTCGAAATTGCTCCAACCTCCCATTAAAGATAATAGGGTCTGGGTCTTGGTCAGGATCAAAAGAATGAGAGTCTTTAACAGGACCCACAGACTGGACTTTCTTTTCAGGCTTGACAGAAGGAAAAACTTTCACAGGACCAACAGGACATGAAGCCCCTACTTGAGACTTACGAAACTTAAGGTTCTTCCCGGGAACCGGTAGGGCAGGAAATTTCTCTTTAGGATCAGCAAGACATGGAGACTCATTAGCAGAAGCAGTTAAATTAACTTTACTGACCGGAACAGGTAGACTTTGACTGGAAATAGATACAACAGAATTTGAATCTATGAACAACTTTGAACAGTCTGAATTTGGGGTGAATCTTTGTTGTACCGCTTTAATGAAGGCAGGAAGATCAGTGAGCAATGGATTTTTGGACTTGATGAAGGGTTTGGCCCAGTTCAAAGCTTCCCCTCTAAAGGATCTGAGGAAATAATTAACTGCATTGGCAGGAGTGATGCTGATTGACGAGTCTGATTCGATGTATATGAGATACTGACGAGCCAGGGCACGGAATTGGGCAAGATCTCCTTCAAAGACAATATTCTCTGGAGTATTACAATGGAGATCTTTCTTGGAACTAAAGCTAACAGATGCGACATGATAGTGTTTGGAGGTATTTTGGATACAGTCTGAGAAAGCTGTGTTCACACTGGAAATCAACTCTGAGGCACAATGTTTAACACTAGAACTTGAATCAGATGCCCTTTCTAGGGCTGCAGGATCAGATGCCCCACCCGGGGCTTCAGAACTGGACATGAAAACTGGAACCCATCCTGGGACTTCAGGGTTTGATGACCCTTTTGGTGAGAGGCCATCAACTACCCTTTCTGGAATCTGGACAGGGAGAGCCCCCTCCTGGGGCTGGACAGGCAGAGCCCCCTCCTGGGGCTGGACAGGCAGAGCCCCCTCCTGGGGCTGGACAGGCCTTGGCATGACCTCTGGCAAGGCGGACACCTCTTGGACCTCTGGCAAGGCGGACACCTCTCGGACCTCTGGCAAGGCGGACACCTCTCGGACCTCTGGCAAGGCGGACACCTCTCGGACCTCTGGCAAGGCGGACACCTCTCGGACCTCTGGCAAGGCGGACACCACTCGGACCTCTGGCAAGGCGGACACCTCACGGACCTCTGGCAAGGCGGGCACCTCACGGACCTCTGGCAAGGCAGACTTGGATGACTGAGTGACCCTGAAAGACAAGACAACATTTGGACTGACCATTGACACGGCAGTCCTCACTTGCCCGATGGAAGGGAAAACAGCGTCCTCATGCCGTGAGGCAAGGGCAGACGGGTCCTCATGCCGTGAGGCAAGGGCAGACGGGTCCTCATGCCGTGAGGCAAGGGCAGACGGGTCCTCATGCCGTGAGGCAAGGGCAGACGGGTCCTCATGCCGTGAGGCAAGGGCAGACGGGTCCCCACCTGGGGATTTGGCACACGAGTCCCCTCCTGTCGATTTGGCACACGAGACCCCTCCTGGGGCACAGCCACTCGAGATCCCTCCTGGGGCACAGCCACTCGAGACCCCTCCCGGGGCACAGCCACTCGAGACCCCTCCCGGGGCACAGCCACTCGAGACCCCTCCTGGGGCACAGCCACTCGAGACCCCTCCTGGGGCACAGCCACTCGAGACCCCTCCTGTGGCACAGCCACTCGAGACCCCTCCTGGTGCACAGCCACTCAAGACCCCTCCTGGGGCACAAGCGGTGAACACCTCACTGCTGATAAGAGACTTAATCGTCTCCTGCTGGTTTGCCAAATTTAAATTCTAAGCCCCTCTTCACAGGACTCTAATTGTAAATAAGAGTTTTCTTTTGGGCAACCTTTTTGGGAGTAATAGGGTCTGAAAGAACATTGAGTGATTTATCAGCTTGAACCCTGGAAGGCTGAAGTTTATCACTATTTCTGAACTTGCATAATGAACAGTCTTTAATCAGGTGTTCAGCACTCCCACAATAGAGACAGAGACCATTCTCCATACGCCGCTGGCGTTCAGCTTCAGAAAGCCTGGGTCGCAGGCAGGGCCGGTGCTAGGGTGTTCGGCGCCCTCCTGTAAACTATAAATTTGCGCCCTCCCATACTTTACAAAGGGACAGCGCACGTAACGCCCACTGTAGCAGTGACGCTTACACACGTAACGCCCCCTGTAGTAGAGACACTTACACATGTAACGCCCCCTGTACCAGTTACGCTTACACACGTAACGCCCCCTGTACAAGTGACGCATACACGCATAAGGCCCCCTGCAGCAGTGACGCTTACACACGTTACGCCCCCCTGTACCAGTGACGCTTACACACGTAACGCCTGCCGTACCTATGACGTAACGCCCCTGTAGCAGTGACACTTACACATGTAACGCCCCTGTAGCAGTGATGCTTACACATGTAACGCCATCCTGTAGCAGTGATGCTTACACACATAACGCTCTCTGTAGCAGTGACAATTACACACGCAACGCCCTCTGTACCAGTGACACTTACACATGTAACGCCCCCTGTACCAGTGACACTTACACATGTAACGCCGCCTGCACCAGTGACACACATGTAACGCTCTCTGTACCAGTGACACTTACACACGTAACACTACCTTGTACAAAATACAAAATGGGTGCGGAAAGCAGAGTTGGGCATTGCAGAGGCAGGCGGGTTAGAAGGACGGGTTTTAGGGTGGATACACATTAGATGATGTGTAACCAACCCGACATCGTGAGCGTTGAGGACCCGGCATCGGAAACTGCATAAACACTTGCCGATGCCGGTGGCAATGGAGTGACAGGGGTAACTAACGCAGCATGGCTCTCGTTAGCAATGTCTTCTATTGCCCTCACTATAGCACCGACCAGAAAATATTGTTAACGGCTGTGGGAGCATGCAGATAGTGAGAACACATTTGATGATTTTGTACGATTTGTCATTCTGAATAGTTCAAAATATCATATGTGTACCCAGCCTTAATGAAGGCTTGGAGACTGGGTGAAAGTTTATTGAGCAATACAGTATGTTAGGAATACATTACCACATCACCAAAAAGGCATAGCTTCATCAAAAAGTGGATGCTTCTGGACCAATCAAGTTGGAGATTGGATGTATCAGAGTTTTGTAAATATTAGGAGGTATGTCCACATGCCTCCTAGACAACATTACATGCCCCACAGTCTTCCCCACAAGCCCAGACGTCTACTACAATCAGCCCCTGGGTATGCACTATATATCTAGTAACTTACATTAAAATGGCGCTCCTGCTTCTGTCCCCATGCAGAGGTAAAGTCACTCCAGGACTCTGACTTGACCTGCAGAGAGGGCCCAGCTCCAGGATTGCTGACCTCTGCTGCAAACGCGCTCTCTGCACAGGCTGAGGCTGTACACTTCGGCGGGGAGAAGAAGGCACTATCGGCCGCAGTTGTAAGCTCTGGCTGCAGGGAGGGTTCTCCCTGTACATGCAGCGGCTTTAAACTTAGCAGGGGAAGGAGGACACTATCGGCCGTGATTGTAAGCTCCGTCGGGGGGAGGGGCTAATGCTTGTGGCAGCCAGCCTGGCATGAGGCAGGGGTAGGGGTGACGGCCAGCCCCTGATGAGATGAAGGGACCAGCCGACCGGAGACTGCCATGGCGTTAGGGCAGGCCAATCCGCCGCAGGGCGCAGAAGCAGCAGCAG
This sequence comes from Pseudophryne corroboree, assembly GCF_028390025.1. Classification (NCBI taxonomy): domain Eukaryota; kingdom Metazoa; phylum Chordata; class Amphibia; order Anura; family Myobatrachidae; genus Pseudophryne; species Pseudophryne corroboree. The sequence goes on from NC_086445.1 coordinate 519,012,815, forward strand.
CACTTCAGCTCAGGGAAGGGATGCAGGGAGAGCGCCTATCCAGCCTGGCGCCTCCCTGCACTGCATCCCTTTGCTGAGCGGTTTGCGCCGGCTCTGGTTGCAGGTAACTCCAAAATCTCCCTTCACTCCAACCTGACGAGGAAATTTCAGTAGTGGGGGAGCAAGAGTCTGTAGTCACATTGGTGTCAGAAACCTGAGAGTAAGCTTTGAAAATGTCCAGAAAACTCCCCAAAATTTCTGGTATCAATTGAGTTATACCAGTAAAAAACGTTTGTAACTGCTCAATTTTCACAAACAAAATACTCAGTCGCTCAGGATTCACTCCACCATGGGACTGAGAGGACCTGGAACAGTTGCAAGAAAATGTACCAACAAAATTGTCCTCACCAGGCTGATTATGGCAGAACTGCCTCCAGAACACTTTGAGAGGTTGAAATACTCTGCTGCTGCAGCAGATCCACACGAGAAGACATTCCTAAAAAGGCTTGTAACAGCAGTGTCTGTATACTCTCAAAGTTCTGCAGCTTGCTCAGAAGACCAGGAACTGGATCTGCAACATGAGTCTGAGATCTGGACTGGACTTGACACGACTGGGTCCATTCTGAACATACTACTCCAGTAGTGTGTGTTTTTTGGCCGGTGATAATGTTACAATTCACCTGCCTCTTAATGTTTGGCAGGTGAATTACAAGGAGAAGATTACCACTGGAGGTGCAGGCAGATGCAGTGTGACATAGAAATGGTTAACCAGACTTGACTGGGGAATACTGTAATAACTTGAGCGCGTTGTAGCAGAATTAAAGATTAGCAGACTATGGACTCTCCCTTTAATACTGGAATGTGCAGCACCACACTTTACACTGATTATGGACAGCAGGTGAGTAATATAACACAGCTAAGAGCCAGGACTTGAATACAGGACTAGAATGTATCACAATCACTGTTGCAGGTAATGAATGTCCACAGAAGTGCAGGAATACGAAGTACTTTATTATAGCAGTGGTATAATGAGGTATGGCAGAGGAATCACAGTAACAATCCAGGGTACAATATGAGCAGAGAGTAAATGGTTTTTTAGACTGAGACTTGCAGCAGAGTAATGAGATAGTTGAAAAAGGAACCAGAGTAATATAATCCACGGAACTCAGATTGCAGGATTTGTACAATAAAGCATAACAGCATGCAGGCATAGAGGAAGTCCATAGTAACATGTAACACAAGTAATGAATACTAGAGAATCCACAGAGCACAGTGAAAGTCCATAATACTTAGCTAAATAGTCCTGGCATGAACATGAACTGGCAAGAATGGTTGTGGCAGGATAACATGAACTGGCAGACCAGGCTTTTCGGCATGAACAGGAGCTAGGACGAAGACACCAGGCAATGCAGATAGTTCAGGCAGGAAAGTAGTATAATATCACCGGCGTCGGAGAACTCAGCTAGCTGGCCTTTAACAGCCACACTAACCAATGAACAAGGCCAGGCTGGGAGTGTTAACTCTAATTACAAACCCTGTGCACCTGCTGAGCTGCATGTACACAGAGCCAAAGGAACAGAACACATATGGATCAGCTGACACCAGACACATACTGAACAGAATCCTAACAGGCCCAACCACCAAGAGTAGTAGCGATACCCCCAGCGGAGGGGTGAGTGAGGTCATGTCCACTGGTAAGTACGGTACCACACACTATGCAGAAACAATACCCCCCGCATTATAGAATCAAGTCAAAATGATATAGTTGAACTAAATCATGTCAGGGTGATTGCAGTCCCCAATGGGAAGACGACAGGGAGTGACTCCCATGAGGAACATTGCCATGCATTGCCCTTGGTCCCGAGCAGAGTTAAGGTTAATTATGTCAGAATTCCCCGATCCCAGAAACGATCTAGTCAGATGCCAGAGGTTCATTAAAGAGTTAGGTAACGCCCACGAGCCCACAAATAAGGATTGGCGAACAGTGCTACAGGTGTGTTTACCCTCAAATATTGACATCACGAAATTCATAATGGATTGTAAGTTAGATGCAGAGGTACCTCTCACTGATGAATACAATCAGGAGAATGTACGGCAAATCAACCTGCAATTAGGAGTGTATTTCCCTACTGTTGTTAAATGGAATAAAATCTTCTCCATAAGACAAAAAGAAGGTGAAATGGCATCAGAATATTTTCATCGAGCACTGCAGGAAATAGCTAGATACACTGGGATCGAGGATATTAAGGATAATGCACATCACAGGGAGGTAGCTGTCTCTGTATTAATGGACGGGTTAAAGGAGGCACTGTGGACAAGGGTGCAAACCTCTCTACCTAACTGGAGGAGTATTTCGTTGGCTGCGTTGAGAGAGTCCGCTGTCGAGCACGATCAGAACATCAGTAAACACAGGGAGTCGCAAGGGGATAAGCTGATGACGGTGAGTATACAGGCTCTTACAGGAAAGTCCAATCAGCCAAAACCCCAGACCCCTGATGGTAAGTCACGGTCAATAGTATGTTTCTATTGTAATAAGGAAGGACATTTTGCAAGGGACTGTAGGAATAAAGGGACACATAACATATACAGACCTCCTAGACCTGAATACGAGCCAGACTACAATTCACATAATTGGGATCAGGGACCATATAGAAGATATTACGAGCCACATAGAGGGGAAACAAGGAGGTACCCACCAAGGAGGGACTGGCAGGCCTCCGAAAAATCACAGCTACCCCCCTCACATATTGTAGCTGCCAATGCGCTGCGGGAGGGTCCCACTACACAATAGGGGTTGGGCCACACCTGTAGTCTGCAGCCAGTGAAGTTGATTGCTAGCCTTGGTAGTGAACCTGAGGTCATGGTTGATGTAGCTGGTGTACCATTACCTTTTCTTGTAGATACAGGGGCGGCCAGGTCAGTGTTGAATTCCACATCAGGTGTAAAAACCACGGGTAAAACGATTTCGGCAATGGGAGTAACAGGAACGGTGCAACAATATCCTTTGAGTAGACCTGCAGAGATTATGATAGGGCCCTTGCAAACCAAACATTCTTTCTTGTTGGCTGCATCGGCTCTGACTAATCTACTCGGCAGAGACTTATTGTGTAAAATGCGGTGTGTCATATACTGTACTCCTGAGGGTGTCTTCTTGGATATACCTGAGAACCACGCTCAAGAAGTGCAAGATAAACTAGACACCCCTCAAAGGCTAATGTGCATTCTACTGTTATAGACACGTGTCCATCAAAGGTAGAGGAAATGATCTTGCAAATACCGGGTTCCCTTTGGACCAAAGATGGACAGGACACTGGATTGATGGTGAATGTAGCTCCAGTAGCAGTACAAGTAAAAGATGGTAGGATAGCTCCAAAAATCCCTCAATATCCTCTGAAGCCAGAGGTAGAATTAGGAGTGTACCCCATCATAGAGCGGCTGCTACAGCAGGGCATCCTAGTCAGGACATCCAGCACCGCCAATAGTCCCATCATCCCTGTGAAAAAGAGTGGGGGGAGGGGTTACAGGCTAGTGCAGGATCTAAGGGGGATAAACAAAATAGTTGAGAGCCAATTCCCCGTAGTTCCCAATCCAGCTGTCATCCTCATGCAAATTCCCTCTACCGCAAAATTCTTCACTGTCATTGACCTCTGTTCTGCTTTCTATTCTGTCCCTCTTCACCCTGACAGCCAATACCTCTTTGCCTCTATGTACAGCTGGACTCGTCTCCCCCCAAGGTTTCATTGACAGCCCAAGTATTTTCTCCCAGGCCTTGCATGACTGTTTACAATCCTTTCAACCTGAGAGTGGATCAGTGCTAATACAGTATGTCGATGACTTGTTGTTGTGTTCTGACTCACTCGAATCGTCCTTGAAAGATACGAAACAGCTTCTGTTTCACCTTTCCCAGACAGGACACAAGGTTTCAAAAGATAAGATGCAGTTGTGCCGGACCAGGGTTAAATACTTGGGACACTGCTTGACACAAGGACTTAGGCACCTGACCACTGATAGAATACAGGCGATTCGCGACATGACTCTGCCACAAACTCAGCAACAGGTCCGCACTTTCATCGGAATGTGTGGGTACTGTCGTAACTGGATTCCGGGGTTCTCCATACTGGCTTTACCTTTGCAAGAAATGGTCTCTTCGAGCAAACCGGAACGGATCTCTCACACAGATGAGTCCGAACTGGCATTTGAGAGACTCAAATAGTGTCTATCACAAGCACCTGCATTAGGTATGCCAGATTATGAGAAGCCCTTCAAATTGTACGGTACTGAAAGTGCTGGGTGCGCGGCAGGAGTCTTAACACAGAGACATGGTGATGCCAGCAGACCGGTAGCTTACTACAGTGCACAGTTGGACACTGTAGCGCGGTCTCTCCCCACTTGCTTGCGAAGTGTTGCAATGATAGCTTTGCTGGTAAGTAAAAGCGAGGACGTAGTGTTAGGACACGACTTGACCATCCATACACCTCATGCAGTATCAGCCTTGCTGAACTCCACCCAAACCAGACATGTCTCATCTGCTCGGTTTACAAAGTGGGAATTATCTCTGATGGCCCCTGTAAACATCACCATTAAGAGATGCAGCTCACTAAATCCTGCAACCTGCTTGCAAGTGTGCCTGGACAGGCACAAAGGGTGGAGATTGAGAATTATGGTGAAGGAGGATTTAGTGCAGATACTGATACGCATGATTGTATGGAATACCTGAACCAAACTTTTACAGCGAGACCTGACATCAGTGACAACCCACTGGAAGGAGTAGACTTTATCCTCTACACTGATGGTAGTTGCCACAGACAGACGGAATCGGGAGACTTGTGCACCGGATATGCAGTTGTAGATGACGAAGGTATCATAGAAGCTGAACCCCTTGGACCACCACACTCGCTGAGCTGGTAGCCCTAACCAGAGCATGTGAGTTGGCCAAAGGTAAGTCAGCTAATATATACACAGACTCTAGGTACGCCTTTGGAGTGGTGCATGATTTTGGGGCCCTATGGCGCCTCAGAAATTTCATGACGGCAGCTGGTACACCTATAGTGCATGCGTCCCACATCAAAAGGCTTCTGACAGCAATACAGGAACCAGACAGATTGGCTGTTATCAAGTGTAAAGCACACACTTACAACCAAGACCCAATCTCACTTGGTAACAGCTGGGCAGACGAAGCTGCTAAATCAGCAGCAAGCACCACCATACAAATGAACATCACACCACTGATGACATTTAACACAGTCAACACACAACAGCTAATTGAAATGCAATATTTGTGTTCCCTACAGGAAAAGGCGGTCTGGAAGGCGAAGGGGTATGGTCAGGAGTCCTCAGGACTTTGGACAGGTGGACACGGTAAGCCAGTGGCCCCCAGAGCATATCTTCCGAGTCTAGCTGAGGCGGCACACGGTCTGACTCATCTGGGCAAAGAGGGTATGTGCAAGCTGGTAAGAGCCTGCTGTAGTGCGCCAGGATTCTCTTCCCATGCAGGTAAGAGAGCAATGACATGTCTTACTTGCTTGAGGAAGAATATTGGTAAGACAATACAAACAGAGCCATCCCATATCCCTCCTACAGACGGACCTTTTCAGATAATACAAATTGACTTCATACAGTTACCACCCTGTAGAAATTTGAAATATGTGTTAGTCTGTATTGATGTGTTTTCCAACTGGGTAGAAGCGTTCCCTGCTGCCACAAATTCTGCTATGTTCACTGCAAAGAAAATTGTGCAGGAATTTGTGTGCAGATACGGTATCCCTAGAGTGATTGAAAGTGATAGGGGTACCCATTTTACAGGTGAAGTCTTTCAGGTCATGTGCAAACTGATGGGAATTAATACCAAGCTACACACTCCGTACTGACCACAGGCGAGTGCGAAGGTAGAGAGAGTGAACAGCACTATTAAGAACAAGCTGAGCAAAGTGATGGCTGAAACTGGATTGTTGTGGCCAGAAGCTTTGCCACTAGTGTTGTACAGCATCAGAACCACTCCCAGGTCACTGCTTAACTTATCACCCTTTGAAATTCTTTTTGGTCGACAACCTCATGTAATGATAGACCCCCAGGATGATTTGAAGTGTAATAATGAAATAACTGTGAAATATTTGGTTGGATGAGCCGGCAGCTGAGAAATCAACAAAGAAATCTAAAGCTGGTGATTCCTGACCTCCCGAACAGTAATTGTCATGACATTGAGCCTGGGGATTATGTGATGATACAAAATTTTCTACGCTCAGGTTGCCTTATTGACAGGTGGGAAGGACCGTACCAAGTCTTGTTAACCAGCACTTGGGTCCACTCGTCCCACTGCAAGAAGGTCGCTGACCCGGAGAAAGCTCGTGACAAAGATCAAGGTGAAGAGAACCTCATATCACTAGAAAGTCTATTCTGGGAAAGCTGAGAGGCAGGACTGTTGAACGGCACCTGAGCGCGGAGAGCAACAAGATCAAGGACTGTTGTCGCACCATTTTCTTTTTTCACCTCCCCGCTGCATTTTCCTTTCTTTTCTCCTCCTTATTTTCCTTCTTTCCGCTAACTAAATGGATCTATCACAAGAGACTGCGTTTCGGGTTCTGCTAGTAATACTGTTTTTGCTCAGGACAATTTGTTTTGGTGAGGGTCCCAGAGAGGTCGAGCAAGGATCTGGAATGGGTTCTGATGGCGAGTACGAATTTGTAGGATCTCAGCAGCAGCACATCACTCGAGTAAAGGCTGGCATCAGTAAGCGCTCTGATAGTCATGGAGCTCGGAGGCAATGTGAAGGGTTATTGTCTGATGAATATTGTATTTGTAGGAATTGTGAGAACATAGTCGAAGACAGGAGCATCCAGAGATGTCGGTCCAACATTAATATCGACATGGACCGACATCCGTTGAGTGATTACCACTCATTAGTGGGTAAGGTCTTAAACCAGACAGAATGTTGGGTGTGCTCACAGGTACCTCAAGGACAAAGTAAGTTAGGATTAGTACCATACCCTTTAGCAATAGTAAAGGTACTCAAATTACGGGATGGGAGACCGGTGGACAAGAAATTCAATATATCTAGGCCCCCTAGCTTGAAGCTCCACCAGTACAACGTAGATAGGTCCCTGTTGTGTTTTAATATTTCCAATTACCGAAAACCAGGAAATTGGGAAGTGACGTGGAATAACCAGACAATGACCTTTTCACACAGAGCTGATAGGATTCCTATCGACTCTGAACTTGTACGCAAGATAGCCAACAGTGGAAAGTATTTTCGGTACCGGTATACACGTGGAATCAAAACCATGTGGGTTGGAAAGGTATCGCAGGGGTATTGTGCCCACATCATTCAGCCCGATACTTGTACTGAGCAAATGAGAGAACTAGGGATTGGTTTCTTTACATGGAAAGTTTGCAATATGGTGATGTTACATTTTGTCCCCTATGTTCTCCCAGATGATGCCTATTTCATATGTGGAAGGAAAGCGTACAAGTGGCTTTCTCCGAGCTCTGAGGGATTGTGTTACATTGGAAGGGTACTACCAAATGTAACCCACGACAAAATGAAAGACGTTCACCACAGTGCTCAGACTCCTTATACTCATACCCACTATGAACACATCATCAAGAGACACCTCATAGATAGGGCAGAGCACACAGCCTCTGATTTGATCCATGAATCCACCGGGACTCAGTTCCTTCTCGCATTAGATATCACCCATACTGCCAGAGGAACTATTAATTTATGGTTACATCCATGCGCTAGCGAACTTGATAGACAATATCACCGAGATGTATGATGACACCTTCAGGTATACGGGAAGGGAGTTACAAGCCTACAAGAAGGAACTGATCCAGCACAGGATGGTCCTTAATTACGTCACAGCCGTGACAGGTGGGTACTGTGTTACCCTAGCAACTCAATATGGTGTGAAGTGCTGTACGTATATTACAAACAGCACTGACGACCCCACGGAGATCATCGATCAGAAGATGGACGAGATCTTGCAGTTGAAGTGGGAGATCAGGAGAAAGCACAATCTTACCTTAGCGGCTGTGAGTAATTAACTGACTGGCTGGGTCTCATGGTTGAACCCATGCAAATGGTTCTCAGGGTTAGGAGAGTGGGCACAGGATGTTATTATGAGTGTGGGGAAGTTTCTCCTTTGTATCCTGGGAGTCATCATAATTATTGGCCTGATATTTAGGTGTGTTCGAATTCTAACGCGGCGCAAGCACAGCACAAATTTGATGAGTCTAGGGAGCGAGAGTGCTGTTACAGCAGCAGATTTGATTTATGATCCATCCATAGAGACAGTGTTATGATAAGGATTGCAAATTAATTTCATGGCCTGTTTCTTTCACCATTTTTCTCTGTTTCCCCCCTTACCCAGAAAACATCCAACTGGAAAGGACGTCAGCCCTACCCAAATGTTTATGTGAATGTATTGATATATATATATATATATATATATATGTGTGTCTTATCTTCATCTCTGCAACCTCCAGTTAATGGCACACATAGTCGACGGGTGTTATCCACATATACTAGCACTCACATATGTTCCCCCTCCATGTATCATCAACTAAATGTGCTCCCCATTTGTTGGTACTAGAAGCCGAAGAGGCAAGGGACTAAAAGCCCTTGGCCGAACGAAGCTCGGTAGTGTTTGTTTGCCCAAGTACAGACCCTTAATATGGGATGAGAAAGATTTAATGTATACTTCGCAATACCTTGAAGCTTATTTAGAACATATACGGCACGATGATACATGCCCCTCAGACATTGATTCATACATACATGCTTTTTACTATCCCACTAGGTTATACATTTCCCACCTATAACTCTCCCCTGATCATCCAAACTTGTATATATTGTGTAGATAATATTTTCTGTTTAGTAGTAAAGTGTGGCAGTTATTGATGACTGCCAAAGGGTGGACTGTCGAAGTCGTAAATATTTCAGTACACACATCACGTACAAACTACACACAGATGGTCTTCGTGCGCATACTTGTTCTGCCGTGTGTGCACATATTCACAATTTGCGTATGATCGCTCCCGCGGTCCTGCGAATTAGCACGTGATATGAGTAATTACGATAGTATTTGTGATCGCATGGAAAAGCCATAAAAACACATTACATATTTAATCCACTTAGTGCACAATGTACACATAGCCCACATGCACCGCACCAGTGATTTATATTTGTTTAAATGGTACAGCAACAAAGGGATTCACCTTTACAGGATAGGAGGGGACAGAACTAGTTTATAAGGTGGTGTTTGGTATCCAGCTGTAGGGTATTTTAAGAGCAATATTCCGGTGTTGGTTTGCAGAAGATCGCACGCTCCTGCGAATAGTTATGCGCAGGAGCAGAATATTAATATTAACTGTATTTACTGTACTCCTGATATTCAGCGGGAACCCAGAGGAGAACATCTGCAAGTGCACCTGGACCGGACATCGCCCACCTATTCAAACTGACCTATGACCTCTCCTATACTGTAAACGACCATCCCTGTGACCAATGGACAAAGCGATTACAGTTCCCATTGTATTAGGTTTTGGACAAATGTATAAAAAGCCAGCTGCAGGCCCGGTCACTCTCTCAATCTCTGAAGGTCATCTACCTTGATGACTGAGGACCAGACCGGGAAGCGCAGGCGAACAAACGTATGTACCATTGACTGTAGCCTCTTTTCTGTTATTGTAATAGTATCTTTGTTGTAACCCCCTTTTATCAATTATATGTTGGCAGGTCGGATCCCAACTTCCTAAATACAATTGGTGTCATGTCTCCTTTCCCTGCTAGATTTGTAAGTGTATTTCAGACACACATGAAGCTGTCGTTGTTTGTATGCACCGCGAGTACTTTGTACGTCCGTTGCGGCGTTAGTACGCAAAGTGCGTACACGGTACGGGATTTTGTACACTAAGTAATAAGTACGTAGATTAAGGATTGAATACAGCGGCCGCAGCGGCTCGATTTTAAAGTGTATTGTGCGTGTTTTAAAGTATTGCTTTTAGTCCTGTAAGTAAATCAGCATTTACAGAAGCTACTCTGAAACTCTGATCCTTTCGTTCGCACTGCTGCTAAGCTAAAATACACTCCCAGCGAGTGAACAACTCGGAATGACCCCCTAGGTTCACTATCCATTACACTTATTCTACGGCAGGACTGCCGTGTCCAAAATCGGTTAAGGCCCACTCTACTCATTAGGTGGGGTCTTCCTGGGCGGCTGCCCGGGGAGTCTCGACAGTGCAACTTTGTCTGGGTCGAACATGTTTGCAAAGTTTTGCAAGTTCGATACTTTGGCCTCTGATGATCTGAAGTTCAGTCAATCAGTTCTGCAGGAGCCTCCACGCTCTCCCTCCCGTTCTGGGAGCTTTAGAGGATGCTGGACGCCCGCCCAGCGCTTCGTTTTTCTGCAAATGTTATTTGGTTCAGTACCTCTTTGTTTTAGTTAGGTACTGCATTGTTACTTGGTAAGTACTGTTTCAGCAGTTGCTGAGAGTTTCAAGCAAGATAGCTTGATGTGCCTTGTATGTGTGAGCTGGTTTGAATCTCTCCACTATCTGTGTTAAATCCTTCTCTCGAAGATGTCCGTCTCCTCGGGCACAGTTTCTAGACTGAGTCTGGTAGAAGAGGCATAGAGGGAGGAGCCAGCCCACACTCTCAAACTCTTAAACTGCCAACAGCTCCTGGTGGACCTGTTTATACCCCATGGTACTAATGTGGACCACAGCATCCTCTACGGACTACGAGAAAAGGATTTACTGGTAGGTATCCAAAATCCTATTTCTGCTGCAGAGTACACTGGGCTCCACAGGGAATGACATTGGGGTGTAGAGTAGGATCTTGATCCGAGGCACCAACAGGCTCAAATCTTTGACTGTTCCCAGAATGCCTAGCACCGCCTCCACTATTGCCCCGCCTCCGTGCACAGGAGCTCAGTTTTGTAGTTGGTGCCTTGCAGTAAGCAGGCACTTAACAGGGGGGCTGCTCCAGCAGCCCTAAAAGAAGCTTTTAAGAAAGTTTGAAGACTTCAAGGGCTGCAGCAGAGACAGTGACAGTGTTAGATGTCAGTAAGACATCTCCTGCTGCAGCTCTATCACCTCCCCCAGCGGCGCTGTACACTACGGCGCCCTGGTTGCCGGGTACCTACAGCGGAGGCTCCGGTTTCCTTCTGAAGTCACACACACAACCGCTGCCCTCCCGGATCACGTGGCCGCACTACAGGGAGGAGGTAAGGGGTCCCCGCAACGGGACCCGCTGTAAATCGTGATCCCACGCGGCCGTGGACACTGTGGCAGTACAGGGACCCCACTAGACCACCAGGGCATGGGCACAGGTCGTTTTTTTCACTCAAAAATCATTTTTCTTTGCGCCCAGTACCCAGTGGTGAAGTCCAGCAGGGGGATAAGGCTTTGACCTGTAGCCCCTCCCCCAGCCCCAGGGCGCCATTTAGAGTAAATGTTCCCGCCCTGGAGCTGCATATCTCTCCCCTCAGTGTTTGGGCACCATTACACAGAGCAACACTGTTCCTGGGACTGTCTGGGCAAATCCTCCTCTGTAAAGCCGCCTGCCTGTCAGCGCTGTGCATTTTACAGGACACTTAAGTATTCTACATGTCTGCTGACAGTGTTAGTTTAGAAAAAGTGCATTTAGTCAGGGTTATTTAGTACAAGTACCCTGTGATATACATCCAGTCTTTAGTGTGCATTGTTATATCTGATTCAGTGTTTAGCTATACATAGTACTACTCTGTATTGCTAGTCCAGTGCAGTTTTATAATTTCTGCATTGTACAAACTGTGACTCTGTGTGTGTGCATATAGCTGCTGTGTGAACTCCATTTTGTGTCTCTCAGATTGCTATCCCTATATTCTATAACCTGAGGGGGCTAAGTGTGTCAGGTTTAACATAATATAGGCAGTTCACAGGATATACTCAGTGTGTATTTTTCTCTGTGATTTTTAGTCACCATATACCTCTTGAATTCCCTGTTTGTGCTGATAACACTGCACAGGGGGTTCTTGTCAGGTATTGTGTTGCTGATAAGTGTACTGTGTTGCCTTGCATTGAGCTTTTGATTATGTCAGCTACAAAGGGCAACGGAGCTGGGGCTGATTCCACAGTGCGTGGTGTTGCTGCAGACACATTTCAGGATAACATAGCAGCTGAGGGTTCAGGTTCTGGGGGTTCCTTGCCCCCCAGTGGGACTGTAGCAACGGGGGTGCAAAATGACCCACCTTGGGCTACCTTCTACCAAAACAGGTTTGCACTTCCAAACCCAATCAGCCCAAACGGGCCTGGGCTGCCCGCTTCCAAAACTGACAAGCCTGCCGCATTACAGGGCGGGCCTCCCTCTGGGGGATCCCAGGGTGGGGGGCCGACTTCTAGGGTTTACCCAGGAATGGTTGAAGACCACTTCCGATGCCTGGGTATGGGAAGTCGTCACTCGGTTACGCCGTATCCTTCAAGAATCGCCCCCCTCATCGATTTTGCCTGACAGACGTCCCTTCGGATCAGGTGAAGGCAAAGACTCTTCATTCGGTGGTACAGTCCCTCCTAGACACAGGAGTGGTAGTACAGGTGCCTCTGTCTCAGAGAGGCAAGGGGTTCTATTCACCGCTGTTTCTAGTCCCGAAACCAAATGGGTCTTCCCGGCCCATTCTCAATCTCAAGTCCCTGAACAAGTTTGTGAAGGTCTCCAAGTTTCGCATGGAAACTCTTTGCTCTATTGTTCTAGCCTTGGAGCCTGGGGACTTTATGGTCTCACTGAACATACAGGATGCTTACTTGCATATTCCCATTGCAGTGTCGCATCAGCAATACCTGAGGTTTGCGATTGGCAACCTCCATTACCAGTTTTGGGTGTTACCTTTTGGTTTGACCACGGCTCCGCGAGTCTTCACCAAAGTTATGGTGGTAATGACGGCTTACTCCGCTGTCAAGGGGTCAGGATCCTATCGTACTTGGATGACTTGTTGATCCTGCCAAATTCCCCAGAGATTCTCCTACGTCATCTAGATTTGACTATCCGGTTCCTGCAAGCCCACGGGAGGCTCATCAGCTGGAAGAAATCCTCCTTGGTCCCTGCTCAGAGCATGGTGCACCTGGGATTGTTGTTGGACACTCACAACCAGCGGTTGTTCTTGTCTCAGGAGAAAGTCCTGAAACTTCAGGACAGGATTCGATGCTTCCTATCTCGTCCGCAAGTGTCGATACATTCGGCAATGCAAGTGCTAGGTCTCATGGTGTCTGCTTTCGACATGGTGGAGTACGCTCAATTCCATTCCTGCCCCCTCTCCAGAGTCTGATTCTTGCCAACTGGGATGGCCTGCCTCACCGGATCAGGTCTCATATGATCTCATTATCTCCAGAGGTCCGCCTGTCACTGAGCTGGTGGCTTCAGGACCAACGATTGAGCAGGGGTCATCCCTTCTGGATCTCCAACTGGATCCTTCTGACGACGGACGCCAGTCCGAGGTGTTGGGGCGCGGTGTTGGAGCAACACTTCCTTCAGAGTCGGTGGACCAAGGAGGAGTCTCTCCTCCCGATAAACATTCTGGAATTGTGTGCGGTGTTCAACTCATTGAACTTGGCCCAGCATTTAATACAGAACAGACCTGTTCAAGTACAGTCGGACAACGCCACCACTGTGGCGTACATCAATCATCAAAGCAGCACTCAAAGCGGCATGGCAATGTTGGAAGTATCTCGGATTCTTCAGTGGTCAGAATGCCATCCACCAGCCATATCGGCAGTGTTCATTCCGGGGGTCCTAAACTGGGAAGCGGACTTTCTCAGCCGTCAGGACGTACATCACGGAGAGTGGAGCCTCCATCCAGAAGTGTTTCAACCCCTCGTGGACAAGTGGGGCCTTCCAGATGTGGACCTGATGGCATCTCGACACAATCACAAGGTTCCGGTCTTCGGAGCAAGGACATGGTATCCTCAAGCAGCGTTCGTGGACGCACTGGCAATTCCATGGAACTTTCAGCTGCCATATGTGTTCCCTCCGGTGTGACTCATGCCCAGAGTAATAAGGAAGTTCAAGCAAGTAGGAGGAATCCTACTTCTGATCGCTCCAGCGTGGCCCAGACGGCATTGGTTCTCAGACCTTCTGGGTCTCTCGATAGAGCGTCCCCTTCTACTTCCACAGCACCCAGATCTCCTTGTTCAGGGACCCTGTGTGTATCAGGATTTAGCCCGATTGGCTTTGACGGTGTGGCTCTTGAAGCTTCCGTCCTAAGGGCCAAAGGATTTTCTGAGGCAGTCATTCAAACCATGTTGAAGGTCCGGAAACCGGCTTCTGCTCGGATTTATCTTAGGGTCTGGAACTCTTACTTTGCTTGGTACGCATCTAACAATCATGACGCTCACAAGTTTGGTACAGCCAAACTTTTGGCCTTTCTACAACAAGGCCTGGACTTTGTCCTTCCTCTGGCCTTCAACAAGGTTCATTTCTCTGCCTTGTCGGTTTGGTTTCTGAGAAAACTTGCGACCTTACCTGATGTGCATACACTCACTCAGGGTGTATTGTGGATTCAACCTCCTTATGTCCCGCCGGTGGCTCCTTGGAACTTGTCAGTGGTTCTGGGGGTGTTGCAAGGGTCTCCGTTTGAGCCTCTTGAATCTGCAGACCTTAAGTGGCTTTCTCTTAAGGTATTGTTTCTGCTGGCTATTGCCTCTGCTAGACGGGTGTCGGATTTGGGTGCCTTGTCTTGTAGGTCACCATATCTGATTTTTCACCGTGATCGGGCAGTTCTTAGAACACGTCCCGGATATTTACCTTAGGTGGTGTCTTCTTTCCACCTTAATCAGGAGATTGTGGTTCCGGCCTTTGCCTCTCCTGATTTGTCTTCCAAAGAGCGGTCTTTGTATGTGGTACGGGCTCTCCGTATCTACGTGAAGAGAACTGCCTCCATCAGGAAGTCAGATTCTCTCTTTGTTCTGTTTGGTTTTCACAAACGTGGCTGGCCTGCTCACAAGCAGACCCTGGCCAGATGGATTAGAATGGTGATTGCACATGCTTACGTACAGGCTGGCCTTCCAGCTCCTGCTACCATAAAGGCCCATTCTACACAGTCGGATGGACCTTCTTGGGCGTCCCACCGTGGTGCGACCCTTGAACAATTGTGCAAGGCTGCTACGTGGTCCTCAGTGAACACGTTCATAAGATTCTATGCCTTCGATACTTCCGCCTCCCAGGATGCTTCCTTTGGACGCCGGGTTCTTGTGCCCGCTACAGTGCGTCCCCTCCCATAAGGAACTATTTTAGGACATCCCCAATGTCATTCCTTATGAAGCCCAGTGTACCTCGCAGCAGAAAATGAGATTTATGGTAAGAACTTACCTGTCACGATCAGGGTATCTGGACGCCATTTCTTACCCATCAGATGCCTCCTAAGGCTGGCTCAGCGCTCCAGGACCGGATCCCATCTGTTATCCTAATGTTTACATTCCTGTATCCTCTCCTGTCACTCTGAGACGCTGTCACAGTAAATGCCATATTACACCTGGCATGGCGTCTCCCGCGGCCTCCTCCGCCGTTCCTTGAGCTTCTGCATGCAGAGTGTCTGAGTGGCGATTTCGTCAGCCGCGGCCTCCGCTGTGTCCGCGTGGTTGGATGTGCACTTGTCAGCCTGGCGTCTCCTGTCTCCAGTGGCCGGCGCCGCCATTACTGTTTTCATTACCACATGGATTACAAACCAAACTTCCCTCCAAGTGTCTGCATGGGCGCAGCCATCTTGGATTCTGTCAGCTGATCATTTCCTCCAATCTGTTGTCAGTATTGTTAATCTGCATAATTGCCTAGCCAATCCCTTCCTTGCTGCAGGTATAAATACACTGTGCCTGAGCAAGGAAGGCGTCAGTGCTTTGGTTGTCAAACCTAGTTCCTGTTTGTCTTTCTCCTGTGATTGTCTTCCAGGTTCCAGCTCCTGTCTCAAGACTTCCACCATAGAGACCCGCACCAGCATTCCACCTGCGGTGTAGCCTGACTCTCCAATCCATTGTGGTTTCATCTGTTTCCAGCTACAACATTACCTGCTTCCAGCCCAGCTTCCAGCAGAGTACAGCTTCTCTTAAAGGGCCGGTGTCCTTTCTACACTTTACCACTCTCCACCGGTATTATTATTTCTCCGCTCTCAAGTTCTACATTTCATTCATATTGCATCGCTCTCAAGCTTCATTTATATTTAACTGGTTCCAGCCAGTATCCACTCCGTGCTAACAACAGTCTGGTTCCAGCCAGTATCCACAGCAGCCGTTTTATCTTCAGCAACCCAGCTTTTCCTGGAACACCAGCTGGTACAATCCTGGGTTATCTCCATTGCTACAGTCGGGCCTGGTAAGGACTTTCCATCTAGAAGATTATAAGAACTATCTCACACTACCAGTGCCCTGTGGCTCCTGCCACCCTGTAGTACCCAGGAACTGTGTTTATTCTTTGCTGACTTTTATGTTTTCTTTTACTGCTGCTGTGTTGCGGAGTTGTCATAATAAACATCATTGACTTTTATCTAAGTTGTCGTGGTCACGCCTTCGGGCAGTTATTATTCATGTTACTTACATGTCCAGGGGTCTGATACAACCTCCCAAGTTCCGGTACATCTCAGCCCCTACAACTGAGGTTGCCTCCCGTCAGCTGAGGCCCTCAGTTGTGACAGTAAGCACTGACCTAATGAATCCAGCCGGAGACCAGGATCAAGCGGCCAGGCCGATGCAAGAACTGGCAGCCCGACTAGAACATCAGGAGGCTGCACAGGGCCACATCATCCGCTGTCTCCAGGAATTCTCTACTCGGCTGGATGGGATTCAGACAACTCTCTGTGGATCAGGCGCGTCTGGTGCGTCAACCACAGTGACTCCAGCTATAACCCCACCCACCTTACCCATTTCTGCTCCACGTCTTCATCTTCCAACACCAGCAAAATTTGACGGATCTCCAAGATTCTGCAGGGGATTTCTCAACCAGTGTGAGATTCAGTTTGAGCTACAACCTGGCAATTTTCCCAGTGACCGTACAAAAATTGCCTACATTATTTCTCTTCTCAGTGGCTCAGCCCTTGATTGGGCATCACCGTTATGGGAGAGGTCCGACACCCTGCTATCTTCCTACACTGCCTTCGTGTCAACATTCAGGCGCATATTCGACGAGCCAGGCCGGGTAACCTCAGCTTCATCCGAGATTCTCCGTTTATGCCAGGGGTCACGTACTGTAGGACAATATCTGATACAGTTCCAGATCCTGGCATCCGAACTGGCATGGAACGACGAGGCCCTGTATGCTGCATTCTGGCATGGCTTATCTGAGCGTATTAAAGATGAGTTAGCTACCAGAGACTTACCCTCTAAGTTAGATGAGCTAATCTCACTCTGCACGAAAGTTGATTTACGTTTCAGAGAGAGAGCAATTGAGCGTGGAAGATCATCTGCTCCAAAATCTTCTGCTCCTCCTCCTCGCCAACTGTCACCAACTAAAGATGAGCCCATGCAAATTGGCCGTTCCCGTTTAACTCCTGCTGAGCGCCGAAGACGTCTCTCCAAGTCTCTCTGTCTTTATTGTGCAGCTCCGTCTCACACCATTAATGCCTGTCCCAAACGTCCAGGACTCCAGACCCTAGCTCGCCAAGGAGAGGGCCGGCTAGGAGTAATGATCTCCTCTCCATCTCCTCAAGATTGTAATCTCCCAGTCTCGCTTCAAGTTGCTCAACGTTATCGGAACGTCATTGCCCTCCTTGATTCCGGAGCAGCTGGGAACTTTATTACCGAAGCCTATGTTAAACGATGGTCCCTACCCACCGAGAGACTTCCTGCGTCCATCTCCTTAACTGCCGTGGATGGCAGCAAGATCTTTGAGGCAGTTATTTCTTTAAGGACTCTACCAGTTCGTCTGAGAGTGGGAGTTCTTCATTCCGAACTTATTTCTTTTTTAGTGATTCCAAGAGCCACACATCCTGTGGTCCTGGGCCTTCCATGGCTCCGTCTTCACAATCCTACAATTGATTGGACGACTACGCAAATCCTGGCATGGGGTTCCTCCTGTGCTGAGACATGTTTGTTTAAAGTATTGCCTGTCTGTTCTTCCTCCCCCAGGTCGTCTGATGTTCCACCTCCTCCATATCAAGATTTCACGGATGTGTTCAGTAAAGCTTCTGCTGATATCCTTCCTCCTCATAGAGAATGGGACTGCCCGATTGATCTCGTTCCAGGGAAGGTTCCACCTCGAGGCCGAACTTACCCGTTGTCTCTGCCTGAGACGCATTCTATGGAGGAATACATTAAAGAGAACCTAGCAAAGGGGTTCATTCGACCTTCTTCTTCTCCAGCCGGCGCAGGCTTCTTTTTTGTAAAAAAGAAAGATGGTGGTCTGCGGCCATGCATCGACTACAGAGGTTTGAACGACATTACCATCAAGAACCGTTATCCTTTACCCCTGATTACTGAGCTCTTTGACAGAGTTAGCGGAGCTACCATCTTTACAAAGCTGGACTTGAGAGGTGCATACAATCTCATCCGGATCCGTGAGGGTGACGAGTGGAAGACCGCCTTTAACACCCGTGACGGACATTATGAGTACCTCGTCATGCCCTTCGGATTGAGCAATGCTCCAGCTGTCTTCCAGCATTTTGTCAATGAGATCTTCAGAGACATTCTATACCGTCATGTCGTAGTCTATCTAGACGATATCCTCATTTTTGCCAACGATTTAGAGGAACATCGTTTTTGGGTTAAAGAGGTTCTGTCCCGTCTCCGTGTCAATCATCTCTATTGCAAATTAGAGAAATGCGTCTTTGAAGTCAAGTCCATTCCGTTTCTAGGGTACATTGTGTCCGGTTCCGGACTAGAGATGGATCCTGAGAAACTACAAGCAATCCAAAATTGGCCGGTACCCTTAACCCTCAAAGGGGTCCAGAGGTTCTTAGGGTTCGCCAACTATTACCGAAAGTTTATACGAGACTTTTCCACCATTGTGGCGCCTATTACTGCTTTCACTAAGAAGGGTGCTAACCCGTCCAAGTGGTCTGAAGAAGCCATGCAAGCATTTCATCTTTTAAAACAAAGGTTCATCTCTGCGCCTGTTCTGAAACAGCCTGACATCGACTCTCCTTTCATCTTAGAGGTGGATGCCTCCTCCGTTGGAGTAGGAGCGGTGTTATCTCAGAGGGCTAAAGATGGCCATTTACACCCTTGCAGTTACTTCTCCCGGAAGTTCTCCCCAGCTGAGCGCAACTATGCCATTGGCGACCAGGAGTTGCTAGCCATCAAGCTCGCTCTAGAAGAGTGGAGGTATCTGTTGGAGGGAGCTTCTCATTCAATCACCATACTTACAGACCACAAGAACCTTTTATATCTGAAAGGCGCACAATGTCTCAACCCTCGTCAGGCCAGATGGGCACTTTTCTTTTCCAGGTTCGACTTTAAACTCCAGTTCTGTCCGGGCTCTCAGAATCGCAAGGCCGATGCCCTTTCCCGCTCATGGGAGCAAGAAAATGAGTCAGAGTCTTCAGACAAGCATCCTATTATAAATCCGTTGGCATTCTCCACGGTAGGGATGGACTCTACGCCCCCATCAGGGAAAAGTTTTGTGAAACCGATGCTAAGGAAGAAGCTCATGCATTGGGCCCATGCTTCCCGTTTTGCCGGACATACAGGTATCCAAAAAACCCTGGAGTTTATCTCTAGGTCCTATTGGTGGCCAACTCTGAAAAAGGACGTCTTGGAGTTTATTGCATCTTGCCCAAAGTGTGCTCAACATAAGGTATCCCGCCAGTCGCCTGCGGGGCAACTGGTTCCACTATCTGTTCCCTGTCGACCTTGGACCCATTTGTCGATGGATTTTATTACAGATTTACCCATGTGCAACAAGTTCAATACCGTCTGGGTGGTAGTTGACCGGTTCACCAAGATGGCACACTTCATTCCTCTCACCGGTCTTCCGTCAGCTTCCAAGTTGGCTCAAGTATTCATACAAGAGATCTTCCGACTCCACGGTCTTCCTGAAGAAATTATCTCAGATCGAGGAGTTCAATTCGCAGCCAAATTCTGGCGAAGTTTATGTCAAGTCCTCCAAGTCAAGCTAAAGTTTTCCACGGCTTACCATCCTCAGACCAATGGTCAAACCGAGAGGGTGAATCAGGACTTGGAGGCCTTCCTCCGCATCTATGTGTCCTCCTCTCAAGATGACTGGGTTCAATTACTTCCCTGGGCCGAGTTCTGTCATAACAACCAGTATCATTCTTCATCTGCTTCAACACCATTCTTCACTAACTTTGGATTCCACCCTAAAGTCCCTGAGTTCCAACCGCTTCCAGCAACTTCTGTTCCCGCAGTGGATATCACCTTGCATCAGTTTGCCAATATCTGGAAGAGCGTACGATCAGCTCTGCTCAAGGCATCGTTCAGGTACAAGAAGTTTGCGGATAAGAAGCGTCGAGCAGTTCCTGCTCTCAAGGTGGGTGATCGGGTATGGTTATCCACGAAGAATTTGAGGTTAAGAGTTCCCAGTATGAAGTTTGCACCTCGCTATATCGGTCCTTTCAAGATTGAACAAGTCATCAATCCTGTTGCTTACAGACTTCAGTTGCCCCCCTTCTTAAAAATACCCAGGACATTCCATGTTTCCCTGTTGAAACCGCTGATCTTGAATCGGTTTCATTCCTCACTTCCTCCAACTCCGAAAGTCCAAACTCAACGAGGCGTTGAGTATGAAGTAGCCAAGATCCTGGACTCACGTCACCGTTACAGTCAACTACAATATCTTATTGACTGGAAGGGTTATGGCCCTGAGGAACGTTCATGGACCAATGCTTCTGATGTCCATGCTCCTGCCTTGGTCCGGAGATTCCATTCCAAGTTTCCTCAAAAGCCAAAGAAGTGTCCTGGGGCCACTCCTAAAGGGGGGGGTGCTGTCACGATCCGGGTATCTGGACGCCATTTCTTACCCATCAGATGCCTCCTAAGGCTGGCTCAGCGCTCCAGGACCGGATCCCATCTGTTATCCTAATGTTTACATTCCTGTATCCTCTCCTGTCACTCTGAGACGCTGTCACAGTAAACGCCATATTACACCTGGCATGGCGTCTCCCGCGGCCTCCGCCGCCGTCCCTGAGCTTCTGCATGCAGAGTGTCTGAGTGGCGATTTCGTCAGCCGCGGCCTCCGCTGTGTCCGCGTGGTTGGATGTGCACTTGTCAGCCTGGCGTCTCCTGTCTCCAGTGGCCGGCGCCGCCATTACTGTTTTCATTACCACATGGATTACAAACCAAACTTCCCTCCAAGTGTCTGCATGGGCGCAGCCATCTTGGATTCTGTCAGCTGATCATTTCCTCCAATCTGTTGTCAGTATTGTTAATCTGCATAATTGCCTAGCCAATCCCTTCCTTGCTGCAGGTATAAATACACTGTGCCTGAGCAAGGAAGGCGTCAGTGCTTTGGTTGTCAAACCTAGTTCCTGTTTGTCTTTCTCCTGTGATTGTCTTCCAGGTTCCAGCTCCTGTCTCAAGACTTCCACCATAGAGACCCGCACCAGCATTCCACCTGCGGTGTAGCCTGACTCTCCAATCCATTGTGGTTTCATCTGTTTCCAGCTACAACATTACCTGCTTCCAGCCCAGCTTCCAGCAGAGTACAGCTTCTCTTAAAGGGCCGGTGTCCTTTCTACACTTTACCACTCTCCACCGGTATTATTATTTCTCCGCTCTCAAGTTCTACATTTCATTCATATTGCATCGCTCTCAAGCTTCATTTATATTTAACTGGTTCCAGCCAGTATCCACTCCGTGCTAACAACAGTCTGGTTCCAGCCAGTATCCACAGCAGCCGTTTTATCTTCAGCAACCCAGCTTTTCCTGGAACACCAGCTGGTACAATCCTGGGTTATCTCCATTGCTACAGTCGGGCCTGGTAAGGACTTTCCATCTAGAAGATTATAAGAACTATCTCACACTACCAGTGCCCTGTGGCTCCTGCCACCCTGTAGTACCCAGGAACTGTGTTTATTCTTTGCTGACTTTTATGTTTTCTTTTACTGCTGCTGTGTTGCGGAGTTGTCATAATAAACATCATTGACTTTTATCCAAGTTGTCGTGGTCACGCCTTCGGGCAGTTATTATTCATGTTACTTACATGTCCAGGGGTCTGATACAACCTCCCAGGTTCCGGTACATCTCAGCCCCTACAACTGAGGTTGCCTCCCGTCAGCTCAGGCCCTCAGTTGTGACATTACCGTTGTTAAATCTCTTTCTGCTAGGTACACTGGGCTCCACAAGGCGCCCACCCTGACACACTTAGCTTCTTTTGGTTGGTATGGCATTAGCCGCTGGCACTTTCTCCTGTCGTGAGAATGTAGTGTATGTGGCTACTAACGGTTGTCGTCTCTTTTACCTGCTACTGCATTGGGCTGGTTAACAAAACTGAGCTCCTGTGCATGGAGGCGGGGTGATATAGGAGGCGGCGCTATGCATCTTGGGAAGAAGGTCAAAGCTTTGAGCCTGTTGGTGCCTCGGATCAAGATCCTACTCTACACCCCCATGTAATTCCTTGTGGAGCCCAGTGTACCTTGCAGAAAGAAAATTAACAATGGTAAGTTCTTACCATAAATCTCGTTTTTTTACCTCAAAAGGAGGAGCCCTAAGGTGACCGAGAAGCTAAGCAAGGATACCTAGGGCCTTTTGGAATAGTCAGCCTATCCCTGCAAACCTTACATGGTTAACATACAGCAGGTGAAGCTTGGACTGTCATCCCAGCATGTACCGCACAGAGTACATACCCTCCAACTGTGCCTTTTTAATAGGTACAGTACCTTTTTTTATGGTCTGTACCGATTTTTGGCTCTTTAAACTTCCATTGAAAGTATAGGAAAAAGGGCGTGCCCACGCCTCCTTTTCTAATTTGTTCCGATTTTTATGTGAGAAATGTTGGAGGGTATGTGAGTAGGGCAGCATAGTACAATGCTATAGTACATGGTACAATCAATTGATAACCTCGATGGTGTAAAACCATCTGTAAGTGAACCATAAATTGTTTTACCCATCGATGGTCACCACTTCATTACTGTATAATGAAGAGCATGCTTATCAGAGCCAGGGGGCGTGGCTTCATGGGAGTCAGGGGACGGGGCAAAGCTCAGTCTCCTGAGACTTTGAGGGAAGAAAAACCAAAACAATTCAATAGCACTGAGCCATCGATGTAGGGAAACCATCTGGTTCTTCTCCATCGATGGTAGAAGTATTTGACATTGGTCATAAACCATCAATGATTTCAAATCATCGATGGTCAATGGCCATCTCTAGGGCAGCATCAGAGGCGGGACTGGGCAGAGAAGGAGGCGGATTATTCTCAGCGCCAGCGCTTTTTCTCTTTGTGATTATAATTTAAATTTCGTAGCGAAGCACGGCAGGGGCAAACGCAGGATTTGTAAGGGGGGTTTTCTGTGTATATAGTTTTATCTATCTATTTATCTATACTGGTCAGGTATTCGTTATCTGGATACCCGTTGACCAAAATATTTGGGCCCCGTAGTGATGTCATGATGCGGCCGGCGTAATGCTATAACTGGAGTCTGTGGCCAATCACAGAAAGGTGGGGGAGTGGCTTTGCAGCCATTCCCTCACCGCCGCAGACTCCCAGGAACCGCCGCTGACTCCCGCCGCCAACACGCCAGACCCTATATATATATATATATACATACATACACTTGTGAATAATAGTCCAGCACTCCGCTAACAGTACAGCTGCCTCTGTGGTAATACAATGCATGCAGGAAAAAATACAGTGGCACTCAAGGTCTAGTGCAAATCATAATAGGCGTTGGAATGGGGGGGCAAGGGGGCAGCATACCCTCCCAAACATGACAGAGGCGCAGGCATGGGGAGGCGGAGCGCTTACCCCCCAGATCACGGAGACTGTGACTTCAAAACTCCGGCGCTGCAGCATGCTGCCCTGTGTCCTGTCCAGCCGGCTCTTCACAGAGGCATTACTGGGAGGAGGCGGGGATGTCCCAGCAGGCTCAGCATTGCCACGCCTCCTCCCAGTAATGCATCTGAGTGCCGGCTAGGACAGGAGGACATGGGGCAGCATGCTGCGGCGCCGGAGTTCTGAATCAGATTCTCGACGATGATCTGGGGGGTAAGTGCTCCCCGCGTGGGGTGGGGGTGGATAATCGTGGGGGGAGCGCCAAAATGTATTTTTATATATGACCCCTCCCCAGCCACAACATGCGCCCCCTGCAAATAATCAGTCGTGTATTGAGGTGTCATGAAATAACCAACGTTTCAGAGCCCATGTGACAAGCTCTCAGACAAATGGGCGGATTTGTGCATAATGAAAATCTGTGCACATGTGCATATTCTGGTGGTATAACTGAACTATACCATAATGCACAGACCTAGTTTATTTGTATCAAATCCCCCCCCCCCCCCCCACAAAAAAAAAAGTTAGCAACCACAGTGTACACTGCTGCTTTGATGGATTAATTCACCTGCTTTTATGGCTCTAATTGGCAGGGCTAGGAAGCCCGTTGAATCTTCTCTCCAGCACTAGGGATCCTGCCTGGAATTATGACATCTCCTCCCCACAGGCCCACGAATCCCGGGTAAAATGCAGCGAGTGGGGGGCATGGCCTGGCTGCAGAAGGAGACAGAGGTGCATCATAAGAGCTCCTGCAAAACGGGGCTCCTAACCCATTAAATAGCCCACTCCAGGGCTTCAATCTGACACCTAGTGCCCCTCCTGTCCCCCTTATTCCCCCTGCAGCACCCCTGAATGAGCCGCGGAATCGGGGAGTAGTTTTTACTACTCCCGCGGATTGCGGCCTAGGAGAAGCCCACAAGCCGGGGCCTCGATTTTCACCCCACACCGAAGGTGGCTCCGGAGACTCACGGATCCGGCCGTGAATAGCTCCTGGACGCCGGACACCCGCACTGCCGCTGGCCGCGGCTGAGAGACTTCCCTTACCACCCGCCGCACACCCTCACTACACAGAGCTGCCGAACATCGCAACGCGGGACGAGGCCGCAGGACGACCGGAGACGGCCCCAGCTGCACGCCCACGGCTCCCAGCTGCACGCCCACGGCTCCCAGCTGCCACATATCTACTGCTCCACTCCTGCTGGGCTCTGTAAGTACACTCACACAATCACTACACTTATCTGAGGGACCCCAGCGGAGCAAGGAGGTAGCAGGGCAGTAATTTTGCAAAAGGGTGTGCTGGACAGCGGTGACTGGACCCTCAATTATTACCTGCAGTTCATCCACCAGAGGGCCTTGCATTCCCCATACTTATATTGAGACACTATCTATTTTTATGCTGGTTAGCCAGATACTGAAGCACCAGCAACTGAATAAAACCTCCCCCACCTGACACCCCCTCCCCCCCCCCTGATATTATACATTCTCATACCTTCAAACTTCAATAAGGAGAGGGAGGGAGAGGGAAAGGGAGAAAAGGAGAGGAGTAACGTGGAAGCACATAGAAGAAACATAAGCCTGACGCCCCCTGCAGATTGCAGGCTAGAAGTGCACATTAGAGTGAGTCTATAATTGCTATGGACAAATTCATGTCTAAATCATTACGTAACCCACGGGGTGCTCAGTCGGGTAAAGGCAAAAATCGTGAAAATCCCGCTAGTAGTGCCCCTGTCTCCCCGACGTATAGTCAAGGCTCTAGCCCCCGGGGACAACCCGCACCAATTATGGATCCATCTAAATCCCTCTCCACGAATGAAATCACAAACATATTACCATCCCTGCTAGATCAAAAACTGGCACCTTTGAAAACCTCTCTAGATTCAGCGCTCGCACAACTCACAGCCCATGATCAACGTATCTCAGAGGCAGAGCAAAGAATCTCGGATTTAGAGGATGATCTATCAGCAGCTAAAACAACTCAGGTGGAACACGACAAGCTGATGGCATCTCTGCAAGACAAATTAGAAGATTTGGAAAATCGGAATAGAAGAAATAATGTACGTCTGGTGGGCCTACCAGAATCCGTGAAATTTTCCGAACTCATGGCTCTGGTCTCCCATTGGTTACCCAGAGAGCTAGGATGCGTATCTGCCACAGGTTCCATCTTAGTGGAACGTGTCCATCGAATTGGTCCTGATCGTCAGTCCGGCAGAGATAGACCCAGACCGGTCATCATGAGAATTCTCAACTACGCCGATAAGGTTCGGTTGCTAGAGGCCTATAGAAGACACACAGATCTCCGATACCAAGACTCCAGAATTCTATTATTCCAAGACTTCTTATATCTGGTTGCTGCAAGACGACGAGAATTCTCACCTATTTGCAAACGCCTCTTCGAGATGGGCCACAGGTTTGCGTTATTGTATCCAGCCAAGCTGAGAATCACCTATGGTGGAAAAATCCACTTTTTTGAAACAGCGCAAGAGGCTAGAAATTTTGTGAACTCCTTGGATGCAGCTCTTCTACCGGGTACAGATGATGCTGACTGACTTAATACATCCTTCTCAAGTGGGTTGATCGCCACCATTACTTGACTCATTTATGTTTCAGTCAAATAACGCCTTTTTGTTTGATAAGCTGAATAGTAGGTATTTATACACTGTGAAGAAGGCTCACTGTAGCGACCGGAGCCTGGAGAAGGCTACGGTGCGACAGTACCATATTGGTTGTGTTCTACTAATTTTCTCTCTGTATAACTTTTCCCCCGTACAATTGTCTCTGATATTGTTTTGTTTGTTTCCTCCCTTTCCCCTCACCCTCTTTTCTCATCTTTTGTCATATTGTTTTAGAATATGGTGCTCCTGGTTACTGGGTTGGAGAATATCCTCCTCACATGTTTTACTGCTCTCCATTTGGAGATTGCTATTGTTTAACAGGGCGCCCATTTGGGTTCGCAAAAAGTTAAAATGGTTTTATAACTTAGTTCATATTGTTAACACTGTGCACACACATGGTTTACGTATAATGATAGGAATGTATCTGATGTTTTACACTTATTATTTATCATCAACGATCCACATCAGTCCGCTCGCTGGGACGGACTGGGATCGACAGTTATGGTATATTACTCCCCGTGGTTGGCCTAGGGTTGGTATCTGCTGAATGCCGTCGACTCAGGATCCTTCCACAATAATGCAGTCACGATTTCGATTAGTGTCCTGGAACGTAGATGGACTTAATACTCCAATTAAACGGAAAAAGGTCCTGGCCTGTCTGAAACGACTGAAACCAGATATAGTATTATTGCAGGAAACTCATTGGCGGATGTCAGATCCGAATGTATTACGGGATACGTGGGTTGAAGAGTATAGAACAGCTTCCTTCACATCCAAACGTAGAGGCGTACTAACTATCCTCAATAGATCACTCCCTGCCACTAT
Source organism: Pseudophryne corroboree (assembly GCF_028390025.1). Classification (NCBI taxonomy): domain Eukaryota; kingdom Metazoa; phylum Chordata; class Amphibia; order Anura; family Myobatrachidae; genus Pseudophryne; species Pseudophryne corroboree. The sequence goes on from NC_086445.1 coordinate 519,040,127, forward strand.
CTTAGATAGCTTGGTCGACCAAGAGGGTAGATTCCTGTTTTTGAAAATAAAAATACTAAATACGCCCTATACGATAGCCAACATATATGCCCCTAATGGCCCTAACGCATCATTCTTTTCTGATATCTACAAAAATTTGCAAGATTGGGCAGAGGGAGAAATTATCATGGGAGGAGACTTTAATTGTGTACAGTCAGCTGGTATTGACAAAACAGCTATATCCGGTACTCATACGATCACCACTCCACCCTCACTCACCTTACTCACCACTTCTCTACGACTGTCCGACCCCTGGAGAATTCGTAACCCAGACGCTCGTGAATATACCTTTTACTCCCACCCGCACCATTCCTCCTCCAGATTAGACTACTGGTTAATCACTGATTCTCTTTTACATCATGTAGTGGATACTAAAATTGAACCAATCTCACTCTCGGACCATGCTCCGATTTGGTTATCAATCAACCTAGATACTCCCTTACCTAGGTCCTATAATTGGCGCTTCCCCGCTTACCTAGAAACTTCTGAGGACTTTAAACAATTTCTCACCAGAGCCTTCCTTAACTACACTGAGGATAATAAGGTTCATGAGAACGACATTAATTTGTTTTGGTCGGCTTCCAAACCAGTTGTCCGAGGACAAATATTAGAATACGTTTCCAGAAAACGTAAACATCTGAATACCCAGTTGAGTGACCTGAGCAAGGCTTTGACCGCAGCGTATAATACACTGACATTAAATGATTCTCCAGACAACAGACAAAATTATATTGACGTGAAACATCTCTATGATGCACTCTGCACCGAGAGAGACAGTTTCTCCTATGACGTACAGAGGAATAAATTCTTCCGAGGGGGTAATAAGTCGGGTAAATTATTGGCCAACTTAGTGAGATCATCTACTGCCCCCTCCCGTATAACTAGCTTACATACCGACCCGACTTCCTCAACTATGGACACACAAATTATGTCAAACACCTTCCTACAATACTATTCAAACTTATACGCGGCACCTTTAGATAGGCCCACAGAGGGTATGAAGTTTCTGGACGAAGCTAACTTACCTACTTTGACAGAGGAAGAACGAGAATCACTAACGTGCCCTATAACAGACACAGAGCTGTTGTTCTTGATTAAGTCACTTCACAATGGAAAATCACCAGGCCCGGATGGGTTTGGAGCAGTATATTACAAAATGCTAGCTCCCCACATAACACCATATTTATTGACGTTGTTTAACTCACTGCTGAAAGGGTCCCCACCACCTCCGAGATTCACAGAAGCTAGAATAGTAGTATTCCCTAAACCGGGTAAAGACCCATCATTTGTCCAGTCCTACCGACCCATATCTCTTCTTAACCAAGATCTAAAACTATTCACCAAACTATTGGCCGCTCGTCTCCAACCGATACTAATGCGTATCTTACATCCTGCCCAAACGGGGTTTGTTAAAACTAGAACATCAATACATAATGTACGAACCCTGATAGCAGCAATACATAGTGTCAAAGACTCCACAACATCCAAGGCACTTGTGGTCAGCTGTGATGCTGACAAAGCGTTTGACCGTGTATCATGGACACATCTACTTAGAATTTTCCACACTCAACAATTCGGAGAGGGGTTCACTAAAGTCTTCAGTATGCTTTACTCTAATCTACAAGCCCACCTAACCATTAATGGATTGAACACACCGGCCTTTTTTTTACATAGAGGTACGCGCCAGGGATGCCCCCTATCTCCCTTACTTTTTAACCTAGCTCTAGATCCACTGATACGCACCTGCGTGCAAAATGTTGCCTGGGAAGGAATAAAAATTTGCACACAACCAGTGAAGGTTTCGGCCTTTGCGGATGACCTATTATTATATTTTAGTGACCCCATAAAGGCGTTCCCTTCATTACTGACCACGCTACATGATTTCCACTTGATCTCGGGCTTCTTAATCAATTTCGATAAAACAGAAGCTTTGGCTCTTGGACCCAAGGCCGCACGAAATTGGGGCTCCAGATTTCCCTTTAAATGGGCGTCCGGTTTCATAACCTACCTGGGCTTACGCTTCTCACCAACCCTAGCCGAACTGTACCCACTGAACTTTTCCCGTGCCATTAACAAAATGATTGAAGATTTTACACGCTGGCAAACCTTACCAATCTCATATATAGGTAGATGCCACTTATATAAAATGATCTCCTTCCCCCGTCTATTATACCCGATCCAAATGCTCCCATATCTACTGACCAAACGGGATATACAAACAATTAACAAGGCCCTTAATACTTTCATATGGACAAATAAACGCCCACGTATAGCCCTTTTTAAACTGAAACAACAGACAACGCTGGGTGGCGTGAATATACCATGCCCAGAAGACTATTCTTTAGCTGCTAATTACAGATATGCCCTTGACTGGGTAAGAGGTTCCTCTGACTACACTAATATATTTTGGAACAGAGTATGCTATCCCATGGTACTTTGTCTACCATATTACATTTTCCAGACCCCTTCACACTGACGTCCATCCGCTCGAACCCGCTGCTACTCGCTCCATACAAAGCGTGGCAACATCTTCGAAAACGCAAAGGGCTGACAACTACCTGCTATCTATTCCAACTGCTCCTGCATAACCCAGACTTCCAAGGCGGAAACACAGATGCTATTATCAAGACTTGGTACTCCCAAGGCTTACGTTTAGTATATCAATTCTTAAATGTCACCTGCACCGAAGTACTTACCTTGTCGCAATTAAAGATTAAATTCCCGAACTTACATATACCACTATTCGCATATTTTCAAGTACGCAGCTTTGCAACACAATTGATAACACGTTTACGGCCAGCAGATTATAACTTTCCCCTGGACACCCAACTGCGTTTAAACCCCCAGTCTTCCTATCCAACATCCTTTATTTATGCACACACCAGATGCCAACTTGACCTAGATTGTCAAACCACAGGCCTAGCTAAATGGTCGACCACTCTACCAGACATCCCTCTACAGACCATAATACATTGGCACTTGTTACTTAATAAATATTTAGTATCCTCCTCCTATGCAGAAATGCATTTAAAAATATTGCACAGGGCGTATTATACTCCCCGTCTCAGATACCTCACGGGCATCTCTGATAACTCCAATTGCTTCAAGTGCTCCACACATGATGCTGACATCATCCACTGTCTTTGGTCATGTCCTATAATACAGCTATTTTGGAAAGACGTCTGTAATTATATTACAACGACTCTAAACATCCCTATCAAACCAACTTTACTTTGGGCTTTCTGGAACCAATATGACTCAGACAGCTGCTCATTACCTACAGGCAATAAACTGTTATTAGCTAGGATAGCGGCAGCTTCGAAAAAGACTATTCTATCCCAATGGATACACGGAACCCCTATACCCATAACCTTTTTATTCCCTAGACTGACGCATCTATATCAAATGGACTGGATTGAATGCTCTCTTAGAGCGGAATCCAACTCTTCCAAGTTTTTTACAATATGGCTACCCTACGTGAAAACCTTGCCACAACCAATTCGCGATAACATGCGGAAAGTGGTTAAATATACCACATGGTACAATATAGAAACGCTTACGAGGGGATCACCACCCTTCTAACCCCAACTTTACTGTTTTCAGGAACAATGTTTTAGACTAGCATATACACACCGTTAATGGCATGACACCGAGAGATGACAGATCCTTGCAATATATTTAGCATTACCCGTAACCTACTGTTATTATCACTTCCTCTACTAATGTACGCGACTGCTCCTGTATGGAAATAATGTTGTACATTCCTATACAACCTGAAATTTGATTTTGTCGCTATACAGCTATTGTGTGCAATATGTGTGTTACATTTGTATTTTTCTCTTTACCAATAAACAGATTTAAAAAAAAAAAATGCAGCGAGTGGGTGGAGCCTAATGCTGCGAGTGAGCAGAGCTTCGATTGCGACCCGCGATCAGAAAAAAATGTTTTTAGTCCATAGGGGGGGTTTCTTGGTACTCCGAACCCCCCCCTGCGTGCCCCAGTGCACGGGTATTCAGTTAGTCAGAAAATAAAAATTTACTGAAAGTAGGCTCTAATGTCCCTAAAGATTTAATTTTTAATATAACAGTATCACAAAATTATTAAAACGGTTTTAAAGAAGCAGTTTCACAAATATGAATCAGGCCATAAACACCTCCACCCCTCCAACAATGGCATTATCTACTATAATCACTATTATCAAGTCTATTATCAATTATCAAGTCTACCCATAATCCTGCTTAACTACAGTATTAGCACTTTAAATGATAATGAGATTAGTGAGGTGGTACTGTAACCAGTTATGGCACATATCACTAACTCATCACCATTTAAAGTGAGAATAGTCTTTTTTGAGTAAATAAAAGGAGTCTTCAAACTATCCTACTTGAAGTAATGTATCTGTAATATTGTGAGCTACCCAATAAAAGGGACATAATATACTGATACATAAGTGTAATACATATACATAAGACGAAACATATGGGACAGCAATATCATGTTTTAATCACACTTTCCATTATTTTCACCCATCTATGGGAGGAATTCAAATGTTTGAAAAGTTGGGTGGGTGTCTGTTTTTTCCTATTAGATAGGAAAAACAAACAATTGAATATCCCTCTATATGTCTATGTTTTATTTAATTCATTTTAATAGTTTGGATATTCAAAACAGATAATAAAAGTTATAACAGTGTGTGTGTGTGTGTGTGTGTGTGTGTGTGTGTGTGTGTGTGTGTGTGTGTGTGTGTGTGTGTGTGTGTACCACCTAAGACAATTCTTTTCTTTCCTCCTCTCAGTGTTTATGGCCAACCATTTAGGCAGCGTTGGTATGTTGTGCATATGCTTGTCCGAAACTCCAGGTCAGTCTTACGCTGTACATAGTATCTCTTGATAATGTCGATATTATCTCAAACCATAAAGCTATACCTTTAAACACACCTTTACCATGGAGCCGCTGCAGCCACTAGACTTAATATGCACTCTACGTACTTTGTATGCTATTTGCGTACAGAGTCCCGTACCTTGGCCCTCATTCCGATTTATTTGCTCTTGGTATTTTTCTTCGCATCGCAGCGATTTTCCGCTAATTGCGCATGCGCAATGTTCGCACTGCGACTGCGCCAAGTAAATTTGCTAAGAAGTTTGGTATTTTACTCACGGCATTACGAGGATTTTTCTTCGTTCTAGTGATCGGAAACTGGACGTTTTATGGGAGTGTGTGAAAAAACGCTGCCGTTTCTGGGAAAACGCGGGAGTGGCTGGAGAAACGCGGGAGTGGCTGGAGAAACGCGGGAGTGGCTGGAGAAACACTACAATACAACAGAGTAAATGGCTACAGTCAATGTACATACGTGAGAATATTCGCATGCGCTTCCTGGTCCGCTAATCAGATAGATAGCGTTAAGAGTCTTCTGACCGGCCAGGCAGCAACAGGCTTTTTATACACTACTTCCAAAAGCAATACAATGGATACTGTAATCCCTTTGTCCATTGGACACAGGGATGCATCTTTACATTACAGGAGAGGTCATAGGTTGATTTGAAAAGGTGGGCGATGTCTTTCTCAACTGCTCTTGTGGGTGGTCTCCTCTGGATTCCCGCCGCATACATAATATACAGTAAATACAGTTTATATCTATATTCTACTTCTGCACATAACTATACGCAGGAACATGCGATCTTCCTCTAACCAACACCGGAATGTTACCCTTAAAATACCCTACAGCTGGATACCAGACACCACCTTATAACCTTAGTCTGTCCCTTCCTATCATGCAAAGGCGAATCCCTTAGTCCTGGAATCATTTAAACTGTTGATACTTGCTGATGTGGTGCAGGGGGGCTATGTGTACAATGTGCACTATTTGGATTAAATATGTAATGTTTTGATAACCCTCCATGCCCTCACAAACTCCGCCGTAAATACCCATACCACGCGCAGGACCGCGGGAGCGACCATACGCAAATTGCGGATATGTGCACGCACGGCGGAACAAGTGCATGCGCAGCGGGCATGTGTGTGTTGTTAGTACGTGATGTGTGAACTACAATATTTTTCGACTTTGACAGTCCACCCTTTGGCAGTCAACAATAACTGCCACTATCTAAACACTAAACAGAAAAATATACAATACAATATCTACAGATGATTGGATGGTAGGAGGAGAGGTGTAGGCAGGAAATGTATGACCTAGTGGGATAGTAAAAACATGAATGTATGAATCCATGTCTGAAGGGCATGTATCATCGTGCCGTATATGTTCTAGATAAGCTTCGAGGTATTGCGAAGTTAACATTAAATCCTTCTTATCCCGTATTAAGGGTCTGTAAGTGGGCCAACAAACACTACCGAGCTCTTTTCGGCTTCTTGTTCCAACAAATTGGGTGCACATTTAGTTGATGATACATGGAGGGGAAACATATGTGAGTGCTAGTATATGTGGATATCACCTGTCGACTATGTGTGTCACTAACTGAAGGGTGTAGAGATGAATATAAGACACATATCTAAAATACATTCACATAAAATTTTCGTAATCATTCTTGGGTGTAGTCGATGTCTTTTCCAGATCGGTGTATCTGGGCAAAGGGGGAGACAAAGGAAAAACAGGTGAAAGAAACAGGCCATGGAATTCATTTGCAATCCTTATCATAACACTGTCTCTATGGATGGGTCGTAAATTAAATCGGCTGCTGTAACAATGCCCCCGCTCCTTAAACTCATCAATTTTGTGCCGTGCTTGTGCCGCATTAGAATTCGAACACACCTAAATATCAAGCCAATAATTATGACGACTCCCAGGATACAAAGTAGAAACTTTCCACACTCATAATAACATTTTGAGCCCACTCTCCTAATCCTGAGAACCAATTTCGTGGGTTCAACCATGAGACCCAGCCGGTCAGTTCATTACTCACAGCAGTCAGGGTAAGGTTGTGTCTCCTTCGGAACTCCCACTTCAACTGCAAGATATCGTCCATCTTTTGATCGATAATCTCCGTGGGGTCGTCAGTGCTGTTTGTAATATACGTGCAGCACTTCACACCATATTGAGTTGCCAAAGTGAAACAGTACCCTCCCGTCACGGCTGTGATATAATTGAGGACCATCCTATGCTGGATCAGTTCTGTCTTGTAAGCTTGCAACTCCCTACCCGTATACCTGAAGGTGTCGTCATACATCTCAGTGATATTATCTATCAAGTTCGCTAGCGCATGGATATACCTATAATTTATAATTCCTCTGGCAGTACGGGTGATGTCTAACGCGAGTAGGAATTGAATCCCGGTGGATTCATGGATCAAATCAGAGGCTACGTGCTCTGTCCTATCTATGAGGTGTCTCTAAACGATGTGTTCATAGTGAGTATGAGTATAAGGAGCCTGAGCACTGCGGTGAACATCTTTCATCTTATCATGGGTTATGGTCATGATCTCTGGCAACACTCTTCCAACATAACACAATCCCTCTGAGTTTGGGGCAAGCCACTTATACGCCTTCCTCCCACATATGAAATAGGCATCATCGGGGAGAACATATGGGACAGAATATGACATTACCATATTACAAACTTTCCAAGTGAAAAACCCAATCCCTAGTTCTCTCATCTGTTCAGTACAAGTATCAGGCTGTATGATATGAGCACAGTACCCTGGTGATACTTCCCCAACCCACATGGTCTTGCTTCCTCGAGTATACCTATACCGAAAATACCTTCCACTGTTGGCTATTTGGCGTACAAGTTCAGAGTCTATGGGTATCCTATCAGCTCTATGCGAACAGCCCATGGTCTGGTTATTCCATGTCACCTCCCAATTTCCTGGTTTTCGGTAATTGGAAATGTTGAAACATAGTAAGGATCTATCTACATGATACTGGTGGAGCTTCAAACTAGAGGGCCTAGAAATATTAAATTTCTTGTCCACCGGTCTCCCACCCCGTAATTCGAGTACCTCATCTATTGCTAAAGGGTACGATACTAATCCTGACTTGCTCTGACCTTGAGGTACTTGTGAGCACACCCAGCATTCTATCTGGTTTAAGACCTTACCCACTAGTGAGTGGTAATCACTCAATGGATGACGGTCCATGTTGATATTAAGGCTGGACTGACATCTCTGGATGCACCCATCCTCAACTATATTCTCACAATTCTTACAAATGCAATTTTCCTCAGCCAATAACCCTTCACAGTGCCTCCGAGCTCCCTAACTACCAGATCGTTTTCTGATACTCGCCTTTGCTCGAGTGATGTGTTGCTCTTGGAATTCTACAAATCTGTCCTCGCCATCAGAACCCATTCCAGGTCCTTTCTCGACCTCTCTGGGACTCTCACCGAAACAGACTGTTCTGGTCAACAACAGGGTTAACAGGAAAACCCGGAACGCAGTCTCTTGGGGTAAGTCCATCTTGTTAAGGGAAGAGAAAGGAAACAAGAAGGGGGAGGAAAAGGGAAGGAGAGAAGGAGGGTAGTGGGAGATGGAGAAAATAATAAAAAAGAAAAACTGGTGCGACAACCGCCTCTTGGTATTGTTGTTCTCCGCGCTCAGGTGCCGTGACAACAGTCCTGCCTCTCAACCTTCCCGGAACAGACACTCCAGTGATACGATGTTTTCTACACTCTGCTCTTTGTCACAGGTTCTCTCTGGGTCAGCGACCTACTTACAGTGGGACGAGTGGACCCAAGTCTCTCTTTCGGCAACCTTTAATGCTGTCGTGCTGGTTAGTAAGACTTGGTACGGTCCTTCCCACCTGTCAATGAGGCAACCTGAGCGTAGAAAATTTCAAATCATTACATAATTCCCAGGTTCAATGTCATGACAATTACTGTTTGGCAGGTCAGGAATCACCAGCTTTAGATTTTTGTTTTGATTCCTCTGCTGCTGGCTCATCTTAACCAAATATTTTACAGTCACTTCGTTATTGCATTTCAAATCATCCTGGGGGTCTATCATTACATGGAGTTGTCGACCAAAAAGAATCTCAAAGGGTGATAGGTTAAGGGGGGACATGGGAGTGGTTCTGATGCTGTACAATACTAGTGGCAAAGCTTCTGGCCACAACAATCCAGTTTCAGCCATCACTTTGCTCAGCTTATTCTTAATAGTGCTGTTTACTCACTCCACCTTCGCACTCGCCTGTGGGCGGTACGGAGTATGCAGCTTGCTATTAATTCCCATCGGTTTGCACATAACCTGAAAGACTTCACCTGTAAAATGGGTACCCCTATCGCTTTCAATTATTCTAGGGATACCATATCTACACACAAATTCCTGCACAATTTTCTTTGCAGTGAACGTAGCAGTATTTGTGGCAGCAGGGAACGCTTCTACCCAATTGGAAATCACATCAATACAGACTAACACATATTTTAAATTCCTACAGGGTGGTAACTGTATGAAATCAATTTGTATTACCTGAAAAGGGCCATCTGTCGGCTGGATATGGGTTGGGTGTGTTGGTATTGACTTTCCAATATTCTTCCTCAAGCAAGTAAGACATGTCATTGCTCTCTTACCCGCATGAGAAGAGAATCCTGGCACACACCAGTAGGCTCTCACCAGCTTACACATACCCTCTTTACCCAGATGAGTCAGACCGTGTGCCGCCTCAGCTAAGCTTGGAAGATATGCTCTGGGGGCCACTGGCTTACCCTGTCCACCTGTCCAGAGTCCTAAGGACTCCTGGCCATATCCCTTTGACCTCCAGACCGCCTTTTTCTGTAGGGAACACAAATTTTGCATTTCAATTAATTTTTGTGTGTTGATTGTGTTGAATGTCATCAGTGATGTGATATTTGTTTGTATGGGGGTGCTGGCTGCTGATTTAGCAGCTTTGTCTGCCCGGCTGTTACCAAGTGAGATTGGATCTTGGTTGTAAGTGTGTGCTTTGCACTTGATAACAGCCTTTTTATGTGGGATGCATGCGCTACAGGTGTGCCAGCTGCCGTCATGAAATTTCTGAGGTGCCATAGGGCCCCGAAATCATGCACTACTCTAAAGGCATACCTAGAATCTGTGTATATATTGGCTGACTTACCCTTGGCCAATTCACACGCTCTGGTTAGGGCGACCAGCTCAGCAACTTGTGCTGAGTTCGGTGGGCCCAGGGGTTCAGCTTCTATGATACCTCTGTCATCTACGACTGCGTATCCAGTACACAGGTCTCCCGAGTCCGTCTGTCTGTGGCAACTACCGTCAGTGTAAAAGGTAAAATCTACACCTTCCAGTGGGTTGTCACTAATGTCGGGTCTTGCAGTGAAAGTCTGGTTCAGGCATTCCATACAATCATGCGTGTCAGTATCTGCACTAAATCCTCCTTCACCATCATTCTCATCCTCCACCCTTTGTGCCTGTCCAGGCACACCCCGCAGATAAGTTGCAGGATTTAGTGCACTGCATCTCTTAATGGTGATGTTTACAGGGGCCATTAGTGCTAATTCCCACCTTGTAAACCGTGCTGATGAGACATGTCTGGTTTGGGCGGAGTTCAGTAAGGCTGACACTGCATGAGGCGTATGGACTGTCAGGTTGTGTCCTAACACTACGTCTTCGCTTTTACTCACTAGCAAAGCTATCGCTGCAACACTTCGCAAGCATGTGGGGAGAGACCGCTCTACGGTGTCCAACTGTGCACTGTAGTAAGCTACCGGCCTGCTGGCATCACCATGTCTCTGGGCTAGGACACCTGCCACACACCCAGCACTTTCCGTACCGTACAACTCAAAGGGTTTCCCATAATCTGACATGCCTAATGCAGGTGCCTGTGATAGGCACTGTTTGAGTTTCTCAAATGCCAGCTCGGACTCATCTGTGTGCGAGATCCGATCTGGTTTGTTTGAAGAGACCATTTCTTGCAAAGGCAAGGCCAGTATGGAGAACCCTGGGATCCAGTTTCGGCAGTACCCACACATTCCAAGAAAAGTGCGGATCTGTTGCTGGGTTTGTGGCAGAGTCATGTCGCGAATCGCCTGTATTCTATCAGCGATAAGGTGTCTAAGGCCTTGCGTCAAGCAATGTCCCAAATATTTTACCCTGGTCTGGCACAACTGCAACTTATCCTTTGAAACCTTGTGTCCCATATTAGAAAGGTGAAACAGAAGCTGTTTCGTGTCTTTCAAGGACGATTCGAGTGAATCAGAACACAGCAGTAAGTCATCTACATACTGTATTAATACTGATCAGGTTGAAAGGATTGTAAACAGTCATGCAAAGCCTGGGAGAAAATACTTGGGCTGTCAATGAAACCTTGGGGTAGGCGAGTCAAGGTGTACTGTACTCCCCTGAATGTAAATGCAAACAGGTATTGGCTGTCAGGATGCAGAGGGACAGAAAAGAAAGCAGAACAGAGGTCAATGACAGTGAAAAATTTTGCAGTAGGGGGAATTTGCATGAGGATGACAGCTGGATTTGGCACTACAGGGAATTGGCTCTCAACTATCTTGTTTATCCCCCTTAGATCCTGCACTAGCCTGTAACCCCTCCCCCCACTCTTTTTTTACAGGGAAGATGGGACTATTGGCAGTGCTGGACGTCCTGACTAGGATGCCCTGTTGTAGCAAGCGCTCTATGACTGGGTACACTCCTAATTCCACCTCTGGCTTCAGAGGATACTGTGGGATTTTTGGAGCTCTCCTACCATCTTTTATTTGCACTACTACGGAAGCTACATTCGCCATCAATCCAGTGTCTTGTCCATCTTTGGTCCAGAGGGATCCCGGTATTTGTGAGATCATTTCCTCTACCTTGGATGGACACCTGTCTATACCAGCAGAGTGTGACATTAGCCTTTGTGGGGTGTCTAACATATCCTGCACTTCCTGAACGTGATTCTCGGGTATATCCAAGAAGACACCCTCAGGAGTACAATATATGACACACCCCATTTTACACAATAGATCTCTCCCAAGTAGATTAGTCGGAGCCGATGCAGCTAGCAAAAAGGAATGCTTGGTCTGCAATGGCCCTATCGTAATCTCCGCTGGTCTACTCAAAGGGTAGTGTTGCACTACTCCTGTTACTCCCATTGCCGAAATTGTTTTACCCGTGGTTTTCATAGCTACCGTTGAATTTAACACTGACCTGGCCACCCCTGTATCTACAAGAAAAGGTAGTGATCTACCAGCTACATCAACTGTGACCTCAGGTACACTACCAAGGCTAGCAATCAACTTCACTGGCTGCAGACTACAGGTGTGGCCCAACCCCTATTGTATATTGTGACCCTCCCGCAGCACACTGGTAACTACAATATGTGAGGGGGGTAACTGAGAATTTTCGGAGGTCTGCCAGTCCCTCCTAGGTGGGTACCTCCATGTTTCCCCTGCATGCAGCTCATAACTTCTCCTATTCGATCCCTGATCCCTATCATGTGTATTATAATGTGGTTCATATCCTGGTCTAGGGGGTCGATATACCTTATGTGTGCCTTTATAACTACAGTTCCGTGCAAAATGTCCTTCCTTCCGACAGTTATAGGATACTACTAAACGTGACTTACCATCAGGGGTCTGGGGTTTTGGCTGATGCGGTTTGGTTGTAAGGGCATTTATACTTACTGTCATCAGCTTATCCCCCTGTGACTCCCTGTGCTTAATGACGTTCCGATCGTGCTCGATAGCGGACTCTCTTAATGCAGCCACCGAGATACCTCTCCAGTTAGGTATAGTGGTTTGTACCCTTGTTCTTAATGTCTCTTTTAAAACCCGTCCATTAATACTGACACAGCTACCTCCCTGTGATGTACATTTTCCTTAATGTCCTCGACCCCAGTGTATCTAGCCATTTCCTGCAGTGCTCGGTGGAAATATTCAGATGCTGTTTCACCTTCTTTTTGTCTTATGGAAAAGCTTTTATTCCATTTGACAACAGTAAGGAAATATACTCCTAATTGCAGATTGATCTGTCGTACATTCTCCTGAGTTTACTCATCAGTGAGAGGTACTTCTGCGTCTAATTTACAATCAGTAATGAATTTCGCGGGGTCAATATTGGAAGGTAAACATACTCGTAGCACTGTTCGCCAATCTTTGTTTGTGGGTTCGGTGGCGTTACCCAATTCTTTAATAAACCTCTGGCATGCGACTAGATCCTTTCTGGGATCGGGAAATTCAGACATAATTGTCCTCAATTCTGTCCGGGACCAGGGACAATGCATAGCAATGTTTCTGATGGAAATGACTCCCTGAGCATCAGTCTTCCCATTGGGGACTGCGATCACCCTGATAGGATTTAGTTCAATTACGTCATTCTGAGTTGACTCCACAATCTGAGGTGCTATTGTCTCTGCATAATGTATGGTACCGTACTTACCTGTGGACACAACCTCACTTATCCCTCCGCTAGGGGGCCTTACTACTGATCTTACTGGTTGGGCCATGCCCACCTGAGTATTCTGTATGGTGGCTGCTAGAGAGAGTGCCGATATCGTGCTGGGCTCATCTTCTTGCTCACAGTCCTGAGGAAAGTTTAAAATGGGATACAACTTGCACGGGTTAGCATTAGTACATTTATCAACTATACTCTTATCAGATACCAATATGCCATTGTCTGTAGCCACTTTCTCCCCTACAATATACGGTGGTGGTGGTGCGGTTGCCATCATTTTCCTGCTAGATTTGGAACCTGCTGCGTGAGCTAATTCTCTTTGCATATCGCCCTCTTGCTGCCATAAATTTAAACAGTTTGTGTGTCTGACCCTTTGCTTTCGGGATTTTATCAGACATATCCTAATCCTTAAATTCTGCAATACCTCTGGATCAAAACTGCCTACCTTAGGGAATGGTTTCCTATCTTCCGCAGTCATACGTTCCCATTCATTGCAATCAAACTTCTATGTGTGGTCCATGCTTCTCACACATAATGAACCTCGCCGACCTCTGGGCCGCGGAATGTCAACCTGAACCCTGGTTGAACGTCCCTTACTTGAGCAACTGGCCCCCATATTTTGCAGGTATTGTCCTTTTGGCTAATCCCACAAAAATAACCAAAATACTCAATATAAAGCAACGGTGAAAGTTCTCCGAGTGCTTTCACCCACTCACGCCCACGTTGGCCAGTACTACCATACACTGTCGATAGCGAAGGCAATGTACCCAACCTAGGGCCCTGTGTAACCTCTATTCACTGGAAGTATCTGGGAATAACTTACCCTTTCCAGTAAATATAAGTTGTTGGAGATTTCCTGAGAGAGACCAGCGAAAACTCCCTAAACCTTTATTATACACAAATCACGCTTGCGTATGCTATAGTTAGCGCTAATGATACCGCGAATTTACGCAAAGCTCGTAAAAAGAGTATCACGTTGCGCTAATATTGCACCCACTAACGCGCGGTCCAATCGCATAGCGTATAGGTACTTGTTACTTATCCGCCGTACGACCAATGGAATCGATTTTTCAGGCTACGAAACCTCAGCCAGAGCGTATCAAAAACAAGCCTATATGGGTAAACCTTGCTAACCCCCTGGGCTGCGGTACTCTAAACCTCGCTGACCTCTTGGGCCGCGATACTCTAAACCTTGCTGACCTTCTGGTCTGCGGTACTCTGCTACCTTGCTCCTTTGTACTTCAATCTATATTAACGTGAGTCAGCTATCTCACGCCACCAAGCTTCCACTCACTTGGTGTACCACTCGACGGGATCCCGAATTCCCTGGGTCCACAAAACCTTTATTATGTTTGCTCACTCACGTCCGTTCACTCAAATATACTTTGGTTTTTCTGTACAGAAAATTAACTTTCATTCAGATAAACAGCCTTAGTACCAGAGGTAATACAGTAAAAAAGGTTTTATTTAAACTAAATTTTGGAAACCGCCCCTAAACCAAACAATGCTGTTGTGTAATTTGTACTTAGCGGTCGTACCCGTACGCACGTTACGTAAACACGCGACTGTGCGTATGTCTTTACGTTGCATACGCAGTCCCGTACTTTGTCCGAGACACGTGTACAAAGACCGTATGTCCGCAATAGTACAAATCCCACACTTCTATAAATGTAAGCGATATTACCTATAATCGTTTACTTAACACAACACAGTTTCTTTCTGTATAAACCTGTTTAACTAGGCCAGACTGTATTTGTGTTTTACGTTTACTTCCTTAATATTTAGTCTATGTTTTAACTAAATAGCAACAAATTTGTCTGCACAGGTCTAAATGAATCTAGTAATCAGTACTTATGGCAACAATGTGAGCAGGTATACAAAGTACAGGTGTATGCTTGTGTTGTGTGCGCATTTGGCGCCAAATAGAAATTCAAAGATTTTTTAAAATAGCTTTGCATATTTACTTTACGGGTCCCACCAGCATCCCTACAAACCATGCAGAGCAGACACCATCTAATCAGCAATAAGATAGGGTTTTCCAGTGTATTCTACGGCCAGGAAAAGGTTCACGTAGGATACCTGTCCGCCCTTTGCTGATAGATAAAGTCTGCTTTAACCTGCTAGGCTGCGGGTATGTGGAAAATCCGGACGATGCCCCCAATTGATAATGTCGATATTATCTCAAACCATAAAGCTATACCTTTAAACACACCTTTACCATGGAGCCGCTGCGGCCGCTAGACTTAATATGCACTCTACGTACTTTGTATGCTATTTGCGTACAGAGTCCCGTACCTTGTACGGACTTAGCGTACAAACGCCGCGCTGGGGGTTCAAAGTACACACAGCGCGCACACACCCAGAGATATACTTTAAACCTTAGTAGTAATGCAATGCAATGATATTACACCTTAAACCTTATGCAGCAATGCAATGCAATGATGTTACACCTTAAACCTTATGCAGCGCTGACGGTACAAAGTACCCGCAGCGCGTACACACCTTATTAATACACTTTTAAACCTTATACAGTTAGGTAATGTAATACACTTTAAACCCTAGCAGGGAAAAGAGGACACAACACCGATTTGTAGTTAAACACCGGGTTCCGACACCACAGAGTAATATATCTGAAAGGGGGTTAACAATACAATTTATACACTACAATACAACAGAGTAAATGGCTACAGTCAATGTACATACGTGAGAATATTCGCATGCGCTTCCTGGTCCAGTACTCCACTAATCAGGTAGATAGCGTTAAGAGTCTTCTGACCGGCCAGGCAGCAACAGGCTTTTTATACACTACTTCCAAAAGCAATACAATGGATACTGTAATCCCTTTGTCCATTGGACACAGGAATGCATCTTTACATTACAGGAGAGGTCATAGGTTGATTTGAAAAGGTGGGCGATGTCTTTCTCAACTGCTCTTGTGGGTGGTCTCCTCTGGATTCCCGCCGCATACATAATATACAGTAAATACAGTTTATATCTATATTCTACTTCTGCACATAACTATACGCAGGAACATGCGATCTTCCTCTAACCAACACCGGAATGTTACCCTTAAAATACCCTACAGCTGGATACCAGACACCACCTTATAACCTTAGTCTGTCCCCTCCTATCATGCAAAGGTGAATCCCTTAGTCCTGGAATCATTTAAACTGTTGATACTTGCTGATGTGGTGCAGGGGGGCTATGTGTACAATGTGCACTATTTGGATTAAATATGTAATGTTTTGATAACCCTCCATGCGCTCACAAACTCCGCCGTAAATACCCATACCACGCGCAAAACCGCGGGAGCGACCATACGCAAATTGCGGATATGTGCACGCACGGCGGAACAAGTGCACGCGCAGCGGGCATGTGTGTGTTGTTAGTACGTGGTGTGTACTACAAAATTTTTCGACTTTGACACTCTGATGACATGAGACAATAGCCAAAAGTGGTATAGTACACTGGCATATCTATAATGGGTGCAAGGTGTGCAGTGTACACAGGCCCCTGGGTCCAGTGGGGTCCACACACCGCACACCATACACTCATATAGTTATACTTACTACTCCAACGGCTGGCGCTGGCTGCAGAAATCTACAGGAAAATGGCCACTGCTGCCATTTTCCCAGTGATTTGCGCATGCATAGTGGAGATGTCCCGGAAACCTGCACATGCGCAGTAGACTCTAAAACAAAGCCAGAATCTACTGCACCGCTTGAGAGGAGGGGGTCTGATCGGAGTCACAGGGGCCCATCCTCTCTTAAATCACCTCTGGTAGCGCCTCTGCATCTTGCATCCAAATGATGTGACCTGTAAACATTCCCTGAGTCAGCAATGTTATTGGAGTCACTAGGTTTGGAGGGTAATATCACTGGCCACATCAGCCGTAAGGATCTATAGAAGTCTAAAAAATATTAATTCTACAATAAGGATGAATAAATGAAAAAATAAACAAACAAACGTTAGCATAATGGAAGCAAAACATGGTTAAAAGTAGTGATAATTTCCAAACTTAGGGGTCTATTTACTAAGCCTTGGATGGAGATAAAGTAGCTGGAGATAAAGTACCAGCCAATCAGCTTCAAACTGCCATGTCACAGGCTTGGTTTGAAAAATGACAGTTAGGAGCTGATTGGCTGGTACTTTATCTCCGGCCTCTTATCTCCACCTGGGGCTTAGTAAATAGACCCCTTAATCTTACTGAGGCATGAAAGCTGTAATAATTGGCATCATAACAACACATATTGGAAGGGGGGTGTTGTGTTTATACATTTATTTATTTTCTTTCATTTTCAGTTCTCTTATTTCAGTTAAAGGAAAAAGATTATTCTTTGATACATCTGGAGTAAAAAACTACACCTGGAAATGTTGATTATATAAAGCATATTACACTGAACAAAAATACTTGCCGATATGAGGATTAGCAGGCCTATGTTTCTCTGATACCTGTTAATGCACTTGTGTTTTCACAGCAAACTTTATTAAAGCTATTAAGGAGAAATCCAAGGACTAAAACAACCATTGAAATACACTATCCCCATTTATATGTGGATAAAGGATTACTGTGTTGTGTTGGCATTTCCAACTCAACTCAGATCTTCTAGGAAAGTTCCTTGTGCCCCCCATTTAAACAAGTTGAAAAAAAGACTATGAAAAATATTATTTGTTACATTTTCTTCTGCATTTAAAATGCCAATATTTTCTTTACACGTTTTCGTGCCTTTCAGTGCATGCCCTTATTAAAACGGAGTGTTAATTTTAGGTCCCTATAGAATGAATTCCTGTGTATGATTCAAAATTGGTTCCTCTCTTGTTACTGAAGTGACCTTTCTCAGTTTTATTTGTTTTTACTCAAAATCTTGTACTACATGCAATGCATTTGCCTTATGGAAAAAATGAAACTTACATGCTACGTAAAGAAAAAAAAATGAGAACATATTTTAAAAAAAGATAATTAACTGTATAAATTATATGTATATACATTATGCTCTTTTAGTATTAAGTGGTGTTATATTATAATTGAGGAAAAACAATATCTTTATACATTTTATTTTACAGGTATAAAAAAGTAGTGTTCACAGACATCTAGTTCACACTAGAAATTGCTAGCTAGAATCTGATAGGTTGGTATGGACAATATTTTCCACTTTTCCACTTTAGAAATTTTAATTAAACTAACCATAAGTCTTGTATCCTTTTTGCTTACTAATCAACCTATTTTATTTTTCCCTTTTATATACTTGTCAGCTATATTCCCTTTACCTCTCCTTTGTTTCCTTTTCAAACAGTAAATGCCTGATGGTGTGCAGTGGGCCCCCTTCTCTGAGCAGCTCCCTCAGGGGGACATTTACTAAGCAGTGATAAGAGCGAAGAAGTGAACGAGTGGATAAGTTGCTCCATCAACCAATCAGCAGCTCTGTATAGTTTTATAGTATGCAAATTATAGATGTTACTTCAGTGCTGATTAGTTGCCATGGGCACTTCTCCACTGGCTCACTTCTCTGCTCTTATCACTGCTTAGTAAATGTCCCCCTCAGTCCTGTATCTTACCGTAGATGTATTAAGCCTGGAGAAGTGATAAACCAGTGATACGTGCAAGGTGATAACGCACCAGCCAATCAGCTTCAATATGTAAAGTTACAGTTAGGAGCTGATTGTCTGGTGCGTTATCACTCTTCTATCACTGCTTTATCACTTCTCCAAGCTTAATACATCTGCACCCTTGTGCCAGCATTAAGTTAGGGGATAAGCAGCACCTGGAGGAGGAGGGCGGGAGGCAATGTCAGGAGAAGGGATGCAGCGCCGTAAGGAGGGTAGGTGGGAGAGGAGGGGAGTGGACGGAACGGGAAGGTGGTCTGGCAGGAGGGAGGCAAGTGACAGGGCCATGAGGAGAAGAGAGGCGAATTCATAAGGAGTGGAGTGGTAGAAATGAGCACAGTAATCATGCAGATAGCTGAAGAACCACTGCCTGACCAGACTCTTGAAGAGACTGCTCTGCTTGACAAGGACTGACATGCCTCATTAGGTATTCAATTTACAGCAAAAGAGTAATAAACTGGAATAAGAAATAGAATTTTAAAGTGAGAATCATAAAGCCAAATAACCTCTTTAGCATTTACTAAAGGTGTTATGAGCTCCATTCTGTACATTTAACAAACAGCAGTAATGTTTGTGATTGTATCGCTCATGCCATCTACAGATTGCTTCAGTGGAACATTCCGCATTGCATGCAATGGGGACCATCAAAAGGCTTTTTGGCTTCAGTGAAACCTACCAGGCTTTGCTGATTCCCCACCTGATATAAGTGTAATGCTCCTGCGCAGATGGCTGTTGAGTATGCACATTATACAGCAGCCCGTCGCTGGCAATGGTAGGCTGAGATGAGTGTTTGCCCTGGGACTGGTGATGGAAAACCTAGCTTTCCTCCTGCCTCCTTCTGCTCCAGGCACACTTCAAGGTGCACATACATTATACTTTCAGTTTAAGGGAGGAGGTGGTCTTTATGCACATTCCACATGGGACCCTCTTCCAGTAGACTCTGCGCATGCACCCACCGTGTTCCTGGTGATTCATCTCTATTGCACATGTGCAGGTCTCCGGTAACATGACAACCGCCATGTTCCCAGAAACAAATCTCTAAAGTGCACGCACAAATTACTGGGAAAATGTCCGCCACCCCATTTCCTGAGTGATTTCTGCTGTGGGAGTAATTTCTGAAGCAGCGCAGATAAAGTACTCCGGAGAGGTAAGTAATTTAACAGTGCAGGATGTGTAGTGTTGCCCCCACTAAACCTATGGTTCTGTGTGCACACACTGAGCCCATTATAGATACGTCTTTGAAAACACTCAAGGAAAAGTAATGTGACTGTTTAATCAATCAATAAATAGGCTGGTAGCAGCAAAACAGGTCACATCTATATACAATCAACTACGATTTAATTATGTCCCACTTTATTCATTTACGCATTTTTATTTTACTCCTGAATTGCATTTTTGTTTAGTATCATTAGTGGCTTTATTAAATCATGACATAGAAGATATAATTTAGTCTGTCTTTATTATGTGTCACTTTTGTGTATTTGAGGACTTTAATTACACTGGTTAAGGTGCACCACAATGTGCAGTACCAATGTATCTGCAATTGAGTGATTATTTGCTATTGCACATGCACAAATGTGATCCATGGTCGGTTCAGAATGAAGGCTTGGAGGTGAACTTAAGTTTTTTCAAAAAGAGGTGTCATGAGTGTGTTATGGGAGTGCCATGGGCATGTTTCGGCAATCTTTTGCAGCCACAGCAGCCATAACTTAAGAAAGTTGCAAAGAAGACTGTGCACCAGGCAGGGGTTGCTTGAGGACTCGATGTTGCAACCAATGATGCATTAATGGTGGAGTAATTAGATCCCCCAGCGCACTTGAGCATTGCCAACATATACAAAGTAGGCGTTGCAGGGCAAAGTCTAGCGCACAAGGGTAATGCTTAAAGTAGAGATGAGCGGGTTCGGTTTCTCTGAATCCGAACCCGCACGAACTTCATGTTTTTTTTCACGGGTCCGAGCGACTCGGATCTTCCCGCCTTGCTCGGTTAACCCGAGCGCGCCCGAACGTCATCATGACGCTGTCGGATTCTCGCGAGACTCGGATTCTTTATAAGGAGCCGCGCGTTGCCGCCATTTTCACACGTGCATTGAGATTGATAGGGAGAGGACGTGGCTGGCGTCCTCTCCATTTAGATTAGAAGAGAGAGAGAGAGAGATTGACCTGATTTACTGGAGATTAGGAGTACTGTAGAACTGTAGAGAGTGCAGAGTTTACTAGTGACTGACCACAGTGACCACCAGACAGTGCAGTTTTATTTAATATATCCGTTCTCTGCCTGAAAAAAACGATACACAGTGACTCAGTCACATACCATATCTGTGTGCACTGCTCAGCCCAGTGTGCTGCATCATCTATGTATATATCTGACTGTGCTCAGCTCACACATCTTATAATTGTGGGGGAGACTGGGGAGCACTGCAGTGCCAGTTATAGGTTATAGCAGGAGCCAGGAGTACATATTATTATTAAAATTAAACAGTGCACACTTTTGCTGCAGGAGTGCCACTGCCAGTGTGACTGACCAGTGACCTGACCACACTGACCACCAGTATAGTTAGTAGTATAGTATACTATATTGTGATTGCCCGAAAAAGTTAAACACTCGTATCTGACTGTGCTCAGCTCACACATCTTATAATTGTGGGGGAGACTGGGGAGCACTGCAGTGCCAGTTATAGGTTATAGCAGGAGCCAGGAGTACATATTATTATTAAAATTAAACAGTGCACACTTTTGCTGCAGGAGTGCCACTGCCAGTGTGACTGACCAGTGACCTCTGACCTGACCACACTGACCACCAGTATAGTTAGTAGTATAGTATACTATATTGTGATTGCCTGAAAAAGTTAAACACTCGTCGTGTGACTTCACTTGTGTGGTGTTTTTTTTTTATTCTATAAAAAACTCATTCTGCTGACAGACAGTGTCCAGCAGGTCCGTCATTATATAATATATACCTGTCCGGCTGCAGTAGTGATATATATATATTTTTTATATCATTATTTATCATCCAGTCGCAGCAGACACAGTACGGTAGTTCACGGCTGTAGCTACCTCTGTGTCGGCACTCGGCAGTCCGTCCATAATTGTATACCACCTACCCGTGGTTTTTTTTTCTTTCTTCTTTATACATACATACTACTACTACATCTCTTTATCAACCAGTCTATATTAGCAGCAGACACAGTACAGTACGGTAGTCCACGGCTGTAGCTACCTCTGTGTCGGCACTCGGCAGTCCGTCCATAATTGTATACCACCTACCCGTGGTTTTTTTTTCTTTCTTCTTTATACATACATACTACTACTACTACATCTCTTTATCAACCAGTCTATATTAGCAGCAGACACAGTACAGTACGGTAGTCCACGGCTGTAGCTACCTCTGTGTCGGCACTGGGCAGTCCGTCCATAATTGTATACCACCTACCCGTGGTTTTTTTTTCTTTCTTCTTTATACATACATACTACTACTACATCTCTTTATCAACCAGTCTATATTAGCAGCAGACACAGTACAGTACGGTAGTCCACGGCTGTAGCTACCTCTGTGTCGGCACTGGGCAGTCCGTCCATAATTGTATACCACCTACCCGTGTTTTTTATTTCTTTCTTCTTTATACATACATACTACTACTACTACATCTCTTTATCAACCAGTCTATATTAGCAGCAGACACAGTACAGTACGGTAGTCCACGGCTGTAGCTACCTCTGTGTCGGCACTGGGCAGTCCGTCCATAATTGTATACCACCTACCCGTGGTTTTTTTTCTTTCTTCTTTATACATACATACTACTACTACTACATCTCTTTATCAACCAGTCTATATTAGCAGCAGACACAGTACAGTACGGTAGTCCACGGCTGTAGCTACCTCTGTGTCGGCACTGGGCAGTCCGTCCATAATTGTATACCACCTACCCGTGGTTTTTTTTTTCTTTCTTCTTTATACATACATACTACTACTACATCTCTTTATCAACCAGTCTATATTAGCAGCAGACACAGTACAGTATGGTAGTCCACGGCTGTAGCTACCTCTGTGTCGGCACTCAGCAGTCCATCCATAATTGTATACTAGTATCCATCCATCTCCATTGTTTACCTGAGGTGCCTTTTAGTTGTGCCTATTAAAATATGGAGAACAAAAATGTTGAGGTTCCAAAATTAGGGAAAGATCAAGATCCACTTCCACCTCGTGCTGAAGCTGCTGCCACTAGTCATGGCTGAGACGATGAAATGCCAGCAACGTCGTCTGCCAAGGCCGATGCCCAATGTCATAGTACAGAGCATGTCAAATCCAAAACACCAAATATCAGTAAAAAAAGGACTCCAAAACCTAAAATAAAATTGTCGGAGGAGAAGCGTAAACTTGCCAATATGCCATTTACCACACGGAGTGGCAAGGAACGGCTGAGGCCCTGGCCTATGTTCATGGCTAGTGGTTCAGCTTCACATGAGGATGGAGGCACTCAGCCTCTCGCTAGAAAAATGAAAAGACTCAAGCTGGCAAAAGCAGTAGCACCGCAAAGAACTGTGCGTTCTTCGAAATCCCAAATCCACAAGGAGAGTCCAATTGTGTTGGTTGCGATGCCTGACCTTCCCAACACTGGACGTGAAGAGCATGCACCTTCCACCATTTGCACGCCCCCTGCAAGTGCTGGAAGGAGCACCCGCAGTCCAGTTCCTGATAGTCAGATTGAAGATGTCAGTGTTGAAGTACACCAGGATGAGGAGGATATGGGTGTTGCTGGCGCTGGGGAGGAAATTGACCAGGAGGATTCTGATGGTGAGGTGGTTTGTTTAAGTCAGGCACCCGGGGAGACACCTGTTGTCCGTGGGAGGAATAGGGCCGTTGACATGCCTGGTGAAAATACCAAAAAAATCAGCTCTTCGGTGTGGAAGTATTTCACCAGAAATGCGGACAACAGGTGTCAAGCCGTGTGTTCCCTTTGTCAAGCTGTAATAAGTAGGGGTAAGGACGTTAACCACCTCGGAACATCCTCCCTTATACGTCACCTGCAGCGCATTCATAATAAGTCAGTGACAAGTTCAAAAACTTGGGCCGACAGCGGAAGCAGTCCACTGACCAGTAAATCCCTTCCTCTTGTAACCAAGCTCACGCAAACCACCCCACCAACTCCCTCAGTGTCAATTTCCTCCTTCCCCAGGAATGCCAATAGTCCTGCAGGCCATGTCACTGGCAATTCTGACGAGTCCTCTCCTGCCTGGGATTCCTCCGATGCATCCTTGCGTGTAACGCCTACTGCTGCTGGCGCTGCTGTTGTTGCTGCTGGGAGTCGATGGTCATCCCAGAGGGGAAGTCGTAAGCCCACTTGTACTACTTCCAGTAAGCAATTGACTGTCCAACAGTCCTTTGCGAGGAAGATGAAATATCACAGCAGTCATCCTGTTGCAAAGCGGATAACTGAGTCCTTGACAACTATGTTGGTGTTAGACGTGCGTCCGGTATCCGCCGTTAGTTCACAGGGAACTAGACAATTTATTGAGGCAGTGTGCCCCCGTTACCAAATACCATCTAGGTTCCACTTCTGTAGGCAGGCGATACCGAGAATGTACACGGACGTCAGAAAAAGACTCACCAGTGTCCTAAAAAATGCAGTTGTACCCAATGTCCACTTAACCACGGACATGTGGACAAGTGGAGCAGGGCAGGGTCAGGACTATATGACTGTGACAGCCCACTGGGTAGATGTATGGACTCCCGCCGCAAGAACAGCAGCGGCGGCACCAGTAGCAGCATCTCGCAAACGCCAACTCTTTCCTAGGCAGGCTACGCTTTGTATCACCGCTTTCCAGAATACGCACACAGCTGAAAACCTCTTACGGCAACTGAGGAAGATCATCGCAGAATGGCTTACCCCAATTGGACTCTCCTGTGGATTTGTGGCATCGGACAACGCCAGCAATATTGTGTGTGCATTAAATATGGGCAAATTCCAGCACGTCCCATGTTTTGCACATACCTTGAATTTGGTGGTGCAGAATTTTTTAAAAAACGACAGGGGCGTGCAAGAGATGCTGTCGGTGGCCAGAAGAATTGCGGGACACTTTCGGCGTACAGGCACCACGTACAGAAGACTGGAGCACCACCAAAAACTACTGAACCTGCCCTGCCATCATCTGAAGCAAGAAGTGGTAACGAGGTGGAATTCAACCCTCTATATGCTTCAGAGGTTGGAGGAGCAGCAAAAGGCCATTCAAGCCTATACAATTGAGCACGATATAGGAGGTGGAATGCACCTGTCTCAAGTGCAGTGGAGAATGATTTCAACGTTGTGCAAGGTTCTGATGCCCTTTGAACTTGCCACACGTGAAGTCAGTTCAGACACTGCCAGCCTGAGTCAGGTCATTCCCCTCATCAGGCTTTTGCAGAAGAAGCTGGAGACATTGAAGGAGGAGCTAACACGGAGCGATTCCGCTAGGCATGTGGGACTTGTGGATGGAGCCCTTAATTCGCTTAACAAGGATTCACGGGTGGTCAATCTGTTGAAATCAGAGCACTACATTTTGGCCACCGTGCTCGATCCTAGATTTAAAACCTACCTTGGATCTCTCTTTCCGGCAGACACAAGTCTGCTGGGGTTGAAAGACCTGCTGGTGAGAAAATTGTCAAGTCAAGCGGAACGCGACCTGTCAACATCTCCTCCTTCACATTCTCCCGCAACTGGGGGTGCGAGGAAAAGGCTCAGAATTCCGAGCCCACCCACTGGCGGTGATGCAGGGCAGTCTGGAGCGACTGCTGATGCTGACATCTGGTCCGGACTGAAGGACCTGACAACGATTACGGACATGTCGTCTACTGTCACTGCATATGATTCTCTCAACATTGAAAGAATGGTGGAGGATTATATGAGTGACCGCATCCAAGTAGGCACGTCACACAGTCCGTACTTATACTGGCAGGAAAAAGAGGCAATTTGGAGGCCCTTGCACAAACTGGCTTTATTCTACCTAAGTTGCCCTCCCACAAGTGTGTACTCCGAAAGAGTGTTTAGTGCCGCCGCTCACCTTGTCAGCAATCAGCGTACGAGGTTACATCCAGAAAATGTGGAGAAGATGATGTTCATTAAAATGAATTATAATCAATTCCTCCGCGGAGACATTGACCAGCAGCAATTGCCTCCACAAAGTACACAGGGAGCTGAGATGGTGGATTCCAGTGGGGACGAATTGATAATCTGTGAGGAGGGGGATGTACACGGTGATATATCGGAGGATGATGATGAGGTGGACATCTTGCCTCTGTAGAGCCAGTTTGTGCAAGGAGAGATTAATTGCTTCTTTTTTGGGGGGGGTCCAAACCAACCCGTCATATCAGTCACAGTCGTGTGGCAGACCCTGTCACTGAAATGATGGGTTGGTTAAAGTGTGCATGTCCTGTTTTGTTTATACAACATAAGGGTGGGTGGGAGGGCCCAAGGACAATTCCATCTTGCACCTCTTTTTTCTTTTATTTTTCTTTGCGTCATGTGCTGTTTGGGGAGGATTTTTTGGAAGGGACATCCTGCGTGACACTGCAGTGCCACTCCTAAATGGGCCTGGTGTTTGTGTCGGCCACTAGGGTCGCTAATCTTACTCACACAGCTACCTCATTGCGCCTCTTTTTTTCTTTGCGTCATGTGCTGTTTGGGGAGGGTTTTTTGGAAGGGACATCCTGCGTGACACTGCAGTGCCACTCCTAGATGGGCCAGGTGTTTGTGTCGGCCACTAGGGTCGCTTAGCTTAGTCATCCAGCGACCTCGGTGCAAATTTTAGGACTAAAAATAATATTGTGAGGTGTGAGGTATTCAGAATAGACTGAAAATGAGTGGAAATTATGGTTTTTGAGGTTAATAATAATATGGGATCAAAATGACCCCCAAATTCTATGATTTAAGCTGTTTTTTAGGGTTTTTTGAAAAAAACACCCGAATCCAAAACACACCCGAATCCGACAAAAAAAATTCGGTGAGGTTTTGCCAAAACGCGGTCGAACCCAAAACACGGCCGCGGAACCGAACCCAAAACCAAAACACAAAACCCGAAAAATTTCAGGCGCTCATCTCTAGCTTAAAGTTGCATTTGCATATTTTCACACTTGAGTATCTGTGAGAAATCGCAGCCACACATGATCTGCCTACACCTCTGACCCAACCTGCCTTGCTGCATCCACTACAAGTGTTCTCTGGAACGGGTTCAGTATAATTTACAGGTGGCGGGATGCCGGCCGGCAAGATATCGACAATGGCATCCTGGCTTCCAGTATGGAGGCAGAAAGATGAGCGCAAAAAGTTCCCTTGCGGGCTCGCTGCGCTCACCACACTGTGGGCTCGGTGGCTCGCTGCACTTGCCACAGGTTCTATTCCCACACTGTGAAACAGACAGATCTTTCCTGTGCACCACGGACAGCGCAACCAGGTGAAAAGAAGAGGCTGCCTTGCGACTACTCAGACCCAAATAGGTGTCTCTCCACAAAACACCAAAACATAACATACAATGGAATTAAAAAATAGGGAAAGAGATGACACAGGGCGCCACAGAGTGTAATCTTAATATTACATGAAACCATACGTCCCTTGCAATACTGAATCCAATCTTAGAAATGCAGAATGTCCACCTTATTCATTGACCAGGCATGTCAGCGTGTATGCAAAGACAGAAGGGAAAAAAAACGTCATGTGCAAAAAACGTTACATTTAATAACACATAAGACGATTCACATAGGGGACTGGTTTTGACAGAACATATAATATAACCACAGCCACATTTGGATCCACAGAACAATTACCAGAAAATTTGAGCACCATAAAACAGTTCTCAAATAGGCTCTTAATCACCACGAGACCACCCGGGTATGGAAACTGGGAAATGACCTGGTCCTTGTTGTGCAGTATCCGCTGTGTGAAGCTGGTGAAAACGGCCAACGCGTTTCAACTCCTTCCTGGAGTCTTTTTCAAGGCATAATGAGCATGTAGTAACAAGTACTCTATTTAAACATGTAAATATCCAATCCTGAATCTCCTTTACGGCGGGACATCCTGTCCTAACGTCCCGACCGGACGTCTGTGTTCCTATGTTGCCATAGCAACCGCTCGTCATCTCCGGCGGAAGTGTGCTCACTTCCGCCATGTCCTCGCCTCCACGTGGTCTCCGCAACCGCTCGTCGCATCCGGCGGAAGTGTGTCCACCTCCGTCATGTCCTCACCTCCACGTGGTCTCTGCAGTATCCAAGGTTACTGCTCAGTCTAGAACGGAAGTTGGACGTGTACCTTCGTGGTATCGTTCTCCGGTGATTCAGTCTAGTTATTTATTGATGTTGCCAAGGAAACGTCCATAGTTCCTGGACATTGGCATAGTGTCCATCAGTCCAAAATACACACCACAAATAACTACAATAAAGAAAAAACGTGTTTCAAGAAAAACACAAATACATTATAAAACCGTTTAGTAAAAGACCGTTAAAACGTTAAAAAAAACATTACAACTCATCATTCTTAAGAAAACATGAAAAAAGGAAAAAAAGGGGGATGGGGGTGGAGCTTATGACCCGTACAACAACAGAAAGGAAAAGAGAACCCGTGCAGCAACAAGGAATTGGATTTCAAATAAACCATTTAAGTTCGAAATCCTTGTTTAGACCCATGGGGTGTAATGTGTTACATTCATAAATTAATTGCATCTCTTTTCTTGCTAACATCGTTGCACTATCCCTCTGACGCTGACTGCATTTAACCACCTTTATTGCTGCAAATCTGATAATTCCTCTTGTGGAGCTCTCGTGTTGTAGCTTAAAGTGGTTTGACAGTGCATGGGTCTCGAGACCCTTCCTAATGTTTCTGCAGTGCTCGCTGAGGCGAGTTTTCAACGGTCTGGTAGTGCGACCGATATAAAAGAGATTGCACCTACATTGAATGAAGTACACTACATTTTTCACGTTACATGTAATGAAATTCAGAATCTTAATGGTTCTCCCGTTGATGCATATGGATTCCAACTTCTTGGACCCATCACTCGGGATTTCCCTGCACCCTAAACAGGTTCCACAACGGTGAAAACCCTGTGTTAAGATCCTTGTTTCCCGTTTTTTTGGGGGGAGATAACTATTGACCAAAGCTTTCTTTAGATTTGGTGCCTTTTTGTATATAAATTTAGGACGATCGGGTATTGACTTCCCTATAATGGGGTCCTTTTTTAAAATGTCCCAGTTCTGTCTGACTGATTTTTCCAATAGTCTATATTGGGAGTTAAAACTTGTGATGAACGCCCACTCAAACTTTTCCGTATTTGATTGTTTAGGGGGTTTTCCTTCCAAAAGGGCCATCCTGTCGATCTTATCCACCTCTTGTATTGCATTAGTAACTTTCTCCCGTCTATACCCACATTTTTCAAATCTCTTCTTCAGGTCATGTGCTTGGTTTTGGTAAGTTTCTTGTGTTGTACAATTCCTTTTTAGGCGCTTCAATTGACCATAAGGAATAGTGTCTAACCAGTTTGAGTGGTGACAGCTATTCGCATGGATATACGTTAAAGAGTCCGTTTCTTTTGTATATGTTTTTGTGTACAGAGAGTTATTCTCTATGTAGATGGTTAGATCCAAAAAGTTCACTGATTTTTTGTCTATGGTGAACGTGAGCTCTATGTGCAAGGGGTTCCTATTTAGATAGGAACAGAAAGATTCCAAGGAGAGTATGTCGCCATACTCTCCTTGGAATCTTTCTGTTCCTATCTAAATAGGAATCCCTTGCACATAGAGCTCACGTTCACGATAGACAAAAAAATCAGTGAACTTTTTGGATCTAACCATCTACATAGAGAATAACTCTCTGTACACAAAAACGTATACAAAAGAAACGGACTCTTTAACGTATATCCATGCGAATAGCTGTCACCACTCAAACTGGTTAGACACTATTCCTTATGGTCAATTGAAGCGCCTAAAAAGGAATTGTACAACACAAGAAACTTACCAAAACCAAGCACATGACCTGAAGAAGAGATTTGAAAAAAGTGGGTATAGACGGGAGAAAGTTACTAATGCAATACAAGAGGTGGATAAGATCGACAGGATGGCCCTTTTAGAAGGAAAACCCCCTAAACAATCAAATACGGAAAAGTTCGAGTGGGCGTTCATCACAAGTTTTAACTCTCAATATAGACTATTGGAAAAATCAGTCAGACAGAACTGGGACATTTTAAAAAAGGACCCCATTATAGGGAAGTCAATACCCGATCGTCCTAAATTTATATACAAAAAGGCACCAAATCTAAAGAAAGCTTTGGTCAATAGTTATCTCCCCCCAAAAAAACGGGAAACAAGGATCTTAACACAGGGTTTTCACCGTTGTGGAACCTGTTTAGGGTGCAGGGAAATCCCGAGTGATGGGTCCAAGAAGTTGGAATCCATATGCATCAACGGGAGAACCATTAAGATTCTGGATTTCATTACATGTAACGTGAAAAATGTAGTGTACTTCATTCAATGTAGGTGCAATCTCTTTTATATCGGTCGCACTACCAGACCGTTGAAAACTCGCCTCAGCGAGCACTGCAGAAACATTAGGAAGGGTCTCGAGACCCATGCACTGTCAAACCACTTTAAGCTACAACACGAGAGCTCCACAAGAGGAATTATCAGATTTGCAGCAATAAAGGTGGTTAAATGCAGTCAGCGTCAGAGGGATAGTGCAACGATGTTAGCAAGAAAAGAGATGCAATTAATTTATGAATGTAACACATTACACCCCATGGGTCTAAACAAGGATTTCGAACTTAAATGGTTTATTTGAAATCCAATTCCTTGTTGCTGCACGGGTTCTCTTTTCCTTTCTGTTGTTGTACGGGTCATAAGCTCCACCCCCATCCCCCTTTTTTTCCTTTTTTCATGTTTTCTTAAGAATGATGAGTTGTAATGTTTTTTTTAACGTTTTAACGGTCTTTTACTAAACGGTTTTATAATGTATTTGTGTTTTTCTTGAAACACGTTTTTTCTTTATTGTAGTTATTTGTGGTGTGTATTTTGGACTGATGGACACTATGCCAATGTCCAGGAACTATGGACGTTTCCTTGGCAACATCAATAAATAACTAGACTGAATCACCGGAGAACGATACCACGAAGGTACACGTTCAACTTCCGTTCTAGACTGAGCAGTAACCTTGGATACTGCAGACACCACGTGGAGGTGAGGACATGACGGAGGTGGACACACTTCCGCCGGATGCGACGAGCGGTTGCGGAGACCACGTGGAGGCGAGGACACGGCGGAAGTGAGCACACTTCCGCCGGAGATGACGAGCGGTTGCCATGGCAACATAGGAACACAGACGTCCGGTCGGGACGTTAGGACAGGATGTCCCGCCGTAAAGGAGATTCAGGATTGGATATTTACATGTTTAAATAGAGTACTTGTTACTACATGCTCATTATGCCTTGAAAAAGACTCCAGGAAGGAGTTGAAACGCGTTGGCCATTTTCACCAGCTTCACACAGCGGATACTGCACAACAAGGACCAGGTAATTTCCCAGTTTCCATACCCGGGTGGTCTCGTGGTGATTAAGAGCCTATTTGAGAACTGTTTTATGGTGCTCAAATTTTCTGGTAATTGTTCTGTGGATCCAAATGTGGCTGTGGTTATATTATATGTTCTGTCAAAACCAGTCCCCTATGTGAATCGTCTTATGTGTTATTAAATGTAACGATTTTTGCACATGACGTTTTTTTTCCCTTCTGTCTTTGCATACACGCTGACATGCCTGGTCAATGAATAAGGTGGACATTCTGCATTTCTAAGATTGGATTCAGTATTGCAAGGGACGTATGGTTTCATGTAATATTAAGATTACACTCTGTGGCACCCTGTGTCATCTCTTTCCCTATTTTCTATTCCCACACTATGGGTGTCATGGACACCCACGAGTGGGAATAGTCCTGTTTGGCTGGTATTCCGGCTGCCGGCATTCCCAGCTGTTGGGATTCTGTTGTCATTATCCCGACAGCCAGCAAATTGCCTGTCTCTCCTCTGGGACCTCATAGGTGGTAGAGAATTCAAGACCTTTGGGAAAAAGTCCTTTACATGCAACATGCTGTTATCTCATATAAATAAATCCCACAAAATAAAATGTTATTTCTATACTCCAGTGCAATAATAGGTTCATGAAGAAATGCCCTCAATAATCCCAACAATTTTCACTGACTAGTGCAAACTTTTGCACTTTGACAGATCCCCAACATATTCCTAAAATATATGTGCAGAGCCGGCCCTAATCAATATGATACCCTAGACAAGATTTTGGCTGGTGCCCCCTAGCACCACTGCTAGTTCCGCCTCTGACCCTGCACCCCTTTCCCATCACCATCACCCCTCAGTCATAGCAGTTTTAATTTTGGTGATCCTACCCCCTATATTTTAAATAGGAACAGTGAGCACTTTCAGTGCACAGCCCAAAAAGGGGCGTGTTCTTTTGGGAAGGGGCATGGCCACACAATAGTACCCCTAATTTAATTTACGCCACACAGTAGTGCAACTTTATTCACATATCATGCAATAGTGTCCCTTCTTCACGTTACATCACCCAGTAGTACCACTTTAACTTATATACATTACTAATCACAGTAGTGCTCGTTATTCACATTACATCACACTGAATTGCCCCTTTTTCACATTACACCACACCATATTGCTCTTTATTAGATCACACAGTAGTTCCCTTTCTATACGTTACGCCACACAGTAGAGAACCTAATACACATAATGCCACACATTAGTAATGCCTTTATACACATACCACACAGTAATGCCCTCACACATATGACACACATTATTAATGTCCTTATAAACATAATGCACCTTACACATTATGCCAACCTTTATTAATGCCCTTATACACATAATGACACACATAATGCCCCTTACACATATGTCACACATTATTAATGCATTTATACACATGACACACATAATGCCCCTTACACATATGCCGAACACTATTACACAATGAACTTACCCACACACAGCCGCTAACACTGTGACCTCTGCCTCTGCTTGAATACAGATGTGTCCTCATACATCTTGCCTCAATATGTCATGCAGCTTCTGTCCAGCTCTGCTAACATTGGGCACCTTTTTTTTTTGCAGAAAATGCATCTTATTTTCATTTATATATGACTAGGATGCACAAGCAGCTTCTGCTGATTAAAATGATATTCGGCATGCCTATATTCTGTGTGTGACTGTGGCTGTATTTGCATACGACATGCTACGTTATAGTGATTTCCAGGAATACACTGTAACGTAGCATTTCATATGCAGATACAGCCTCAGTCACACACAGAATATAGGCATGCTGCATATCATTTTAATCAACAGAATCTGGTGGGGCCCTATGCATTCCATTTGCCTAGTTTGCCTATGCCTAGGGCTGTCTCTGTCCATGTGCTTCTTAAAATAAGCTGCACTTACACAAACGTAGGCGCATGACATTGCAAAATAACATTTTCACTGCAGTTTTGCACTTTTTGGTTTGTAAATAATCATATTGAGAGATCTTAAGAATATATATTTTCATGTTTTCTGGGGGCTTTTTTTTGCACTTTTCTATTTTCATTTATCATTTTGGAGATTTCATTTGAATGTTGTCCTTAAAGATGATGTAAACTGAACCACTTGCCCCTGGTCTACAAACACAGACACTGACAAAGTAACATAATCACTGGAGTAGTAAGCTAGGTTAACTATAAGAATGTTCCTACTAGGTGCATAAATTCCTCTTTACACTCCTGTAAGGCTTGAGTCAACAACCAAGTAAAAGAGAGGAACTGGATCATAGGAAAGTCTATCTGAATTCAAATCGGTTTCTTCACCAATGATGCACAATTTAATAGCACAGTCATTTTAAACAAGTGAGAAGCCACAAATATCTTTCACATCAATGGGGTATATTTACTAAGCTCCCGATTTTGACCGAGATGCCGTTTTTTCTTCAAAGTGTCATCTCGGTTAATCTCGGTCAT
Source organism: Pseudophryne corroboree (assembly GCF_028390025.1). Taxonomy (NCBI): domain Eukaryota; kingdom Metazoa; phylum Chordata; class Amphibia; order Anura; family Myobatrachidae; genus Pseudophryne; species Pseudophryne corroboree. Next base: position 519,074,114 of record NC_086445.1, read on the forward strand.
TTACTAAACACTAATCACGGCAGTGATGAGGGCATTCGTAATTTTTTGCTAGTTCAGGTAAAAAATTACGAATGAATACACCATCGGTCAAAACGCGGCTGTTTAAGTATGAATCTCGGTCATTTACTAAGAAGTGCAAAGCAAAAAAAGAACAAACACTGCCGTGAAAAATTACAACTCGTAAAAAAGTGCTAAAAAAAAACAGAACTTTTTTTTTTATTCGTGTTTGGATAGGCATGCACGGATCCATGAGATCCGTGCATGTATATCAGTGGGAAGGGGTGGGAAAGTGCTTATTTTTTAAAAAAAAATTGCGTGGGGTCCCCCCTCCTAAGCATAACCAGCCTCGGGCTCTTTGAGCCGATCCTGGTTGCAGAAATATGGTGAAAAAAATGACAGGGGTTCCCCCATATTTAAGCAACCAGCATCGGGCTCTGCGCCTGGTCCTGGTCCCAAAAATACGGGGGACAAAAAGAGTAGGGGTCCCCCGTATTTTTAAAACCAGCACCGGGCTCCACTAGCTGGACAGATAATGCCACAGCCGGGGGTCACTTTTATATAGTGCCCTGCGGCCGTGGCATCAAAAATCCAACTAGTCACCCCTGGCCGGGGTACCCTGGGGGAGTGGGGACCCCTTCAATCAAGGGGTCCCCCCCCCAGCCACCCAAGGGCCAGGGGTGAAGCCCGAGGCTGTCCCCCCCATCCAATGGGCTGCGGATGGGAGGGCTGATAGCCTTTGTTGTAAAATAAAAGATATTGTTTTTAGTAGCAGTACTACAAGTCCCAGCAAGCCTCCCCCGCATGCTGGTACTTGGAGAACCACAAGTACCAGCATGCGGCGGAAAAACGGGCCCGCTGGTACCTGTAGTACTACCACTAAAAAAATACCCAAAAAAACACAAGACACACACACCGTGAAAGTATAATTTTATTACATACATACACACATACATACATACTTACCTTATGTTCCCACGCAGGTCGGTCCTCTTCTCCAGTAGAATCCAAGGGGTACCTGTTGAATAAATTCTACTCACCAGATCCAGTGGTCCAGGCTCCTCGGCAAATCCAGGGATAATCCACGTACTTGAATAAAACAAAAAAACGGTTGCCCGACCACGAACTGAAAGGTGACCCATGTTTGCACATGGGTCACCTTCCCACGAATGCCAGAAACCCACTTTGCCTTCTGGCTAAGTGGGTTTCTTCAGCCAATCAGGGAGTGCCACGTTGTAGCACTCTCCTGATCAGCTGTGTGCTCCTGTCCTCACTGACAGGCGGCACACGGCAGTGTTACAATGTAGCGCCTATGCGCTACATTGTAACCAATGATGGGAACTTTCTGCCCTGCGGTTGACCTAAAGTGACGTCACCGCTGAGCAGAAAGTTCCCATCATTGGTTACAATGTAGCGCATAGGCGCTACATTGTAACACTGCCGTGTGCCGCCTGTCAGTGAGGACAGCAGCACACAGCTGATCAGGAGGGTGCTACAACGTGGCACTCCCTGATTGGCTGAAGAAACCCACTTAGCCAGAAGGCAAAGTGGGTTTCTGGCATTCGTGGGAAGGTGACCCATGTGCAAACATGGGTCACCTTTCAGTTCGTGGTCGGGCAACCGTTTTTTTGTTTTATTCAAGTACGTGGATTATCCCTGGATTTGCCGAGGAGCCTGGACCCCTGGATCTCGTGAGTAGAATTTATTCAACAGGTAGCCCTTGGATTCTACTGGAGAAGAGGACCGACCTGCGTGAGAACATAAGGTAAGTATGTATGTATGTGTGTATGTATGTAATAAAATTATACTTTCACGGTGTGTGTGTCTTGTGTTTTTTTGGGTATTTTTTTAGTGGTAGTACTACAGGTACCAGCGGGCCCGTTTTTCCGCCGCATGCTGGTACTTGTGGTTCTCCAAGTACCAGCATGCGGGGGAGGCTTGCTGGGACTTGTAGTACTGCTACTAAAAACAATATCTTTTATTTTACAACAAAGGCTATCAGCCCTCCCATCCGCAGCCCATTGGATGGGGGGGGACAGCCTCGGGCTTCACCCCTGGCCCTTGGGTGGCTGGGGGGGGGGGACCCCTTGATTGAAGGGGTCCCCACTCCCCCAGGGTACCCCGGCCAGGGGTGACTAGTTGGATTTTTGATGCCACGGCCGCAGGGCACTATATAAAAGTGACCCCCGGCTGTGGCATTATCTGTCCAGCTAGTGGAGCCCGGTGCTGGTTTTAAAAATACGGGGGACCCCTACTCTTTTTGTCCCCCGTATTTTTGGGACCAGGACCAGGCGCAGAGCCCGATGCTGGTTGCTTAAATATGGGGGAACCCCTGTCATTTTTTCCCCCATATTTCTGCAACCAGGATCGGCTCAAAGAGCCCGAGGCTGGTTATGCTTAGGAGGGGGGACCCCACGCATTTTTTTTGGGGATTTTACATTGTTTAATTAAAAAAAAAAAAAAAAAAGAACCCCAGCACGGATCACACAGATCCGGCCGAGATTGATTGTAAAAAAAAAAAGGCAGTGTTTTGCTAATCACTGCCGTAAAATTAGGTAAAAAAAAAACGAATGACATCGACATCGGAAGAAAAGAAAAACACGAATACGACAGCTTAGTAAATCCATCGTAATAAATTCAAAAAGTTGCAGTTTTACACTGTCGATGTCATTCGTGATTGAACTTTGACCTATTTTCGGGAATTACGAATGTTAGTAAATGTACCCCAATGTGTAGCTAATAAAAAAGTTGCAGTAAATTTGGTGTTAGCTGTGATAAACTAACCAGCTTATTATACATAATACCCATGCTAGACCCTTATTTTATAGGAAGACATGACATGACTCCTGCAGCACGGGGTACTGAAGGCTCAGAGAAGACAGCGCAGAGCGCTCTCCCCCAACAGTTTCTAGGGTACTGTACGGTTCATGTAGCAAGATATCAAGATACAACAGATCTGGACACCACACAATTGATATTAAAACACAGGTAGGCCTATACAACTTTTTTTGGTCCAGGGGCCACGTAGAGATTGGACTCTTAAAGATATTGCAAAAAATATTAACTTATTAAAAATGTAAAACTAGTAGACTCTTCTACAGGAAATCTGTTTACAGTTGTGTCATGTGTCTTAAAATTATGAAAGTCCTTGCAAATATAAACCCCCCTCCTCTCTCAATTCACCTCTCCAAATTTCAAGCGATAAAATCAACTGACAAAACTGTATATTATTAATTTATTATTATAGAGATGTGCGGCGGGCACGTTTCGTGTTTTGTGCTTTGGTTTTGGTTCTAATTCCCCGCTCGTGTTTTGGTTTTGGATTGGTTTTGCCAAAACCACCCTTTCATGTTTTGGTTTTAGATCTGGATGATTTAAAAAAAACACATAAAAATGGCTAAAATCACAGAATTTGGGGGTAATCTTGATCCTACGGTATTATTAACCGCAATAACATTAATTTCCACTCATTTCCAGTCTATTCTGAACACCTCACAATATAGATATATACGGCAGTATCACTGGCATTATATGGCAGTACCACTGGACATATACAGGAGTATCACTGGAATTATATGGTAGTATCACTGGACTTATATGGCAGTACCACTGGACATATACGGCAGTATCACTGGACTGGACCTGTACGCCAGTACCACTGGAATTATACAGCAGGATCACTGGACTTATACGCCAGTACCAGAGCTGTAACTAGGTGTGTGCCGATGGTGCCTTGCCCACAGCGCAAATGCACTGAGGGTGCGCCATCGAGCATCACACCCGCACGGCCGCAGATTCACTGTTTTAGGCGGCGCCGCCTATGTCCCGCTGACGGCGGTGCCGCCTGCGCCCTGCTTAAGCCGCTGTCGCCCGCTCGACTGTGTCCTGCTGCTGAAGCCACCGCCCGCCTGCCTGTGTCCTGCTGCTGAAGCCACCCGCCAGCCTGCCTGTGACCTGCTGAAGCCGCCGCCCGCGCACCTGTGTCCCGCTGAAGTCGCCACCCGCCCACCTGTGTCCAGCTTAAGCCGCTGCTGAGGTCCCGGCAGCGCTGCCACTGAGTTCTCTGCCTGTGAAGTGGACAGTCTGTCAGGAGGAGTCAGGAGCCGGCAACAGCGCTGGAAGAATGTAGACATCACGTAAGTGCCTACACAGACACTACACTGTACTATACTACAGTACACTATACTATACTACACTACACTATACTATAGTACACTACACTACACTACACTACAGTATATTACACTACACTCCACTACACCACAGTACACTTCACTACACTTCACTACACTTCACTCTAAGGGTGCGGGTGTAAGGGGGAATCTGCCTGCCGTACTGTGTTAAAGGGGGACTCTGCCTGCCGTAACGTGTAAAAGGGAGACTCTGCCTGCCGTAATGTGTAAAAGGGGGACTCTGCCTGCCGTAACGTGTAAAATAGGGGACACTGTCTGCCGTAATGTGTAAAAAGGTGGGCGCTGTCTGCCGTAATGTGTAAAAAAGGGGACGCTGCTTGCCGTAATGTGTAAAAAGGGGACGCTGTCTGCCGTAATGTGTAAAAAAGGGGACGCTGTCTGCCGTAATATGTAAAAAGGGGGACGCTGTCTGCCGTAATGTGTAAAAAGGGGGACGCTGTCTGCCGTAATGTGTAAAAAGGGGACTCTGTCTGCCGCAATGTGTAAAAAGGAGGCGATGTCTGCCGTAATGTGTAAAAAGGGATGCTGTCTGCCGCAATGTATAAAAAGGGGGACTGTCTGCCGTTACATGAAAAAGGGGCTCTACCTGGTGTAGTGGCGCTACTGTGCAGCGTAATTTGAATAATGTAGACTACTGTGCACCATTATATGAACTGGTATTATTTTGTGGCCACACCCCTTTCCCGTGAAGCCACGCCCCTATATATTTTTTGCGCACTGCCGTCCGGTTTACGTTAAGAGGGGGGCGCCGATGCCGTTTCTTGCACACAGCGCTAAAATGTCTAGTTATGGCACTGGCCAGTACCACTGAAATTATATGGCAGGATCACTGGAATTATATGGCAGGATCACTGGATTTATATGCCAGTACCACTGGAATTATATGGCAGGATCATTGGAATTATACGGCAGTACCACTGGATTTATATGGCAGTACCACTGGACATATACGGCAGTATCACTGGACTGGACCTATACGACAGTACCACTAGAATTATACGGCAGGATCACTGGATTTATACGCCAGTACCACTGGAATTATACGGCAGGATCACTGTAATTATACGGCAGGATCACTGGACATATACGCCAATACCACTGTAATTATACGGTAGGATCACTGGAATTATACGGCAGTACCACTGGACTTATACGGCAGTATCACTGGACTGGACTTATACGCCAGTACCACTGTAATTATACGGCAGGATCACTGGAATTATACGGCAGGATCACTGAATTTATACGGCAGGATCACTGGATTTATACGGCAGTACCGCTGGACATATACGACAGTATCAATGGACATATACGGCAGTATCACTGGACATATACAGCAGCACAGGGACACCACTACTGAACTGATGCAGGATAACACAGCACCACTGCAATGGACTGAACTTATACAGCAGCACTGGACATATGGCAGCAGAGGACACCACCACTGTGACTGGACTGATGCAGCACAATACACCACCATTGAACTGATGCAGCACAACACAGCACCACTGGACTGGACTGGACTGTATTATTATTATTATTATTATTATTATTATACAGCAGCACTGGACATATGGCAGCAGAGGATACCACTGTGACTGGACTGATTCAGCACAATACACCACCATTGAACTGATGCAGCACAACACAGCACCACTGGACTGGACTTTATTATTATTATTATTATTATTATTATCAGTTTCTTATATAGCGCAGCATATTCGTTGCACTTTACAATTAGAACAACATTTATAAAACAAAACTGGGCAAAGACACAGACAGACATAGAGGTAGGAAGGCCCTGCTTGCAAGCTTACAATCTATAGGGAAATAGGCATTGATACACAAGGATAGATGCTACCTGTCGCATAATGGTCCACCAGATTGCTAGGTTCTTAATGGGTTGTATGATATAACTTATACAGCAGCACTGGATATATGGCAGCAGAGGACACCACCACTGTGACTGGACTGATGCAGCACAAGACATCACCCCTGGACTGATGCAGCACAACACAGCACCACTGGACTGGACTTATACAGCCGCACTGGACATATGGCAGCAGAGGACACAACCACTGTGACTGGACTGATGCAGCACAAGACACCACCACTGGACTGATGCAGCACAACACAGCACCACTGGACTGGACTTATACAGCCGCACTGGACATATGGCAGCAGAGGACACAACCACTGTGACTGGACTGATGCAGCACAAGACACTAACACTGAACTGATGCAGGACACTGAGGACGGAGACACGTCCTCTTTCTACACTCTCTCGAATGCCAGAGTGAAAATGGCGGCGACGCTCGGCTCCTCATATAGAATCCAAACCCCACGAGAATCCGACAATGGGATGATGACGTTTTGCCTCGTTCTGGTTTCTGAGTCAGGCGGGAAAACCCGAGCATGACTCAGATCCGGGCTCGTGACATGAAGTTCGGGGGGGTTTCGATTCTCTGAGAACCGAACCCGCTCATCTCTAATTATTAATGGTGGCTTTTATGAGATTCTTTTTTTTAAGAATGTATTGCTTTCTGAGGCAACATAGAAAGTAGAATGAGCACCAGGAAAGGACTGTGTCCTAAAGACCTAGGGACTATACTGTTTATATGAGAAGAGAGTTGTCAACAGTATCAAATGCAGCAGAGAGAATATGAAATGAGTAGTGGTGTGTAGGCTTACCAGTGATTAAATTATTCACTACCTGAGTCAGTGCTGTCTCTGTGGAGTGTTGGGAATAATAGCCTGATCTGAAGTGAGTGTAATATGTTGTGCGAGTCAAAGTGTGTGAGGTGAGTGTAGGCAAGTCTCTCATGTAGCTTGGGTGGGCATGGAAGCTGATGGGACAGTCATTTGAGAGAGAGTTACTGTAGGGTCAGATTTGTTTTTTCAGGTTGCTTTCTTCAAAATACACCTCTTCTTCACTTTCTCCTTCAGTTGGAGTACTGCAAGGCTTAGTCCTTGGTCAGAGGCTTAGTCCTTGGTCATCTGCTTATCTCAATCTCTATTACATCTCGTACCACACTTATTAGCTCTTTCAGATTTCAGTATCATCTGTATGCCAATAATACTCAAATCTACCTATGTTCTCCAGATTTGGCACCATGTTTGTTGGTCTGCGGTACTTTTTTTTTTTAAAGATATATTTATTGAGATTTTTCAACATTAATAGAACAAAATAGTTGAAAACATAGTGGTATGCAGATCGAAAGTTTTTCAGAGAGAATATTCATACAATACAATGACTATATCAACGGACAATATATTGCAAACTCCAGAGTAACGGGGTAGTTGGACTTAATAATACGAAGCAGCATGTGATGAAGTCCAGTTCAGTTCAGGTCAGGTTCAGTCATTTATGATAGAAATCATTACAGATAGAAATAGGGCACTCGCATGGAGTTATAGTCCAATGAATTATTAAACAGGAAACATATATAGTATATTAAATCAGAGTTAGAGTCATTCACAAATAAAGTGTAGGTAGAGAGATAAAGGCCTACTTCACTGAAAAGTGTCAATAAAAGGCATAGATACAACAAAACATAAGCTGAACAAACAGAAATAAAAGATATAGTGGTATAAGGGTAGGATGGGGGGAGACAGAGGGATAAAACAATAGGGAGGGAGGTATAGAGAGAAGGGAGTGGGGGAGGGAGGGAAAGGGAGTAGAGGCTAGCCAAAGATCCACCTCTATATGGGAATTTTCATGCTAACTAATTGTACATATGAGGATATAAATTATGCAACAGGTGGGCTACCGTAATGAAATTTGACTTTGAATAGATGTTTGGTAGGAAAGTTTATCACAATTAATACTTTTCGGTATATTTGTTTTTATGGAGGGGTCTAAGGCATCAGTATAGACACACCACTTGGTAAAGAATTTACATGAGCCAATATCAGGATTCAACACAAAGTTTTCTGATCAAAGTAGAATAATTGAAGTAGTTTTTGTTTCACTTCGGACAAAGAGGGAGCAGATAGTTTCATCCAATGTATTACAATGCATTATTTACCCAGCGTTAGCAAAGTAATAAGTAGGGGAAGTATAACCTGTTTGTTAGGTAGTAAAGACCAGTTTTAAAATTCAAACATAGACAGGCCAAAGGGTCCGAATGTAATTTGAGTGAAAACAATTGATTAATATAAGCTAAAAGTTTGGCCCAGAAGTGCTTGACCTTTCTGCATTCCCACAAGCAATGTATGAACGAAGCTGATGTTATACTACATTTAATGCAATTACCTGATTCTGTTGGATTCATGTGTTTACGTTGTTGAGGAGTAAAGTATGCCCTGTGGATGGTGCGAAGGTGAACCTCTTGTAAATAAGAGGTGTCAGATTGTGTTTGGGCTGTGTCCCCGGAGGGGGCGCTAGTGGGTCAGTGGAGGTAGATGGGAGAAAACGAGGAGGCTGGATAACGTTCCTGCGCATGAGCGCAAATGATATTTATTAGCAGATGATTATAACAGAGTGGTAGCAGAAATAATAATAACAGATGATAAAGTCAATCACTCAGCATAATAACTGAAAGTCTATGGCACTGGATGACAGATGACTTGAGGAAATAATAACCGGTAATATAATAAACAGAAGAACGGGTGCTTGTGAAATGGTTCTGGTTTGGAAACCAGTGCAGGTTTTAAAACAGGAAACTTTAGGCAGCAAGATGTAGAATGGCAAACCTGAGCAGAGGCAGGAGTCTGACTTCACAGTGCAGGTGATGAGGCACTGGCAGCAGCAAGCTGTATCACAGGTGGAGGAATGAAACACACCTGGAGTCAGTCTTCAACTGCAGGCTGAAGCACACAAGGTGGTGATGAGTGTGAAGCCTTATTTGCAGGTTGCAGGTATTGCTGGGCCTTGAAGTTCCACGGAGCTGTGCAGAGTAACCAGGAGTACAAGTTCTTAAGCAGAGAACCAGGAACACAGGAGAAACAGGAACAGATCCTTTCACATGGGTCGCTGGAGAGACACAAAGTCCAGGATGCCTGCAGACTGATCCTGCAGTCTCTTATGTACCCCATGGTGCACAGGGATTGGATGAGTGAAGGAAAGTGGGTGCGGCCAAGCACCGGATTGGCCGCAGTATACTGGCTGTTTACAGACTGTCATGGCGGCGCCCACGCTGCGGCCTAGCAGGGACGCGGCGCGCTACATGCCCGCTGTCTCAGGAGTGTTCCCAGGCCCTTGATGATGTCCCATGGCAGGGGCATAGGTGACAGGTGACCGCAGGGAGCCAGGACGGAGTCCGCAGCGGCGGACGGATGTCAGCCTGGTAAGTCGATTCCTGACAAGAGGAATGTAGGTTCTTAAGGGATTTCTCACAGGGATAAGTTATCTCTGCAATATTCACTAAAGTAGGCAAATCAGTTTTCCATTTGTTGAATAGGATATCCCATTGTGGTGAAGTTGAAGTTGAGAGAAGTATAGAATAAATGGATTTCAATGAAAAAGGTCAAGTTTGAAGGATTTTGACTTGAGTAGAATATCTATAGCTTTCGATGCCGGAGTAACTGTTGAGGATATATTTGGTTGAGATGGGGTTTAGAGCGTTATAATAATGTTGCACCTGAAAATACATGAGCATGTTATGTTTGGGAACATCAAATTTAAGGCATAAATCTGAAAATGGGATTAGGCCTCCTTCTGGGTCATAGATTTTGGCAAAAGAATCTATACCTTTAATTTTCCATAGAAAGTGTGAAGCGTAATTTAATGATGGAGTTAAGGCTAGGTTGCCCCACAAGGGGATATATATGGAGAAATAGGAGTTTCTCTGGCATTTTTTGTTACGTGTCATCCAGGCTGTATAAGTATCTTTAAAGAGTATATGTTTGTTGATATTAGGTGGTATTAGGGAAGGTTGCATATGAAGTAAAGCGCTAGGCGCAAAGGGGGAGAAAACAGCTATTTCTAGTGTTGAGTCAGTATAGGTACTATTATTTAAAAGCCAATCCAAAATGTAGCGGAAGTGCGCCACTATAGTATATGAATCAGGACAGCATCGAAACCTCCTTCTGTTCTAGAAGATTTAAGTTTTTGTCTAGCAATGCGTGGTCTTTTATTTTGCCATAGAAATTTCAAGAAGAGAGCGTCTAGTTTTTGTAAATCTGCAGCCGTGAGAGAGATTGCCAACATTTGAATATAATAGAACATTTTTGAGAAATAATATCTTAATCACTGCGAGTCTTCCCAATAGTAACAGGGGGAGGTCTTTCCATGACTCCAATTTTACTGCAAATTTTTAAATAGCATGTGAAAAATGTATTTTGTATAATTGGAGAGGTTTGCACAAATATGTACACCTAGATATTTAAAATGTGTAGTGGTTAGTTTAAAAGATGGCAGGCCAGGAGTTGACAATAGGAAAGGGGGAGTGTTACCTAGTAAAAGAATTTCTGATTTGGCAATATTTATTTTGTAACCGGTGATGAGTCCAAATGAGTTGATAAGATTCATAAGGGCAGGAAGGGATTGTTCTGGCTGTGATATGAGTAACAGTGTGTCATCGGCAAAAAGTGCAATTTTCAGTTCTGCTGTACCTAAGGTAATGCCCTTCATCAATGGGGAATTTCGAATGGCAATGGCAAGGGGTTCGATGGCTATATCAAATAAGAGGGGGGAAAGGGGGCATCCTTACCGTGTACCTTGTCCTAGAGGAAAAGGAAGAGATAGGTGACCATTACATGCAACTTGGGAGGATGGGGAGGAGTATACGGTGCGTATAATAGAGATAACATTTTTTGGGAATCCAAATTTTTCACGGTGTGAAAGAGATGTGGCCAAAGTAATAAGGTCAAAGGCCTTTTTGCGCCAAGTGTTGAAATTAAATTAGACTGGGAAGAGGAAGACATGATAGAAAAGAGGTATGATGGATGACCGATAGGACCTTCCTAATGTTCACCACTGAATGTCTTCCTGCTACAAAGCCGGTTTGGTCCTTGTGTATGATCAGTGGTAGAATTGCTTTTAGACGATCAGTTACATTTTAGTGAAGAGTTTGTAGTCTACATTTAATAAAGATATTGGTCTGTAAGAGCCTGGAAGCGATAAGTCCCTGTCTGGTTTTGGAAGAACTTTTATTATTGCAGTAGCAAAGTGATCAGGTAAGGTCCCACCGGTCATTATGTAATTATAAAACGCTTGTAGGGATTAACAAATTTTTGGGCACATTAATTTATAAAATTCATTTGAATAGCCATCTGGGCCTGGGGTTTTGGCACATTTAAGGTGTTTGATAGCGTTTGATATTTCATCAATAGTTATTGGAGCTGTTAGAGCTTGAGTGAGCTCTTCCGGAACTTGGGGTAACAAGAGATTTTTAAAAAAATGCTGTGTATTAAGAGGGGGTGTAGAGTCTGGGGTGTCACTAAAGGTGTCAAGGGAGGATGAAGAGGGGGGAGAATATAGTGATTTATAGAAGTCACGCATTATATCGGTTACTTGACTGTTTGATGTAGAGAGTTGCCTTCTCCAGCTTAATACATCTGCCTTTTTATTATCTGTTTGCAAATGAGTAACTGTAGTTTTTAGAGAAGTTACTTCATCCATAGTGCTCTCTAAATTCCCTTCAGCAGTGGACATTCTATGAGTGAGAAGCTGTAATTGCTCAGTAATATCACTGACAGCCTTCTGGAGCAGGGGAGTCATAGTGTTTTGAATAGTGGTCACTATCTCTTCATATGTGAGAGGAGGGGAAGCGCTGATTCATACCTGAGACTGATCAGGATCATCAGAGGCAGCTGCAATGATTTTCTTGGCTGCTGGCGTACCTGCAGTAGGATCAGTGTGCGACGCCATGTTTTGCTCCACACGGGGCTTCTCTTGTCTGGGGGTGAGAGCCGGTGGGCTGTGTTTAGTTTGCGCCGTTGTGCCCAGAAACTTCTCCATGATGATGTTAGCGCTTGTTGAAGGGGCTTTGCGAGCTGTGAACAGCTACAGAGTGCACGGTAAGCGGGTAAACCAGCGGTGTGGAGGGAGCTTATGGGAGCCGCTGCTCACTCCTCCACGCCGGAACCAGAAGTTCTGGTCTGCTGTACTTAATGTCTTTCTGTCATTTCATATTAAATGTCATCTCGCCACCTCAAATTAATTTTTTTTAAACCAGAATTAATAATATTTGCACCAGCCAATAGTAGTTACCAACTTGATATCTCTATCACTATTGATATCAATCTGCCTACCTCTCAGTCTCGCTGCCTAGGTGTCATCCTTGACTTTTTCCATTTCCCACATTCAATTAGTTTCCAAATTTTGTTACATGCATCTGAAAAACATATCCAGAAGACGCCAATATCTTACATAAGACACTGCAAAAACTCTAATTCATGCAGTCATTATGTTCCGCATTGATTACTGCAATGGCCTCCTAACTGGTCTTTTACCACTAAAATCCATTGTGAATGCAGCTGCGAGACTGAATTTCCTCACTATATTTTAAGTACTAGGAAGTAGATGGCTAAAGATGTAACGATACATTGCATGCACGTACACACTGAACGATCTGCTGTATGACAGCGCAATGTATCGTTACATGCTGCATGTGACTATACTGCTGTAGAATCATCCCATCAGATGTGCTGAACGTCCTATGGGACAATTCAATGAATGATGGCCAGAAACAACAGTTCGGGGGTGCACACTATACAAAGTATACAAAATATTGTTTCCAAACTGCATGCAAACCGTAAGAATAATATGGATGTGCTACTGTGCTTCTCATATTGTTGTGACTTGCCAGTTTTCATGGTTGATTGTTTACACAGGATACAATACCGTTTTTTTTAGTGAATAGTCTCTGAATATTTACAGTAAGTCATAAACTCTTAACTGAGCAAGTCGAGGTTTTGATGACCTGACTAGTAAAACGCCATTAATGTTCATATTATAGCAAAGCTAGATATGACACATAAATACAAGGGGCAATTAATTACCTTGGGATTTAGAAAAGCTATATTGTACGGTATATAATAGGCTTTGGTCATAAGGCACATCAAGTTGAATTTCTTGAATTTATACTAGAGATGAGCGGGTTCGGTTTCTTTGAATCCGAACCCGCACGAACTTCACTTTTTTTTTCACGGGTCCGAGCGACTCGGATCTTCCCGCCTTGCTCGGTTAACCCGAGCGCGCCCGAACGTCATCATGACGCTGTCGGATTCTCGCGAGACTCGGATTCTATATAAGGAGCCGCGCGTCGCCGCCATTTTCACACGTGCATTGAGATTGATAGGGAGAGGACGTGGCTGGCGTCCTCTCCATTAGAATAGATTAGAAGAGAGAGAGAGAGATTGTGCAGACAGAGTTTACCACAGTGACCAGTGCAGTTGTTGTTAAGTTAACTTTTATTTAATATATCCGTTCTCTGCTATATCCGTTCTCTGCCTGAAAAAAACGATACACAGCAGTCACACAGTGTGACTCAGTCTGTGTGCACTCAGCTCAGCCCAGTGTGCTGCACATCAATGTATAAAAGCTTATAATAATTGTGGGGGAGACTGGGGAGCACTGCAGGTTGTTATAGCAGGAGCCAGGAGTACATAATATTATATTAATTTAAAATTAAACAGTGCACACTTTTGCTGCAGGAGTGCCACTGCCAGTGTGACTAGTGGTGACCAGTGCCTGACCACCAGTATAGTAGTATATTGTTGTATACTATCTCTTTATCAACCAGTCTATATTAGCAGCAGACACAGTACAGTGCGGTAGTTCACGGCTGTGGCTACCTCTGTGTCGGCAGTCGGCACTCGGCAGGCAGTCCGTCCATCCATAATTGTATAATTATATACCACCTAACCGTGGTATTTTTTTTTCTTTCTTTATACCTTCGTCATAGTCATACTAGTTGTTACGAGTATACTACTATCTCTTTATCAACCAGTGTACAGTGCGGTAGTTCACGGCTGTGGCTACCTCTGTGTCGGCAGTCGGCAGGCAGTCCGTCCATCCATAATTGTATTATTATAATATATACCACCTAACCGTGGTTTTTTTTTCATTCTTTATACCGTCATAGTGTCATACTAGTTGTTACGAGTATACTACTATCTCTTTATCAACCAGTGTACAGTGCGGTAGTTCACGGCTGTGGCTACCTCTGTGTCGGCAGTCGGCAGGCAGTCCGTCCATCCATAATTGTATTATAATATATACCACCTAACCGTGGTTTTTTTTTCATTCTTTATACCGTCATAGTCAGTCATACTAGTTGTTACGAGTATACTACTATCTCTTTATCAACCAGTGTACAGTGCGGTAGTTCACGGCTGTGGCTACCTCTGTGTCGGCACTCGGCAGGCAGTCCGTCCATCCATAATTGTATTACAATATATACCACCTAACCGTGGTTTTTTTATACCACCTAACCGTGGCAGTCCGTCCATAATTGTATACTAGTATCCAATCCATCCATCTCCATTGTTTACCTGAGGTGCCTTTTAGTTCTGCCTATAAAATATGGAGAACAAAAAAGTTGAGGTTCCAAAATTAGGGAAAGATCAAGATCCACTTCCACCTCGTGCTGAAGCTGCTGCCACTAGTCATGGCCGAGACGATGAAATGCCAGCAACGTCGTCTGCCAAGGCCGATGCCCAATGTCATAGTACAGAGCATGTCAAATCCAAAACACCAAATATCAGTAAAAAGCCTCTTTTTTTCTTTGCGTCATGTGCTGTTTGGGGAGGGTTTTTTGGAAGGGACATCCTGCGTGACACTGCAGTGCCTCTCCTAGATGGGCCCGGTGTTTGTGTCGGCCACTAGGGTCGCTAATCTTACTCACACAGCTACCTCATTGCGCCTCTTTTTTTCTTTGCGTCATGTGCTGTTTGGGGAGGGTTTTTTGGAAGGGACATCCTGCGTGACACTGCAGTGCCACTCCTAGATGGGCCCGGTGTTTGTGTCGGCCACTAGGGTCGCTTATCTTACTCACACAGCGACCTCGGTGCAAATTTTAGGACTAGAAATAATATTGTGAGGTGTGAGGTATTCAGAATAGACTGAAAATGAGTGTAAATTATGGTTTTTGAGGTTAATAATACTTTGGGATCAAAATGACCCCCAAATTCTATGATTTAAGCTGTTTTTTAGTGTTTTTGGAAAAAAACACCCGAATCCAAAACACACCCGAATCCGACAAAAATAATTCGGTGAGGTTTTGCCAAAACGCGTTCGAACCCAAAACACGGCCGCGGAACCGAACCCAAAACCAAAACACAAAACCCGAAAAATTTCAGGCGCTCATCTCTAATTTATACAGAATATATTGAATACCTATATCTTCCATACTAACTTAAAAATTGATTTAAAGTTAAACTATCATGGCTCTGTATGCAATTATTTTTTCTACTTAATTTATTCATATACTATTAAATAATAGTGACAGTTCATTTTGCTAACATGTATAGTATTATATCATAATTGTTTTATTATATTTAATACATAGAGTTTCAGCCACTAGAGGGAACATTTTCCTACACTAAGAAACTTACTCTTTGCTTTCTTGCTGGTGTGAAAATATTACAGTACAGTAAATGTGTTCTTCATTAGATGAGACTCCAAACATAAAATGATTATGATTTTTTCCCCGATAATCACTAATAAGGGTAAGAATTTGGGTGTGTTTTACTTTTAGCTATTATTTTGAACTTTTATTTATTTGTTGTGAATACTGGATATATTGGATGTGCTTCCTTCCAGGAGATATGGCAGTTGTTGGTCCATTATAGGTAGCTATGATATATATGTACTATAAACTATATCGAGTACGGCTGCTATAATTTGTGTAATTAATAATTAAATAATAATTGGATAAAAGACAGAAAGCTAATTGTATTCCCTAACAGTGGGGCTGAGATGGGGGGTACCACCTCTGCTGCCCCCGCCCACCAGTACCCACTCGTGCGGGGCATGCGCCCAATTTGCGGCCGCAAATAACCTTTATTTTTCATATTTTCTAAGCGGGGGTTGCATATAAAAATTACATATTTCCGTCATATACAGAGCCTGAGATGTGTTCTGGTTGGTAACATTAGCATATACATTTATGTGCATCCACCACATTACCATCCCAGCTCTGCCCCCCACCCTCCACCAATTGTGCTGTGGCTAAGGGGGGACTTCGAGCAATATCGCAATGACCCATTCTGCACCTGCACAGACCACCATCAGGTTTGCGTACAAATCCAAATAAGGTCCAGAGTCAGATACTGGGAAATGGAGTGGGGTTTTTTTCTGGTACAAAGTTGCCAAAATTGTTGCCACAAACAGTTATAACTAAACGCTACACAATGGGCCTAATTCTGAGTTGATCGCAGCAGAAAATTTGTTAGCAGTTGGGCAAAACCATGTGCACTGCAGGGGGGGGGGCAGATATAACATGTGCAGAGAGAGTTAGATTTGGGTGGGGTGTATTTAAACTGAAATCTAAATTGCAGTGTAAAAATAAAGCAGCCAGTATTTACCCTGCACAGAAACAATATAACCCACCCAAATCTAACTCTCTCTGCAAATGTTATATCTGCACCCCCTGCAGTGCACATGGTTTTGCCCAATTGCTAACAAACTTGCTGCTGCGATCAACTCAGAATTACCCCCAATGTAATAAAAACTGCAATTTTCATATCGACTGCGGCATCCCGATGTTCAGAATACCGCCAGGGGGAACGTTAGTATGTTTACCATTCCCCAATGGCCCCCTAACCATCCCTTTCAGCACCCTAAACCTACTCCACACATCCTAACTCTAATCCTCCCTGGTGGTGCCTAAACCTATCCCCACTTTCCCGCAGACTAAACCTACCCCTCCCACAGCCTAACCCTAACCCTCCCCAGGGGTGATTAATCCTAACCACCCTCCCCGCAGCGTAAACCTAAATACCCTCCCCGCAGCCTTACCCTAACCCTCCTCCCGCCGCCTAAACCTAACCTCATCCCCCGTGGCTTAGCTCTCCGGTGGCCCGGCAGTCACTCGTTTCGGGATCCCGGCTGTTGGGATTCCATTGCCGGGATTGTGATCCCAGTTGGGATGCCGGCACCTGCATTCCGAGCAGTGTCAGGACTTTTGACTGCCAGGATCCCGACCGTCAGGGTGTCTGACTGGATCCCGGTAGTATAGTAGTCTGCATTGCTGATTAACATCACTGGATCATGGGGGCATGGGCTCAATCCATCTAGGGTCCTATATGTGTGGAGTTTGTTTGCTGAATCAGACAATGGGCATGATTCATATTTATACGAAATTAATGGTTTGCATACAAATATGATGTTTGGGGTTTGCGCAAACACAAGACCTGTTCTGCACATGTGCAGAATGGGTCTTGCAGGGTCGCTTGCAGTTCCCTGTAAGCCGCAGCATGAATGGCATGCTGCGGTGTTTGGGGGGCAGAACCCAGCACTGTTCTTCAACACGGGAGAGGTTTCACCCCATTTTGAAGGCATGGCTTTTGCAAGCTGGCTGGTGCCTGTAGCCATCATAAACTGTGACCGATGGTTGCAATGGTCGCGATGGTGGTCTGAGGACGCAGCACTATCTATCTCCTACAGACACCTCCTGCAGCATTAGAATTTGAATTTACACAGAATTCACAGGCAAACACAGGATTTCCTATAATCCACAATCTCCCACTCTGCTGAATACTGGCGCAAGTGCGGGAGTATGGGGGGAGGGGTAGAAGAATCTAATTCTGATCCTGGACATTCATGTACACATTGGTCTTTTTACATACAGGTATACAACGGTATGGCATACCGCCACTTCGAGCACTGTGTAGGGCCGACGCAAAGGAGCTGAGCTCCCGGTCCCCAGCCACACAGACAAGCCCCGTCTGCAGCAGCTGCTCTGCCTACTTGTGTCGCCGGGGCACTAGGAGCTAAACTCCCGGACCTCAGTGCCCAGCACTGCTCAGGGAGCCGGTTAGCCACCCAGGACCAGGAGCCGTGGTCCCGGACTCCCAGCTGCTGCCGCCTTGTGTGCTTTGTAGCCAGGGACAGTTCTCCTGGCTTTAGTAGTCCCCCCCCCCCCCCCCGAGCCCCCCAGTTCCCCTGCGCAGCACACCAGTGTTTACCACTGGGTAGTGCTGCTGGGGCTCCCTGCATGGAACCCAGAACATGAAACTTCTGACAATGAACTTGAAACCACTGGCAATGAGCATTGAACCCAGGGCATTAAACCATTGGCAACAAGCATGAAACTGCTGGTAACGAGCATGGAACCCAGGGCAGGAAACCATCGGCAACGAGCATGAGACTCCTGGCAATGAGCAGGTAATTTAAAAATAATTAAAGGCCTTACTGTGGGCATAATTTGTATTGGACATTATTGTGTGTGGAGCATAAAATGGTGTCAGGTATAACTGTATGTGGCATAATGTGTAATGGGCATTACAGTGTATGGCATAATGTGTGGCATAACGTGTAATGGGCATTATGGTGTTTGGAATAATGTGGAATTGTCATTATGGTGTGTGGAATAATGTGGAATGTGCATTACGGTGTGGAATAATGTAGAAATGGCATTACGGTGTCTGGCATAATGTAAAGGGCATGAATCAGTTTATTTCCCTGTGTTTTTGTTTTCCCTGTGTTGTATAGAGGGCTCTACTTGGCGTAATGTGTATATAGGGTACTACTGTGTGGTGTAATGTGACTGACGGACACTACTGTGCAGTGTAATGTGAATTGCTACTGTTCTGTGGCCATGCCCCTTCCCCATGAATACACAAAAGGGAAATGGGGGATAAGGATGTTCTCTGCACTAGAAAGATACTGACGTTTATAATATTTGCTGAAAAAGTCCCCTGATTTTTTGATTTCAAGAAATTTTATTTGTCATTCATCATAGGGGGTGCTGCCTTAGACAATAAATTACAGAACAACATAGGACAGAAAAAGGATTGTCTCTTTTGTTGGCGCACTTGGAGAGGAAGAAAATTTTTATATTATTGTTATTCTTTTTATAAACATATGTTAAAATCTAACTTTTATTAATACTATCATAAAAATTATTATTAGCAATTGAGAAACATAATGTTTCTCAATTGCTAATAATAATTTTTATGATAGTATTAATAAAAGTTAGATTTTAACATATGTTTATAAAAAGAATAACAATAATATAAAAATTTTCTTCCTCTCCAAGTGCGCCAACAAAAGAGACAATCCTTTTTCTGTCCTATGTTGCCCTTCCTCATGAAGCCATGCCCCTATTTTTTTATGCACGCCTTTGGTGCACACTAGCCCTTACCTCTTTCCATACCCTCACTTCAAAATTTCCATTTCGACCACTGTACAGGATAGTGTATATTATTACCAGTTCTTATTACCAGTTATTTATATAGCGCACACATATTCCGCAGCGCTTTTACAGAGAATACTTGGCCATTCACATCAGTCCCTGCCCCAGTGGAGCTTACAATCTATATCCCCTACCACATGTACACGCACACACATTCACACTAGGGTTAATTTTGTGGGGAGCCAATTAACCTACCAGTATATATTTTTTGGATTGTGGGAGGAAACCGAAGTACCCGGAGAAAACCCACGCAAGTACAGGGAGAATATACAAACTCCACGCAGTTATGTAATGGTGGGAACCCATGACCTCAGTGCTGTGAGGCAGTAATGCTAACCATTACACCATCCATACTGCCCAATTAAATATTAATACTGTATGGAATACAGTATTAATATTTAACAGTATAGATGGACTATAGTATAGGCATATTTAACTAATAAAGAAAAATAAGTGGTCAGGAAAAGGTAAAACATCCCATAATAAATAAATATATAAATAAATACACAAACATAATAGCAGCTGTAGGAGACAGAACCGCACTTTCTAAGCACCCATTCTCCAACCTCATGGTAAGGCTCCTGTCTCTTCTTACTGGCAGCTACTCTCTGGTCCAGTGCACTGATTGAGGGCTCAGATCCACACACACAGCAAACTTGGTAGAAGAAGCTGCTACCACTGGTCATGTACATCAACTCTCCTCCAGTGCTGTAACTAGACATTTTAGCGCTGTGTGCAATTAATTTCATTGGCGCCCCCCCCCCCCCCCCATATATACAAAACAGGGTCAGTGCGCACCAAAAAATATAGGGGCATGGCTTCATGAGGAAGTGCAGAGTCGGCCCTAACCAATATGATGCCCTAGGCAAGATTTTGGTTGGTGCCCCCTTGCACAGACGCTAGTTCCGACTTTGACCCTGCACCCCCTTTCCAGCACCAATACCCCTTACCCATAGCAGTCCTCATTTTGGTGCTTCTACCCCTTATATTTTAAATAGGAACAGTGTGCACATTCATGCGTAGCCCAAAATGGGGTATGTTCTTACTGGGAAGGGGCATGGCCACACAATAATACTCCCAGTTGAAATTACGCCACACATTAGTGCAACTTTATTTACATTATACATCATGCAATAGTGTCGCTTATTCACGTTACATCACACAGTAGTACCATGTTACTCCTCACAGTAGTGCCCCTTATTCACATTATACCACACCATATTGCTCTTTATTCACATTAGACCACACAGTAGTGCCCTTTCTATACGTTACACCACAAAGTACTGTAGTACACCTTATACACATAATGCCGCACATTAGTAATGCATTTCGAAAGGAGATAGAGCCGCAGTAACACACAGAATATAGACATGCTGCATATCATTTTAATCAGCAGAAGCTGCTTGTGCCCCCAGGCATTTGCTTAGTTTGCTTATGCCTAGGGCCGGCTCTGGGGAAGGGACACAAAATATAAATACATATTACGCTGTACAGAAGTCTTTATTATTGAAATTACACCACACAGTAGCGTCACTTACACACATTACGCCAGGTAGAGCCCCATTTTTCACATTACTCCAGGTAGAGCCCCCCTTTTACACATTACGGCAGCACAGTCACCCTTTTTACACATTACGGCAGCACAGTTACCCTTTTTACACATTATGGCAGCACAGTCACTCTTTTTACACATTACGGCAGCACAGTCACCAGTGGCGTAACTAGAAATTTTTCTCCCCCAAGCCAAATAATTCTCTGGCACCCCCCCCCATCCCCCATAATTGGCACTAGTAAAGGGAAAGACCTGCGTGCGCCGCCAAAAAGGGCACGGCTTCGTTGAAATGGGTGTGGCTTTGCATAAAGGGGCATGTCATTGCAGGAAAAGACTACCTTATACCCCAGTTTTGCAACCTGCATGCCCAGATGTTGGCCACCACAGGAAGAAAAATAATCCTGATTCATGCCCTTACATTATTTGTCATTTTTCCTCCTTATAGTAATGGCCAGTATACATTATGCCACATACTGCAATGGCCCTTAGACATTATGCCACACACAATAATGCCCATTACACAATATGCCACACACCATAATGCCCCCGACACATTATGCCACACACCGTAATGCCTGTGACACATTATGACAGGAATCGCAATGCCCGTTATCCATTATGCTACACACTGCAATGCCCCTGATACATTATAGCACATACAATGCCTGTGACACATTATGACACACACCGCAATGACCCTGAGACATTATACCACATACCACAATGCCCGTGATATAGTATACCACACACCGTAATGCCTGACACATTATGACACACACCGCAATGTCTGTGATACATTATGCCACACACTGCA
Source organism: Pseudophryne corroboree (assembly GCF_028390025.1). NCBI lineage: Eukaryota > Metazoa > Chordata > Amphibia > Anura > Myobatrachidae > Pseudophryne > Pseudophryne corroboree. The sequence continues at coordinate 519,095,975 of NC_086445.1, forward strand.
ATGACCCTGAGACATTATACCACATATCACAATGCCCGTGATATAGTATACCACACACCGTAATGCCTGACACATTATGACACACACCGCAATGTCCGTGATACATTATGCCACACACTGCAATGACCCTGAGACATTATACCACATACCACAATGCCCGTGATATAGTATACCACACACCGTAATGCCTGTGACACATACCGCAATGCCCGTTATACCTTATGCCACACACCCCAATGCCCGCTATACATTATGCCACACTGCAATGCCCCTGAGACATTATACCACATACCACAATGCCCGTGATATAGTATGCCACACACCATAATGCCTGTGACACATTATGACACACACCGCAATGTCCGTGATACATTATGACACACACGCAATGCCCATTACACATTAAGTCCTACAGTAAGGCTTCTAATTAATTTTAAATTACCTGCTCGTTGCCAGGGGTTTCATGCTCTTGGTTCCATGCACGGTGCCAGGGGTTTTCATGCTCAGGGTGTTATGCTCGTTGCCAGGGGTTTTATGCACTGGGTGTCATGCTCGTTGCCAGGGGTTTCATGCTCTTGGTTCCATGCACGGTGCCAGTGGTTTTCATGCTCAGGGTGTCATGCTCATTGCCGGGGGGTTCATGCACTGGGTGTCATGCTTGTTGCCAGGGGTTTCATGCTCGTTGCCAGGGGTTTCATGCACTTGGTGTCATGCTCGTTGCTAGGGGGTAATGCTTGTTACTAGGGCTGTGCTCTCAGTGCCACATATGCCCCCTGTGCCAGATATTCCCCCACAGTGCCAGGTACACACATGCCCCCACTGCCAAATATGCCCCCCCCCCCCAAGTGCCAGGTACACATGTACCCCCCAGTGTCATATATGCCCCCCCAAGTGCCAAATATGCTCCCCCTCCCCCAGTGCCAAATATGCTCCCCCAGGTACAGCTCAGCCCCGCTCCCCGCTGTTTTGTGAAGGAGGGACACGGAGGGCACAGCGTGCGCCTCTCCTGTGTCCCTCCTGCGTCTCCGGCGTGTCTGTTAAATTAAGTGCCGGTTCGTGAGCCAATTAGAGCTCACGAACGGGCACTTCATTAAATAGACACGCCGGAGACGCAGGAGGGACACAGGAGAGGCGCGCGCTGTGCCCTCCGTGTCCCTCCTTACAGCAGCGGCTAGGGAAGGAGGCAGATAGCAGATTGACATGCGGACGCTCGTCCGCATGTCAATCTGCGTTAAATCAGTGGCAGCGCCTCCCGCAGCCCTGCGCCTCCAAGCCACCGTAAGGGCTGCGGGGGCAGTAGTTACGCCACTGACAGTCACCCTTTTTACACATTACGGCAGCACAGTTACCCTTTTTACACATTACGGCAGCACAGTAAAACTCTAGACCACCAGGGCTGTCCGAGGAGCGGAGCAGGAGACTTTGCCTTGCAACGGAGCAGCCGGGGTTGGTCCTGCGGCATGGCACCCTGTGCTCAGTACGTCACTGCCACACTCCCAGGAAGGGACAGCCAATCGGGGACAAAGCGCATCTGATGCACACCTATCACAAGCGCACACAGCGCACACACCTAGTTATGGCACTGGGTCCCAGTACTGTGCTGTATGACACACACAGACACTACGCACCCCAGCACAGTAACATGGAGATGTTATACACGGTCCCTGACATATGCATTACCGCAGGACAATACACGGCAGTACAGAGAGCAGGGCCGGGCATCCCCCTGTCATTGCGGCACTTGGATGCCGCCCAGATCCACCAGCCCTGTGCCCGGGACTAGGTGACATCCACACCCCACACAGCACTGCTCTCGCTTGATGACCCTCTTCTCCTCCTCCGCAGCCCAAGCAACACGAGCTGTTACTTTCAGTCAACAGCCGCGCAGGTCTGAGCGGAGCCCTCTATATTCACTGAGTGGGTGGCGAGGAGGACTCTGCCAGCCGCGGCACTTACAGCTCTGCCTCTGGATGCTGACAGGTGCCGCGCGAGACTCGCACAGCACAGAGAGGCACAGGAGCACTAGACCACCAGGGCTGTTCGAGGAGCGGAGGAGGAGACTGCCTTGCAACGCAGCAGCCGGGGTTGGTGCTGCGGCATGGGACGTCACTGCCACACTCGCAGGGTAGGACAGCGACAGCCAATCGGGGATAAGGCGCATCTGATGCGCTCCAATCACAAGTGCGCTGTGTGCAATGCACACAGCGCACACACCTAGTTACGGCACTGCTCTCCTCTGTCCCTTAAACTGCAAACTGTGATGTAATCTCTAGTGATAATTGTATTATATACTATTTCTATTGTTGTCAGAATTTGAGCCACTGCCCCCCCCCCCCGTGTTTGCCTATAATTCCATACAAAAGTGAATCTGTCCAATATGAATTATTACGTCTTCTCTGTGCACCACTGCATAATGGGATTGCTGTTATATAAATTGTAATATATAATTCACCTTCAGGGGTGTATCTAGGGGTTCGGCACCCCTGGCAAAGTAAGGAACTGGCGCCCCCCAATTTTGAAATAGGGAAGGTGCATGTACAAAAAAGGGACATGATCTTGTGGGAAAGGGACCTGACCATACAATAGTTCCCCCAATTCAAATTACGCTACACAGTAGCAGTTCCCTTTACACATTATGCCTACACAGTAATTCTTATAACACTGAGTAGACATCAGCAGTGCCTGGCCTGGCTGAGGAGACAATGCCACCCAAGGCCAGGTAGTATAATCAAATAGTAGTGCAAAGAAGTACAGTGCAGCGCACTACCCAGTGGTGCAAGTAGAAAAAAAATTGTAGTGGTACTGTGTGGCCAATGAAAATGGGGGCATGATACACATATGACTCCAATAGTGCAGTGCCAGATACACATAGGCCCCCAATACTGCTAGATACACATGTGCCCCCAATAGTGCCAGATACACACATGCCCCCAGAGTGTCAGATACACATATGCACCACAGTGCCAGATATGCCCCCACAGTGCCAGATACACATATGACGCCACAGTGCTAGAAATTACCCCACAGTGCTAGATATGCCCGTACAGTGCCAGATACACATATGCCCCTACAGTGCCAGATATGCCCCGACGTTGCCAGATAGGCCCCGACATTGCCAGATACACATGCTCCCATGGAGCCAGGTATGCCCTAATAGTGCCAAATATGCCCCCACGGTGCCAGATACACATTTGCCCCCACAGTGCCAGATAAGCCCCCACAGTCATAGTCCCCATCACCCTCCCAGCGCATAGCTATAGTCCCCTCCCAGTAAATAGCCATAGCCCCCACCTCCCCAAGCAATAGCTGTAGTCCGCCCAGCACATAGCCGTAGTCTCCACCTCTCCCAACACAGTCATACAGTAGTCCCCATCCCCTCCTATCACAAAACAATAGTTCCCTGCCAGCATAGATAGCCATAGTCCCCCTCCCTGCACATAGCCCCTCACCTCCTCAGGCACATAGCCATAGTCCCCATCCCCCTCCCAGCACATAGCAGTAGTCCGCCCTTAGCACATAGTAGTAGTCTACCCCACTCCCAGCACATACATAGCCTCCCCACACAGCACATAGCCCTAGTCCCCACCCCACAACATCCCAACAGATAGCCGTAGTGTCTGGCAATACCTGCTGTGCCGAGCTGCCTGGGATGGAGGGTGGAGGATCGCTCAGCAGGCATGAGCTGGCGCCGGTGTATGGCACCGCACCAAACTACGTGAAGATACTGAAAATAAACTACAGCTCCCAGCAACCCTTGCCGCCGGGAGCTCCCGACAGCAAGGGTTGCTGGGAGTTGTAGTTTATTTTCAGTTTCTTCCCTGTAGTGCATTGCAGTGCCGGACACCGGCGCCAGCTCCTGCCGGCTGAGCAATCCTCCACCCTCCATCCCAGATGATGCACAGGCAACTCGGCACAGCAGGTATTGCCAGACACTACGGCTTAAGGGATTCCACCCATTGGCCGAGGCTGCCACCGTCGGGTGGCGCCCCCTGCTCGGCTGGCGCCCCTGGTGAGTGCCATCCTGGCCAATGGGTAGATACGCCCCATTTCACCTTATTAAACCCCCATTCACTAATTATATTGATAACCTACACCATGTCAGTTCAAGTCAGCCTCATAGGGTCATTCTGACCTGATCGCACGCTAGCTATTTTTTGCAGCGCTGCAATCAGGTCAGAACTTGGCAAAACTGCGCATGCGTATGCACCGCAATGCGCAGGCGCATGGTACGGGTACAAAGCGGATCGATGCTGGGCGATGGATTTAACGAAGAATCCATTCAAACAGCCGATCGCAAGAAGATCGACAGGAACAAGGTCGTTTATGGGTGTCAACTGACCGTTTTCAGGGAGTGGTTGGAAACACACAGGCATGTCCAAGCGTTTGTAGGGCGGGTGTCAGACTTCAATTCCGGGACCGGACAGGCTGAAGTGATCGCAACGGCTAAGTTCAGACCTACTCAGAAATTGCACTAAACTTTTTTGTACCGCTTGGCTGCACAAGCGTTCGCACACGTGCAAAGCGAAAATACACTCCCATAGGCGGCGACTATCTGATCGCAGCGCTGCAAAAAATAGCTAGCGAGCGATCAACTCGGAATGACCCCCTCAGTCTGTTGTATTTCTTGCCACACACAGTCTCAGTTTATATGTTTAGAGCTCAATAATGTTTATTTGTGTTGAATATATAATTATTTGCACACACCATATTATTCCAATTCAATGTACCATGTTTATGGCCAACTTCCCTCTTACAGTGTACAAGGCTTTAGACAAACTGTGTTATGACTCTGCAATTTAGGGCTCAGCAGGATTTCACCTCTGATGTCTATTTTAGAATTTCGTTATTCCCATTATGCATATTTATAACCACTTTCAGGCCCTGTTTCAACTTCCTTAATTAAAACCATGAATATTTCCCATCCTTTAATGGCATCCAAAAGGCATCAGTTAATGAGAATAATTGTTTTCAATGCATTCCACTTCTGAAGCTTTGAAGTTCACCAAGTCTCCTCCTCATTGCTGTACCAGAAGGTTGTCATTTCCATCATTTTTATGTCTCTAGATTGGTTCAAGACAAAAGCTTTGGGGATTAGTAATAAATGTCCCTTATACTTTATGTCTTTGCAATTCTGTGACTATGCGAAATGGCAAAATGAGTAAGTTCTTAGAAATTCACCTCTACATATCCGGAGGGTCTTTCTGGCATTTTAGATGTATGTTATATTTATGTTCTCTTGAAGCAGTTTTTTCCCCATGTTTGGACGTAACATGCACCATTTTTGGTTATCTGTAACTGTAAAGCAGAGTAACATGTTTTCTACTTTGTTCAGGACAGTGCACATCCTTGCTGCCAAAAGGTGTGCTTTTCCTCTACAATACAGGCTTCCCTTATATTCATAAAGGATGAATGACAGGGGAATATGTAGTTGTCTTGTTGACATTCAACTAGTATGTGGACCGTGGAATACAGGTTGAGTATCCCATATCCAAATATTCCGAAATATGGAATATTTCGAAATACGGAATTTTTTGAGTGAGAGTGAGATTGTGAAACCTTTGTTTTCTGATGGCTCAATGTATACAAACTTTGTTTAATACACAAAGTTATTAAAAATATTGTATTAAATGACCTTCAGGCTGTGTGTATAAGGTGCATATGAAACATAAATGAATTGTGTGAATGTACACACACTTTGTTTAATGCACAAAGTTATAAAAAATATTGTCTAAAATGACCTTCAGGCTGTGTGTAAAAGGTGTATATGTAACATAAATGCATTCTGTGCTTAGATTTAGGTCCCATCACCATGATATCTCATTATGGTATCTAATTATTCCAAAATACGGAAAAATCCGATATCCAAAATACCTCTGGTCCCAAGCATTTTGGATAAGGGATACTCAACCTGTACCTGCATCTTGAGATCATCAAGTATAAAAATATTTCATGAGCACCTGCACTACAACTGTAAATATAATGATTGACAATCCTGTTTGCAACTCTACTGCTGACACCCAATCAAATGCTTTCATTAGTAGTAGTGGATCTCCTGGTCCTGGCGTTCCGGGGTCCACATACTGCTTGTCCACATTGTTAATAAGACTATGTATTCCATCAATGTAATTATTATATTTATATTAATTGCATTTTTCACTTAAAAAAAATAAAACCAATAAACTTGTAACTACTTGTATCATGACCGTAACCATGAATAGTCAGGACAAAGGCCAAGGTATGGGGGATTTAACCATAGTAAGTATTCAAAGAGTACAGTATGTGTAAGAGTTTGCAAGATATTACAGACTACAAACCTAAAAAGGTAGAGGTAACTGGAGTAAATAGTTCTCTGGTGGAAAATCTTAATGCTTTTTTTCCAGGTTTGAGAGCTAATATTAAGGCCCTGATGCCTAGATATGGGGAGGTGGCTTTATTGTTTGATGAATAAATTGTTTTGGAATGCCTCCGTGGTGTCAATTTGGATAAAGCTGCAGGACCAGATAGTATTCAAGGGAAAGTTCTTAGAGAGTGTGGTGAGCAGTTAGCTGGGATCTTCACGCTGTTATTTAATGTGTCCCTTGGCTACTGCCTGGTTTCTAAATGTTTTAAGGCTACGACTATCATACATGTGTGGGAATGTGTCCTGTTTTACAGGACACATTCCAGCTGCAGCAGCCAGAGCGCCTGTGTCCCCTGCGGGACAATGTCTCTGACAGCGCGGGGACAGCTTGTCTGTCCCCAGCGCCTGTCAGTGTGTGGCGGCGGCGGGTGTCCGGTGCAGGGATTACCCTTTTCCCTGCACCGGACCAGAGACTGCGGGGGCATTTGAATGTTGGCGCCCTCCGGGAGCCAATCGCGGCTCCCGGAGCGGCAGCCAATCGTAGAGAGACGCGGCGAGCCAATCGGCGCTCGCCGCGTCATAGGCCCCGCCCCCGGCGTCTGACGTCAGACGCCGGGCGGGACCAAGAAGGAGAGGCCGCCCTGAAGAGCGCGAAGAAGAGAAGACACGGCCGGGAGCAGCGGAGGAGGTCGTCGGCGCGCCGGAGCGCAGAAGAGGATCCGGCGCCGAGGAGAAGACGACGACCGCGGGGAGAGGAGGTCCTGAGGCCGCGGAAGAGGCCAGAAGACGTCGGCCTGCAGAAAGAAGATGTCCAGCGGCGGCTGGACGCAGGGAAGAGACGGAGGCGCCGCTGGCCAGGACGGGTCAGCGGCAGAAGACGGTGGAGGCCCCCAGGTTAGGTAAGGCCTCAGTGAGGCTATCCTCCCCCTCCCCTTTTCCTCCCTCGACCACCAGGGACGGGCATTAGGCCCGAGGACACAATTCAGGCGCTAGGCCTGGGCGCAGTTAGGAGTTTGGGCCCCCAATATTTGATGAGGTGGTTTGGGCATTAGGCCCAAGCCACCCCACTCATGCGGCACCAGTTAGGCGGGCACTAGGCCCGGGGAACAATCTAGGCACTAGGCCTGTGGCTAATAGAGGGCGTTAGGCCCTAGGGTATTTGTGGCCAAATCAGGGATACGATAAGGTGACCCTGGGCATAAGGCCCAGGTCACCCAACGGGCGGCAAGTAGGCGGGCGCTAGGCCCGTGGGCAAAGTCAGGCCTCCGGCCTGTGGGCAGTTAGGGGGCGCTAGGCCCAGCGAAGCAGTGTTTCCCTGAGGTGAGTAAAGGTGGTACTGGGCGCTAGGCTCAGGCCACCCTGAGAGTACGGTAGGTGGGTGAGCTGTGCGGTCCCCACTACTGGGTGTTCTGGGTCGGGTAGATAAAGGGACAGCACCGTTTTATGTTGTAACTCCGATAGTGTGTTATATGTTGTTACCGTGCAGGGCAAAGTGTATGTGTTGTGTAAGTTGTGCATAGTTGTGTTGCACCACACCCACAGAGCTAGTTTGAGGGCTCCGCTGTTGTAGATAGTATAGGGTGTGACACTAGGTCAGAGTTAGGCCCTGCACGGCTGTTTCTCTTTGCCTCCTTACAGGGACCTGTAAGTGGAGAAGATCGGAGTGCAAGACTCGTGACGGTGAGTAGCATCCGTGTACGTCTGTCCCTTGTTTGTCCCCGAGCGCCGGAGTTAGGATTGCTCACGGACGTGAGAATCCCTTTCATCACACTACGTGCGAAAGCGCGAGTGTGTGAAAGCTGGGTAGCTGAGGCTTTGTGCCGGTGATGACCATTCACCCAGCCGGTGAAGGTCGCAGCCACCCCTGGGGTATCCCCTGTTCCACTGGAAGAAGGGTCGATACCCCCTTTAATGTAAACCATTCTCTCCTCAGCTCGGTCGACGGTCAGCTCCAAGAGGGAATCGCCGTGTCCGGATCCGACTGAAGAATTCCAGGTCCGTTGAAGGTTCCGGTACCTGAAGGTGAGAGAGAGCGGCGCCTGGTGAGTACAGAGTCTACACCTGCACGGCAGCAGGCACCACCACACGCACCGCACCTCTCACACTTGGCGTAGTCGGCAGGATCAAAGAGACCGGATCACGGACACGATGTGGAACGCCACCAAGAAGACCTCCCTGCGGACGGCTCCGGAGAAGACTCACCCCCGGACGTGTGCGGACCAGAGCGACTGGGTGACGGTGTCTGGGGCAGACATCCTGAAGATGGTGCAGTGGTCGGTCCAGCGTGAAAAAGAAGAGCGCCGGGAGAAGGGGCGCAAGAAGGCCGCTGTGACGCCCTGCAAGAAATGTCGGCAAACAGGTCACTTTGCCGACGAGTGTACTTGGCGAGAGACGTCCCCAAAGAAGGTGGTCCAGGAAGCGGACCGAAGACGTCAGAAGGGCCAAGCGAAGAAGGAGTCCTGGTGTTTGCTCTGCGGAAACTACGGGCATGAGCACAACAGTTGTCCTTGGGACGAAGAGTTGAGCGAAGACGAGGTTGATTCCTGGTGTGAAAACTGTGGAGATCCCCGACATCGGCTCCTGGAATGTCCATGGACTGAAGACCGGACGGACTACGAGGCCACGGTGAAGCAGCTGACGGAGTCTCGTCAGCAGCTTTGGGACCGGGTGGCTGCAGAGCCTGTGTGTGCGCTCTGCGAGGCGAGAGGACATGCGCTTCCCGGTTGTCCGTGGAACGAAGACCGGATGATTGCGGATGGTCGCGCCCAGAGATGGGAGGAGGAAACCAGGGAAATGGAGCGGAAGGCCTTGCTTGAAGTTAGTTCGCAGGTGCCCATTTCCTCTGAGCCGGAACCAACGGGTGAAGATTCCCCAGTGAAGGAGGTGGATCAGGAACCCGTCTTGGAGAAGGTGGCAGTGGCCCTCCCTTGTTGGAAGTGTCGGCGACCAGGACATGCGGCCAGTGAGTGCCCTTGGGAAGATGCCGCGGACCTACTCTGTCCCAAGAAAGTGACCCCAGTAAGGCAGAATCCTTTCCCGCATGAGGCGGAGGTGGACGACTGGGAGGTGAAGAGACCACGCTGCGAAGAAAAGCGTGAAGACCCAGTGACTGAGACGTCTGGAATCTCTCCACGATGGAACCGTACACGACCAGGACGTGCGGAACAGGAGTGTCCTGGGTACCAAGAGATGCCAGCGGAAGCGAAGGAGTACGCTGAGGAAGTAACGATGCCAGCGGAAGCGAAAGAGTACGCTGAGGAAGCAGAGGTGCCAGCGGAAGCGAAGAAGTACGCTGAGGAGGAAAGTAATACCCCAGTCCAAGTATCGGAGGAGGACTCGGACTACGGTGAGCTGTCCGCCGACGAATCCCTCCCAGAACAGATGGAGGACGACTCTGGCGTCGGAAGCGCCGACGAGAGTGACTGGCAGGATCGGGTGGAGTCATGCTCCCAGTTGAATGCCCTCCGTGAAGAGGAGGAGATAGTCCTGGAGCAAGAGTACCTGCCGGGAGTGCCGAGATGGACCGACGTACGGGGACAGGACTGTGATGCCGTGGGAGGACCCGTTCCAGAGGAAGACACAGGACCTTTGGAGATGCCCCACGAGGAAATTCGACATGTGGTGGCTGTTGCCCGGGAGGAAACGGATGCCCCGGAGGATTCCGCTGTTGGGTGGTGGTCGATACCACACCCAGAAGACAGGGACGAAGCCACAGACGATATCGGAGGCCAAGAGTGGGTGACTGTTGTCCCCGTGGAAGAAGATTCCCCTTGGTGGCCAACGTCAAGCGACCGTGAGGAGATGCCACTCCCCCAGAGGATCCGCCGATGGAGGTCAGGACGCAAGAGGAACCCGGAGCTGGAGGAGGAAGGATGTGGGGTCACAGCTGGTCCAGGCTGGGCCCCCGAATGCACCCTCGCCGGAAGGACCTTGGAATTCCCTGACCCGCGGACGATGGACGCCGTGGAGATCTTTGTAGGGACTACAAAGGAAAAAGGGGGGGGAAATGTGGGAATGTGTCCTGTTTTACAGGACACATTCCAGCTGCAGCAGCCAGAGCGCCTGTGTCCCCTGCGGGACAATGTCTCTGACAGCGCGGGGACAGCTTGTCTGTCCCCAGCGCCTGTCAGTGTGTGGCGGCGGCGGGTGTCCGGTGCAGGGATTACCCTTTTCCCTGCACCGGACCAGAGACTGCGGGGGCATTTGAATGTTGGCGCCCTCCGGGAGCCAATCGCGGCTCCCGGAGCGGCAGCCAATCGTAGAGAGACGCGGTGAGCCAATCGGCGCTCGCCGCATCATAGGCCCCGCCCCCGGCGTCTGACGTCAGACGCCGGGCGGGACCAAGAAGGAGAGGCCGCGCCGAAGAGCGCGAAGAAGAGAAGACACGGCCGGGAGCAGCGGAGGAGGTCGTCGGCGCGCCGGAAGGACCTTGGAATTCCCTGACCCGCGGACGATGGACGCCGTGGAGATCTTTGTAGGGACTACAAAGGAAAAAGGGGGGGGAAATGTGGGAATGTGTCCTGTTTTACAGGACACATTCCAGCTGCAGCAGCCAGAGCGCCTGTGTCCCCTGCGGGACAATGTCTCTGACAGCGCGGGGACAGCTTGTCTGTCCCCAGCGCCTGTCAGTGTGTGGCGGCGGCGGGTGTCCGGTGCAGGGATTACCCTTTTCCCTGCACCGGACCAGAGACTGCGGGGGCATTTGAATGTTGGCGCCCTCCGGGAGCCAATCGCGGCTCCCGGAGCGGCAGCCAATCGTAGAGAGACGCGGTGAGCCAATCGGCGCTCGCCGCATCATAGGCCCCGCCCCCGGCGTCTGACGTCAGACGCCGGGCGGGACCAAGAAGGAGAGGCCGCGCCGAAGAGCGCGAAGAAGAGAAGACACGGCCGGGAGCAGCGGAGGAGGTCGTCGGCGCGCCGGAGCGCAGAAGAGGATCCGGCGCCGAGGAGAAGACGACGACCGCGGGGAGAGGAGGTCCTGAGGCCGCGGAAGAGGCCAGAAGACGTCGGCCTGCAGAAAGAAGATGTCCAGCGGCGGCTGGACGCAGGGAAGAGACGGAGGCGCCGCTGGCCAGGACGGGTCAGCGGCAGAAGACGGTGGAGGCCCCCAGGTTAGGTAAGGCCTCAGTGAGGCTATCCTCCCCCTCCCCTTTTCCTCCCTCGACCACCAGGGACGGGCATTAGGCCCGAGGACACAATTCAGGCGCTAGGCCTGGGCGCAGTTAGGAGTTTGGGCCCCCAATATTTGATGAGGTGGTTTGGGCATTAGGCCCAAGCCACCCCACTCATGCGGCACCAGTTAGGCGGGCACTAGGCCCGGGGAACAATCTAGGCACTAGGCCTGTGGCTAATAGAGGGCGTTAGGCCCTAGGGTATTTGTGGCCAAATCAGGGATACGATAAGGTGACCCTGGGCATAAGGCCCAGGTCACCCAACGGGCGGCAAGTAGGCGGGCGCTAGGCCCGTGGGCAAAGTCAGGCCTCCGGCCTGTGGGCAGTTAGGGGGCGCTAGGCCCAGCGAAGCAGTGTTTCCCTGAGGTGAGTAAAGGTGGTACTGGGCGCTAGGCTCAGGCCACCCTGAGAGTACGGTAGGTGGGTGAGCTGTGCGGTCCCCACTACTGGGTGTTCTGGGTCGGGTAGATAAAGGGACAGCACCGTTTTATGTTGTAACTCCGATAGTGTGTTATATGTTGTTACCGTGCAGGGCAAAGTGTATGTGTTGTGTAAGTTGTGCATAGTTGTGTTGCACCACACCCACAGAGCTAGTTTGAGGGCTCCGCTGTTGTAGATAGTATAGGGTGTGACACTAGGTCAGAGTTAGGCCCTGCACGGCTGTTTCTCTTTGCCTCCTTACAGGGACCTGTAAGTGGAGAAGATCGGAGTGCAAGACTCGTGACGGTGAGTAGCATCCGTGTACGTCTGTCCCTTGTTTGTCCCCGAGCGCCGGAGTTAGGATTGCTCACGGACGTGAGAATCCCTTTCATCACACTACGTGCGAAAGCGCGAGTGTGTGAAAGCTGGGTAGCTGAGGCTTTGTGCCGGTGATGACCATTCACCCAGCCGGTGAAGGTCGCAGCCACCCCTGGGGTATCCCCTGTTCCAGTGGAAGAAGGGTCGATACCCCCTTTAATGTAAACCATTCTCTCCTCAGCTCGGTCGACGGTCAGCTCCAAGAGGGAATCGCCGTGTCCGGATCCGACTGAAGAATTCCAGGTCCGTTGAAGGTTCCGGTACCTGAAGGTGAGAGAGAGCGGCGCCTGGTGAGTACAGAGTCTACACCTGCACGGCAGCAGGCACCACCACACGCACCGCACCTCTCACACATGTACATAAGAGTGGGGTGCCAAAATGTCTAAATTATTATCGTCTGATTGCCATGACCTCTCTGGTCATGAAGTGCTTTGAGCTCCTGGTATTGAGACACATTAAAAGTTATTTTGATCCTTTTCAGTTTGCTTATAGGGTAAATTGCTCTACTAACGACACGGTTGTCATTGTTTTACATCTGGGCCCTCATTCCGAGTTGTTCGCTCGCTAGCATTGCACACGCTATGCCGCCGCCCTCTGGGAGTGTATCTTAGCTTAGCAGAATAGCGAACTAAAGATTAGCAGAACTGCTAATAAATAATTATTTGCAGTTTCTGAGTAGCTCCAGACCTACTCACAGATTGCGATCAGCTCAATCCGTTTAGTTCTTGGTTTGACGTCACAAACACGCCCTGCGTTCGGCCAGCCATTCCCCCGTTTTTCCAGACACTCCCGCGTTTTTCCCTGACACGTCTGCATTTTTTAGCACACTCCTGGAAAACGCTCAGCAGTGCGACTGAAAATCGTCATCCGAATATCAGCAAATCTACTAAGTTTTGTGTTAAATAACTTAGCGCATGCGCTCTGCAAACCATGCGCATGCGCAGTTAGCAACAAATCGCAGCATAGCTAAAATCGGCAACGAGCGAACAACTCGGAATGACCCCCCTGGTGCTTAACCACTGGGAGCTTTTATTTGTTGCTTTTAGTTCTGCTTTTAAAACTTTAATTCCTATTTCTTTGGTTTCAAAGCTTTTAAAAAATTTTTTTTAATGGATAATATGTAATTGGGTTTTAAACTTTTTGACAGACAGGCACCAGGTATTTAAGTGGGAAATCTGGTTTCTGGGGAAGTTTTCGTGAATACAGGTGCACCACAGGGGTGTGTATTGAGGCCTCTATTATATTCATTGTTGACTGGTAATAGAATTTAGGAAGACTAGTAAGAAGCCAAAAATACCAGTAGTCTTAGATGGTATGATTGAAGAGGTAAAGTCCTTTAAATATTTGGGGATCATATCTCAAGAGATTTGACATGGTCTTTGAATTCTACTTTTTTAGTTAAAAAGGCCTGGCAACGCCTTTTTCTCTTGCGGAGAGGGAGACGCCCCTTAGGTTTTATCAGTGTTTAGTAGAGAGTACCTTGACCTACGGGATTACAGTATGGTATGGGAACTGTACTGCCAATAAGCATGTTGCTTTAGAACATGTGGTCAAGACTGCAGGCAGGGGGATCGGGGTGGCATTGCCTCAAATTTCTAATCTTTAAAACAGAGGGGCTCATTCCAAGTTGATCATAGCTGTGCTAAATTTAGCACAGCTATGATCAGGCACTCAGACATGCGGAGGGACGCCCAGCACAGGGCTAGTCCGCACCGTATGTCAGTGCCGCCCTCCCTCCCCCACAGAAGTGCAAAAACATTGCCCAGCGGCGATGCTTTTGCATTTCAGGAGTAACTCCCGGCCAGCGCAGCTCCAGCGGCTGGCTGGGAGGACCTCTTCACTACCCGGGTTGCAGCGGCTGCGTGTGACATCACGCAGCCGCCGCAGCCCGCCCACCTCCAACGATGCGGCTATGCCTGCGCTGGCCAGACCGTGCCCCCTAAACGGCGGCTTAACGCCGCTGTCCAGCCCCCTCCCGCCCATCGAACGCCTCTGCCTGTCAATCAGTCAGAGGCGATCGCTAGACAATGACGGCCTTCGGGCGTCTGGCATGCCCCGGTGCACTGTAGCGCCGTACCACTATTCTAGACTGCTCCGAACTGCACTGGCCTCTCCCCAACCCCTACACCTCCACCCCTTCATGTACATACTCCAGCATAAGGAAGAGCAGCCCAACTCTTACAATAAGCCCCAAACACTTTATCCACTCTCCAGCACCTAGGGACCTGGGAAAGGACTTCCTGGCTCCCCACTGGTCAGTGGTGGCCATTTTCTTATAGCCTGCTATGGGAGCAGCCATTTTCTGCTAGCCCCTGCTGTTTAGCCTCCCGCAGTCAGGCGGCCCTGGATCACTTAAATTTTACTGGCCCTGGGGGTGAGTACTCCTAAGAGTACTCTCCTATGCCTCATATCACCTTACATGTCCCAGAGTCCATTCATATACTAAAGAGCCCCCTTATGCCCCTTTATATGCCACCCACAGGGGCAAACGCAGTATTTCTAGTAGGGGGATTTTCCAAATGTAAATAACAATCTCCAAGCTCAGGAGTCAGGGGAAGCTGTAGAGCAGAGGTTCTCAAACTCAGTCCTCGGGGGCCCACATAGTGCATGTTTTGCAGGTCTCCTCACAGAATCGCAAGTGAAATAATTAGCTCCACCTGTGGACCTTTTAAAATGTGTCAGTGAGTAATTAATACACCTGTGCACCTGCTGGGTTACCTGCAAAACATGCACTGTGTGGGCCCCCGAGGACCGAGTTTGAGAACCTCTGCTGTAGAAGAACCTAGTGTATGGAGTACGTTATAATAATTAACACTAGATGGCGTAGCCAACAAACAAATAAACATAATAGTACCAGTAGGAGACAGAACTGCACTTTCTAAGCACACATTTTTCCACCTCATGGTAAGGCATCTGTCGCTTCTTCCTGGCAGTTACTCTCTGGTCCGGTGCACTGAGATCTCCACACATGGCAAACTTGGTAGCACAAGATGCTGTACTGGGCATGTGCAGCAGCTCCGCTTTGTCCCATAAACTGCAAGTTGTGGCAGCAGCTGTAGTAATTGTATCATATACTATTGCTGTCATGGTCATAATTTGAGTCACTGGTTAAGAGAAGGGGGAAGACCCCCCTGCATTTGCCTATGAGCTCAGATCCCCACATGTAGCTTTATATGCCAGACTAGAGCTCCTCATGGCCGCAATTAGAGGGGGCTAGAAGGGCACATGACCCGGACGCTGGATTAGAGGGAGCACCACTTTAACCCTCCTAACAGCCCCTCCCTCTGCGGCTGTGGTTGCAAGGAGTCGGACGCACTGCAGTGAAGAAATTGAAAATAAACTAGTTACCAGCAGCCCTTGCAAGGGAAGTTTACTTTCAGTTTATTCATTGCAGTGCGGTAGTGCCAGATTAAGAGGGGGCAAGTTACCGCAGGCCCCCTCCCCCCCAAGGCCCCCAAGTCTTTAATCAGCCAACAGTCGGAGGTGCAATCCAACAAGGGGCGGAGATACATGGACTGCACTATGAGGGCCAGTCCAGCCAGCCCAGCCAGCATGGAAGAGAGGAGGGGAGTGGAGACCTCACTATACAGCATCAGCCTGAGCCTGCCTAAATGGTAAGTGTGACTCAGGGAAGGGGCACTGTATGTACTTATGTGTGTGATTACTATCAGAGGCATATCTAGGGGACCAGGCGCCCCTGGCAAAGTAAGGGATTGGCGCCCCCCCATATTTGAAACAGGGAAGGTGCATGTGCAAAAAAGGGGCATGATCTTGTGGGAAAGGGGCATGACCACACAATAGCACTCCCAATTCAAATTCCTTTACACAGTAGTACCCCTTATACATATGTCACACACTAGTGCCCCTTACACATCATGCCCACACAGTAATCCTTGTCACGCTGTGGAGAAATCAGCAGTGCCTGGCGCAGCCAAGGGGGGGCACCACCTGGCGATGCCACCCGCAGCCAGGGGGTATAATCAAATATTAATGGCAGTGAAAAGGTATCTCTGCACACTACCTACTAGTGGTGATGTAGTGATATATTAAGAATAGCATTCTAGTAGTTTATTTTTTAGTTTCGCCACTGTGGTGCATTGTGGTGCCGAACACCGGCGCCAGCTCTTGGTTGCTGTGTGAACCACCAGCCCAGGCACTGCCACTACTAAGTGATTCCACTCCCTGGCCAAGGGTGGCACCACCAGGCAGCGCCCCCTCCTTGGCCAGTGCACCTGGTGAGTGCCATCCTGGCCAATGGGTAGATAACCTCCTGTCCCCAGCACATAGCCGTAGTCCCCACATCCTTCCAGCACATAGCCGTAGTCCCTACATCCTTCCAGCACATAGCCGTAGTCTCCATTCCCCTCCCAGGACATAGCCATAGTCTCCTCCCATCACATAGAAGTAGTCTCCACCCCCTCCCAGCACATAGAAGTAGTCTCCATCCTGCTCCCAGCACATAGAAGTAGTCTTCATCCTGCTCCCAGCACATAGCCATAGTCTCCATCGCGCTCCCAGCACAGAGCCGTAGTTTCCATCCCGCTGCCAGCACATAGCCATAGTCCCCCTCCTCCTCCCAGCACATAGCTGTAGTCTCCATTCCCCTCCCAGCACATAGCCAGAGTATCCATCCCACTCCCAGCACATAGCCGTAGTCTCCATCTCACTCCCAGCACATAGCCGTAGTCTCCATCCCCCTCCCTGCACATAGCCAATGGTCTCCCCCCTCCTTGTACATAGCCATGGTCTCCCCCCTCCCTGCATATAGTCTTCTCCCCTCCCAGCACAGAGTCTCCCCCCTCCCTGCATATAGGGGGTAATTCTGAGTTGATCGCAGCAGGAATTTTGATAGCAGTTGGGCAAAACCATGTGCACTGCAGGGGAGGCAGATATAACGTGCAGAGAGAGTTAGATTTGGGTGGGTTATTCTGTTTCTGTGCAGGGTAAATACTGGCTGCTTTATTTTTACACTGCAATTTAGATTGCAGATTGAACACACCACACCAAAATCTAATTCTCTCTGCACATGTTATATCTGCCTCCCCTGCAGTGCACATGGTTTTGCCCAACTGCTAACAAAGTTCTTGCTGCGATCAACTCAGAATTACCCCCATAGTCCTCTCCCCTCCCAGTACACAGTCTCCCTCCTCCCTGCATATAGTCTTCTCCCCTCCCAGCACAGAGTCTCCCCCCTCCCTGCATATAGTCACTCCCCTCCCAGTGCATAGTTTCCCCTTGTGATGTTAGTGTATTAGAATGTTCACTCCCTTACTAATATGTGTAAGCCTGAATCTTCAGTGATGGTCCCTAGGACCAGGGGGATGCTGGGAAGTGGGTGGTCCAGTGTGCAGTGTGTCTGGAGTTGGTGATGGAATAAAACAGCACAGCAGTGAACTCACATGTCTCTGTGTCCTTATGACTGGATTTACAAACATATGAACGAAACATGGTGTCAGAAGAAGTTTAACTTGGACTGCTAGTGCTCTCAGAGTGTGAAAGAATCTTGCAGAAGTCTGTAAGGCTGTGATGCTCAGTGTCTGCAAAGCCTGCCGTGTGCTCCTCTCTTCAAACAGTGAGTAACCATGGATAAACTAGCTCCTCCAACCGGCATGCTGATGTCTGGTAATTTGTCTGAAAACTGGAAAAGATTTAAACAAAGGTTTAATATATATCTTGCTGCATGTGGAGCTGATACATATGCTGACAAAACTAAGGCATCCATTTTCCTCCATGTGATAGGAGAGGATGTGCTGGACATTTATAATAGTTTTCAGTTTGATGAGGGGCAGAATATGGTGCTATCTTCTATAATGCAAAAGTTTGAAGATTACTTTGTGCCAAGGAAAAATGTGACATATGAAAGATATAAGTTTTTCACATGTGATCAAAAGTCTGTAGATGGATTTGATCAGTATGGTACAGAGCTGCAATCACTCAGTAAAACCTGTGAGTTTGGTGATTTAAAGGTTTCACTGATTAGAGATAGTATTGTCTGTGGAATACCTGATAATGGACTCAGAGAGAGACTGCTCAGAGAGCAAGACCTAACACTAGAAAAGGCAATGACTATGTGCAGATCTGCAGAAATAACTAGATTTCAAGCCAAAACGTTACACAAGGACGCTGATGGTGCTTTCTATGTAGTGCAGAAAACAGAGCCAAGCAAACCTCCATTCTCAAGAATGAAGCAGTCTAAGCCACAGTCTAATAAGGAAGTGTGTAGTAGATGTGGAAATGCTCACAATCTTAAAATGTGTCCGGCTCATGGTAAAACCTGCATGAAATGTGGTAGACTTAATCACTTTGCCAAATGCTGTAAAATGAAAAGTGAAACAACCAATGTGCATGCTGTGAAACAAGGAATTCTTTGTGGATTGCATTGAACTTTGCAGTGCAGATAAGAAAGAATGGATTGTCCCTTTAACTGTGAACGAGATTGTCATTCCCTTTAAGCTTGATACTGGCGCGCATGTGAATTTAATATCGTTTCAAGACTATAAGACTTTTAGAGTAAAACCTAAAATTCATCCAGCCAAAGTGAAAGTTACAGGATACACTGGGGAGGAAAATCTTGTGAAAGGTACATGCTTAGTGACACTGAAATACAAGGGACAACAGTTTAAACATCCCTACTGATTGTGGATAAAAATGTGCAACCGATTCTAGTATTATGTTCCTGTGAGAAACTAAGCTTGCTAAAGAAAGTTTTTATGGTGACATCACAAGTAGAAGATGACTGCAAATCGATGTTTACAGAATACAGAGACTTGTTTGAAGGTCTAGGTTGTTTGCCTGGAGAGCATAAAATAAATATAGACACGCAAGTTTCTTCAGTGATACACCCCTGTAGAAAAGTGCTGTTTGCGCTGAGAGAAAAACTGAAACAAGAGTTAAATCGCATGGAAGCCTTGGGTGTGATACAGAAAGTTGATGAGCCTACTGAATGGGTAAGTTCCTTATAAATTGTTGAAAAGAAAAATGGACAACTCAGAATATGTCTAGACCCCAGAGATTTAAACAAAGCTATTAAACGAGAACATTTCAAACTACCATCCAGAGATGAAATCATGTCGCAATTTGCGGGAGCAAAATGGTTCTTTAAATTGGATGCATCTTCAGGATTCTGGCAAATGAAGCTAGATGAGGCCAGCTCAACGCTTTGTACATTTAATACACTAGAAGGTCGATACAGATTTCTTTGACTACCATATGGAATATTGTCTGCTCCATAAGTATATCACAAAAAGATACACATGATTTTTGAACATATTCCAGGTGTTGAAACAATGATGGATGACATTATTGTCTGGGGATCTACAAAGGAAGAACGTGATTCTAGATTGAGACTAGTAATGGAACTTGTCAAGAAAGTGAATCTAAAGCTAAACAAGGACAAATGTGAATTTGGCTTGAATAAACTTACCTTTATGGGTGACGTGGTCTCGGATCAAGGTGTAAAACCAGACCCAAGGAACAGGGCTGTTTCTAGCCAATTTGGCTCCCAGTGCGAGATTTAAAAATGCGCCCCCCAATGACATTAAAATATGTGCCCCCCACACACACCTAGATGAAGAAAAAAAAACTTGTGCGCGCACCCGGCAAGGGGGCGTGGCCTCATCTAAATGGGTGTGGCCTCATTTAAATGGGCATGGCCTCGTCTGAAAAGACTACCTCACAATCCAGTTTTTGACCCTGCTCCAACAGATCACTTACTTAGGAAAGTTTATTTCTCAACTCTCTGAACGAACAGCCTCTCTTAGATGGTTGTTGGACAAAGATAACGAATGGATGTGGTCACATGAACAAGAAGAAAGTTGGCAAAACTTGAAACAGATCATTACAGAGCAACCAGTGCTAAAATTCTTTGATCCTGTGAAAAGAATAAGAATTTCAGCAGATGCTTCGCAATTTGGCCTAGGCTCAGTGCTGTTACTTGAACATGAGGATACATGGCAACCAGTAATCTATGCATCAAGAGCACTGACAAGTGCTGAAAGGTATGCTAAGATAGAAAAAACTTCTAGCGATCACATATGCCTGAGAGCGATTTCATCAGTTTGTGTATGGTCAAACATTTACAGTGGAAACTGACCACAAGCCATTGGTAGCTATCATGACTAAATCATTACATGACTGTCCCATGAGAATTCAACGAATGCTTATCAGACTACAGAAATATGATGTACACTTGCTGTACTGTCCCGGCAAATACATGTACATTGCTGATACACTTTCTTGTGCTGTGGACAAAAGTGAAGGTTCCAAAAGTTTGATGGATGAAGAGATAGAAGCCTATGTTAATTTGATCGTAGCTTCTCTATCAGTGTCTCTTGCAAGACAAGAACAGATTAGGAAAGAAACTGAGACAGATGACACAATGAAAGTGTTGAAAGATATCATTCTGAAAGGTTGGCCAGCAGAAAAACATGCGTGCCCGCTGTCTATTCATGATTATTGGATGTACCGCAGTGACCTTACAGTTGTCGATGGTATTATTTACAAAGGCAATAGGTTTGTCATACCTGTACGACTAAGAAAAACTATGCTGTGCAAGATACATGAAGACCACTTAGGAGAAGAAAAATGTAAGCGGAGAGCGCGTGAAGTTATGTATTGGCCAAGAATGACCCAAGACATAGCACAGACTACAGCTACATGTGAATTATGTCTTACGTATAGATCAAAACAACAAGTCGAGCCACTGAGTCCTCACGCAGTGCCAGAGATACCGTACCAGAAGTTGGCGCAGATTTGTTTGATTGTAATGGGAAAACGTACATTGTCGTGACGGATTATTACTCTAACTACCCTGAGGTAAAGAAACTACATACAACTACTAGAAAAGCCGTAATCAATTGCATGAAGTCAATCTTTGCAAGGCATGGTGTTCCTATGAAAGTGTTCACTGACAATGGTCCTCACTTTTCCAGTGCTGAATTTAGACAATTTGCTGATGAGTGGGAGTTTGTCCATACTACGTCAAGTCCCCACTATCCACGCTCAAATGGGTTGGTGGAAAGTTCAGTAAAACTGTAAAGGGTCTCATGAAAAAAGCTCAAGGAGGTAAAGAAGATTTCTACAAAAGTCTTTTAATCTACCGCAGTACACCTTTACAGAATGGACTTCTCCTGCACAAATTCTGATGGGAAGGAGGATTAGAGCAAATCTCCCGATACATGATGAACTGCTTAATACACATAACTCAGCGTTGGTCAGACTGAGTAAGGAATGTCAACAGGCGAAACAGAAACTGTTTCATGACAGGCGAGCAAAAAGCTTATCTGATCTAAAATCGGGTGACCAAGTCCGTCTCAGAGATCACGAGAAAGGTATTTGGGTGCAGAAAGGTATTGTGCAAGCACAAGTAGCACCAAGATCTTATACTATACGTACAGAGCGTGGAACGGAAGTAAGAAGAAATCGGGTGGATTTAAGATCTGAACCTAACCATAATGAAGACAACATGACTGAAGAATTCCCTTCATCTGACATGTATGATGATCCTGATAATGGTGAACAAACCACGATTCTAGAAAGGTCCAACATGGTCGATGAAACACAGACTGTGTATGAAAGACCCAAAAGTGAAATACGCAGACCTGAGAGACTCATTGAAACATGTTAGATGATGTTCTCAATATGACGTTGTTAATTGTTGCATTGAAGCGTACAGGGCTTATCTTTAAAGAAAAGAGGATGTGATGTTAGTGTATTAGAATGTTTAATATTTGTAGACACTCCCTTACTAATATGTGTAAGCCTAAATCTTCAGTGATGGTCCCTAGGACCAGGGGGATGCTGGGAAGTGGGTGGTCCAGTGTGCAGTGTGCCTGGAGTTGGTGATGGAATAAAACAGTACAGCAGTGAA
This sequence comes from Pseudophryne corroboree, assembly GCF_028390025.1. Classification (NCBI taxonomy): domain Eukaryota; kingdom Metazoa; phylum Chordata; class Amphibia; order Anura; family Myobatrachidae; genus Pseudophryne; species Pseudophryne corroboree. Next base: position 519,118,152 of record NC_086445.1, read on the forward strand.
CTCACATGTCTCTGTGTCCTTATGACTGGATTTACAAACATATGAACAAAACACCCCTCTCCCTGCATATAGTCCTCTACCCTTCCAGCACAGTCTCCCCCCTCCCTGCATATAGTCCTCTCCCCTCCCTGCACAGAGTCTCCCCCCTACATATAGTCCTCTCCCCTCCCAGCACAGAGTCTCCCCCTGCATATAGTCCTCTCCCCTCCCAGCACATAGTCTCCCCCCTCCCTGCATATAGTCCTCTCCCCTCCCAGCACAGAGTCCCCCTCCGCATATAGTCCTAGCCCCTCCAAGCACAGAGTCTCTCCCCTCCCTGCATATAGTCCTCTCCGCTCCCAGCACAGTCTACCCCCTCCCTGCATCTAGTCCTCCCTCCACTTATAGTCCTCTGCCCTCCTAGCACAGAGTCCCCCCCTGCATATAGTTCTCTCTCCTCCCAGTATATAGTCCCCCCCTGCATATAGGTGGTCATTCCGAGTTGTTCGCTCGGTAATTTTCTTCGCATCGCAGCGATTTTCCGCTAATTGCGCATGCGCAATGTTCGCACTGCGACTGCGCCAAGTAAATTTGCTAAGAAGTTTGGTATTTTACTCACGGCATTACAAGGTTTTTTCTTCGTTCTGGTGATCGTAATGTGATTGACAGGAAGTGGGTGTTTCTGGGCGAAAACTGGCCGTTTTATGGGAGTGTGTGAAAAAACGCTACCGTTTCTGGGAAAAACGCGGGAGTAACTGGAGAAACGGAGGAGTGTCTGGGCGAATGCTGGGTGTGTTTGTGACGTCAAACCAGGAACGAAACTGACTGAACTGATTGCAGTGGCAGAGTAAGTCTCGAGCTACTCAGAAACTGCAAAGAAATTTCTATTCGCAATTTTGAGAATCTTTCGTTCGCAATTCTGCTAAGCTAAGATTCACTCCCAGTAGGCGGCGGCTTAGCGTGTGCAATGCTGCTAAAAACAGCTTGCGAGCAAACAACTCGGAATGAGGGCCATAGTCCTCTCCCCACCCAGCACAGAGTCCCTCTCCGCATATAGTCCTCTCCCCTCCCAGCACAGAGTCTCCCCCCTCCCTGCATATAGTCCTCTCCTCTCCAAGCACAGAGTCGTCCCCCCTGCATGTACTCCTCTCCCCTCCCAGCACAGAGTCTCCCCCCTGCATATAGTCCTCTCCCCTCCCAGCACAGAGTCTCCCCCCTTGCATATAGTACTCTCCCCTCCCAGTACATAGTCTCCCCCCCTCCCTGCATATAGTCCTCTCCCCTCCCAGCACAGAGTTTCCCCCCTGCATATAGTCCTCTCCCCTCCCAGCACAGAGTCTCCCCCCTGCATATAGTACTCTCCCCTCCCAGCACAGAGTCACCCCCCCTACTTATAGTCCTCTCCCCTCCCAGCACAGAGTCCCCCCTCCCTGCATATAGTCCTCTTCCCTCCCAGTACATAGTCTCCCCCTCCCTGCATATAGTCCTCTCCCCTCACAGCACAGAGTCCCCCTCCGCATATAGTCCTCTACCCTCCAAGCAGAGTCTCCCCCCTCCCTGCATATAGTCCTCTCCACTCCCAGCACAGTCTACCCCCTCCCTGCATATAGTCCTCTCCCCTCCCAGCACAGTCTCCCCCCTATAGTCCTCTCCCCTTCCAGCACAGAGTAATCCCCCCTGCATATACTCATCTCCCCTCCCAGCACAGAGTCTCCCCCCCCTACATATAGTCCTCTCCCTTCCCAGAACAGAGTCTCCCCCCCTGCCTATAGTACTCTCCCCTCCCAGCACAGAGTCTCCCCCCTACTTATAGTCCTCTCCCCTCCCAGCACAGAGTCCCCCCTCCCTGCATATAGTCCTCTCTCCTCCCAGTACATAGCCTCCCCCCTCCCTGCATATAGTCCTCTCTCCTCCTAGCACAGAGTCCCCCTCCGCATATAGTCCTAGCCCCTCCAAGCACAGAGTCTCTCCCCTCCCTGCATATAGTCCTCTCCCCTCCCAGCACAGTCTACCCCCTCCCTGCATATAGTCCTCTCCCCTACCAGCACAGAGTCTCCCCCCTATAGTCCTCACCCCTCCCAGCACAGAGTCGTCCCCACTGCATATAGTCATCTCCCCTGCCAGCACAGAGTCTCCCCCCTACATATAGTCCTCTCCCCTCCCAGTACATAGTCTCCCCCCTCCCTACATATGGTCCTCTCCCCTCCCAGTACATAGTCTCCCCCCTCCCTGCATATAGTCCTCTCCCCTCCCAGTACATAGTCAACCCCCTCCCTGCATATAGTCCTTACCCCTCCCTGCATATAGTCCTCCCCACTCAAAACCAGGGCAGTCGAGAGCCAGGATAGCCCCAGGTACTTGTCAAGGGGCGTGGCCTAATCACAGGAGTTGTGGTCATGTACTCTTAGAAAAAAATACTGAAAAAAAATAGTATTTTAAGCACCTCCATGGCCACACTGCAGCCCAGTACACAGCGATGTGTGATGGGCTGAGGAAAAGAGCTGCATCTGCTGCTGCTAGGTAAGGGGGAGGTGGCCTGGGCCCCTACTGTACCCTCACTGGGCCCCTCCATCACACCTGGGCCCGGGTAATTTGTACCCTCACCCCTCCTCTCTTGGCACCATTACTCAAAACACATATCAATTAATATGTTGCAGTACCTAGTGTGATGAGTTGGGCATCGCCTGGGCTGGAGGATTGCACACCTCACTTCGGCACCGCACCACACTTCGTGAAGAAAGTGAAAGTAAACTACAGCTCCCAGCAACCCTTGCTGCCAGGAGCTCCCGACAGCAAGGGCTGCTGGGAACTGTAGTTTACTTTCACGTTCTTCACTAGTGCATTGCGGTGCCGAACACCAGCGCCTGTTCCTGCCTACTGTGAGATCCTCCAGCCCAGGCGATGCCACTACTAAGTGATTCCACCCATTGGTCGAGGGTGGCACTGCCGGGCGGTGCCCCCTCCTGGGCTGCCGCCCCTGGCGAGTGCCATCCTGGCCAATGGGTAGATACACCCCTGATTACTATATACATTATGTGAGACTATGAATGTGTGCATGTGTGTGACTGTATGTGAATGTATACAGGTGTGTGATGATATATATGTGAGAGAATGTATGCATGCATGTATGTATGTATGTGTTTAGATTTGTGACAGTATGTGTGCATACGTGTGAGAGTATGTAAGTGTGTATGTATGTATGTATGTATGTATGTATGTATGTATGTATGTATGTGTATCAGTGTGTGACTATGTGTGTGACTGTATGTGTATATATGTGAGACTGTATATATGTATGTCTATAGGTGTGTGATTTTATGTATGTATGTATGAATGTATGAATGGGTAATTTTATTTTTCCTTCATCTGCAACCCAAATGGGTTGGGTATATTATCCTGACAGTCGGGATGCAGGCGGTCACATGACCGACAGTGGAATCCCATCACTGATGATCCCAACACCGGACAGGGTAAGTATTCTACCTCTCCCCTACCCTAATCATCTGGGGGGTTGCAGCTATGACTAACCCTTCGGGAGTGGCGGCTACAGCTAATCCTCGGGGGCTGGCGGCTATGGCTTACCACCCCCCTAGTGCCTAACCCCCGTGCCTCTGGGCACTAACCCTAACCCGTACTCTGATACTCACTTTCAGGATGTTGGCATGTTGGTGCCAGTGTCCTGAGTGGTGTTGTGATTCCCCAGCCTCTCACATAGCTGAGACACAAATTGGACCATGTTAGGTTCTTTAGGACTCTATTGTTCCCAACCCTCCTTTTATGATATTCAGGTTATTCTTGGTTGTCTAGCATACAATAACTCAAAAGGGCCAAAGCCTGTGGAAGTCTTAGGTACATCTCGTATGGCGACCAATAATTACGGCGAGATGGTTTTCCTGTCTCTTTTCTTTTGCTCCACAGCCTTCCTTACTGTGTGCTTCCCTATTAAAGTGTTTCTCCAGACCATCAGTCTGTAGTTGGGATGTATCAAGCATCCTATTTTGAATGTGATATATCGCACCACTGATCGCATACATAGCAGTATTAATAATGCCAGTATGCATGTACAAATGTGATTAAAATTGCAAAGGACAGCTGGCCTTTGCAATTATAGAAATTTTGGGTTTATGACCTAGGAGTCCTTCTGCACATTTGCGGCCGTGGGGGACACTGAGAAGAATCCTAATGGATCCCTCTATTGGGGAACAATGCAAAAAGAAGCCCATAGGTTTCAGTTAGGCAACACCATGTATGGGATAGTCTAGGATTACTAGAACATACTGGTGTCATTGAGCTGACTTTTCTATTCCTATACAGTATGTTTAAAGGGAACTTGGACTGCAGGAAAGGGGTGCCCTATAGTCAGGTTTAGGACAGGACTTCTGACACATGGCACAGGATCAACAGTACATCTTTTCTGCCATGAATATCCCTTGCCAAGACAAACTCAGCAGTTTCATCTCTTAAGTATTATCTTCCCCTAAGTGTCTCCTGCAAAGATATGTATGTGCAGCCTTTAAGACCAGTGGTTCATTAACATGTGGCAATAACAACTTCTTAACAGTTTTATTTTGCACATTACTCACTCTCTAGAACAAGTTGTTTCTGTTCAGGTAAAAGGGTACACGATTGACTTGGCGAGCAGTTTTCTCAACCCCATTATCTTCCATCATATTATTAAAAACATTTGCAAGAATGGCATAAAGTTGATCACGTCCAAAATCTTTTAATGAAAATCCCAGTGCTAGTACTAAACAGTCAGAGATCTGCAGCTATCTACTCACATGCTGGGAGCCGCAATTAAGATTAGAGATTGACCCCTGCCCGTGCAGCCTGGCATAAAACGTCATGCAGCCGCCCCGAATACGTTCCTGACACGCCCCCATTTTGTCCGCCACGCCTGCGAAATGCCACCCTCCTGTAAGGAGAAGGGTCACGCACATGCACTGTGGCCGGTGCACGTGCGCCCACCAGATGGACGTAGCCGCTGCGTCCAGACATGCAGCTACGTCCATCTCTGAATTGCCCCCAGAGTCCTCACCGGGGCCTTGAGAATCATTGTCTATGACTTAATTTATTAAAGGCACTCAGTCAGTTCGGGGTAAGTCAGTCAGTTCGGGGTCCACTTCTCCATAGTCCTCATGCTGTATTTTCAAGATTGTACTGTAGGGCTGTGTTTTAATTGCCGACGTGCCCGACCGGACATGTTCTTGGAGGCTACATAAATACAAGAGCCATTATTTTGGTCAAACCAGTGGCTATAGCTTTTGGCACAAGTGAGCTAACACCAAGGTCAGTTCATTTCCAGAGCCTATCATAGCCGTGACCAGTTAATTTTCCAAGGAAACAGAAGGTATAATTAGAGTGCACTATAATTCTCTATTGGAAATATATTAAAACATAACTTATTTTTATTATTCCGGATAAAAACAAATGACTATATAATATTCAACAAAAAGTAAAATTAAAATATAAGTGACCACGGAAAATTTAATTGCAAAAAACATCTGCCTTTTATCATGATTTTTGGCCGATGGTCATTATCAGGCTATCCAATTAGAGAACTTTTTTGCCTGAAAATCACCCAGTTTCACGTATAAACACACAGGATGCGGAATAAGTTGCAGCCTCACCTGAACACTGGTTATTTATTTGGAATTTTTTTTTGTACTGCCTTTGGCATGTGAAAAAAAATCCCCAATAACTGCCGACATAAGGGGCTAATTGCTGCGACTAATTGGATACAAGCAAAAGAGTGTAGATTATTAGTGAAAAAGATCAGTAAATAGAGATTAAAACATTGCTGTGCTTATGGATACACTACCACCACGTTTTTTTAATATACAAATATCTAATAATGTCTAATAATTCCAGAATCGGTTCTTTAACTAATAGATTCAAATTATGGGGCAAAACAAAATTCATTAAAAATGAGGATGAGGAGGCACTGTTGAAGAAACTGTGTAGTTTTGTGTTGAAGCAGGTTGCTTGATGCACAGACTCTGGCCCTCATTCAGCATGGATCCAGGAGCGGTTCTTGGTGCGGGCAAGCAGTGCCTGCGCCCAGGGTGCTGCGCGCTGGGGGCGCGGCCGCAGTAATGACCTCTAGTGTCTGTCACTGGAGCCGGCTGCAGCGGACACCCACACAGCCCACGGTGTCCGCTGCCGCCTAACCGCACCCCGCTCCCCGGCTGCAGCGGACACCGTGGGCTGTGTGAGTGTCCGCTGCAGCCGGCTCCAGTGACAGACACTAGAGGTCATTATTGACCTCTAGTGTCTGTGCGGCGCTGCTATGGGAGAGACGTCATGACGTCTCTCCCATAGAGAGGAGCCACGGCGGCCAGACAGAGCAGCAGCAGCAGCGGTCGGGAAACAGGAGCGGGGCAGTGGTATTTTTTTTATTTTTGTGTTTGTTTGTAAGCTGCTACAAAGGGGCACAGCAAAAGGGGGAACAACTACTGGGGGCACAGCGACGGGGCACAACTACTGGGACAAAGCAACAGGGGGAACAGCAAAAGGGGGCACAGCAAAAGGGGGCACAACTACTGGGGGCATAGCGATGGGGTACAACTACTGGGGGCAAAGCAACAGGGGGCACAGCAACAGAGGGCACAACTACTGGGGGCAAAGCAACAGGGGGCACAACTACTGGGGCAAATCTACTGGGGGCATAGCTACAGGGGGCACAACTACTGGGGGCACAGCGACAGGGGGCACAGCGACGGGCACAACTACTGGGGGCATAACTGTGGCCACACCCCTCACCTATGAAGCCACAGCCCTATTTTTTGCCACGCGCCTCTGGCGTGCACTAACTGTTTTGCAGCGGGGGTGCCAGTGGAAACTTTTGCACTGGGTGCCACAAGGTGTAGAACCGGCCCTGCATGGATCGCATTTGTAAAGCTGCTCGCAGGCAGCTTTGCAAATGCGATCCATAGTAATGCAAATGCATTACTATGTTAAACACCTCCTTGCTGCATTTGCGATCCCAGTGTTGCGACTGCGTCGCAGCCTGGGATCTACATCGCGACCAATCGAGACTGCCAGCTGAGTAAGCTACACTGCACCTTCTCCCTCCATGCCTGATTCTTCACCCTCCTCTTCCTCCCTATCTGTTGCTGGGTTCACTACAGGAGTCCTGCTGGCTGCTGATCAAAAGCAATATGGATGAACCTAAGGGTGCTAGATAATTCAAAAACGTGTGGTGAGGTACATGGCTCAGGAGGCACTGGTTAGTACCAGACAGGGCAGTCGAGAGCCAGGCTGGGCCCAGGTACTTTTCAAGGGGTATGGCTTAATCACAGGAGCCGTGTCATATTCCCTTAGAAAAAATACTGGGGAAAAAAAGGTATTTTAAGCACCTCCCTGGCCACACTGCAGCCCAGTACACAGCAGCATGTGCTGGGTGAGGAGAAGAGCTGCAGCTGCTCCTGTCAGGTAAGGGGGCCTGGGCCCCTACTGAACCCTCTCTGGGCCCCTTCATCAGACCTGGGCCTGGGTAACTGTACCCCCCCCCCCCCCCCACCTCTTGGCACCACTGGTACCAGAAGAACCCTATTTACATATAATAAATGAGCCAAATGGTGCATGTGGGCATTAGACACAGGTGCAGCAGTATACTGTACACTGCTGGAAATTTGCTGAGTTTTGATCAGAGATATACAGAAAAGATAGACAGGGGAGGCACTGCCACATCTGCCATAGGGTGCATACACACGGTGAGATTTTGACTTAGTGCCAGTTTTGACTATGCGATTCCTCTTGAACTTCTCAGAGCCCAGAACCACCGATATTGACTATATTTACTTACGATTTTGACTATGTGTGATTTTGACTATATACAATTTTCACTATACTAGAAACTAGATTATACGCAATATAGTCAAAATTGCCTTGTCTGCACAGTCTATTTTTTCTTGTGATACCGAACCCACGGGAGTGCGCATCGGTATCGAAAGTAGTGTGTACACACTGCGCGATATGGGATAACTTTTCTTATGATTTTGACTATATAGTCAAAATTGTAAGCACACATTGCACCTTGTGTATGCACCTTTTGAATTTTTACTCCAGAGTTTTGACTATAAAAATGATTAGAATAATTCAAAGACGATATTTCTAATATAATCTGTATTTCTGCTGCGGGGTACACTGGGCTCCACAAGGAATGGACAATGGGGTGTAGAGTAGGATTTTGATCCGAGGCACCAACGGGCTCAAAGCTTTGACTGTTCCCAGAATGCATAGCGCCGCCTCCTATATCACCCCGCCTCCCTGCACAGGATCTCAGTTTTGTATTTGGTGCTGCAGTAGCAGGCACTTAACAGAGGGGCTGCTCCAGGCAGCCCTAAGAAGAGCTTTTTTTCTGAGGAAAAAAGTGAAGACTTCAAGGGCAGCAGCAGTGTTACATGTCAGTGGACATCCACGGCTGCAGCTTCGGCTCTCCCCAGCGGCGCTGGTTGCCGGGTAACTACAGCAGGAGGCTCCGGTTTTCTTCTTGTCAGGCACACACGACGGGGGTTCTCCGGGATCGTGTGGCTGCGCTTCGGGAGGTGGTAAGTGGGTCCCGCTTGCGGAACCCGGTCTTTATCGCGATCCGGTGCGGTCAGTGGGAGGCGGGCCGCGCGCGCTGGCGGTGGACACTGTGGCAGTACAGGTGATCCCACTAGATCACCAGGGCATGGGACAGGTCAGGTTTTCTCTATAAACCGTTTTATTAGAGCCTGCAGTACCCGGTGGTTTTGCCAGCATGGGGATAGAGCTTGGACCTGAAGCCCCTCCCCCAGCCCCAGGGCGCCATTTTCTGCAAATGTTCCCGCCCTGGAGCTGCACATCTGTCTCTCCCTCACTCCCTGGCAGTGTCTGCTGCGCCATTATCCCTCAGCTCACTGTTCCTGGGAATGCTTGGGCAAATCCTCCTATGTAAAGCCGCCTGGTTGTCAGTACTGTGACTTTACAAGACACTTAAGTATTCTACCTGCCTTTTTTAGTCAGTGTAAGTTAAGAAAGAGTGCACTTAGTCAGGGTTTCCTAGTACAATTACCCTGTGATATACAGCCAGTTCTTACTGTGTACTGTTATATCTATTGTTAAATAGCTGTGTAAGCTAGTCCAGTGCAGTATTATTGTTAGTAATAACCTCTGCATTGTACACACTGTGACTATTTGTGTGTGCATTTGATAGCTGAATGGTGTCCATTTCGTGTCTTTCACTCAACCTGCTATCCCTATATTCTATAACCTGAGGGGGCTTGGTGCGTCAGGTTTTATCTAATATAGGATTTTCACAAAGAAATACTGTATTACGTATTTTTCTCTGTGATTTAGTCACCATATCTCTCCTTTATCTTTGCTGGTGCTGACTACACTGCGCAGGGGTATGGGCTAGAGGTATTGTGCTGCTGACAAATTGTACTGTGTTACCTGATACTGCAAGTTATATCATGTCTGCTTCTGAGGGTAACGGTTCTGGGGTTGAACACACTGCGGGTATTGCTGAACCCGTAGATACCTATGAGGAGAATATAGCAGCTTTGCGCTCTGGTTCTGGGGGCTTCTTGCCCCCCAGTGGGACGGTGGCAATGGGGGCAAATAATGACCCGCCGTGGGCCGCTTTTTCCATGCTTCTGCATACGCTAGTTCATAAACTAACACTCCCTATGGGACCCCCAATGCCGGTGCAACCGTTTATGGTCCCTGCAGCTAACCCGCCGTGGGCGGACGATTTATCTGCTCAATAAAGAAGTTGTACCAGTCCCTGACTACTAAAAAGTCTGACCGTCGCTCACCTACGTCCAAGGGGTCCTCTAAGCGAGCACTTGTCTCCTCACAATCCACTGCTGTCACTGACACCTCGTCGGATGAAGACGGCACTTACACTGACCTCACAGGTTCTGACTCAGATACGGCTGATGGGGAGGGTGGTTCACATGTGGATGTTCCTGATCTTTTGGAGGCTATTAAGTTAATTTTACAGATTACGGATGATCCCGAGCCATCCGTTCCTCCTAAGAAACCAGATAGGTTCAAGCGTCAGAAGGTGATTAAACAAGTTTTACCTCACTCTGACCACCTAATTGATATAGGTCAGGAACCCTGGGAAAACACGGGTACGAAGTTTGTGCCTCAAAAGAAGATGCTGGCTCGCTATCCCCTCGCACCGGAGCTGTCTAATAATTGGGAAACGCCTCCTCCAGTGGACTCACATGTGGCTAGGATGGTGGTTTCCTCAGCTCTACCGGTCACCACCGTAACGTCTCTAAAAGAGCCTACGGATAAACGTGTGGAGGGTTGTCTGAAAGTGATTTACACCCTCACGGGTGCTGACAAAGGCCCACTATTGCAGCTACTTGGGCTGCAGAGGCCATTGAAGCATGGGCCTTGGAGTTAGATGCTGAAATCTCCTCTGACCATGCTAGACAATGCTTGTCTTATATTGTCACAGCTTCTCGTTATATTAAAGAGGCGGCTTCTGATGCCTCTACTACGTCAGTCCTGGCTCGCCGGATATTGTGGCTGAGATCCTGGTCTGTGGATCTGGACTCTAGAAAAACCCTGGAGGTACTCCCTTTTAAGGGAGATATTCTGTTTGGGGAGGATTTAAATAAGATTGTAGCTGACTTGGCTACTGCCAAAACTGCCTGTCTTCCAAGTACTGCTCCTTCTGTGTCGAAGGCTAAAGGTACTTCCTTTCGCCCCTTTCGTCCTTCAGGTAAAGCAAAAGGTCAGGCGTACAACAAGCAGGCCCGCACTTCCAAACCTGGTAAGCCTAAGCCCAAAAGAGCCTGGGCAGCCTGTCAGCCAGCTTCCAAGACAGATAAGCCTGCCGCATGATGGGGCGGGCCTCCCTCTGGTGGATCCCAGGATGGGGGGCCGGCTTCTACGGTATACCCAGGAATGGTTGAAGACCACTTCAGATGCCTGGGTACGGGAAGTCGTCACTCGAGGTTACGCCATAGCCTTCAAGAACCGACCCCCTCATCAATTTTGCCAGACAGATGTCCCATTGGACAAGACAAAGGCAAACACTCTACATTCAGTGGTACAGACCCTCCTGGATACAGGAGTCGTAGTACAGGTGCCTCTTGCGCAGAGGGGCCGGGGGTACTATTCTCCGCTGTTTCTAGTCCTGAAACCGAATGGGTCCTCCCGGCCCATTCTCAACCTCAAGGCATTGAACAGGTTTGTGAAGGTTTCCAAGTTCCGGATGGAAACCCTTCGCTCTATAGTTCTGGCCTTGGAACCTGGGGACTTCATGGTCTCCCTGGCTATACAGGATGCTTACCTGCATATTCCTATAGCAGTGTCTCATCAGCAATACCTGAGATTTGCGATTGGCAAATGCCATTACCAGTTTCGGGTGTTACCTTTTGGTTTATCAATGGCTCCGCGAGTCTTTACAAAAGTCATGGCGGTGATGATGGTGGTACTCCGCCGTCAAGGGGTCAGGATACTGCCGTATTTGGACGACTTGTTAATCCTGGCAAATTCCCCAGAACTTCTCCTGCGTCATCTAGATGTGACGGTCCGGTTTCTGCAAGCCCACGGGTGGCTCATCAATTGGAAGAAGTCATCCCTGATCCCTGCTCAGAGCATGGTGCATCTGGGAGCACTATTGGTCACTCACAACCAGCGGTTGTTCCTGTCTCAGGAGAAAGTCCTGAAACTTCAGGACAGGATTCGTTGCTTCCTATCTCGTCCGCAAGTGTCGATACATTCGGCGATGCAGGTGCTGAGCCTCATGGTGTCAGCATTCGACATGGTGGAGTACACTAAATTTCACTCTCGCCCTCTCCAGAGGCTGATTCTAGCCAAATGGGACGGCCTGCCTCACCGGATCAGGTCTAAAATGATCTCATTGACTCCGGAGGTCTGTCTGTCGCTGCTCTGGTGGCTTCGGGACCAACAACTGTGCAGGGGCCGTCCGTTCTGGATATCCAGTCTAAGAGGTGCCAGTCTAAGAGTTGGGGCGCAGTGCTGGAGCAACACTCCCTTCAGGGGCGGTGGACCAAGGAGGAGTCCCTCCTCTCGATCAATATTCTGGAGTTGCGGGCAGTCTTCAATGCCTTGAACCTAGCCCAGCATTTAATTCAGAACCGTCCCGGTTCAAGTACAGTCGGACAACGCCACCACAGTGGCTTACATAAATCATCAAGGCGGCACTCAAAGCCGCCTAGCAATGAAGGAAGTCTCACGGATTCTACAGTGGGCAAAACGCCATCTACCGGCCATATCGGCAATATTCATTCCGGGAGTCCTGAATTGGGAAGCGGACTTTCTCAGTCGTCAGGACGTGCATGCCAGCGAGTGGGGCCTCCATCCAGAAGTTTTTCAACTCCTAGTGGAAAGGTGGGGCCTTCCAGACGTAGATCTGATGGCGTCTCTACACAATCACAAAGTTCCGGTCTTCGGAGCAAGGACAAGGGATCCTCAAGCAGCATTCGTGGATGCACTGGCGGTACCGTGGAGGTTTCGGCTGCCGTACGTGTTCCCTCCGGTGTCACTCCTGCCCAGGGTAATTCGGAAGTTCAAGCAAGAAAAAGGAATTCTGCTTCTCATAGCTCCAGCGTGGCCCAGACAGCACGGGATGCGGTCAACATCCCGCTGGACGGGATCCCGACGGTCGAAATACCGACGCCGGAATCCCGACCGCCACAATCCCGACATATTCTCCCTCCGTGGGTGTCCACGACACCCATAGAGGGAGAATATTATAGTGTGCCGAGCGTAGCGAGGCACCGTGCCCGCAAGGGGCTGCGTTCCGCTCGCCACCCCTGTCGGGATTGTGTGGTCGAGATTCCGGCGTCGGTATTTCGACCGCCGGGATCCCGTCCAGCGGGATTACGTACTGATCCCGACTGCACTGGTTCTCAGACCTGTAAGGCCTATCGTCAGAGCGTCCAATTCTACTTCCACAACGCCCAGACCTCCTCGTTCAGGGCCCCTGTGTCTACCAGGACCTAGCCCGGCTGTCTTTGACAGCATGGCTCTTGAAGCTTCCGTCTTAAGGGCTACAGGGTTCTCTGAGGCCGTCATTCAAACTATGTTGCGGGCCCGGAAACCAGCTTTGGCTCGGATTTACTATAGGGTCTGGCATTCTTACTTTGTTTGGTGCGCATCTAATGATTATGACGCTTCCAAGTTTGGTATAGCCAAGTTGTTGGCTTTTCTTCAGCAGGGCCTGGACTTAGGCCTGCATCTGGCCTCCCTTAAGGTTCAAATATCTGCCTTGTCGGTGTGGTTTCAGAGAAAAATTGCGACCTTAACTGATGTGCATACCTTTACTCAGGGCGTGTTGCGTATTCAACCTCCCTATGTCCCGCCTGGGACTTGTCGGTGGTTTTGGAGGCGTTACAAGAGTCTCCGTTTGAACCTCTTGGTTCAGCTGACCTTAAGTGGCTTTCCCTTAAGGTGGTGTTTCTGCTGGCTATTGCTTCAGCTAGAAGAGTGTCGTATTTGGGTGCCTTGTCCTGTAGTTCCCCATATCTGATATTTCACCGTGACCGGGCGGTTCTTAGGACTCGTCCCGGCTATCTACCTAAGGTGGTTTCTTCGTTCCACCTTAATCAGGAGATTGTAGTTCCGGCACTTGTTTCTCCTGATCTGTCTCCCAAAGAGCGGTCTTTGGTTGTGGTACGGGCTCTCCGTATCTATGTGAAGAGAACTGCTCCTATTAGGAAATCTGATTCTCTTTTTGTTGTGTTTGGGTTTCACAAACGGGACTGGCCTGCTCACAAGCAAACTCTGGCCAGATGGACTAGAATGGTGATTGCACATGCTTATATGAAGGCTGGTCTCTCTGCTCCTGATCACATTAAGGACCAATCTACTCGGTCTGTTGGACCTTCTTGGGCGGCCCAACGTGGTGCATTGAACAATTGTGCAAGGCGGCTACGTAGTCCTCTGTGAACACGTTCATAAGGTTCTATGCCTTCGATACTGCCGCTTCTCAGGATGCTTCCTTTGGACGCCGGGATCTTGTGCCCGCTACAGTGCGTCCCCTCCCATAAGGAACTGCTTTAGGACATCCCCATTGTCCATTCCTTGTGGAACCCAGTGTACCCCGCAGCAGAAAACGAGTTTTATGGTAAGAACTTACCTTTGTTAAAACTCTTTCTGCGAGGTACACTGGGCTCCACAAGGCGCCCATCCTGACGCACTTAGCTTCTTTGGGTTGGTATGGCATTAGCCGCTGACACGTCTCCTGTCGTGAGAATGCAGTGTTGTGGCTACTAACCGTTGTCGTCTCTTTTCCTGCTACTGCACTGGACTGGTTAACTAAAAACTGAGATCCTGTGCAGGGAGGCGGGGTGATATAGGAGGCGGCACTATGCATTCTGGGAACAGTCAAAACTTTGAGCCTGTTGGTGCCTAGGATCAAGATCCTACTCTACACCCCATTGTCCATTCCTTGTGGAGCCCAGCGTACCTCGCAGAAAGAGTTTTAACAAAGGTAAGTTCTTACCATAAAACTCTTTTTTTCATATTCGCTATTTAGTCAAAACTCTGGTGTATACATTAGTATGACAGGAAAGACTCTGCCTCACCTCAATGCACGCCACTGCTAGCTATGTGCAAGCAGGGCTGTTTCTAGCCAATTTGGCTCCCAGTGCGAGATTTAAAAATGCGCCCCCCATTGCCATAACAAAAAAATGTTTCCCCCCCATAGATATAAAAAGTAAAAGGTACTTTTATATATCTACGCAAAGGGGGCGTGGTCTCGATAACATGGGCATGGTCTCTGTAAAATGGGCGTGGCCTCATCTGAAAAGACTACCTTACACCCCAGTTTTTGACCTTGCACCGACAGATCACGGCGAGCACAGGAAAAATTTTTAAAATGTATATTATGCCATACACCGCAATGCCCTTAATACATTAAATCCCCATTTTCCACATTACGGCAGGCAAGAGTCCCCATTTTCCACATTACGGCAGGCAAGATTCCCCATTTTACACAATACGGCAGGCAAGTGTCCCCATTTTATACAATACGGCAGGTACGTGTCCCCATTTCCCACATTACTGCAGGCAAGAGTCCCCATTTTCCACATTACGGCAGGCAAGAGTCCCCATTTTCCACATTACGGCAGGCAAGTGTCCCCATTTTCCACATTGCGGCAGGCAAGTGTCCCCATTTTCCACATTGCGGTAGGCAAGAGTCCCCATTTTCCACAATACGGCAGGAAAGAGTCCCCATTTTACACAAAACGGCAGGCAAGTGTCCCCATTTTACACAGTACGGCAGGCAAGTGTCCCCATTTTACACAGTACGGCAGGCAGGAGTCCCCATTTTACACAATACGGCAGGCAAGTGTCCCCATTTTACACATTACGCAGGCAAGTGTCCCCGTTTAACACATTACGGCAGGCAAGAGTCCCCATTTTACACATTACAGCAGGCAAGAGTCCCCATTTTACACATTACGGCAGGCAAGTGTCCCCATTTTACACATTATGCAGGCAAGTGTCCCCGTTTTACACATTATGGCAGGCAAGAGTCCCCATTTTACACATTACGGCAGGAAAGTGTCCCCATTTTACACAATACGGCTGGCAAGTGTCCCCATTTTCCACATTACGGCAGGCAAGTGTCCCCATTTTACACATTACGCAGGCAAGTGTCCCCGTTTTACACATTACGACAGGCAAGAGTCCCCATTTTACACATTATGGCAGGCAAGAATCCCCATTTTACACATTACGGCAGGCAAGTGTCCCCATTTTACACATTACGGCAGGTATGTGTCCCCATTTTACACATTACGGAAGGCAAGTGTCCCCATTTTACACATTACGGCAGGCAAGAATCCACATTTCTCTAACGTCCTAGTGGATGCTGGGGACTCTGTAAGGGCCATGGGGAATAGACGGGCTCTGCAGGAGACATGGACACTTTAAGAAAGAATTTAGATTCTGGTGTGCTCTGGCTCCTCCCTCTATGCCCCTCCTCCAGACCTCAGTTTGAATCTGTACCCGGACGAGCTGGGTGCTGTTCAGTGAGCTCTCCTGAGCTTGCTGTAAGAAAGTATTTTGTTAGGTTTTTTATTTTCAGGGAGCTCTGCTGGCAACAGACTCCCTGCATCGTGGGACAGAGGGGAGAGAAGCAGCCCTACACAGGATCTCACCCTCGTCGTCCGATCCCAGAGCCGCCGTCCCCCTCGCAGAGCCGGAAGACAGAAGCCGGGTGAGCATGAGAAGCAAGAAGACTTCGAAATCGGCGGCAGAAGACTCCGGTCTTCACTGAGGTAGCGCACAGCACTGCAGCTGTGCGCCATTGCTCCCACACACACCTCACATACTCCGGTCACTGTAAGGGTGCAGGGCACAGGGGGGGGCGCCCTGGGCAGCAATTGGGACCTCTTTGGCAAAAGTTTAGCATATATACAGTTGGGCACTGTATATATGTATGAGCCCCCGCCAAGAAAATTTATATTTAAGTGGGACAGAAGCCCGCCGTCGAGGGGGCGGGGCTTCTTCCTCAGCACTCACGCCATGTTTTTTCTCCACAGCACCGCTGAGAGGAAGCTCCCCAGCCTCTCCCCTGCAGATACACGGTAGAAGAGGGTAAAAAGAGAGGGGGGGGGGGGGCACATAATTAGGCGCAAAAATCAATATAAACAGCAGCTACTGAGTTAACATTAAGTTACTGTGTTATTCCTGGGTTAATAGCGCTGGGGTGTGTACTGGCATACTCTCTCTCTGTCTCTCCAAAGGGCCTTGTGGGGGAATTGTCTTCAGATGAGCATTCCCTGAGTGTGTGTGGTGTGTCGGTACGTGTGTGTCTACATGTCTGAGGTAAAAGGCTCCCCTAAGGAGAAGATGGAGCAAATGTGTGTGTGAGGGGTGTCTCCGTCGACAACGCCGACACCTGTTTGGATATGTGTAATTAAGTGCTAACAGAGCCGGCCATAGGCATAGGTAAACTAAGCAATTGCCTAGGGCATTTGATATGCCTAGGGGCATCAGCAGCTTCTGCTGATTAAAATGATATGCGGCATGCCTATATTCTGTGTTTCATATGCAGATACAGCCACAGTCTCACACAGTATATAGGCATGCTGCGTATCATTTTAATCAGTAGAAGCTGCTTGTGCATCCTAGCCACATATCAATGCAAATAAGATGCATTTTCATTAAAAAAGGTGCCAGATGTTAGCATTGAGGCAATATTTATGAGGACACATCTGTATCCAAGCAGAGGCAGAGGTCACAGTGTTAGTGGCAGTGTGATTGCTTTGTGCATGTGAGTGGGTTGGTTGTGCAGTAGTGTTTGGAATATGTGTAAGGAGCATTATGTGTGTCATGTAAAAATGCATTAATAATGTGCAACATGTGTAAGGGGCACTATGCGTGTCATTATGTGTATAAGGTCATTATTAATGTGCGGCATATGTGTAAAAGGGTACTACTGTATGTGTGTCATTATGTGTATAGGGGCACTAATAATGTGCAGCAAATGTTAGGGGGCACTATGTGTGTCATTATGTGTATAAGGGCATTAATAATGTGCAGCTTATGTGTAAGGGACATTATGTGTAAAAGGGCATTAATAAAGGTTGTCATAATGTGTAAGGCGCATTATGTTTATAAGGACATTAATAATGTGTCTCATATGTGTAAGGGGCATTACTATGTGGAATTATGTGTATAAATGCATTACTAATGTGTGGCATTATGTGTATAAGGTGCTCTACTATGTGGCGTTGCAAATAGAAAGGGCACTACTGTGTCGTCTAATGTGAATAAAGAGCAATAGGGTGTTATGTAATGTGAATAAGGGGCTCTACTGTGAGTAGTAATGTTTATAAGGTAAAGTGATACTACTGTGGGATGTAATATGAATTATGAACACTATCGCATGATCAAATGTGAATGAGGTTGTAGTACTGTGTGGCGTAATTGGAATTGGGGTTACTATTGTGTGGCCATGCCCCTTGCCAGCAAAAACACCCCCCTTTTTGGGCTGTGCGCCAAATGTGCAAACTGTTCCTATTTAAAATATATGGGGTACAAACACCAAAATAAGGACTGCTATGGGTGAGGGGCGATGGTGCTGGGAAAGAGGTGCAAGGTCAGAGGCGGAACCAGCAGTGGTGTTAGGGGGCACCATCCAAAATCTTGCCTAGGGCATCATATTGGTTAGGGCCGGCTCTGAGTGCTAAGGTGAAATTATTGCACAAAAGATTAGAGAACAGACAGGGAATCTACCCATGTCTGTCCCTATGTCGCAGAGACCTTCAGAGTCTCTCAATGATCACTATCCAAAATAATAGACACTGATATCGACACGGAGTCTGACTCCAGTGTCGACTACGATAATGCAAAGTTACAGCCAAAATGGCAGGAAAGTATTCAATATATGATTATTGTAATAAAAGATGATTTGCATATCACTGATGACTCATCTCTCCCTGACACAAGGGTACACATGTTTAAGGGGAAGAAAGCTGAGGTAAATTTCCCTCCTCTCATGATGAAAAAGAGCGGGAATCTCCAGACAAGAGACTGCAGTTTCCCACAAAGAATTCTCAGGGAGTATCCTTTCCCTACTAGGGCCAGGATACGATGGGAATCTTCCCCTAGGGTGTCACGTTTGCCCAAAAGGTAGCCCTGACTTAACAGCTATCCTCAGGGATCCTGCAGATAGCGTGCACATTCTGGTACACTACTCAGACCGGCGATTGTGTCGGCATGGGTTTATAGCGCTGTAGCAGCGTGGTCAGGTACCTTATCAGCAGAGATTGAGACCCTAGTATGTATATATATATATATATATATATAGATATGCCAAAAGATTAAAGAAGCAGGGAGCGCCAATGGTGCATTAAAAGAGTACAATGATTTTTATTTTAAAAAATCCAGATCGGTCACAAGTAAAAAACCCGTACCATAAAAGGCGGTCAAACCACCGCTTGTATAACCAGCATAAGAATTTTACCCCGCTGTGCAAAGCAGTATTCTCAGTTTCAAATCCACAACGTCAGACCACGCCCATACGCGTTTCGTCATTCGACTTCGTCAGTAGGCTTGGTCCTGGGAGAGATTTGGCTATATGTGGAAGTCATTCTGTGACTTCCACATATAGCCAAATCTCTCCCAGGACCAAGCCTACTGACGAAGTCGAATGACGAAACGCGTATGGGCGTGGTCTGACGTTGTGGATTTGAAACTGAGAATACTGCTTTGCACAGCGGGGTAAAATTCTTATGCTGGTTATACAAGCGGTGGTTTGACCGCCTTTTATGGTACGGGTTTTTTACTAGTGACCGATCTGGATTTTTTAAAATAAAAATCATTGTACTCTTTTAATGCACCATTGGCGCTCCCTGCTTCTTTAATCTTTTGGCAGGACTACCACCCGTTCGGGATCGGGTAACATTGGGGAAGCGACAGCTGGAAATTCCAGAAGTGCACACTGACAAAACTTCTTTTCCAAACGATATTGGCTGTCAGCGAGTTTGAGGAACACTGCTTCTTTTAGTTCTACGGGACTTTTTAGATATATATATATATATATATATATATATATATATATATGAAAGAAAAGTTTATTACCTTTGTTGTTTGCGCTCATACTATCCGTTCTTACATATATATAGATATATATAGATATATATATTAAAGATGCTGTCTTAAGATATATATATAAAACATGCCCAAAGAGACATTAGTCTACTGGGTTCTAGAGTCAACGCTATGTCGATTTCTGCTTGACGTGTCCTGTAGAATATGCAATGGACAGGTGATGCCGACTTAAGAGGCATATGGAAGGCTGAGGATTGTGTGGAGAAGGGATCTCGGACCTGGTCTCCACAGCTATAGCTGGTAATTCTGATCTTTTGCCTTATATTCCTGCACAGCCTAGGAAAGCAGGACATTATCAAATGCAGCCTTTCGATCACAAAGAAACAAGAAAGTCCGAGGTGCGTCCTTTCTTGCCAGAGGCAGGGGCAGAGGAAAGAAGCTGCACAACACAGCTAGTTCCCAGGAACAGAAGTCCTCCCCGGCCTCTACAAAATCCACCGCATGTCGCTGGGGCTCCACAGGCGGAGCTAGGCCCGGTGGGGGCACGTCTTCGTAATTTCAGCCACAAGTGAGTTCACTCCCTGTTGGATCCCTGGGCAATTGATATTGTGTCTCAGGGATACAAGCTGGACTTTGAGGAGATGCCCCCTCACCGACGGCCCTGCCGGCTTACCCCCACGAGAGGGAAATAGTGTTAACTGCAATTCACAAATTGTATCTTTAACAGGTGGTGGTCAAGGTTCCCCTCCTTCAACAAGGAGGGGGTTATTATTCGACCATGTTGTAGTCCCGAAACCGGACGGTTCGGTCAGACCCATATTGAATTTAAAATCCCTGAACATATACCTGAAAAGGTTCAAGTTCAAGATGGAATCGCTAAGAGCGGTCATCGCAAGCCTGAAAGGGGGAGATTTTATGGTGTCTCTGGACATAAAGGATGCATACCTTCATGTCCCCATTTATCCACCTCATCAGGCGTACCTCAGATTTGCGGTACAGGATTGTCATTACCAATTTCAGACGTTGCCGTTTGGTCTCCCCATGGCCCCGAGAATCTTCACCAAGGTAATGGCGGAAATGATAGTGCTCCTGCGGAAGCAAGGTGTCACAATTATCCAGTACTTGGACGATCTTCTCATAAAAGCGAGATTAAGAGAGCAGTTGCTGAACAGCGTATCACTTTCTCTGGAAGTGTAACGGCAACACGGCTGGATTCTAAATATTCCAAAGTCGCAGTTGGTTCCTACGGCTCATCTGCCTTTCCTAGGCATGATTCTAGACACAGACCAGAAAAGGGTTTATCTCCCGATAGAGAGAGCTCAGGAGCTCATGACACTGGTCAGGAACCTATTAAAACCAAAACAGGTGTCAGTGCATCACTGCACTCGAGTCCTGGGAAGGATGGTGGCATCATAAGAGGCCATTCCCTTCGGCAGGTTCCATGCGAGGACCTTTTCAATGGGACTTACTGGACAAGTGGTCCGGATCACATCTTCAGATGCATCGGTTAATCACCCTATCCCCCCAGGGCCAGGGTGTCTCTCCTGTGGTGGCTGCAGGGTGCTCACCTTCTCGAGGGCCACAGATTCGGCATTCAGGACTGGGTCCTGGTGACCACGGATGCAAGCCTCCGAGGGTGGGGAGCAGTCGCACAGGGAAGGAATTTCCAAGGTCTCTGGTCAAGTCAGGAGACTTGCCTTCACATCACCATCCTGGAATTAAGGGCCGTATACAACGCCCTACGTCAAGCGGAGACCCTGCTTCGCGACCAACCGGTTCTGATTCAGTCAGAAGCCACCAGAATTCTTCGCTGGGCGGAGAATCACGTAAGTGCACTGTCAGCAGTGTTCATCCCAGGAGTAGACAGCTGGGAAGCAGACTTCCTCAGCAGGCATGACCTCCACCCGGGAGAGTGGGGACTTCATCAAGAAGTCTTCACGCAGATTGCAAGTCGGTGGGAACTGCCACAGGTGGACGTGATGGCATCCCGCCTCAACAAAAAGCTACAGAGGTATTGCGCCAGGTCATGAGACCCTCAGGCGATAGCTGTGGACGCACTGGTGTCACCGTGGGTGTTCCAGTTGGTCTATGTATTTCCTCCTCTTCCTCTCATACCCAAGGTGCTGAGAATCATAAGAAAAAGAGGAGTGAGAACAATACTCATTGTTCCGGATTGGCCAAGAAGGACTTGGTATCCAGATCTGCAAGAAATGCTCACAGAGGACCCGTGACCTCTGCCTCTAAGACAGGACTTGTTGCAACAGGGGCCCTGTCTGTTTCAAGACTTACCGCGGCTGCGTTTGACGGCATGGCGGTTGAACGCCGGATCCTAGCAGAAAAAGGCATTCCGGATGAGGTCATTCCTACGCTGATAAAGGCTAGGAAGGATGTGACAGCTCAACATTATCACCGTATATGGCGAAAATATGTTGCTTGGTGTGAGGCCAGGAAGGCCCCTACGGAGGAATTCCAGCTGGGCCGTTTCCTTCACTTCCTACAGTCAGGAGTGACTTTGGGCCTAAAATTGGGTTCCATTAAGGTCCAGATTTCGGCCCTATCCATTTTCTTTCAAAAAGAGCTGGCTTCTCTACCTGAAGTTCAGACGTTTGTGAAGGGAGTGCTGCGTATTCAGCCCCCTTTTGTGCCCCCGGTGGCACCTTGGGATCTTAACGTGGTGTTGAGTTTCCTGAAATCCCACTGGTTTGAACCACTCAAAACGGTGGAATTGAAATATCTCACGTGGAAGGGGGTCATGCTACTAGCACTGGCTTCGGCTAGGCGTGTGTCAGAATTAGCGGCTTTGTCACATAAAAGCCCCTATCTGGTTTTCCATGCGGATAGAGCAGAGTTGCGGACCCGTCCACAATTTCTGCCAAAAGTGGTTTCATCCTTTCATATAAACCAACCTATTGTGGTGCCTGTGGCTAATACTGACTTGGAGGATTCCGAGTTACTTGATGTGGTCAGGGCTTTGAAGGTTTATGTAGCCAGAACGGCTAGGCGCAGTGGTGTCAAAGACAAGGCCCGCGGGCCAAATCCGGCCCGCCAGACCTCGTCTGATGGCCCGCGGTGCCGCCGCCATGAAACCCCCTTCTCCCGAGTGCCCAGCTCGGGGGGGGCGGGGTTTCGCGGAATGACGCGATTGCGTCGTGACGTCACGGCGCAAACGCGTCATTCAACGAAACCCCGTCGGAGGAGGGAGAAGGGAGCCGCGCAGACGAGGAGGGAGAGGCGGCTGAAGAGCGGCGAGAACCGCTTCAAATGTAAGTCAGCCCCTCTCCCTTCCTCTCTTTCTCTCTCTCTCCCTCCTTCCACCACCTGCCACAATGTGTAAAATGGGGACCTGTACCTGCCGCTATGTGTAAAATGGGGACCTGTACCTGCCGCTATGTGTAAAATGGGGACCTGTGCCTGCCACAATGTGTAAAATGGGGACCTGTGCCTGCCACAATGTGTAAAATGGGGACCTGTACCTGCCGCTATGTGTAAAATGGGGACCTGTGCCTGCCGCAATGTGTAAAATGGGGACCTGTGCCTGCCACAATGTGTAAAATGGGGACCTGTACCTGCCGCTATGTGTAAAATGGGGACCTGTGCCTGCCACAATGTGTAAAATGGGGACCTGTGCCTGCCACAATGTGTAAAATGGGGACCTGTACGTGCCGCTATGTGTAAAATGGGGACCTGTGCCTGCCACAATGTGTAAAATGGGGACCTGTGCCTGCCACAATGTGTAAAATGGGGACCTGTACCTGCCGCTATGTGTAAAATGGGGACCTGTGCCTGCTGCAATGTGTAAAATGGGGACCTGTGCCTGCCGCAATGTGTAAAATGGGGACCTGTGCACTATAAAAGGGGGCACATGGCTGGGCACTATAAAAGGGGGCACATGGCTGGGCACTTTAAAAGGGGGCAGATGGCTGGGCACATATAAGGCAGGTGGAGCGGTAAATTTTGGATAGACCTACAGATACAACCGGCCCTTTGATGGGGACCAAACTGCTGATGCGGCCCCCGATGAATTTGAGTTTGACACCCCTGGGCTAGGGGCAGGAAAACAGAATCTTTGTTTATCCTGTAGGCTTCCAACAAGCTTGGTGCTCCTGCTTCAAAGCAAACTATTGCTCGCTGAATCTGTAACACGATTCAGCAGGCTCATTCTGCGGCTGGATTGCCGCTGCCAAGATCAGTTAAGGCACATTCCACTAGGAAGGTGGGCTCTTGGGCGGCTGCCCGAGGGGTCTTGGCATTACAGCTGTGCCGAGCGGCTACTTGGTCAGGTTCAAACACTTTTGCAAAGTTCTACAAGTTTGATACCCTGGCTGAGGAGGACCTTGTGTTTGCTCATTCGGTGCTGCAGAGTCATCCGCACTCTCCCGCCCATTTGGGAGCTTTGGTATAATCCCCATGGTCCTTACGGAGTCCCCAGCATCCACTAGGATGTTAGAGAAAATAAGATTTTACTTACCGGTAAATCTATTTCTCGTAGTCCGTAGTGGATGCTGGGCGCCCGTCCCAAGTGCGGACTTCTTCTGCAATACTGGTATATAGTTATTGCTGCAATAAGGGCTATGTTATTGTTGCATCAGGGTTGAACTGATGCTCTGTTGTTGTTCATACTGTTGACTGGGTAAGTTTATCACAAGTTATACGGTGTGATTGGTGTGGCTGGTATGAGTCTTGCCCTGGATTTCCAAAATCCTTTCCTTGTACTGTCAGCTCTTCCGGGCACAGTTTCTCTAACTGAGGTCTGGAGGAGGGACATAGAGGGAGGAGCCAGAGCACACCAGAATCTAAATTCTTTCTTAAAGTGCCCATGTCTCCTGCGGAGCCCGTCTATTCCCCATGGTCCTTACGGAGTCCCCAGCATCCACTACGGACTACGAGAAATAGATTTACTGGTAAGTAAAATCTTATTTTTACACAATACGGCAGGCAAGTGTTCCCATATTACACATTACGGCAGGAAAGTGTCCCCATTTTACACAATACGGCTTGCAAGTGTCCCCATTTTCCACATGATGGCAGGCAAGTGTCCCCATTTTCCACATGATGGCAGTCAAGAGTCCCCATTGTACACATTCCGGCAGGAGGCGGGGGGAGGGGGGGAGGAGAAAGGGAGAGGCTGACTTACGTTTGAAGTGGTTCTTCCCGCTCTCCAGCTGCCTCTCCCTCGTCTTTGCATCGCCGGTCGGCTTGGTTCCCCTTCTCCCTCCTCCTGAGTACCCAGCTTGGGGGGCGGAGTTTCGTGGAATGATGCGATTGCGTCATGACGTCACGACGCACCCGCGTCATTCCATTAAACTCCGCCCCCCAAGCTGGGCACTCGGGAGGAAAGAGGAGGGGGATCAAGAAGGGGCTCAAGAAGTGCCGCGGCGGGCGCCCCGTGCAGTTGCATGGCTCGCCCGCCGCAAGAAACGGCACTGTGTGCAAGCCTCCGATTTAAATAATTTTTTCCCTATAGAGCTGGCAATTTTACTGTAGCCAATAACCCTGATGATAGTAGGAGAGCCGTAACTAGACTTTATGGTGCCCTGTGCCGGAGTGGGAATTGGTGCCCCAAACCCCCCCCCCCCCCCCCACCCCTCATTTTTCCAATAGGGACAAAAGGCACATGCCTTGTGGGGAAGAGGCATGACAAGATTGATACCAGAGAAAGCCCATGCTATAATGCGCCTTCCCTCACTATATATATATATATATATATATATATATATATATATATGTGTGTATATATTTATAGCAGGTGGAAGGCGGCACTCCAAGGTCTTAGAAATCACTGAAAAAGATAGGTGCTGAACACCATAAGCTGCAGTAACGTTTCAGTTTATTAACTAAACTTTCGTCAGTGGTCTGACGAAAGTTTAATTAATAAACTGAAACGTTACTGCAGCTTATGGTGTTCAGCACCTATCTTTTTCAGTGATTTCTAAGACCTTGGAGTGCCGCCAGACCCGGCCTTAGCTATAGGCAGGCTAGGCATTTGCCTAGGGCATTCAAGCATGTCTAGGGGCATCCAAGCATGTCCCTGCAGCATCTCATGCTGAGAGGGACAGTCCGCAAACTAACTGTTACTTTCCAAATGTATTCAATCAGTACTTGTATACACTGCTGTTTACATTTGTCAAAAAAAATGCACACTGTGCCTTAAACTTCCTCTGACATGCTTGAATGCCCCTGACTTGTGAGACCTCAGACAGACAGCAGAAGCCCAGTAAATGCAATTCCTGGACCTGTGACATTTTTACTGACTATATAAGGTTATTACTGGATGGCTTCTTATGATAACACATGTGTATTTTGGAAGACTGCTTCACAGAAACCTGACATCACCTATACTGCTTGTGCACATGGGGGATGGGGACCCTGCCATCCTGTGTGTGTCCCTTATCCCTGTGCAAACCCCAGGTGTCTGCAGGGACCAGAGCCGGCCTTAAGCATAGGCAAACTAGGCAAATGCCTAGGGCATTTGGTATGCTTAGGGGCGCCAGCAGCTTCTGCTGATTAAAATGATATGCGGCATGCCTATATTCTGTGTGTGACTGAGGCTGTATCTGCATACAAAATGCTACGTTGCGTGTATTCCTGGAAATCACTGTAATGTAGCATTTCGTATGCAGATACAGCAGCAGTAGCACACAGAATATAGGCATGCTGCATATCATTTTAATCAGCAGAAGCTGCTTGTGCATCCTAGCCATATAGTAATGCAAATAATATGCATTTTCATAAACAAAAGGCGCCCAACGTTAGCAGAGCTGCCAGCTGACTCATGCCAGGCATCTCCTGCAGAACTAGCGGCGGTGCTAGGGGGCACCAGCCAAAATCTTGCCTAGGGCATTATATTGGTATGGGCCGGCTCTGGCAGGGACATAACATGGGCAGTGTTCTCCCCACACTTTATTTCCTAGTCAGTCCATACCGTAAAATTCCCCTGCCATCTAGCACTGTAACGCGGTCAGTAAGTTGCGTTGTGCTATTTCTATATGAAACATTAGTGCAGCGTGACTTTTGGACACATCAGACTGGAGTGCAGAGCATTTAGCTCCCACAGTATAAAGTAAAGTGCATGCAGTTAACGGGAGTAACAGACACCAGCAAACACACTGAATAGTGAAGAGAATGGACAGTTTCTACATGTTTGATACTGATCTTTTTGTATAACCAGCAAGTGTGGCAGTATCTGTGGCAGTATATGTGTATTATGGGCATTACTAATGTGGGGCATATGTGTAAGGTGCATTACTGTGTGGCATTATGTGTATTATGGGCATTACTAATGTGGGGCATATGTGTAAGGTTCCTTTACTGTGTGGAATTATATGTATTATGGTCATTACTGTGTGGCATTGTGCAGAGTTGAACTGGCCCACAGGGTAACCCCCCGTGGGCCCCACTACCTGAGCGTTGCAGGTACAGATGCAGAACTAGCGGCGGAGCTAGGGGGCACCAGCCAAAATTTTGCCTAGGGCATCAAATTGGCTAGGGCCGGCTCTGAGTGCCGCCTTCCACCTGCTATTTCTATACATTGCAATACGTATTTTAGGAGGGCAACCAGGCATTTACTTTATGTTTGTGAATGAGTGCCGGCTTTTTTCCATTTATTTGTGTATATATTTATATATGTGTAAAATATGTGTAAAATACGTTTTTTGCCCCTGGGTTCTTTGATAGATGCTTATACTGATCTGGCTAGCATTTTTTACTTTCTGACATGTTAGACTACCAGTGGCGGATCTTGCCACGGGCAAGCAGGACTTTTGCCCGGGGCGCCGCCTTCCGGAGGGCGCTGGCGCCATCCGGAGGGCGCCGCACCGTGGCAAGATCCGCCACTGCTGCCCGCTGTGTCCCTGTCCGCATCCCCGTCCCCGTCCGCCTTCTGAAGGGAACTAGACGCTATGCGTCTAGTTTCCCTTCCTGGAGAGTAACTTTGCTGAGCGGTGCGCGATGACGTCATCGCGCACCGCACTGCAAAGGTCCTCTCTACGAAGGGAACTAGACTCATAGCGTCTAGTTTCCCTTCGTGGAGAGGACCTTTTGCTGTGCGGTGTGCGATGACGTCATCGCGCACCGCTCAGCATTCAAGCGGCGCTTTTAATGTACAGGGGGCGTAATTGACCACACTCCCTGTATTAGGCCACGCCCCATTTCCTGCCCGGGGCGCAGAGCGCCCTTGAACCGGCCCTGTAGACTACACATTTGCAGTCTGCTCCACATCTTGAGTGACGGTGGGTGTGTCCTGGGTGTGCTCAATTAGCAGGGGCATAAATAGCTCTGTATGTGAATTGGTTGGACATGCTACTTGTGGTGTCCTGTTGCCTGGAATATTGTTTGGTGTCTTGACAAAGATCACTGGGATGTGATCGAAACGTCGACTTGATGATTCAATATTAAAACTACAGCTATTATTTTACAAAAAACTGGTGAGTGCCCTACTTTACAATTGACTGTCTATTGGAATTAACTGTTCCGTGGAGTTGAGCACCATCTTATGTGGATTCTGATGAGCAGCACAGTGCGGATATTCCCTTTTATATATATATATATATATATATATATATATATGTATGTGTGTGTGTAAAATACACACATATTTATAGACCGCTGCAAGAAAATGTCAGCATCTTAAAATGTAATAAATGATAGTGTGACTGAATAGCAATGTAATCTAAAGTTGAATTCATGAATTTTGTGTAGGTATTAGTGACAGAAGGGGTCAGGGTAGGAGACGGGCGGTCAGAACGTCCCTGGTCAGGAGATGCTGGGCTTCAAAAAGGTGGGAAACTGCAGTTGAAAGTAATTAAAACATATAATTGACAAGTGCCACCAACAGCGCCCCCTACCCTGCAGCGCTATGTGTGGTGCCCCCTCCGCACACACCTAGTTACGGCCCTGGATAGTAGTAAGGTTCTTGGAGATGAAAAGCCAAATCTGGCATGTCAGCTCAAAGACTAGCCTAGCAAAGCAATCATTTAATTGACATAGATGTTATGGCGGTCCCGATATTTTACAACTGTATTTCTTAATTTTAACAGAAACAAGATTCATTAAGCAACCTGGCAAACTTGATAGCACTTAATAACAAGGGTTATCAAAATGATGCTAATAATATAACAAATAATAATAAATAATTTTTAAATGTAGTACTTTATAGTAAGAGATCTTAAAATATCTGACTTGCCATTACACATCATATTTTCTATGTAGAGTGATGCAAGCACCCCACTTGGATGGAATCTGCTCCCCTGTACTGCTCTGGAGAAGCGGGATCAGTATGAATTACCGGTGGCTGGCATACCGTCCTTCAATATACCGACAGCGCATCCCAGACACTATTATGCCGACAGTGGGGCAAGCGCAAAGAGTCCCCTTGCTGGCTCGCTGCGGTCACCACAGGTTCTATTCCCACTCTATGGACACCCAGGAGTGGGAATAGTCCTGTAGCACCAGTATTCCAGCTGCCGCCATTGACAGCTGTAGGGATTCTGACGTTGGTATCCTGACTGCTGGGATCCCGTCTGCCGGCAAATTAAACATATACCGGAGAAGCTACAGGGGCTAAACAGAGAGGCCATAATACAAACTGAAAGGTAGGAGGGATTTTAGGTAATAACAATTTCATTTTATCAGTGATTTTGGCTCTTCAGTGTTGTAGAACTACATAAGCTACAGAGGCCAAGCTAAAACTTTTAATTCCAAAGTAGATGGGTAGCTATAGGATTCCCCGATATAAAGCCAGCCATATAATACACTTATTCATATTATTTAAAACCTTTGCTATTTGGAATGTGCTGACCCCCCCAAGCTAAAATTTGACAGTGTATGGGATTGGGCACAGAACATGCAGTTCAATAAATCCTGTCTTCCTTGAGTGCTTTCTTGTCCTCATCTGGCCAGTGTCCATGTCCTTTCAGCAGTGCTATATCATGAACTTCTACTGTTGCTTTTCCCTAGCTGACCCATTATACCCCAGTCCAACACTGCACCTGCATACCTCCTAACATCAGTATAAGCCATCCTGGGATTTCTTACGCATGCCTTTATGGTGTGCATAAAGGAGGCATGGCCTTGTGGCCACTAGGCCTGCCCTTGTTATGTGACATTATAGGGGCGCAACAGCGTGTTGCATCCTATTTCTCATCACACTGGGGGCGCACTGTGGCAGCTGTTGGTGCCGTGCCCCACTGTGTTCGTAAATATGCAGTAAGCAGTATACAATATGGCTAACAATCAGTTGATGGAAAGGGTAAGCAGCAACCAAGTACTAGTGCAGTGGCTGCTGCCAGTCATGACAGTACTTTAACATCTACTAAAGGTGATCCAGGGGGCAGAACATTTAGAAAAGGGGCCCTTGAATTTGAAATCTTTCACAATGCTAAAAAAGGGGTAGAGGTGTCACCTTAAAAAGCAACAAATCAGTGCCCAAAATACGAACACTAAGACTGAAGAACTAACTGTGTGTTCACAAATCCTGAGGAAAGTCTAGGGATGTTCACGTTAGCTATGTGTGAGTCTTATATTTCTCACACTGTCCTCATAGAGGAGCCTCTTTCGCCTCTTTCCACCATTTCTGAACCCTCTGCACATGTGCAGTAAATATGGTGATGATGATGACATAATAGAAATTGAGGATTCGAGTGTAGAAGTAGAACAGGATGAGGGCGATATTTGTGTACTATCTGACGCTAAGGATGATGAGGATGTTTATGATGTTGTTTGTATAAGTCAGCAATTGGTGGCAACAGGACTAGCCTGTGATAAAAAGAATGTCACAGTTAAAAACACATGACCATAATGTAGTAAGTTAAGTAAATAAAACTAAGTTTAATAAATAATGAATTAATTGTGCGTACAACAAAAATGTGAAATATACAGTAGGCTTATCTGACAAGCACTTGGATGTTCAATCTTACCTCAGAAGTACAAAGCAGCAGGAAGGTAATTCCAAAAAAATATGTGTACTAACATCAAAATAAACTGTACAGTATGTGTCTCTTAAATATTTGTGTTTCCTTATCATCAGCCTTAAATTCCGCTTATATCAGTCTGCCAATGCAAAATTGTCATTGATAATGGTTATACACCCAGAGCAAGTTTAAACTATGTCATGGTCATTTCGGATTGACAAGAGATGAAATTTATATGCAACACAATAGTAATATTAAGTTTATATCTGTGACACAATGTTTTCATTTTACTTATCACACATTACTAACACTGAAGGCTTGCACCACACATATGCATACAGTATGTTGTTGTTAAATGTTGTGGCCCATTTTCAGAATTGGACCGGCTAACTCTCTCCTACGCCAATGTCCCTTCACCCGTCTAAGTCCTCCAAATCTTTTAATACCTGAAGTACAGCTGTGGATGGGTACGGGATCCCGGCTGCCAGAATGCCGGCAGGGGGGCAAGTGCAATGTAGCCCCTTGTGGGCTCGCTGCACTCACCACTCTTTGCTTGCCATAGGTTCTATTCCCACTCTATGGATGTTGTGGACACCCATGAGTGGGAATAGCCCTTGCCCCCTGCCGGCATTTTGGCGGACGGGATAATTACGTTGGTATGCTGATCGCCGGACTCCCGACTACTACATCCCCTCTAATACAGTGTTTGTCTCTACGACAGTCAGTGTAATGTATGTCCACATTGCTGTTATATGTATTCCCACATAATTCAGTCTTAGAACATTTGGCTTCATAGTATGAGGAGGACACATAAGTGAATTGCTGAGAGCAGTTATGGTTTACACTGATTTACGTTACTCCGGAAGAATACATAGACCTTGGTGGTGACAGCCTTTGAATGAAATTGCATGCGTTAATCTCTATTCCTCCTGTTGATTCATTTATATTCTTTTCCGTTTCCTTCACTTTCCTAATGTTCTTCAGGTTTTTCATTGCACTCCACATTTTCCTTCATATGGGTTCCAGATGCATTATGGCGGAAAAACACATGTGCATGAATGGCTTTGCTACTTGGCCTGAAATATATTTATGCTTTCTTCCCTGATTGATATTGTTCCTGATATAATTATCTCTAATATGCCATAAATAAATCAAACAAGCCTTAGATTTATTTTGTAACATTGTTAATCATAGGGTTGCATTGGATGTACATGTGGTTAGTTATCAGACAGGATATTTCTGTGTTAAATATATCAAAAGATAAAAATTGCTTTGGAGTTTGACGAAAGAAAGCAGAGTTGTGGTAACTTCATTAAAGCCTTAGGGATTTTTAAACTTACACAAAGAAATTGTTAAAGTATTGTTTTTAAAATATATGTGAAGTACTTTTACATGACATGTATTTATTATTAAGTTTTTGTTAGTGATGAGCGGGTTCGGTTCCTCGAGATCCGAACCCCCCCCGAACTTCACCCATTTTACACGGTTCTAAAGGCAGCCTCGGATCTTCCCGCCTTGCTCGGTTAACCCGAGCGCGACTGAACGGCATCATCCCGCTGTCGGATTCTCGCGAGATTCGTATTCTACATAAGGAGCCGCGTGTCGCCGCCATTTTCACTCGTGCATTGGAGATGATAGCGAGAGGACGTGCAGCGTTCTCTCAGTTTCTGTGTTCAGTGTGCTGCAAATATCTGTGCTCAGTGTGCTGAAAATATCTATGTTCTCTGCCTGAAAAACGCTCCATATCTGTGCTGCATTGTAGTATATAGTAGGAGGACAGTGCAGAATTTTGCTGACCACCAGTATTATATAGCAGTACGGTACAGTAGTCCACTGCTCTACCTACCTCTGTGTCATCAAGTATACTATCCATCCATACCTGTGCTGCATTTTAGTTGTGCGCAGTATATATTGTAGGAGGACAGTGCAGAATTTTGCTGTGACCACCAGTATATATATAGCAGTACGGTACAGTAGTCCACTGCTCTACCTACCTCTGTGTCGTCAAGTATACTATCCATCCATACCTGTGCTGCATTTTAGTTGTGCGCAGTATATATAGTAGGAGGACAGTGCAGAATTTTGCTGACCACCAGTATATATATATAGCAGTACGGTACAGTAGTCCACTGCTCTACCTACCTCTGTGTCGTCAAGTATACTATCCATCCATACCTGTGCTGCATTTTTAGTTGTGCACAGTATATATAGTAGGAGGACAGTGCAGAATTTTGCTGACCACCAGTATATATATATATATATATATAGCAGTACGGTACAGTAGGCCATTGCTATTGATATATTACTGGCATATAATTCCACACATAAAAAAATGGAGAACAAAAATGTGGAGGGTAAAATATGGAAAGATCAAGATCCACTTCCACCTCGTGCTGAAGCTGCTGCCACTAGTCATGGCCGAGACGATGAAATGCCATCAACGTCGTCTGCCAAGGTCGGTGTCCAATGTCATAGTAGAGAGCATGTAAAATCCAAAAAACAAAAGTTCAGTAAAATGACCCAAAAATCAAAATTAAAAGCATCTGATGAGAAGCGTAAACTTGCCAATATGCCATTTACGACACGGAGTGGCAAGGAACGGCTGAGGCCCCGGCCTATGTACATGGCTAGTGGTTCAGATTCACATGAGGATGGAAGCACTCATCCTCTCACTAGAAAAATGAAAAGACTTAAGCTGGCAAAAGCACAGCAAAGAACTGTGCGTTCTCCTAAATCACAAATCCCCAAGGAGAGTCCAATTGTGTCGGCTGTGATGCCTGACCTTCCCAACACTGGACGGGAAGAGGTGGCGCCTTCCACCATTTGCACGCCCCCTGCAAGTGCTGGAAGGAGCACCCGCAGTCCAGTTCCTGATAGTCAAATTGAAGATGTCACTGTTGAAGTACACCAGGATGAGGATATGGGTGTTGCTGGCGCTGGGGAGGAAATTGACAAGGAGGATTCTGATAGTGAGGTGGTTTGTTTTAATCAGGCACCCGGGGAGACACCTGTTGTCCGTGGGACGAATATGGCCATTGACATGCCTGGTCAAATTACAAAAAAAATCACCTCGTCGGTGTGGAATTATTTTAACAGAAATGCGGACAACATTTGTCAAGCCGTGTGTTGCCTTTGTCAAGCTGTAATAAGTTGGGGGTAAGGACGTTAACCACCTAGGAACATCCTCCCTTATACGTCACCTGGAGCGCATTCATCAGAAGTCATTGACAAGTTCAAAAACTTTGGGTGACAGCAGAAGCAGTCCACTGACAACTAAATCCCTTCCTCTTGTAACCAAGCTCCTGCAAACCACACCACCAACTCCCTCAGTGTCAATTTCCTCCTTAGACAGGAAAGCCAATAGTCCTGCAGGCCATGTCACTGTCAAGTCTGACGAGTCCTCTCCTGCCTGGGATTCCTCTGATGCATCTTTGAGTGTAACGCCTACTGCTGCTGGCGCTGCTGTTGTTGCTGCTGGGAGTCGATCGTCATCCCAGAGGGGAAGTCGGAAGACCACTTGTACTACTTCCAGTAAGCAATTGACTGTCCAACAGTCCTTTGCGAGGAAGATGAAATATCACAGCAGTCATCCTGCTGCAAAGCAGATAACTCAGGCCTTGGCAGCCTGGGTGGTGTTAAACGTGTGTCCGGTATCCACCGTTAATTCACAGGGAATTAGAGAATTTATTGAGTTAGTGTGTCCCCGGTACCAAATACCATCTAGGTTCCACTTCTGTAGGCAGGCAATACCGAGAATGTACACAGACCTCAGAAAAAGAGTCACCAGTGTCCTAAAAAATGCAGTTTTACCTAATGTCCACTTAACCACGGACATGTGGACAAGTGGAGCAGGGCAGACTCAGGACTATATGACTGTGACAGCCCACTGGGTAGATGTATTGCCTCCCGCAGCAAGAACAGCAGCGGCGGCACCAGTAGCAGCATCTCGCAAACGCCAACTCTTTCCTAGGCAGGCTACGCTTTGTATCACCGCTTTCCATAAGAGGCACACAGCTGACAACCTCTTACGGAAACTGAAGAACATCATCGCAGAATGGCTTACCCCAATTGGACTCTCCTGGGGATTTGTGACATCGGACAACGCCACCAATATTGTGCGTGCATTACATGTGGGCAAATTCCAGCACGTCCCACGTTTTGCACATACATTGAATTTGGTGGTGCAGAATTTAAAAAAAAAACGACAGGGGCGTGCAAGAGATGCTGTCGGTGGCCCGAAGAATTGCGGGCCACTTTTGGCATTCAGCCACCGCCTGCCGAAGACTGGAGCACCAGCAAACACTCCTGAACCTGCCCCGCCATCATCTGAAGCAAGAGGTGGTAACGAGGTGGAATTCAACCCTCTATATGCTTCAGAGGATGGAGGAGCAGCAAAAGGCCATTCAAGCCTATACAGCTACCTACGATATAGGCAAAGGAGGGGGAATGCACCTGACTCAAGCGCAGTGGAGAATCATTTCAACGTTGTGCAAGGTTCTGCAACCCTTTGAACTTGCCACACATGAAGTCAGTTCAGACACTGCCAGCATGAGTCAGGTCATTCCCCTCATCAGGCTTTTGCAGAAGAAGCTGGAGAGATTGAAGGAGGAGCTAAAACAGCGATTCCGCTAGGCATGTGGGACTTGTGGATGGAGCCCTTAATTCACTTAACCAGGATTCACGGGTGGTCAATCTGTTGAAATCAGAGCACTACATTTTGGCCACCGTGCTCGATCCTAGATTTAAAACCTACGTTGTATCTCTCTTTCCGGCAGACACAAGTCTGCAGAGGTTCAAAGACCTGCTGGTGAGAAAATTGTGACCGTTCAACATCTCCTCCTTCACATTCTCCCGCAACTGGGCCTGCAAGAAAAAGGCTAAGAATTCCGAGCCCACCCGCTGGCAGTGATGCAGGGCAGTCTGGAGCGAGTTCTGACATCTGGTCCGGACTGAAGGACCTGCCAACGATTACTGACATGTCGTCTACTGTCACTGCATATGATTCTGTCACCATTGAAAGAATGGTGGAGGATTATATGAGTGACCGCATCCATGTAGGCACGTCAGACAGTCCGTACGTATACTGGCAGGAAAAAGAGTCAATTTGGAGGCCCTTGCAGAAACTGGCTTTATTTTACCTAAGTTGCCCCCCCTCCAGTGTGTACTCCGAAAGAGTGTTTAGTGCAGCTGCTCACCTTGTCAGCAATCGGCGTACGAGGTTACTCCAGAAAATGTGGAGAAGATGATGTTGATCAAAATGAATTATAATCAATTC
This sequence comes from Pseudophryne corroboree, assembly GCF_028390025.1. NCBI lineage: Eukaryota > Metazoa > Chordata > Amphibia > Anura > Myobatrachidae > Pseudophryne > Pseudophryne corroboree. The sequence continues at coordinate 519,153,837 of NC_086445.1, forward strand.
CTCCGTGGAGACATTCACCAGCAATTGCCTCCAGAAGTACACAGGGACCTGAGATGGTGGATTCCAGTGGGGACGAATTAATAATCTGTGAGGAGGGGATGTACACAGTGAAAGGGGTGAGGAATCGGACGATGAGGAGGAGGTGAACATCTTGCCTCTGTAGAGCCACTTTGTGCAAGGAGAGATTGATTGCTTCTTTTTTGGTGGGGGCCCAAACCAACCAGTCATTTCAGCCACAGTCGTGTGGCAGACCCTGTCGCTAAAATGATGGGTATGTTAAAGTGTGCATGTCCTGTTTATACAACATAAGGGTGGGTGGGAGGGCCCAAGGACAATTCCATCTTGCATCTCCTTTTTTCTTTCATTTTTCTTTGCTTCATGTGCTATTTGGGGACTATTTTTTTGAAGTGCCATCCTGTCTGACACTGCAGTGCCACTCCTAGATGGGCCAGGTGTTTGTGTCGGCCACTTGGGTCGCTTAGCTTAGCCATCCAGTGACCTTGGTGCACCTCTTTTTTTCTTTGCATCATGTGCTGTTTGGGGACTATTTTTTAAATCTGCCATTCTGTCTGACACTGCAGTGCCACTCCTAGATGGGCCAGGTGTTTGTGTCGGCCACTTGGGTCGCTTAGCTTAGCCATCCAGCGACCTTGGTGCACCTCTTTTTTTCTTTGCATCATGTGCTGTTTGGGGACTATTTTTTAAATCTGCCATCCTGTCTGACACTGCAGTGCCACTCCTAGATGGGCCAGGTGTTTGTGTCAGCCACTTGGGTCGCTTAGCTTAGCCATCCAGCGACCTTGGTGCACCTCTTTTTTTCTTTGCATCATGTGCTGTTTGGGGACTATTTTTTAAATCTGCCATCCTGTCTGACACTGCAGTGCCACTCCTAGATGGGCCAGGTGTTTGTGTCGGCCACTTGGGTCACTTAGCTTAGCCATCCAGCGACCTTGGTATAATTTTAGGACTAAAAATAATATTGTGAGGTGTGAGGTGTTCAGAATAGACTGGAAATGAGTGTAAATTATGGTTATTGAGGTTAATAATACTATGGGATCAAAATGACCCCCAAATTCTATGATTTAAGCTGTTTTTACGTTTTTTTTGTAAAAAAGCACCCGAATCCAAAACACACCCGATTCCGATAAAAAAATTTCAGAGAGGTTTTGCCAAAACGCGTCCGAATCCAAAACCAAAACACAAAACCCGAAAAATTTCCGGTGCACATCACTAGTTTTTGTAGTATAAATTGTAGGAACATTGATACCCCATAAATTAGGGCACACCAGTGTGGCACAGTAACTTTCATCCAAGTACAGAACACAAAAACACTTTCTTTAATACCTATTCAAAGAAATGTAATTAATGAACAGCAAAGGTATGCACTGACCAATGGGAGATATTGAGTAGATCATGCTTGTTACTTGTTAAGTATAAATTAGGCCTACAAATGTGCTGACGGACTAACGGAAGTCCTACCTGCCAGTCAGGGAAACTACAAGCAGTCCCATCGGGATGTGTTTTCTCCCTCTGGGACTGCCAGACCGTGCTGCGAATCGCAGAGAGCTGACTTCCTGTAGGAAGCCACTCTCTGCTTTTCAGGTAGCCCTAGCTGGCTTCTGTGGGCTGCAGCCAATGCAGTCCATAGAAGCCAGGGTTTGTGCATGTGCAGTACCATCGCCACTACCACACATGCGCTAGTCCTGGCATCAGTAAACTACACTGTACAGATTCCAGACCTGTACGGCGGCGGGGACAAGGGAACAGGACCAAAGCGGCAGGGTGATGGGACCCGGCAGCATGGCCAGCAGCAGCCCCAAGGTAGGAGCCGCCGCTGCACACGATGCTAACATGGACCTCTAGCTACTGTACACAACCACAACACTCCCACAAAACAGAACAGTTCAGTGCAGATGCATATTTACCATGTTCTCAAAAGGAGGACCACCTAAGATCCATCCAACTTGCTTCTGCACATGCGCTGTGTGCCGACACTCACTATTTGCTTCCTGAGAAAATAGATGTTATTGGCTCAGTATCAGCTTCATGTGCGCCCTCTTGTCTTTTTGTTAGATTTCTGTGGTGCTCAGTGCTATTCGCATTCCACAAGAAAAAGCAGCCATTTTTCATCTATTATTGTTTGGACTTGTTTATAATTATTCAAAACTGTTGTTATTTTTATATTTGAATATATAAAAGGTTAGAAGTTTATATGTGACTGGAGTAAGTTCTTGTAAGTATTCATAATTAAGTTTGGATTTAACTAGCGGAATACAATTGTGCTAATAGTAAGAGAAGTGATTTTGCAACCTATCTAACGGAAACAAATAAATGTAATAATCAGTGGCAAAAACCGCTTTATACATACTTCAATCAATTCTTTGATTTACATGGCTTGAATTGCTGCCAAGAATTATATATATATACCAGTGCGTGCAGTGGAGCCTTTCCTGTCATACTAATGTATAAGGCTATAAACCAGTGATTTGACTATATAAAGTAAATGAAAAATACAAAGAATATATTTTAAATATCTTCTTTGTGTTATTCTAATCATTTTTATTGTCAAAACCTGACCCAGCCCACCACCGTTTGGCTTCCAAGATCAGGGCTGGGTCAGTACCTGGAAAGGAGACCCCCAGGGAATACCCAGTGTACTAGGAAGGCATCGGTAAACCACTCTGACCCAAACACTAACAGCAGGATCACCACTCTCTTTTTCTTCTTTCTGAACTAAAATGCAATTCTATCTATTCTATATATGCAGCATGTTACAAGGGGCTACAAATATTGCAGACATTTGTGACGTACCTGTGCTCAATTTCGTCTGACTGGCCTTAACACTGTTGTGAGACCGGCCTTAACACTGTTGTGAGACCAGTGAGTGGGGTTTTCCCTACATTAATTGACCTATTTAGGTCTTATTAATACAAATGTATTTTGTACTGATCCAAGACAGACTGAAGTAGCATAATTGATATCTACTTTCCTATCTGGAATCACCTCATGTGTGGAGGGATCAGAACATATCAACTTTTTAGAGCCTTTAAATTAGTGGATGCTAATTTTATTTTATGTGAAGAACTAATAAACGTTAAGTTTTAACTTTACCATATATCATTATTCTTGACTACAACAAAGAGTGCGCCCAAACTAGAGTCTTCTTTTTTCTTGTCCTTTGTTCCACATTGTTTTCTGACTCTGGACGCACAACCAAGCGGATATATTTGTGAAATTTATCTATCAATATAAATTGTCCAATATTGGTGTTTGGATTCGTTGCAGTTTAATTAACACAGGCCAGTACAGGATCACCACTTTTTCTACAACACTCTCCATAGTTTCCAGCTGTGTTATCTGCTGCTGTGTACATTCCCAGTGCCAGTCACCATAACTGGGCACTCTCCATAGTCTCCAATGTGCTCAATCTGCTGTTGTGCTGTGTCTTTAAACAGCTGATGGGCAGTGGCAGGGGTGGATTGGTATGCCGGGACGCCGGACCGGATTCCGTTTGGCTGGTCCGGCGTCATCTCATTGGCTGGCCGTCACCCCCTATGCTGGCCCCCGCTAGCTGCAATCGCGTTAACTGAAGCTTCTGCGTATGCACAGAAGCTCTGTGAAGCATTTAAAAAATAGGCTCTGTCGGAGCTGCTGCACATGCGCAGCAGCCCATCCTCCCCATAATGCTTTGTAGACTACTGATAGCTCCGCCTCCCGTCAGTGGCATCACATGTTTCGCCTCCCCTTCAGCCCCTCCGTCACACTGCAGTGCACAAAAGAGCGGCTGCTGATAGCAGGCCAACCTTGACGCGGCAACCAGCCAATTCTGACTGCGTCACACACCAGTTCTGTGACAGTCAGTAAGTACTATCTACTCTACTGTAACATTTAATAATTGCATAGTGTGCCTGCCTTCTGCATCATATATATTTTATATAGTATATATGTATAATATATGTATATATAACGTGCTCTACCTGTCGCAAAGTGTATAACTTGCTCTACCTGTTGCAATGTGTATAACGTGCTCTACCTGGCGCAAAGTGTATGACGTGCTCTGCCTGGTGCAAAGTGTATAACGTGCTTTACCTGGTGCAATGTGTATAACATACTCTGCCTCGTGCAAAGTGTATAATGTGCTCTACCCAGTGCAATGTGTATAATGTGCGTTACCCGCTGCTGTGTGTATAACATGCTCTACCTGGTTCAATATGTATAACGTGCTTAACCTGGATTAAAGTGTATAACGTGTTCTACCTGGTGCAATATGTATAACGTGCTTTACCTGGTGCAATGTGTATAATGTGCTCTGCCTGGCGCAAAGTGTATAAAGTGCTTTACCTGGTGCTATGTGTATAATGTGCCCTGCTTGGCGCAAAGTGTATACCGTGCTCTACCTGGCACAAAGTGTAGAACGTGCTTTATCTGGCGGATAATGTATAACGTGCTCTACCTGGTGCAGTATGTATAGGAGGCTCTACCTGGTGCAATGTGTATAAGCGCCACTACTGTGTGGTGTTATGTGAATTGGCACTATTGTGTGGCCACGCCCCTTTCCATACCTGCGTGTACTCAGGCCTTCTGAGCAGTAACTCCTCCCACTTGACAGACTCCACCCCCTCAACAGACCCCCACTCCTATTAGGGCTGCTTCCATAAATTTCCCAGGCTGGTTTTCGATCCCAATCCGTCCCTGGCAGTGGACAGCAGATGTCTCCATATTTGGGTATATGAGGGCATTGGCTAGCAAATTAAGTTGGATCAGCTGCAAATGTGGAAGCACCATTGTTTTCGCAGTCGCCATCAAGCGTTTCTGCCTTAGAGGATGACTTAAGACTCTATTCATGTGTTATTGTCACAGTCCTTAGGGACTTGGGCACCTTTTGAAACTTTGCTTTAGCACCCCTTTGTCCAGAAAAATAATATCTTTGAATTAAGTCAATTAGACTTAGGCTGCAGGATGTGAGGGATAGGGATAGGCAGTGGGCACTAGGGGGATCGTTGCGGTAAGACTCTGATGGGGGGAGGTTAGGGATATACGGGCTGCTTGTCAGTGATTATACATATAAAAAAGCAACTGCTCTGTGTATAAATCAGCTCAATTAGCGTGAAGGCAATGATAATAACAATTAATGAGCACTAAAGTTATAGATATGTGAAGTGTGCAAAAATTGTTTATACAGTGCATCCAGAAAGTATTCACAGCGCTTCACTTTTTTTCCACATTATGTTATGTTACAGCCTTATTACAAATTGTAATAAATTCATTTTTTCCCTCAAAATTCTACACACAATACCCCATAATGACAATGTAAAAAAGTGTTTTGGGAATTTTGCAAATTTATTAAAAATAAAAAACTAAGAAATCACATGTACATAGGTATTCACAGCCTTTGCTCAATACTTTGTTGATGCACCTTCGGCAGCAATTACAGCCTCAAGTCTATTTGAATATGACGCCACAAGCTTGGCACACCTATCTTTGGGCAGTTTTGCCCATTCCTCTTTGCAGCACCTCTCAAGCTCCATCAGGTTGGATGGGAAGCGTCGGTGAACAGCCATTTTCAGATCTCTCCAGAGATGTTCAATCGGATTCAAGTCTGGACTCTGGCTGGGCCACTCAAGGACATTCACAGAGTTGTCCTGAAGCCACTCCTTTGATATCTTGGCTGTGTGCTTAGGGTCGTTGTCCTACTGAAAGATGAACCGTCGCCCCAGTCTGAGGTCAAGAGCGCTCTGGAGCAGGTTTTCACCCAGGATATCTCTGTACATTTCTGAATTCATCTTTCCGTCTATCCTAACTAGTCTCCCAGTTCCTGCCGCTGAAAAACAGGAACCATGCTTCACTGTAGGGATGGTATTGGCCTGGTGATGAGTGGTGCCTGTTTTCCTCCAAACATGACGCCTGGCATTCACACCAAAGAGTTCAATCTTTGTCTCATCAGACCAGAGAATTTTGTTTCTCATGGTCTGAAAGTCCTTCAGGTGCATTTTGGCAAACTCCAGGTGGGCTGCCATGTGCTTTTTACTAAGGAGTGACTTCCACCTGGCCACTCTACCATACACTCCTGATTGGCGGATTGCTGCAGAGATGGTTGTCCTTCTGGAAGGTTCTCCTCTCTCCACAGAGGAATGCTGTAACTCTCACAGAGTGACCATCGGGTTCTTGGTCACCTCTCTGACTAGGGCTCTTCTCCCCCGATCGCTCAGTTTTGACGGCCGGCCAGCTCTAGGAAACTTCCAAACTTCTTCCATTTACGGATGATGGAGGTCACTGTGCCCATTGGGACCTTCAAAGCAGCAGATATTTTTCTGTACGCTTCCCCAGATTTGTGCCTCAAGACAATCCTGTCTCGGAGTCCTGCAGAGAATTCCTTTGACTTCATGCTTGGTTTGTGCTCAGACATGCACTGTCGAGTGTGGGAACTTATATAGACAGGTGTGTGCCTTTCCAAATCATGTCCAATCAACTGAATTTACCACAGGTGGACTCCAATTAAGCTGTAGGAACATCTCAAGGATGATCAGAGGAAACAGCATGCACCTGAGCTCAATTTTGAGCTTCATGGCAAAGGCTGTGAATACTTATGTACATGTGATTTCTTACAAAAAGGAAATTATTTTATTCTGTGTCCGGGGCGCATGCACAAACAAGATCATGTAAATTTACATAGAATACAATACATCCCTGATTTTTACGAAGATGAGTGATTTCCTTCAGTAATAGGACCAGAGTTCAGTGTTGTTTGTCTATTGGAATCTTCTAACAATCTTGAACGAATTCCTCCGAGTTCATGCTAAGATAAAAACGGGAAAGGAACATGTGTAGAACAGCTTCAAATTAAGATATAACCCCCTTATCATATCTACAAGGGAAGGCGTTCCCCACTGACACGGAGTCAGGTAAGTGGGTGCACATCAAGGTATCTTTTAAGATGGTTCAAGCAAAGAGTATCTATGAGTCTCCCTTCAATACAGGATGGAGATCAAGTGACTTAGCATACCAAAACTCACACTGAATCAGGAAAATGGGTTCCTATCAAGGTATCTTTAAAATTGAAATATTAGCCAAATGTGTACCCCAACTCACACAAATTAGGCATATGAAATTCCTATAAAGGTATCTTTAGAATTATGATGACAGTCAAATGTGTACCCCAACTCACACGAATAATGAATTGTTGACGCCTATAATGGTATCTTTATACACGTCCACCTTTTTCCTTTGGAATCAGATAGCATTCCTCTCCAAACAACGTGAAATAAAACTAATTTTATTTCCACATGTGTGAAAATTTATATTGAACAATCCCAAAAAGTGTCACCATGCATAAGTAACAAAGTCAATAAAAATATAAAAAAACAGAAACATTTTATTAAAAACGGATCCTAAAAGGAACCGAAGTCCCAAACGTAAATAAAAGCTTAAGTTCAATTCTCCTTTGAAAGCTACTCATAGTACAGCAGTCGACGCGTTTCGGTCTTTAACTAGACCTTTATCAAGACATAGCTGCACTGTGGGGAGCCTTCATATCTATAGTACAAACAACCAATGAGAGAGTAGCAGGAAATTACATCGTCAATTGAACAGAAATTCTTATCTGAATAAAAACTATAGTTTACATGCACTAATATCACAAGATACACCAATTCTGATCACATAAAATACTAAACATGAGATAATTTATAGCATAAAAGTACTGATTCCGCACTTTCAGTTAATATTAATTAGAACGGGTCAGGCATTCTGGGAAATGTAGTGTCCTTAAGAGCCGTTGATGCCCATAAAAGGTTTTTCTGCCGGAAGTTCCATCAGGGCTCCGTGGGAACATATTTCCCATACTGGTCATCTTTCACCGTCAGTTCCGTTTGTAAGTCCGGTGAGCGGAAGTGACGCAGCGTTCTCACCGCTTCCGCCTTGGAGGATCATGGGATTTGTAGTAGGAGAGATCCACATGCTGTAAACCCCGGAAACATATATATGGTATCATGGTAGATGTAGTTCTTTAACCGTCGGTTTCTATGGTAACTATGACAGGACCATTTCCCATAGGATACAGTTGTATTTGTCCCCCTGGTGATCTTGGATTGACATAACATAAAAAAGGAATAGTGAATATAAACATAAGGTTTTCGATTGATAATCAAACAAAAAAAGTAAAAGAAAAATATACAATCTATTAAACTCCCAAAAAATAAACTCCAGAAAAAAGTGATACACCCAGTACAGAGGAGAAAGAAACCATTTAAATTCAAAGTCACAATTTAAGCCTTGACGGCTTATGGTGTTATATACAAAAATGCAGTTCATCTCGGATTTGGCAAGTTGGGATGTTAGGTCTCTATTTTTTTCCATTGCCCTTAATCTGTTTGATCCCATAGAAACCAGATATTTCAGAAACAGAACAATTATGTTTCGATTTGAAATGAGAAGAAAGGGAATGAGTTAATAACCCCTTTCTGATATTCCGAATATGTTCTCCTAGGCGGACTTTAAATGTTCTGGTAGTACAAGTGCCTGGCATAAGTATTAACCCCCATTGGCTTTTTACCTATTTTGTTACATTACAACCTGTAATTTAAATGTTTTTTTTATTCTGAATTTTATGTGATGGATCTGGACAAAATAGTCTATGTTGGTGAAGTGAAATGAGAAAAATATATATATTAAAAAATATTTTTTAACAAATAAAAATCTGAAAATTGGCATGTGCATATGTATTCACCCCCTTTGCTATGAGGCCCTTCAAAAGTTCTGGTGCAACCAATTACCTTCAGAAGTCACATAATTAGTGAAATGAAGTCCACCTGTGTGCAATCTAAGTGTCACATGATCTGCCAGTATAAACACACATTTTCTGAAAGGCCCCAGAGGCTGCAACACCACTAAGCAAGAGGCATCACACCATTAAGACCAAGGAGCTCTCCAAACAAGTCAGGGAGAAAGTTGTTTAGAAATACAAGTCAGGGTTGGGTTATTAAAAAATTTCCAAATCTCTGATGATCCCCCGAAGCACCATCAAATCCATCATCTTCAAATGGGAAGAACATGGTACAACAACAAAGCTGCCAAGAGAGTGCTGCCCACCAAAACTCACAGACCGGGTAAGGAGGGCATTAATCAGACAGGCAGCACAGAGACCAAAGGTAACCCTGAAAGAGCTGCAGAGTTCCACAGCAGAGACTGGTGTATCTGTGCATGGGACCAAAATAAGCCGTACACTCCATAGAGCTGGGCTTTATGGAAGAGTGGCAAGAAAAAAGCCTTTACTTAGTGTTAAAATAAGGCACGTTTTGATTTTGCCAAAAGGGCATGTGGCAGACTCCCCAAATGTATGGAGGAAGGTGCTCTGGTCAGATGAGACTAAAATTGAACTTTTCGGCCACCAAGGAAAACACTATGTCTGGCGCAAACCCAACACATCCCATCACCCCAAGAACACCATCGCCACAGTGAAACATGGTGGTGGCAGCATCATGCTGTCGGGATGTTTTTCAGCAGCAGGGACTGGGAAACTGATTCGAGTGGAGGGAAAGATGGATAAATACAGGGATATTCTTGAGCAACACCTGTTTCAGTCTGCCTGTCATTTGAGACTGGGACGGAGGTTCACCTTCCAACAGGACAATGACCGGAAGCATACTGCTAAAGCAACACTCGAGTGCTTTAAGGGGAAACATTTAATTGTGTTGGAATGACCTAGTCAAAGCCCAGATGTAAATCCAATTGAGAATCTGTGGTCAGACTTGAAGATTGCTGTTCACAAGTGGAAAACCACCCAACATGAAGGAGCTGGAGCAGTTTTGCCTTTGAGGAGTAGACAAAAATCCCAGTGGCAAGATGTAGCAAGCTCATAGAGACTTATCCAAAGTGATTTGCAGCTGTAATTGCTGCAAAAGGTGGCTCTACAAAGTTCTGACTTTAGGGGGGTGAATAGTTATGCACGCTGAAGTTTTCTGTTATTTTGTCCAATTTGTTGTTTGCTTCACAATTTAAAAAAAAACATCTTCAAAGTTGTAGGCATGTTAAGTGAATGAAATGATGCAAACCTTCACACAATCCATTTTAATTCCAGGTTGTGAGGCAACAAAACATGAAAAATGCCAAGGGGGTGGATACTTTTGCAAGGCACTGTACGTCCTATGTAAAATAAATCACAACTACATTTTATGGCATATATGACATTTTTGCCGTCGAATGTAATCAAATCTTTAATATTAGCTATTTTCCCATTAATTGAAACATTTTCAATTTTACTGCTGCCCTCACTCTTGATGTGTCTGCACCCCACACAATTTCCACATCTCTAAAACTCTTTTGAAGCTATTCTCTGTGCCAATTTTGTGGACGGTAGGGCACTGGAGACCAATTTCTTTTTTAGGTTAGGGGCTTTACGGTAAATGTGGATTGGCCTCTCGGGAATGAGAGTTCCAATCACAGGGTCTTTTCTTATGAGACCCCAGTGTTTCTTCAACACCTTTTCAATAGCTTTATGGTGTTATACAGTAATGTCAAGGAAATTGATAGTTTATGTACTTTTCTCAAAAGAAAGGACAATATTCTTATCATTTGTATTTAACAGTGTACAGAAAGTATCTAAAGTGGTCATATCTCCTCTCCAAAGGATGAAGACATTTTGTTGCGGATGATAGTTCCCTCTACACCATCATCAATCATGATGATGGTGTAGAGGCAGTCACCTTTTTTCTGGACAGATCGGATCATAAAAAGGACCTTAAAGAAATGGTAGTAAAGGGAATAAAATGTATTCTCAACAATAATTTTTTCCTTTTTCGTGGTCAATTATACATACAAAAAAACCGACACGGCAATGGGCACCAGATTCGCTCCTAGTTTTGCCAACTTGTTTATGGGGTTGTGGGAACTGAAAACAGTTTGGTCAAACAACCCCTTATGGAGCAAATCTGGTGTCCTAAGCCTGATATATAGATGATATCTTCTTCCTTTGGAGAGGAGATATGGCCACTTTAGATACTTTCTGTACACTGTTAAATACGATGATAAGAATATTGTCCTTTCTTTTGAGAAAAGTATGTAAACTATCAATTTCCTTGATATTACTGTATATATCAAAGAGAGCCAGCTACATACAAAAACCTACTCGAAACCTACTGATTCTGCAACTTATATAGCAGCCAATAACTGTCATCATAACATCTGGCTTAATTCGATTCCAATAAGTCAGCTAAAAACAGTGAGAAGGAATTGTACTGAAAATTATATTTTTTAACTTCAAGCAAAAGATGTGAACGGAAAAATGTTGGCCTGCGGTTATGGTAAGGACAGTATTGAGAAGGCCAATTTTGAGATTAGAGGTAATGAACGTAAGGAACTTTTAAGTAATAAACTTGTGAAGAATATTATGGACAATAAATACGAATGGGCTTCATAACCGAATATAATGAACACCATAAAGGTATTGAAAAGGTGTTAAAGAAACACTGGAGTCTCATTAGAAAAGACCCTGTGATTGGAACTCTCATTCCCAAGAGGCCAATCCACATTTACCATAAACTTAAAGCCCCTAACCTAAAAAAGAAATTGGTCTCCAGTGCCCTACCGTCCGCAAAATTGGCACAGAGAATAGCTTCAAAAGGATTTTATAGATGTGGAAACTGAGTGGGGTGCAGATACATCAACAGTGAGGGCAGCAGTAAAATTGAAAATGTTTCAATTAATGGGAAAATAGCTAATATTAAAGAATTCATTACATGTCATATATGCCATAAAATGCAGTTGCGATTTATTTTACATAGGATGTACTACCAGAACATTTAAAGTCCGCCTAGGAGAACATATTCAGAATATCAGAAAGGGGTTATTAACTCATTCCCTCTCTTCTCATTTCAAATCGAAACATAATTGTTCTGTTTCTGAAATATCTGGTTTCTATGGGATCAAACAGATTAAGGGCAATGGAAGAAATAGAGACCTAGATGAACTGCATTTTTGTATATAACACCATAAGCCGTCAAGGCTTAAATTGTGACTTTGAACTTAAATGGTTTCTTTAATGCCCCTCTGTTCTGTGTGTATCACTTTTTTTCTGGCGTTGTTTTTTTTGGAGTTTAATATATTGTATATTTTTCTTGTTTTTTTTGTTGGTTTGATTATCAATCTAAAACCTTATGTTTAGATTCACTATTCCTTTTTTTATGTTATGTCAATCCAAGATCACCATGGGGACAAATACAACTGTATCCTATGGGAAATGGTCCTGTCATAGTTACCATAGAAACCGCCAGTTAAAGAACTACATCTACCATGATGCCGTATATATGTTTCCGTGGTTTACAATATGTGGATCTCTTCTACTATAGATCCCATGATCCTCCAAGGCGGAAGCGGTGAGAGCACTACGTCACTTCCGCTCACCGGACTTACAAACGGAACTGACAGTGAACGATGACCAGTATGGGGAATATGTTCCCACGGAGCCCTGTTGGAACTTCTGGCAGAAAAACCTTTTATGGGCATCAACGGCTCTTAAGGACACTACATTTCCCAGAATGCCTGACCCGTTCTAATTAATATTAACTGAAAGTGCGGAATCAGTACTTTTATGCTATAAATTATCTCATGTTTAGTATTTTATGTGATCAGAATTGGTGTATCTTGTGATATGTGCATGTAAACTATAGTTTTAATTCTGATAAGAATTTTTGTTCAATTGGCGATGTAATTTCCTGCTACTCTCTCATTGGTTGTTTGTACTATAAATATGAAGGTTCCCTACAGTGCAGATATGTCTTGATAAAGGTCTAGTTAAATACCGAAACATGTCGACTGCTGTACTGTGAGTAGCTTTCAAAGGAGAATTGAACTTATGCTTTTAATTACGTTTGGGACTTCGGTTCCTTTTAGGATCCGTTTTTAACCTTTTCAATACAATTTTTCTGTTTTTTAATATTTTTATTGACTTTGTTACTTATGCATGGTGACACTTTTTTGGATTGCTCAAAATAAATTTTCACACATGTGGAAATAAAATTAGTTTTATTTTGCGTTGTTTTGAGAGGAATGCTATCTGATTCCAAAGGAAAAAGGTGGACGTGTATAAAGATACCTTTATAGGAGTCAACAATTCATTATTCGTGTGAGTTGGGGTACGCATTTGACTGTCATCATAATTCTAAAGATACATTTATAGGAATTTCCTATCCCTAATTTGTGTGAGTTGGGGTACACATTTGGCTAATATTTCAATTTTAAAGATACCTTGATAGGAACCAATTTTCCTGATTCAGTGTGAGTTTTGGTACGCTAAGTCACTTGATCTCCATCCTGTATTAAAGGGAAACTCATAGATACTCTTTGCTTGAACCATCTTAAAAGATACCTTGATATACACCCACTTACCTGAGTCCGTGTGAGTGGGGTACGCTTTCCCTTGTAGATATGATAAGGGGGTTATATCTTTATTTGAATCTGTTCTACGTATGTTCCTTTCCCGTTTTTATCTTAGCATGAACTCGGAGGAATTCATTCCAGATTGCTAGAAGATTCCAATAGACAAACAACACTGATCTCTGGTCCTATTACCAGGAGCGGATTGGCTCACCAGGACACCATGACAGATTCCGATGGGCCGGTCCCATATCACGCTCAGCCAGGCCGATTCACACTCAGGCTGGGCTGGCTCACACTGCTTCCAGTACTTGCGGTTCATTGGAACGCAATCCGTAATTAGCCTAGCGAGCACTTCCGGGTGCCGCTAGCCATGAAAAGTGATGAAGCTGTTCTACCAACAGGGGACCTGGAGAAAGTTAACCAGCCCAACAACATCCTCTCTCTGGCCCTGGCCTAAGGTCTCTTCAACGAGCCTGGGCCCGGGAGCAGCAGCATAATGATGATGATGGTCGGAGCTGGGTTCACTACACCCGCCGCCACCTTAGCTCCTGCACTCTCACTGAACTGGCCAGAGCGGTGACTGAGCACTGAAGGGGACCCAGCAGAGATGTTTTTTTAATTACATTATTTACAGTATCATTTTGGTGTAAGGGTTAGGGCGACCCCGGTCACAGTGTATGGTTTGGGGACTGGACAGGAGCAGGACTTACCTTGTTCTCAGGATGCCAGCTGATCAGGGAGCACTCACAGCCAGCCCTGAGACAATCTCTTATGCAAAGTCCTTCAGCCCTATAGCTGCCCAATGTCTGTCCATGATGATGGGCCTATTTATGTAATGCGGTGGCTACGTATGTAATGCAGTGACTACGTGTGTAATGTGGTGGCTATGTATGTAATGTGGTTCTATTTGTGTAATGAGGTGCTATACGTGTAATGTGGTGCTATTTGTATAATGCGGTGCTATACGTGTAGTGCGGTGATATACCTGTAATGTGGTGTTATTCGTGTTATGTGGTGCTATTTGTGTTATGCGGTGCTATACATGTAGTGTGCTGCTATACATGTAATGTGGTGCTATTCTTGTAATGTGGTGGTATTCCTGTAATAATGTGGTGGCTATGTATGTAATGTGGTGGCTATGTATGTAATCAGGGGCGGATTGGCCACTGGGACAGATTCTGCTGCACTGGTGCCTTGTGTCTGTGTTTCACTACCTGTGTGTGCTCCCTCCCTGTACTGTGCTGTATGTAGTGTGTTCTCTCTCCCTGTACTGTGCTGTATGTAGTGTGTGCTCCCTCCCTGTACTGTACTGTATGTAGTGTGTGCTCCTCCTCCCTGTACTGTGGTGTATGTAGTGTGTGCTCCCTCCCTGTACTGTGCTGTATGTAGTGTGTTCTCTCTCCCTGTACTGTGCTGTATGTAGTGTGTGCTCCCTCCCTGTACTGTACTGTATGTAGTGTGTGCTCCCCCTCCCTGTACTGTGCTGTATGTAGTGTGTGCTCCCTCTCAGTACTGTGCTGTATGTAGTGTGTGCTCCCCCTCCCTGTACTTTAAAACATATAAGATTTAAAAAAAAGGGGTTTGTAGAATGAAAAGGGGTTTGTAGAAAAATCAATAAAATTAGAAGAAAATTAAAGGCATGACTGCAGTGTCAGTAGTCGCTGAAAGTGGGCATATCAGTCCTTGTATATTCAGACGTATGGATGTACATCAGGGAAGGGCATTGTACCAACATATGCATAAAGTCACAGGTAAACATTAGCATAGCGTAAAGCAAAGGAGGCCCCAACTGTGTCTATCTCAGAATCAGGACCTCTGAGGAGTGACCCCCGTCCTCTTGACATACCCCTCCCCCTTAACAGGCTCCGCCCCCATTAGGGTTGCTTCCATACATTTCCCGGGCTAGTGTTCAATCCCAACCTGCCCCTGCCTATTACTGAAGGGAATCACTCATCTTCATAAAAATCAGGGGTGTATTGTATTCTATGTAAATTTACATGATCTTGTTTGTGTATGCGCCCTGGACACAGAATAATATCATTTCCTTTTTGTGCATTGTTATATAAATGTGGTGACGTTTATTCTGATATTTTTCAGTGGAAGGGCAGCTTTGCGCTATTTAGGCGAACCTACCATGTTTGTTTCTCTTTCACATGTGATTTCTTAGTTTTATATTTTTAATAAATTAGCAAAAATCTCACAAAAACTTTTTTCACATTGTCATTATGGGGTATTGTGTGTAGAATTTTGAGGGGGGAAATTCGTTTATTCCATTTTGCAATAAGATTGTAACATAACAAAATGTGGAAAAAGTGAAGCGCTGTGAATACTTTCCGGATGCACTGTATATACACTCTGCGGTGGCACCTATAAGATGAAAAGGGGTTAGATTATGTTTACTTGCTCCTTTATAGGATGTAGATAGTGGGCATCGGCTGGCAGCTAGACGCGCTTGTTCCAGCACAAGTGGACAAGTGGCGCTGGACTCAGGAGGACATGGATGGTATGGATTCCCACCAGCACTGTAAGATGTAGGGTCACTAGGGCTAGCATAGGGATGGCCATCCACCATCATTGATTTCTATTCAGATTCAGATTATGGCCGATGTCTAATGCTTTTGCCATCGATGGAGGAGAACTAGATGGTTTCCCTTCATCAATGGGACAACATAACGGAATGTTTGTTGGTGGATTTTTTTTACAAGGTGCCAAGACACGAAAATTAGCTCCAGCCCAACATTCGTGAAGCTCTGCTCCCAGGTTTTGGTTGGCCCACAAAGAACAGGGATAACCATTCATTTGATGAAACCATCCATGGTCATCTATTGCATAGTTGACAACCATCTCTAGCCACTTACCATATTACCATCGATCGTAACCACACTGATGGCCATCGCTAGGCCAGTGTAAGCATTTGCTATTGTCAGTGTAAGCGACTGTCTGACATCATTGAGTCAAAGGTGGGTTTTTACTTAGCTGCTGTAATTTACCGGGGGGTATTCAATTGACCCTGATACCCGGCACTTATTGGGGATTATTGCCTCAAGCACCTGAAGCATAATCCCAGATAAACAGCGCTCAGAGCTGGCTATAACACACTAAAAGGGGACATTTTTCTCCAGAAAAATATAGGCTTTAATTGAATATCCCGATAATGACCCTCAGTTAATGACCCTCGGTTAAAAAGCCTGTTTTTTGGGGGAGAAAATTATCAGGGTTAAATGAATACCAGCCAAAAGAGGTTATTCAGAGATGAACGCAGATCGCTGCACACACAACCAGATCTGCATTCATCTTCGCACATGCTGGGGGTCACCCAGCACAGTGGAAGGCCGGCCAGCATGTGTGAGGCCGACCCCTGATGCTTCCGCAATTAGATTGCAGAGGCAATGGATCTAAGGTTGACCCCTGGCAGTGTAGCGTGGCTGCACTGTCAGGCAGTCAGCTGCCATTTTTTTCACAGCGGCTGCATGTGACGTCCTGATACCAATGTGACGTCACAATGACCAATATATCTACAGATATACTGGTGCATCATTCTGTGTGTACAGGCAGTCACCCGACCAGGCGTACACTTTATGCACAAAACTGCGCACGTAACAGCCCACCCAGTTCGTGACATCAGTCAAGATGGATCGAGCAGTGTGTATGCACAACATCCTGCCCGGTCCAGCTATAGATATATCTACAGATCAATCGATCTGCAGATATATCTGCAAATAGTACAACTACCACTGCATCTGCAGATATATCTGTTGCTGAGGACATTGGCCAATTAATCTTTCCTCCGTACACATTGGCAGGTCGTCATCATGAAATGTGGCAAATATTCCAAACACCACTGCGGGGTCTGTTTACTAAGCCTTGGAGGAAGACAAAGTGGACAGAGATAAAGTACCAGCCAATCAGCTCCTAACTGCCATGTCACAGGCTGTGTTTGAAAAATGACAGGAGCTGATTGGCTGCTACTTTGTCGTCGTCCACTTTAGCTCCATCTAAGGCTTAGTAAATAGACCCCCGCATCTGCAGAAATATCTGTTGTTGAGCACATTGGCTAATCAATCTTTCCTCCGTACACACTGGCAGATTGTCATCATGAAATGTGCCAAATATTCCTGTAATTTACATAATGGGCTGGCCTTCTATAGAGCACACAAGAAAATATTAGGCACCAATAGGTGTGGGTAGGGGGGAAGAGGGTGTATTTTAGATTTTGGAAAGGTCCTTTACCCCACTTGTGCTGGGCACAAGTAGTATGATTTGATTGAGGTATGGGGGTGCTCACTTGGTGACTCTGAAAATGTGAACATATAGTTAATATAACTAACTTTATAGACAAAAAATGATTACTATATATTTGAAATGCATTAATGATCACAGCTCCAGCATCTGCGTCCCCCTGTAATAACATACTGCAGGCCGGGCCTGACATCACCTGCACCCCCCTGCAATCACATATCACTGGCTGGGTCTGACATCACCTGCACCTGTCCCTCATTCCCCTGCATATTCCCCACATATCACTGGCCGGGCCTCACATGACCTGCACCCCAGTCCTAACCCCCCCCCCCCCCCCCCTTCCCCCCGCGCACAAGTCACAGCTATATTAACTGGGACAAGTGGCTCACAATGTGTGCAGAAGGAGGCGGTGTGAGTTGGGACAATGTGCTCATTGGGTGCAGGGAAAGCACATCTAAACATTAGGTTTAGAAATGGGCGTAGCTACCATAGGTGCAGGGAGTGCAGCTGCTATGGGGCCCAGAGCTGAGAGGGGCCCATCTAACCTGTCACTGTTACATGTGTTATATATTTTTTACCATTCCTACCGTAGATACATAGGGGCCCTTACAAACTTTTGCCATGGGGCCTACAAATATCTAGCTTTGCCTCTTTACCCGCTCATAGTAATGTGGTATACAATGAACTGGAAGGCATTATAATATTACATAATATGAACTGGGGCACTGTAATATGACAGTATGAAGTTAAGGCACTATAGTATGGCATAATATGAACTGGGACAGCACTGTAATACAGCATAATATGATCTGAGGGCACTGTAGTGTTGCATAATATGTAAATTTGGGGTACTGCGTTGCATAATGTGTACTGACAGCCCAACATTGTGACATAATGTGAACTAGGGCACTATAATGGGGCATAAAAATAACAACTGCTGTGGAAAGATGCAAACAAGGAAAAGTGAGGATACAGTATAGTGCGCCAAACAAAACAATATGCAACCAGATGTGTAATACCCAAATAGGAGTATTCCTCCAACCTCCACCACAATGTGTACACAACAAAAAGAAATTGGTATCACTTATCCGGCGCTGTTGTTTAGAGGATAGGATGAAGTTTCCAGGTTTAATTCTCTCTCAAGGCAAAGCAAATATAACCCAGATGATATATATATGTAGAAGAGAAAAATTCCATATAGTGAAGTACAGTTAAAAAGTATTTAATAACATGCATAACATAATCAACATTTAGCCCCACATGCAATATGTAAGCAGGGGTTAGTCCAGAAACAGGTAATGTGAGTGCAATTACCGGAGTTTTTTGAACTGATAAATCACTTCAAGTCAGCATAAAAAAGTGAGTCCCGGGCACCTTTGATGGTAAGTGATGCTGAGATATTTCCCTGGTGTTACAGTCACCTCTCCGTCCTGGGCAGCCTCTGCTATCACCTCCGACGCGTTTCCACCCCTGGTCTGTGGTCTTTTTCAAGGAGTCTGTATGTGGAGCTATCCAGTATACCCATATTTAAATGACCCTCTGTCACAACTGAGGGCCTGAGCTGACGGGAGGCAGCCTCAGTTGTAGGGGCTGAGATGTACCGGAACCTGGGAGGTTGTATCAGACCCCTGGACATGTAAGTATCATGAATAATAACTGCCCGAAGGCGTGACCACGACAACTTGGATAAAAGTCAATGATGTTTATTATGACAACTCCGCAACACAGCAGCAGTAAAAGAAAACGTAAAAAGTCAGCAAAGAATAAATACAGTTCCTGGGTACTACAGGATGGCAGGAGCCACAGGGCACTGGTAGTGTGAGATAGTTCTTATGATCTTCTAGATGGAAAGTCCTTACCAGGCCCGACTGTAGCAATGGAGATAACCCAGGATTGTGCCAGCTGGTGTTCCAGGAAAAGCTGGGTTGCTGAAGATAAAACAGCTGCTGTGGATACTGGCTGGAACCAGACTGTTGTTAGCACGGAGTGGATACTGGCTGGAACCAGTTAAATAATAAATGAACTTGGGAGCGATGAAATATGAACTGAAATGTAGAACTTGAGAGCGGAGAAATAATAATACCGGTGGAGAGTGGTAAAGTGTAGAAAGGACACCGGCCCTTTAAGGGAAGCTGTACTCTGCTGGAAGCTGAGCTGGAAGCAGGTAATGTTGTAGCTGGAAACAGATGAATCCACAATGGATTGGAGAGTCAGGCTACACCGCAGGTGGAATGCTGGTGCGGGTCTCTATGGTGGAAGTCTAGAGACAGGAGCTGGAACCTGGAAGACAATCACAGGAGAGAGACAAACAGGAACTAGGTTTGACAACCAAAGCACTGACGCCTTCCTTGCTCAGGCACAGTGTATTTATACCTGCAGCAAGGAAGGGATTGGCTAGGCAATTATGCAGATTAACAATACTGACAACAGATTGGAGGAAATGATCAGCTGACAGAATCCAAGATGGCTGCGCCCATGCAGACACTTGGAGGGAAGTTTGGTTTGTAATCCATGTGGTAATGAAAACAGTAATGGCGGCGCCGGCCACTGGAGACAGGAGACGCCAGGCTGACAAGTGCACATCCAACCACGCGGACACAGCGGAGGCCGCGGCTGACGTAATCGCCACTCTGACACTCTGCATGCAGAAGCTCAGGGACGGCGGCGGAGGCCGCGGGAGACGCCATGCCAGATGTAATAAGGCGTTACTGTGACAGCGTCTCAGAGAGACAGGAGAGGATGCAGGAATGTGAACATTAGGATAACAGATGGGATCCGGTCCTGGAGCGCTGAGCCAGCCTTAGGAGGCATCTGATGGGTAAGAAATGGCGTCCAGATACCCGGATCGTGACAGCACCCCCCCCTTTAGGAGTGGCCCCAGGACATTTCTTTGGCTTTTGAGGAAACTTGGAATGGAATCTCCGGACCAAGGCAGGAGCATGGACATCAGAAGCATTGGTCCATGAACGTTCCTCAGGGCCGTAACCCTTCCAGTCAATAAGATACTGTAGTTGACCGTAACGGTGATGTGAGTCCAGGATCTTGGCCACTTCATACTCAACGCCTCGTTGAGTTTGGACTTTCGGAGTTGGAGGAAGTGAGGAATGAAACCGATTCAAGATCAGCGGTTTCAACAGGGAAACATGGAATGTCCTGGGTATTTTTAAGAAGGGAGGCAACTGAAGTCTGTAAGCAACAGGATTGATGACTTGTTCAATCTTGAAAGGACCGATATAGCGAGGTGCAAACTTCATACTGGGAACTCTTAACCTCAAATTCTTCGTGGATAACCATACCCGATCACCCACCTTGAGAGCAGGAACTGCTCGACGCTTCTTATCCGCAAACTTCTTGTACCTGAACGATGCCTTGAGCAGAGCTGATCGTACGCTCTTCCAGATATTGGCAAACTGATGCAAGGTGATATCCACTGCGGGAACAGAAGTTGCTGGAAGCGGTTGGAACTCAGGGACTTTAGGGTGGAATCCAAAGTTAGTGAAGAATGGTGTTGAAGCAGATGAAGAATGATACTGGTTGTTATGACAGAACTCGGCCCAGGGAAGTAATTGAACCCAGTCATCTTGAGAGGAGGACACATAGATGCGGAGGAAGGCCTCCAAGTCCTGATTCACCCTCTCGGTTTGACCATTGGTCTGAGGATGGTAAGCCGTGGAAAACTTTAGCTTGACTTGGAGGACTTGACATAAACTTCGCCAGAATTTGGCTGTGAATTGAACTCCTCGATCTGAGATAATTTCTTCAGGAAGACCGTGGAGTCGGAAGATCTCTTGTATGAATACTTGAGCCAACTTGGAAGCTGACGGAAGACCGGTGAGAGGAATGAAGTGTGCCATCTTGGTGAACCGGTCAACTACCACCCAGATGGTATTGAACTTGTTGCACATGGGTAAGTCTGTAATGAAATCCATCGACAAGTGGGTCCATGGTCGACGGGGAACGGATAGTGGAACCAGTTGCCCCGCAGGCGACTGGCGGGATACTTTATGTTGGGCACACTTTGGGCAAGATGCAATAAACTCCAAGACGTCCTTTTTCAGAGTTGGCCACCAATAGGACCTAGAGATAAACTCCAGGGTTTTTTGGATACCTGTATGTCCGGCAAACGGGAAGCATGGGCCCAATGCATGAGCTTCTTCCTTAGCATCGGCTTCACAAAACTTTTCCCTGATGGGGGCGTAGAGTCCATCCCTACCGTGGAGAATGCCAACGGATTTATAATAGGATGCTTGTCTGAAGACTCTGACTCATTTTCTTGCTCCCATGAGCGGGAAAGGGCATCGGCCTTGCGATTCTGAGAGCCCGGACAGAACTGGAGTTTAAAGTCGAACCTGGAAAAGAAAAGAGCCCATCTGGCCTGACGAGGGTTGAGACATTGTGCGCCCTTCAGGTATAAAAGGTTCTTGTGGTCTGTAAGTATGGTGATTGAATGAGAAGCTCCCTCCAACAGATACCTCCACTCTTCTAGAGCGAGCTTGATGGCTAGCAACTCCTGGTCGCCAATGGCATAGTTGCGCTCAGCTGGGGAGAACTTCCGGGAGAAGAAACTGCAAGGGTGTAAATGGCCATCTTTAGCCCTCTGAGATAACACCGCTCCTACTCCAACGGAGGAGGCATCCACCTCTAAGATGAAAGGAGAGTCGATGTCAGGCTGTTTCAGAACAGGCGCAGAGATGAACCTTTGTTTTAAAAGATGAAATGCTTGCATGGCTTCTTCAGACCACTTGGACGGGTTAGCACCCTTCTTAGTGAAAGCAGTAATAGGCGCCACAATGGTGGAAAAGTCTCGTATAAACTTTCGGTAATAGTTGGCGAACCCTAAGAACCTCTGGACCCCTTTGAGGGTTAAGGGTACCGGACAATTTTGGATTGCTTGTAGTTTCTCAGGATCCATCTCTAGTCCGGAACCGGACACAATGTACCCTAGAAACGGAATGGACTTGACTTCAAAGATGCATTTTTCTAATTTGCAATAGAGATGATTGACACGGAGACGGGACAGAACCTCTTTAACCCAAAAACGATGTTCCTCTAAATCGTTGGCAAAAATGAGGATATCGTCTAGATAGACCACGACATGACGGTATAGAATGTCTCTGAAGATCTCATTGACAAAATGCTGGAAGACAGCTGGAGCATTGCTCAATCCGAAGGGCATGACGAGGTACTCATAATGTCCGTCACGGGTGTTAAAGGCGGTCTTCCACTCGTCACCCTCACGGATCCGGATGAGATTGTATGCACCTCGCAAGTCCAGCTTTGTAAAGATGGTAGCTCCGCTAACTCTGTCAAAGAGCTCAGTAATCAGGGGTAAAGGATAACGGTTCTTGATGGTAATGTCGTTCAAACCTCTGTAGTCGATGCACGGCCGCAGACCACCATCTTTCTTTTTTACAAAAAAGAAGCCTGCGCCGGCTGGAGAAGAAGAAGGTCGAATGAACCCCTTTGCTAGGTTCTCTTTAATATATTCCTCCATAGAATGCGTCTCAGGCAGAGACAACGGATAAGTTCGGCCTCGAGGTGGAACCTTCCCTGGAACGAGATCAATCGGACAGTCCCATTCTCTATGAGGAGGAAGGATATCAGCAGAAGCTTTACTGAACACATCCGTGAAATCTTGATATGGAGGAGGTGGAACATCAGACGACCTGGGGGAGGAAGAACAGACAGGCAATACTTTAAACAAACATGTCTCAGCACAGGAGGAACCCCATGCCAAGATTTGCGTAGTCGTCCAATCAATTGTAGGATTGTGAAGACGGAGCCATGGAAGGCCCAGGACCACAGGATGTGTGGCTCTTGGAATCACTAAAAAAGAAATAAGTTCGGAATGAAGAACTCCCACTCTCAGACGAACTGGTAGAGTCCTTAAAGAAATAACTGCATCAAAAATTTTGCTGCCATCCACGGCAGTTAAAGAAATGGACGAAGGAAGTCTCTCGGTGGGTAGGGACCACCGTTTAACATAGGCTTCGGTAATAAAGTTCCCAGCTGCTCCGGAATCAAGGAGGGCAATGACGTTCCGATAACGTTGAGCAACTTGAAGCGAGACTGGGAGATTACAATCTTGAGAAGATGGAGAGGAGATCATTACTCCTAGCCGGCCCTCTCCTTGGCGAGCTAGGATTTGGAGTTTCCCGGACGTTTGGGACAGGCATTAATGGTGTGAGACGGAGCTGCACAATAGAGACAGAGAAACTCGGAGAGACGTCTTCGGCGCTCAGCAGGAGTTAAACGGGAACGGCCAAGTTGCATGGGCTCATCTTTAGATGGTGACAGTTGACGAGGAGGAGGAGCAGAAGATTTTGGAGCAGATGATCTTCCACGCTCAGTTGCTCTCTCTCTGAAACGTAAATCAACTTTCGTGCAGAGTGAGATTAGCTCATCTAACTTAGAAGGTAAGTCTCTGGTAGCTAACTCATCTTTAATACGCTCAGATAAGCCATGCCAGAATGCAGCATACAGGGCCTCGTCGTTCCATGCCAGTTCGGATGCCAGGATCTGGAACTGTATCAGATATTGTCCTACAGTACGTGACCCCTGGCGTAAACGGAGAATCTCGGATGAAGCTGAGGTTACCCGGCCTGGCTCGTCGAAGATGCGCCTGAATGTTGACACGAAGGCAGTGTAGGAAGATAGCAGGGTGTCGGATCTCTCCCATAACGGTGATGCCCAATCAAGGGCTGAGCCACTGAGAAGAGAAATAATGTAGGCAATTTTTGTACGATCACTGGGAAAATTGCCAGGTTGTAGCTCAAACTGAATCTCACACTGGTTGAGAAATCCCCTGCAGAATCTTGGAGATCCGTCAAATTTTGCTGGCGTTGGAAGATGAAGACGTGGAGCAGAAATGGGTAAGGTGGGTGGGGTTATAGCTGGAGTCACTGTGGTTGACGCACCAGACGCGCCTGATCCACGGAGAGTTGTCTGAATCCCATCCAGCCGAGTAGAGAGATCCTGGAGACAGCGGATGATGTGGCCCTGTGCAGCCTCCTGATGTTCTAGTCGGGCTGCCAGTTCTTGCATCGGCCTGGCCGCTTGATCCTGGTCTCCGGCTGGATTCATTAGGTCAGTGCTTACTGTCACAACTGAGGGCCTGAGCTGACGGGAGGCAGCCTCAGTTGTAGGGGCTGAGATGTACCGGAACCTGGGAGGTTGTATCAGACCCCTGGACATGTAAGTATCATGAATAATAACTGCCCGAAGGCGTGACCACGACAACTTGGATAAAAGTCAATGATGTTTATTATGACAACTCCGCAACACAGCAGCAGTAAAAGAAAACGTAAAAAGTCAGCAAAGAATAAATACAGTTCCTGGGTACTACAGGATGGCAGGAGCCACAGGGCACTGGTAGTGTGAGATAGTTCTTATGATCTTCTAGATGGAAAGTCCTTACCAGGCCCGACTGTAGCAATGGAGATAACCCAGGATTGTGCCAGCTGGTGTTCCAGGAAAAGCTGGGTTGCTGAAGATAAAACAGCTGCTGTGGATACTGGCTGGAACCAGACTGTTGTTAGCACGGAGTGGATACTGGCTGGAACCAGTTAAATAATAAATGAACTTGGGAGCGATGAAATATGAACTGAAATGTAGAACTTGAGAGCGGAGAAATAATAATACCGGTGGAGAGTGGTAAAGTGTAGAAAGGACACCGGCCCTTTAAGGGAAGCTGTACTCTGCTGGAAGCTGAGCTGGAAGCAGGTAATGTTGTAGCTGGAAACAGATGAATCCACAATGGATTGGAGAGTCAGGCTACACCGCAGGTGGAATGCTGGTGCGGGTCTCTATGGTGGAAGTCTAGAGACAGGAGCTGGAACCTGGAAGACAATCACAGGAGAGAGACAAACAGGAACTAGGTTTGACAACCAAAGCACTGACGCCTTCCTTGCTCAGGCACAGTGTATTTATACCTGCAGCAAGGAAGGGATTGGCTAGGCAATTATGCAGATTAACAATACTGACAACAGATTGGAGGAAATGATCAGCTGACAGAATCCAAGATGGCTGCGCCCATGCAGACACTTGGAGGGAAGTTTGGTTTGTAATCCATGTGGTAATGAAAACAGTAATGGCGGCGCCGGCCACTGGAGACAGGAGACGCCAGGCTGACAAGTGCACATCCAACCACGCGGACACAGCGGAGGCCGCGGCTGACGTAATCGCCACTCTGACACTCTGCATGCAGAAGCTCAGGGACGGCGGCGGAGGCCGCGGGAGACGCCATGCCAGATGTAATAAGGCGTTACTGTGACAGCGTCTCAGAGAGACAGGAGAGGATGCAGGAATGTGAACATTAGGATAACAGATGGGATCCGGTCCTGGAGCGCTGAGCCAGCCTTAGGAGGCATCTGATGGGTAAGAAATGGCGTCCAGATACCCGGATCGTGACACCCTCGTCCAATAGGAACCCGTGCCTTCAGCTGATAGTTGTTTTAAACATCAAGTCAACCGTCTCCCATTCAATTGAAGCCGCACCGTGTTACCACGGCAACAGGCGTCACTTCCGGTTGCTCCGAACTACACTTCCCGTAGTGCCAGTAGCGGATCTTGCCACGGGCAAGCAGGACTTTTGCCCGGGGCGCCGCCTTCCGGAGGGCGCCGCACCGTGGCAAGATCCGCCACTGCTGCCCGCTGTGTCCCCCGTCCGCCTCAAATGCCCGCTGCCCGCTGCCGTCCCCTGTGAAGGGAACTAGACGCTATGCGTCTAGTTTCCCTTCGTGGAGAGTAACTTTGCTGAGCGGTGCGCGATGACGTCATCGCGCACCGCACAGCAAAGGTCCTCTCCACGAAGGGAACTAGACGCATAGCGTCTAGTTTCCCTTCGTGGAGAGGACCTTTTGCTGTGCGGTGCCGCCATCGTCATCGCGCATCGCTCAGCAATCAAGCGGCGCTAGAATGTACAGGGAGCGTAACTGACCACGCCCCCTGTATTAGGCCACGCCCCCTTTCCTGCCCGGGGCGCTATGCGCCCTTGAACCGGCCCTGCATAGTGCACTGCGTCTGACGCGTCTATTTCCGTATTCGTCCGATGAGTCACTTCCGTCCCGGGGCGCTGTCTTTAAAGTGCCTATGTATATGTCTGTTGCCCCGGAGACGGCTCCCTATCACGATGTACCTCTTCATCGACACAATAGAAATACTGATCTATATAATATACAAAGCAGCATTACAATAAAATCAATATAAACTACACAGTCTCCCATATATTCAACTATGCATCAGAATGTTATTATATATCATAGACATAATAAGTGCAAATAGGCAAAACATTGGGGGTAATTCCAAGTTGATCGCAGCAGGATTTTTGTTAGCAATTGGGCAAAACCATGTGCATTGCAGGGGAGGCAGATGTAACATGTGCAGAGAGAGTTAGATTTGGGTGGGTTATTTTGTTTCTGTGCAGGGTAAATACTGGCTGCTTTATTTTTACACTGCAAATTAGATTGCAGATTGAACACACCCCACCCAAATCTAACTCTCTCTACACATGTTACATCTGCCTCCCCTGCAATGCACATGGTTTTGCCCAATTGCTAACAAAAATCCTGCTGCGATCAACTTGGAATTACCCCCATTATATCTTCATGTGGGATATCGTTACAAATTGGTTACAAGAGATGTGCACCGGAAATTTTTCGGGTTTTGTGTTTTGGTTTTGGGTTCGGTTCCGTGGCCGTGTTTTGGGTTCGAACACGTTTTGGCAAAACCTCACCGAATTTTTTTTGTCGGGTTCGGGTGTGTTTTGGATTCGGGTGTTTTTTTCAAAAAACCCTAAAAAACAGCTTAAATCATAGAATTTGGGGGTCATTTTGATCCCAAAGTATTATTAACCTCAATAACCATAATTTCCACTCATTTTCAGTCTATTCTGAACACCTCACACCTCACAATATTATTTTTAGTCCTAAAATTTGCACCGAGGTCACTGGATGACTAAGCTCAGCGACCCAAGTGGCCGACACAAACACCTGGCCCATCTAGGAGTGGCACTGCAGTGTCACGCAGGATGGCCCTTCCAAAAAACACTCCCCAAACAGCACATGACGCAAAGAAAAAAAGAGGCGCAATGAGGTAGCTGTGTGAGTAAGCTAAGCGACCCTAGTGGCCGACACAAACACCTGGCCCATCTAGGAGTGGCACTGCAGTATCAGGCCAGATGGCCCTTCCAAAAAATACTCCCCAAACAGCACATGACGCAAAGAAGAAAAAAAAGAGGCGCAATGAGGTAGCTGTGTGACTAAGATAAGTGACCCTAGTGGCCGACACAAACACCTGGCCCATCTAGGAGTGGCACTGCAGTGTCACGCAGGATGGCCCTTCCAAAAAACACTCCCCAAACAGCACATGACGCAAAGAAAAAAAGAGGCGCAATGAGGTAGCTGTGTGAGTAAGCTAAGCGACCCTAGTGGCCGACACAAACACCTGGCCCATCTAGGAGTGGCACTGCAGTGTCAGGCCGGATGGCCCTTCCAAAAAATACTCCCCAAACAGCACATGACGCAAAGAAGAAAAAAAAAGTGGCGCAATGAGGTAGCTGTGTGACTAAGATAAGTGACCCTAGTGGCCGACACAAACACTTGGCCCATCTAGGAGTGGCACTGCAGTGTCACGCAGGATGGCCCTTCCAAAAAACACTCCCCAAACAGCACATGACGCAAAGAAAAAAAGAGGCGCAATGAGGTAGCTGTGTGAGTAAGCTAAGCGACCCTAGTGGCCGACACAAACACCTGGCCCATCTAGGAGTGGCACTGCAGTGTCAGGCCGGATGGCCCTTCCAAAAAATACTCCCCAAATAGCACATGACGCAAAGAAGAAAAAAAAGAGGCGCAATGAGGTAGCTGTGTGACTAAGATAAGTGACCCTAGTGGCCGACACAAACACCTGGCCCATCTAGGAGTGGCACTGCAGTGTCACGCAGGATGGCCCTTCCAAAAAACACTCCCCAAACAGCACATGACGCAAAGAAAAATGAAAGAAAAAAGAGGTGCAAGATGGAATTGTCCTTGGGCCCTCCCACCCACCCTTATGTTGTATAAACAGGACATGCACACTTTAACCAACCCATCATTTCAGTGACAGGGTCTGTCACACGACTGTGACTGAAATGACGGGTTGGTTTGGACCCCCACCAAAAAAGAAGCAATTAATCTCTCCTTGCACAAACTGGCTCTACAGAGGCAAGATGTCCACCTCATCATCATCCTCCGATTCATCACCGTGTACATCCCCCTCCTCACAGATTATCAATTCGTCCCCACTGGAATCCACCATCACAGCTCCCTGTGTACTTTGTGGAGGCAATTGCTGCTGGTGAATGTCTCCATGGAGGAATTGATTATAATTCATTTTAATGAACATCATCTTCTCCACATTTTCTGGAAGTAACCTCGTACGCCGATTGCTGACAAGGTGAGCGGCGGCACTAAACACTCTTTCGGAGTACACACTTGTGGGAGGGCAACTTAGGTAGAATAAAGCCAGTTTGTGCAAGGGCCTCCAAATTGCCTCTTTTTCCTGCCAGTATACGTACGGACTGTCTGACGTGCCTACTTGGATGCGGTCACTCATATAATCCTCCACCATTCTTTCAATGGTGAGAGAATCATATGCAGTGACAGTAGACGACATGTCCGTAATCGTTGTCAGGTCCTTCAGTCCGGACCAGATGTCAGCATCAGCAGTCGCTCCAGACTGCCCTGCATCACCGCCAGCGGGTGGGCTCGGAATTCTGAGCCTTTTCCTCGCACCCCCAGTTGCGGGAGAATGTGAAGGAGGAGATGTTGACAGGTCGCGTTCCGCTTGACTTGACAATTTTCTCACCAGCAGTTCTTTGAACCCCTGCAGACTTGTGTCTGCCGGAAAGAGAGATACAACGTAGGTTTTAAATCTAGGATCGAGCACGGTGGCCAAAATGTAGTGCTCTGATTTCAACAGATTGACCACCCGTGAATCCTTGTTAAGCGAATTAAGGGCTCCATCCACAAGTCCCACATGCCTAGCGGAATCGCTCAGTGTTAGCTCCTCCTTCAATGTCTCCAGCTTCTTCTGCAAAAGCCTGATGAGGGGAATGACCTGACTCAGGCTGGCAGTGTCTGAACTGACTTCACGTGTGGCAAGTTCAAAAGGTTGCAGAACCTTGCACAATGTTGAAATCATTCTCCACTGCGCTTGAGACAGGTGCATTCCACCTCCTATATCGTGGTCAATTGTATAGGCTTGAATGGCCTTTTGCTGCTCCTCCAACCTCTGAAGCATATAGAGGGTTGAATTCCACTTCTTGCTTCAGATGATGGCAGGGCAGGTTGAGGCGTTTTTGGTGTTGCTCCAGTCTTCTGTACGTGGTGCCTGTACGCCGAAAGTGTCCCGCAATTCTTCTGGCCACCGACAGCATCTCTTGCACGCCCCTCTCGTTTTTTAAATAATTCTGCACCACCAAATTCAAGGTATGTGCAAAACATGGGACGTGCTGGAATTTGCCCATATTTAATGCACACACAATATTGCTGGCGTTGTCCGATGCCACAAATCCACAGGAGAGTCCAATTGGGGTAAGCCATTCTGCGATGATCTTCCTCAGTTGCCGTAAGAGGTTTTCAGCTGTGTGCGTATTCTGGAAAGCGGTGATACAAAGCGTAGCCTGCCTAGGAAAGAGTTGGCATTTGCGAGATGCTGCTACTGGTGCCGCCGCTGCTGTTCTTGCGGCGGGAGTCAATACATCTACCCAGTGGGCTGTCACAGTCATATAGTCCTGACCCTGCCCTGCTCCACTTGTCCACATGTCCGTGGTTAAGTGGACATTGGGTACAACTGCATTTTTTAGGACACTGGTGAGTCTTTTTCTGAGGTCTGTGTACATTTTCGGTATCGCCTGCCTAGAGAAATGGAACCTAGATGGTATTTGGTACCGGGGACACAGTACCTCAATCAAGTCTATAGTTGGCTCTGCAGTAATGATGGATACCGGAACCACGTTTCTCACCGCCCAGGATGCCAAGGCCTCAGTTATCCGCTTTGCAGCAGGATGATTGCTGTGATATTTCATCTTCCTCGCAAAGGACTGTTGGACAGTCAATTGCTTGGTGGAAGTAGTAAAAGTCGTCTTACGACTTCCCCTCTGGGATGACCATCGACTCCCAGCAGCAACAACAGCAGCGCCAGCAGCAGTAGGCGTTACACGCAATGATGCATTGGAGGAATCCCAGGCAGGAGAGGACTCGTCAGAATTGCCAGTGACATGGCCTGCAGGACTATTGGCATTCCTGGGGAAGGAGGAAATTGACACTGAGGGAGTTGGTGGGGTGGTTTGCGTGAGCTTGGTTACAAGAGGAAGGGATTTACTGGTCAGTGGACTGCTTCCGCTGTCGCCCAAAGTTTTTGAACTTGTCACTGACTTATGATGAATGCGCTGCAGGTGACGTATAAGGGAGGATGTTCCGAGGTGGTTAACGTCCTTACCCCTACTTATTACAGCTTGACAAAGGCAACACACGGCTTGACAAATGTTGTCCGCATTTCTGTTGAAATACTTCCACACCGAAGAGCTGATTTTTTTGGTATTTTCACCAGGCATGTCAATGGCCATATTCCTCCCACGGACAACAGGTGTCTCCCCGGGTGCCTGACTTAAACAAACCACCTCACCATCAGAATCCTCCTTGTCAATTTCCTCCCCAGCGCCAGCAACACCCATATCCTCTTCATCCTGGTGTACTTCAACACTGACATCTTCAATCTGACTATCAGGAACTGGACTGCGGGTGCTCCTTCCAGCACTTGCAGGGGGCGTGCAAATGGTGGAAGGCGCATGCTCTTCACGTTCAGTGTTGGGAAGGTCAGGCATCGCAACCGACACAATTGGACTCTCCTTGTGGATTTGTGATTTCGAAGAACGCACAGTTCTTTGCTGTGCTTTTGCCAGCTTAAGTCTTTTCATTTTTCTAGCGAGAGGCTGAGTGCTTCCATCCTCATGTGAAGCTGAACCACTAGCCATGAACATAGGCCAGGGCCTCAGCCGTTCCTTGCCACTCCGTGTGGTAAATGGCATATTGGCAAGTTTACGCTTCTCCTCCGACGATTTTATTTTAGGTTTTTGAGTCCTTTTTTTACTGATATTTTGTGTTTTGGATTTTACATGCTCTGTACTATGACATTGGGCATCGGCCTTGGCAGACGACGTTGATGGAATTTCATCATCTCGGCCATGACTAGTGGCAGCAGCTTCAGCACGAGGTGGAAGTGGATCTTGATCTTTCCCTATTTTTGGAACCTCAACATTTTTGTTCTCCATATTTTAATAGGCACAACTAAAAGGCACCTCAGGTAAACAATGGAGATGGATGGATACTATTATACTTATGGATGACGAGTGACTGACGACACAGAGGTAGCTACAGCCGTGGACTACCGTACTGCGTCTGCTAGTATAGAGATGATAATGATATAAAATATATATATATATCACTACTGCAGGTATATATAATATAATGACGGACCTGCTGGACACTGTCAGCAGACTCCTAAACTACTAGTATGAAGAAGATAGAAAAAAAAAACCCACCACAGGTAGGTATACAATTATGGACGAGCACTGACGACACAGAGGTAGCTACAGCCGTGGACTACCGTACTGCGTCTGCTAGTATAGAGATGATAATGATATAAAAAATATATATATATCACTACTGCAGGTATATATAATATAATGACGGACCTGCTGGACACTGTCAGCAGACTCCTAAACTACTAGTATGAAGAAGATAGAAAAAAAAACCCCACCACAGGTAGGTATACAATTATGGACGAGCACTGACGACACAGAGGTAGCCACAGCCGTGGACTACCGTACTGCGTCTGCTAATATAGAGATGATAAAGATGATAGAGATGAACAGAAAAAATATAACACTACTGCAGGTAAATATTTATATAATATAATGAATGACGGACCTGCTGGACACTGTCAGCAGAATGCGTTTATAGAATTAAAAAAAAAAACACCACAGGAGTGTTTAACTTTTTCAGGCAGACAATATACTGGTGGTCACTGGTCAGTCACACTGGCAGCAAAAGTGTGCACTGTACTCCTGCTATAACTGCACCCCAGTCTCCCCCACAATTCAGCTGTGTGAGCAGTGAGCACTCAGCACAGTCAGATATACATATAGATGATATTATCATGCAGCACACTGAGGCTGAGCACAGATATGGTATGTGACTGTGTCTCATTTTGTTTCAGGCAGAGAACGGATTATATTAAATAATAAATAAAACTGGTGGTGGTCACTAGTAACTATCAGCAAAACTCTGCACTCTGAGTACTCCCTAATGCTCCCCAAAATTACTAAGTAATCAACTCAAGTGTCTCTATCTATTCTAACGGAGAGGACGCCAGCCACGTCCTCTCCCTATCAATCTCAATGCACGTGTGAAAATGGCGGCGACGCGCGGCCCCTTATATAGAATCCGAGTCTCGCGATAGTATACGAGCCTCGCGAGAATCCGACAGCGGGATGATGATGTTCGGGCGTGCTCGGGTTAGCCGAGCAAGGCGGGAAGATCCGAGTCTGCCTCGGACCCGTGTAAAAAGGCTGAAGTTCGGGGGGGGGTTCGGATTCCGAGGAACCGAACCCGCTCATCTCTAGTTACAATAGAATAAAGTGCTGGTGTAAAAAGTGCTAATATAAGCAGCATTCAAAAACGTTTTGGAAAACGTTTTGAAAAGGGGGGGAGGAAAGAGAAAAAGAGGAAAAGTGGGCATGCTAAAAACAATTACTTCTCAAATGGGAATATTTATAAAAACCACTTGATCTCAAAATCTGAGTTCAAGCCACCTGGTTTTAGGGTCCCTAATTCAAATTAGTGATGTGCACTGGAAATTTTTCGGGTTTTGTGTTTTGGTTTTGGGTTCGGTTCTGCGGCCGTGTTTTGGGTTCGAACGCGTTTTGGCAAAACCTCACCGAATTTTTTTTGTCGGATTCGGGTGTGTTTTGGATTCGGGTGTTTTTTTCAAAAAAACCTAAAAAACAGCTTAAATCATAGAATTTGGGGGTCATTTTGAACCCATAGTATTGTTAACCTCAATAACCATAATTTCCACTCATTTCCAGTCTATTCTGAACACCTCACAATATTATTTTTAGTCCTAAAATTTGCACCGAGGTCGCTGGATGGCTAAGCTAAGCGACACAAGTGGCCGACACAAACACCTGGCCCATCTAGGAGTGGCACTGCAGTGTCAGACAGGATGGCCCTTCAAAAAAATACTCTCCAAACAGCACATGACGCAAAGAAAAAAAGAGGCGCAATGAGGTAGCTGTGTGACTAAGCTAAGCGACCCTAGTGGCCGACACAAACACCTGGCCCATCTAGGAGTGGCACTGCAGTGTCACGCAGGATGGCCCTTCAAAAAAATACTCCCCAAACAGCACATGACGCAAAGAAAAAAAGAGGCGCAATGAGGTAGCTGTGTGACTAAGCTAAGCGACCCTAGTGGCCGACACAAACACCTGGCCCATCTAGGAGTGGCACTGCAGTGTCACGCAGGATGGCCCTTCAAAAAAATACTCCCCAAACAGCACATGACGCAAAGAAAAAAAGAGGCGCAATGAGGTAGCTGTGTGACAAAGCTAAGCGACCCTAGTGGCCGACACAAACACCTGGCCCATCTAGGAGTGGCACTGCAGTGTCAGACAGGATGGCACTTCAAAAAAATACTCCCCAAACAGCACATGACGCAAAGAAAAAAAGAGGCGCAATGAGGTAGCTGTGTGACTAAGCTAAGCGACCCTAGTGGCCGACACAAACACCTGGCCCATCTAGGAGTGGCACTGCAGTGTCACGCAGGATGGCCCTTCAAAAAAATACTCCCCAAACAGCACATGACGCAAAGAAAAATGAAAGAAAAAAGAGGTGCAAGATGGAATTGTCCTTGGGCCCTCCCACCCACCCTTATGTTGTATAAACAGGACATGCACACTTTAACGAACCCATCATTTCAGCCACAGGGTCTGCCACACGACTGTGACTGAAATGACTGGTTGGTTTGGGCCCCCACCAAAAAAGAAGCAATCAATCTCTCCTTGCACAAACTGGCTCTACAGAGGCAAGATGTCCACCTCATCATCATCGTCCGATTCATCACCCCTTTCACTGTGTACATCCCCCTCCTCACAGATTATTAATTCGTCCCCACTGGAATCCACCATCTCAGGTCCCCGTGTACTTTCTGGAGGCAGTTGCTGCTGGTGAATGTCTCCATGGAGGAATTGATTATAATTAATTTTAATGAACATCATCTTCTCCACATTTTCTGGAAGTAACCTCGTACGCCGATTGCTGACAAGGTGAGCGGCGGCACTAAACACTCTTTCGGAGTACACACTGGAGGGAGGACAACTTAGGTAGAATAAAGCCAGTTTGTCCATTGGCCTCGAAATTGCCTCTTTTTCCAGAGAGGAGCCAGCCCAGGGTTGTACAGCTGTGGTGGAAATACCAGCATGACATCATAGACCCTGTTCCTACTCTATTGGTCCAGGCTTCACCAAACACACTTCTTTCACCTCCCCTCTGGTAGTGGTAGAGGCTGGGCCATTTCTAGGGCCGGGCGAGCCGTGCAACCGCACAGGGTGCCTGCGGCCAGGGCCACTGTCTCTTTCAGACAATATACCATGCAGTCTTGCTGTCCGCATGGAATACTGTAGAAAATGTCCCACCCAAAATGGGAGGGAAATTTACAAAACTGTTAGGCAAGAACAGCGCAACAGTGCCAGGATGGACTGCTGCGGAGGTGGAGGCAGTGACATCCTGTAACCCCTGACAATGAGCATGTATGTAATGGTTAGCATTACTGCCTCACAGTACTGAGGTCATGGGTTTGCTTCCTACCATGGCCCTAACTGTGTGGAGTTTCTATATTCTCCCCATCCTTGTGTGGGTTTCCTCCGGGTTCTCTGGTTTCCTCCCACAATCCAAAAATATACTGGTAGGTTAATTGGCTCCCAACAAAAATTAGCCCTAGCGTGAATGTGTGTGCGTGTACATGTGGTAGGGAATATAGATTAAAGAGGGAATGTTCCTGCACAACCAATTGTAAAATATAAATCAACGGTATCACAATATGTATGTTAGACCAGCAATAAGGAAAATAGTCAATGGAAATAATCCAGATTTAATTAACCTGCTGGTGGTGCTCCCCGAGGTAAATGACAAATAAATCACTGAGACAAATTTTTCCTAGAAAGAGATCAGGGAACAAAGAAGTAAACCTCTTTGTGGGGGCACTCTTTAAATATTAATGTAATTATTGTTTAAAACGTAACTTTTATTCTTTTCAAATAAAATATAGTGTTTATCCTTTCTTTAATAGGGTTTTTTTTGTGATTGTTTTAGATATTTTTGTATATTTTTATTTGTTTGAAAATACTAAAGAAAATAAATAAATCAAAAAACAAAAGGTAGATATTTTAATTCCCTTACAGTAGAGGTTTTATATTTTAATAATTCAGACCTCTATATGCGGGTTTACCCACGGGTGAAAATATAAGAGACTGTATAAAGAATAGAACATTCACAGCCAATCAGAAAAAAAGGAATAATAGAAAAATTTATATTTGTTAAAAAAGTGGTCAGGAAATAATAATCTTATGACCACAATGGCACTTTAGTGATCCAAACGGAGCTGCTTGCCTACAACATGTTTCCCAAAGTATGAACAGGAAAAATTATATTATTTGTATCTAAACAGTGGGAGTACTAGATACACCAATTGCTGTTAATGTCAAATTATCAATCACGTCTTAGTTTCCAACATACTCGTAAAGTACCCTATTGTTCAATTTCATTAAAGACATAGGGCCTGAATGCCACTAGTAGTAATCATGTATTACCCAAAATAGGACAGTAAATATTTTCTGTTTAAAGGAGAATAAAGGGTAAAGGGAAAAGGGACCCCACAAGAGTAAACAATATTCAAACGTATTGCAAACAATTATTTGTAATTCCCTGTTAAACATAACAGACCTGGCGAGGATGTATAATCAATCGGTATCAGGCTGATGATTTAAGCAAACAGGAAAAAAGCTGATGGATATATCCTCCAATAAACAGTGGACATTATTATGTGAACATTTTGCAAGTAATTATCTGTTTCCTATTGGGAAGAAAAAAGAGAGAGAAAAGCTCCACGTAGATAGTAGCACTTATTTTGTGGCCACAGATGTATCAAGATTGTTTCTTCTGTAACCTAGGAAATAATTTTTTGTTCATTGGAAACATGACATTTGTTGCAGAAACAAATCAAGTGCCTGAGTGAGCTCAATCCCCCTGTAAATGAAAATAACCTATTGCACAAAACGTATCGCTTATAGCTTGGAAATTTGGTTCATTGGAAATGTGACACAATTGTTGCAAACTCAGATGTCAGAGTGAGCTTAATCCTCCTGTAAATAAATTCACCTATAACACAAACATATTGCTAGTGGCTGAGAAATTCTCATGCTGGAAGTCCATGATAATTGAGTGCAATAGTGACCATAGAGTTATGTGTAACATTTATAATTTGAAAGAATACTCTGTAGACAGTAAGTAGCCCGATCCATGTGTCCGGCTAACTTCTGCTGCCTTCCCATGTGCGTGCTAGCACACAGTGAATGGGAGGTGAGAGAGTTAACCAGACGGCGGTGGGCTGAAGAAAGAAAGAAGTGATTCTGCTGTCATCCGCTACGGCACCCGGCAGCCCTGTTAACAGAGTGTCATCGCAGGGCTTGGCAGGTACCGCCGTGCGGACGATGAGAGCACAATGAATACCTAGCGGGGAGAGAGTGTCCCCGTATGAAGCAGCCGCGGCAAGCATCTCCGTCAGTGCCGATGGTCCGGTCCCAGTGACGTGTAGCGGGATTTCCGGAAATAGCGTCACATGACGCTCAAGAACAGGTACTGGACGTACGTTTCACCCTCTACAGGGGCTTGATCACCATCTGCCTGTCTAGTATTCCCCTTCATGGGGATTATATACGATCAGCCTGATCCTGATTGGTTAAACTTGAGTGACAGTGAGACTGCCCAATGAAGAGATGATTATTTAATTAAGCACAATGAAGTCACTAAAACCTGAGAGTGTAGTATAGAAACTGACTATTAACTGGTATAAATGGTTGATTACCCGGTATAAATGAAATACAAATGGATAGGATTAAATAAAGAAAAGAGGGGCAAAAAATAAAGATAAATTAATTGTATAAAAAGGTCATTTATAATTAAATTGATCTGAAATAATTTTTCTATCAGTAAATAAGTAATATAACTTTTAGAAGGATGCGAGATTCAAACTTATGGCACACAATAATAGTTTGGACTGTGGGCGAGAAACTATACCACATAGCTACGGAGCTGCCTCTATGTAGTTGTATCATAAGTTATACAGGGAAATATAAAAATAAATATAAAAATAAAAATAAATAAAAATAAATATAAAAATATAAATAGGATGCTATATAACTTATTGGGATTTCCTACAGAAAAGGAGGGCAAAAATAGGGATGAATTAATTGTATAGACGGTAATTAAATATAATTGAATTGATCTAAAACTAGGAAAAGTTTTTCTGCCAATGGGTGGATAATATACCTTATAGAAGCCAGCGGGTTTCGAACTTATGACCCCGCAATGATAGTCTAGACTGTAAGCGATAAGCTTAACCACATGACTACATAGCCACCTCCATGTGGTTAACCCATGAGTTGTACATGGATTAGTTATATTGGGTTTTCCCGTGCATCTCTAAACTATATCACGGAATTTATGTATAATAAATTTACACATTATTTTTTATAAAATGGAAAGATTATTATCAAGGTAAATAGTTATAATGTTAAATATTCTAGCTCACATTACCATTTTATGCATGTGCAAAAATACTAACATACATATACACACATGTATATATGCATGTATAGATTAGGGACCAAAAAAAAGG
Organism: Pseudophryne corroboree; assembly: GCF_028390025.1. Taxonomy (NCBI): domain Eukaryota; kingdom Metazoa; phylum Chordata; class Amphibia; order Anura; family Myobatrachidae; genus Pseudophryne; species Pseudophryne corroboree. The sequence continues at coordinate 519,192,438 of NC_086445.1, forward strand.
GGGGGGGGGGGAGGGTATAAACTTAGATAATAATTGATGAATGGAATTAACACCATTAAGTATTAAATAAAAAATTGGACAGATAAAAAATGAGGAAGGAGAGGGGGTGAAAAGATGATGATGGAAAAAAGGGTATGTTTATGTATTCAGAAATGCACTGTAATTGATATTTTCATTAAGGCCCATTGGGGATATGGAGCCCAATCTGAAGATCCATTGACTTTCCCGTCTGAGGAGCTCCTTTTGAAGGTCACCACCTCTTATGCCCAAATTGATTTTCTCAAGTCCAAAAACTCGTAGGCCCTCCGAGGAGTTCCCATGTACCTTATAGAAATGCCTGGCCACCGTCGTTAGTGGTTTAAATTTATTGCTATCAGCTTCTGCATTTCGTATTGTCCCGATGTGTTCCAGGATGCATTGTTTAAGCATCCTGGAGGTCATCCCGACATAGTAAATGTTGCACGTGCACGTAATGCAATAGATAACATTTCTAGTCCTGCAATTAAAAAAGTCTGTAATAGTATGTTCTGAACCATATTTGTCCTGTATGGTAGTTTGTAAATGGATATATTTACAGACTTTGCATGACCCACATGAAAACTACCTCGAACTGATGATTGTCTGGGACATTTCTCTTCAAAGTGGCTCTTCACCAATCTATCTTTGAGGTTTGGTGATCTCCTCCAACTCATGGAGACTCGCTCCTTTAGGACCTTTTCCAGATCATTGTCTAGGCGTAATACAGGCCAGTGTTTCTGAATAATTTGTTTAATTTCTTGCCACTCAGTACAAAAATAACCGACAAACCTAAATTCCGTATCCCCCTTCTGTTGTTTCTTTTCTCTAAAAATCAGACTTTCTCTGTTAGTGTGTTCCACTTCTCTTCTAGCTCTCTTGATAAGTCTGTGACTGTATCCCCTCTCTTTGAGTCTACTGGTTAATTCAACGCTTTGTTCTTGAAAAATGCATTGGTCCGAACAGTTTCTTTTAAGCCTCAAAAATTCACCCTTGGGGATATTTTTCACAGTCGGGGGAAAGTTGGAACTGGATTGATGAAGTAATGAGTTTGTAGCTGTAGGTTTCCGAAAGAGTTCTGTGGCGATGTAACCTTGATCGGTACGGTATATGGATAAATCCAGGAAGGAGACTCTGTCTTTATTAATAACATATGTGAATTTCAAATTCAAATCATTTTTGTGCGAGTCCTGAACAAAGTCTTCAAATGTTTTCTCGTCTCCATCCCAGATGATCAAGATGTCATCTATATACCGTAACCACATTAAAACCCTTCTGGTATGATGGTCGTTGCAATCAGAAAAAACCTTCTCACGTTCCCACCATCCAAGAAATAAGTTTGCGTACGTAGGAGCACAGGCTGCCCCCATAGCTGTGCCCCTTGTTTGTACGTAAAATCTGTTATTGAATGTAAAGTAATTGTTATGTAAAACAAAATGTAAAAGGTCCAAAAGGAAGAGATGGAAATCACTGGTTCCCTCTATGTCCAAGAAGTATTTGATGGCATTGATTCCTTTCTGAGGATCAATCGATGTCAGGGCCGGCGCTTCCATTAGGCAGCTTTAGGCAGCTGCCTATGGGCGGCGAGACTTGAGGGGCGGCCCGATTCTCCCCTCCCCATATGAGGAGGTCAGTGCTAAACCACTCCCAAAGCTCGCTCAAGGGCTGTTAAATAGGAGCGGCAGAAAGGTAAGGGCAGAGTACGCCAGCCGCTGCTGACTGTTACCTATGACTGCAGCTGACAGACAGCTGCCAGCAGCACCTTGGTGAGGGTCCGGCTCCACTGACTCACCGGCCGCCCACTATGACGCTTTGTGCTCCAGGGTGCCCCGCGCTGACTCGGCGCTGCTTCATTGCTGTTCTACGGCTGCCTGCAGTCTTAACCCTCCCAATCCTGTGTTGAGTCCCAGGCCCGGCCAAGCAGGGGCCCGAATGGCAGCTGTGTTTAACTGTGGATTAGTTCTGGGCCACCAGCCTGCTGTAGCTGGTACACCTGCAGGCAGCCGCAACCATAGAGAGACACTTAAGAGCCGGCGGCATTTCGGATTCCTCCTAGTAAGGGGTGCAGGGCGGGCTGTTCCACTCTTCTGAATAACTCCGCCCCCTCATGCTCCTCCTCCCCAGCAAGTACTTCCCCCTGTGCTGGAGTCTCTGATGGCGGCTGCTGGGTGCTTTCCTGTGTCCAGGGCAGTGAGTTGGACTGGGGTAAATTCTATTATTCCCCGAAGGGAATCACACATTTCAGGCGCCGCCCCTTTTCCACGAGGGGGCGGGGCTTAACGGTCTGCGATCGCTCGGGTTGGGGGGTTACTGGAGACACTACTACCAAACTGCCTCACTAAATACAGTGGCAGCGTGCAGCTTGTCTGTGGGTCCAAGTGAAGATGTGCCCATCATATCAGTGAGGTGGGAGGAGCCACACAATCCATGCAGCAGAGTCTAGCAAGCAGCAGCACCATACAGGAGGAGGAAGAGGAAACCAGCCCAGGTGCCATTCCAGGTCTGGATTTAAACACTTTACTTGGCTCTGCTCCAGACATGAAACTTTACCTGCTACTCCCCCACCCCCATCACTCTGTCTAAGCTCTCCCAACCATACCTGTATTGCAACCATGTGTGAGACATAGCTCATTTTACGGCAGGGTGTGTAGTGCAATGTACATCTTTTCCATGTTTTCTAGCATCCCTGATGTTGTAAACATGGGGAGGTTGTATTTATCTCCACTTTCTCAGGCTGTGGGTCATGTCACATACATGGCAGCAGCACTAGCACAGCCCTCGTCCTGATAGGAGTTTTGCACGGCAATCAATAGGGGACTGCTGGGATGCGGTTAATATCCTGGCTGTCGGGATCCCGGCTGCTGAAATACTAACGTCGGTATCCCGACACCCATCAAAATCCCAACATCGGAATTCCAACAGGGTCAGGATACCAATGCCTAAACTTCAACAGCCAGGATCCCGACCGCTGTAAGTTTAGCCGCCGGAGCTCTCATTAGTGCTGGGGGGGTTTAGGTTTAGCCAACATCGGAGGGGTGAGGGTTAGGCTGCAGGGGTGGGTGGGAAGTTAAGGGTTAGGCTGTGGCCAGGGGGGCTAGAGTCAGGCACCACTGTGGGGAGGTAAGGTTTAGGAACTAAGGGGGGAGGGTTAGGTTTAGGCTGCGGCAATAGGGGGGGCTAGGTTTAGGCACCAGCAGGGGGAGGTTAGGGTTAGGCTGCGGGTACGGAGGGTTAGGGGACAGGGGTTAGATCACTAAAATCACCCCTGTCGGGATTTCACAAATCAGAATGCTGGCGTCTGTATTTTTACAGTTGGCGTCCCGTCTGGCGGTCATTCATTCCGCACCCGTACTGCTATTAGAAACCACAGACAGCAGCTACATAAGAGAATATTTATGTTTCTGTCTAATATGTTACTGTGTATTTCTGACTTTTATATACCCTATGTTGTAGAGGACTGTGTAATGGCCCTGATTCCGAGTTGTTCGCTCGCTAGCTGCTTTTAGCAGCAATGCAAATGCTAAGCCGCTGCCCTCTGGGAGTGTATCTTAGCTTAGCAAAAGTACGACTGAAAACATTGCAGTACGGCAGAAAAAGACTGTGCAGTTTCTGAGTACCTCCAGACCTACTCCTTCCTTGCGATCACTTCAGACCATTCAGTTCCTGATTTGACGTCACAAACACGCCCAGCGTTCTCCCAGCCACGCCTGCGTTTCTGCAGGCACGCCTGCGTTTGTATCTGACACGCCTGCGTTTTTTCTCACACTCCCTGAAAACGGCCAGTTACCTCCCAGAAACGCCCTATTCCTGTCAATCACTCTGCAACGCATAGTGCGATTGAAAAGCGTCGTTCGAGCTTGTGTGAAAGTACAATGGATGATGTGAAAGTCTGCCGCATGTGCGCATTGCGAACCATGCGCAGAAATGCAGTTTTTTCACTTAATAGCAGAAATGCGTCCGAAATCTGCTAGCGAACAACTCGGAATGAGGGCCAATGTTTGGTGTGAATTTGTAATGTGAAAAGACGGGAAGTGGTGATGTTATGTCACATGTGTGTGAATGGTAATCTTTAATTCATTATACTGGATTTTGCACTGTAAATGATAGTGTATTTTATTAAAATCAGTGGAGTCATGGTGCTCACTGTCAGGTTGGTCACTTGTGACTACCCTTTCCACTGTATACCTTCCTCAGTAGTATACTCCCACTATTAGGGGTACCCACTAGTAGTGGGAATTATATGAACTTTTAGAGAACACCGTTAACATAGGGTCTTCACCCAGAGCCTATGTTCCCCTATACATGTGAAACATCCTTTGTAAACGTCAGTCCAGGATGGGGATAAAACCTTTAGTGGCGTCCCATGTAATGTCTAAGCACACTGTCAGGGTGTGGAGTTGCAGCCTTGTAGTATACTCACTGGAGACTCGCTCTGCACGCCTGTGCCGGCTTAGTAGCAACACCCACATTATTCACAGCTCCGCCCGCCTCTGCACCACTGTCCTCACCCAGAGGGGAGCCCTGCTTATTTGGTCAGTCTCGGGTCCCACAATTTCTGATGGCAGCCCTGCATACACACAACATAATTACATACAGACATGCATAGATACATACACACAGCAGACACACACAGTATAGTATACATACTGTACACACACACACCTCTTTCATATAAAAATAAAACATAGCCACCATAATTTAATATAGACGCTGCCCACCCCCGCCGGTTCAGAGAGTGCTCACCCGGCCAGCATCATTTATTAAAGATGCCCGCATCCCGATCCCCCTACTCGACCCGCCGCTACCACTGGCACCCCCTTACAGGCGACACATACCTGCACTCAGGCGACACTGCTTCTGACTTGGCCAGGCCAGCTCTATCTGCAAGCCCCATGGGAAGGGAAATGCCTGAGGAGCTGCGCTCTGCAGCTCCCACTAATTCACCCAGCGTGATCTCCAAGCACTGACCCCGCCGCGTCACGATGACTTCACCAACCCAGCCTGAGGCGGGTCGCACCCTGGAAGCTCCTGTGTCAGGGTCCCGGGTGCGACCCACCTCAGGTGGTCTGTAAGGGGTATTATCCACTCCATCTGGTAAAAACAATTATATTGTTCAACTGGGCCGATCCATCTGTAGGCAGGGGGGGGGGGAGGTTTCAGGTACTTATATATATATATCCCCAGCTCCAGAAATATCTATATACTGTACATCCCCATATCTATCTATCTATCTATCTATCTATCTATCTATCTATCTATCTATCTATCTATCTATCTATCTATCTATCCAAACACCATATTTACACTATAATATTCCTGGGGGTCTCTGCAAAATATTGCGCATAGTTTTTACAGATTTTTTTGGTGGGGGCGTTTCCCTATTTGACGGCTGTGAAACATCCAGGAAGCCAACTTTACACTTAGGCAGCTGGACAGTGGGTATTGCTGAGTGTGTGTGTGTGGGGGGGAGGGGGGAGAAAGCATATGGTTTGCCTAGGGTGCTGGGAAACCTTGCACTAGCCCTGATCGATGTGTATAGTGATTCCACATCCATACTTATTAAAAGTTGGGTATCCTCTAATCGTACATCATGAATCTTTTTCAAGACGTCAGTAGTATCTTGTACGTAAGAGGGTAAGGCGACCACATCGTGTCTGAGATGAATGTCAATAAATATACTAGCTTGCTCCAAAAGACCTCCAATCCCGGAGACAATTGGCCTACCAGGGGGATGGGTAAGGCTCTTGTGCGTCTTCGGGAGAAGATAGAACGTCGGTACCTTAGGGTTAATTACTCTTAGGTATTCCAGTTCAGTTTTGGTGATCGTACCTTCCCTAAATGCTTTCTCAATCAATCTAATATACAGAGTTAGGAGGTTCTCTGTGGTGTTAAAGATGGATCTTCTATAGCAGTCTGTGTCATTTAGTTGCCTCATGCCTTCTCTGACATAAAGTTGTTTTCCCCAGATCACTACATTGCCACCTTTATCAGATGGTTTAACCACCACATCTTCCCACGACTCAATTTCAGTAATGGCCATCCTTTCTCTGTATTTCAAATTGCGTTGGGAGGATCTCTTTCGTCTCTGATGTAAGTCGTCAAGATCTTGGGAGACAAGGCGCATAAAAACCTTAACCTCTGGACATATATTATCCTGCGGGAAGAAATTACTTCTTTTCTTGCATATTGATCTGTTAGTCGATGGATCATCCTGTGTTTCCACATCATGTGTTTCCACATCATCTTGAAGTTCTTCCAACATAATAATCGCCCTCCTATCATCATCCGATGTTAAATCTTGTTGGACAATACTATCTAGCTCAGGGTTCAGTGAGTGGCTCGTACGCCTCTCTTTGTATCCTCCTATGTTTGAGGCATCGAGTCTATTTTTGTTGGCAAAAAAATTTTTAAGGAGCAGTTTTCTCCCAAAGAGAGTTTTCTCCCAAAGAGATTTAAATCCTTCTCCCATTGGAAGCGATCAAATCTCTTCGTGTCGCAAATGTGAGACCTTTGGATAGAACGTTTCTATGATCATCTGTGATAATATGTTCTGATAGATTGATAATAGTGAGACTTGTTGGTACAGCTAGTATTTCCTCTGATTTCATATTGGATAATGGGATGGGGGTGGGGAGTCCCATCTTCGATCCCCTCTTCCTTTTCCTGCCGCCCCTCCTCGACTTCCTTTTGGACGTCCCCTTTTGGGGCTCTGTTTTTCTAAAAAGAAGAAGAAGGGTGTTGCGCCTGATAGTTGTCAATTTCGTCTCTATAGTGGGGGTAGGTTTCCCCTTGGTCCTCGTCAGTTCCTGATGAGTCAATCTCTGACGAGGAGGGGTACCACTAATGATTTTGTGATCTATCCCTCCTTGGCGGTCTGTTCCACTTGAAAATTTTGCCCGGGGGGCGTGGTCTGGATGCAAAAGGAGAAAGACGTATCTGACAAGAGCTCCTGGGACCCATTGCCCAAACTACTTTATTCTCACCCTCCTGTGCCTCCTTGACAACCCCACCTCCGCTATTACCCTGCCTGTACCCCCTGCTGAGCCTCCTGCAGCGCCGCGGAATCGGGGAGCAGTTTTAACTGCTCCTGCGGGTTGCGGCCTGCGGGACCTGGAGGAGCCGGGACCTCGAGTTAGGCTGCAGGCCGGAGACGGCTCCAGGACCCGCTGCCCGGGCCGCGGATCTCCCCCGGAGCTCCGTTCTTCCGGCTGCCGCTGGCCGCTGGCCGCGGCTAGCGGTACCTCCCTCCTACCAGCTGCACCCTGCACATACCTGCCCGACGGGGACCCGGAGAAAGGACTCGCGGGGCGGCGCTGAAGGGCGTCCGGCGGCCATCTTATACTCGAGGTGCTGGGAAGTTCACTGCTGAGCTGCTGGACTGGGATCCCTGGGACTGCAATACTGCACTGCAATACCAGGGGGAAGTGGCTTAGAGCTACACGGAGTAAAAAATAAATTAGATAAATAAATAAAAAAATAAATTAAAAAAAAAATATATATAAATAAATAACAATAATAATAATTAACCCTTTCCCTTCCTATACACCCCCTGTCCCTATTCATACCCAGACACAGAAGGCCGCAGAGCCCTGGGGGACCCTCTCACACTGACACCAATGCTACGGGCCACTCCAGGAACATATCAGATAACCTGGTCCCGGAGGCCCTGTATGTGACACCAGCGCCGCCATATTGCTTGTGGGCAGCAGGCCCACACCACCCCAGACAATCACTGGACTGCCTCTTAGCATCCCTGCCATACATCTCCGCAGGTTTGGTTGGAGACTCATAAGGGGGGCATCTGCTGGCCCCAATCTTTTGACCACCGTGCATTTACACTGTGAAGAAACTCACAGCCAGCTACACTTTTCCATACCATTGTTGAGACGAGATCTCCCTCTTATGGCAAACTCCTGAACTACATCCCTATCCTCAGACTTTCTTATACTGCATGGTACCTTCGGAGGGGAGGCTAGAAGCGCTCCAAGATGGATGAATGGTGTGCCGACACTATCCAACTACAACCCTCTCACGCTATGGTACCTGAGCTGTAACATACAATGACCTGATCAGGCCACGCTGGGGGGAACACGTGATACGACACTCATGCTTATATGTGGATACCCAGTTCGACGATAACCCCCTCCGATCACGCCTAATATTGTGCCTCATGCCGGGCAGACGGTCAACCAAGAAAAGGTCATCTGCCTTAGCTAATACATCCAAAACCAAGGCATTTCAGACGCTGTTCCGGCCGCCGATAATTGGCCCGACCTCAACCACCCCTTCTTCGTCCTCCTTGCCTTCCAGAGTTATGGCAGATAAGACAACTGAGGAGCAATCGGCTCCCCTTCCGCCACCATCTCCTATGATGGAATCCTCGGACCTATCCACCATTCTCTCCACACTGCGATCCCTGCCTACCCGTCAAGACCTGCAACACGACCTTCAATCCATGGAACAAAGAATACAGGATTCTATACAGACCCGTCTTTCTTCTCTGCAGGCGGACATTACGCATGTTGCGGATAGAGTAGTAGCACTAGAAGATTGCTCTGAAAAGACGGTCACAAAAATTTCTGACCTCCATGATCTCATCTCGCGGCAGTCGTGTTCTCTGGTGGCCATGGGTCGGCGATTAGATGACGTGGATAACAGAGGTCGGCGGAATAACCTACGAATACGAGGTTTGGCTGAGGACGTCGCACCTCAAAACCTTGAATCTGCCCTAACCAAAATATTCAATGAACTTCTGGAAATGGACTCGGACTACCAGATAGTATTCCTCAGAGCACATCGGACTTTACGCCCGAGAGGAGCACCGACGGAGCGACCTCGAGACGTTATCTGCAGGCTCCACTACTTTCAAGAGAAAGAAGAGATTCTCAGAGCAGCCAGACGAACACCGAACATCAATTTTGAGGGCCAGAAGATACAAATCTTCCCAGACATCTCGTGGTCCACCTTACAGCAGAGGCGGATACTCCGCCCCATCACAGATGAACTCAAGAGCCGTAACATTAAATTCCGTTGGGGTTTTCCGATATCCATCCAAGTGAACTATAAAGGATCCTTTTATGTTCTACAGGAATACGACGGTGTCAAGGACTTCTGCTTAGCTCTGGATATCCCGGCCCCAACCCTCCCTAATTGGCTGGACCCGTTTGAACTCTCGCTGGCTCCACCACCCCAAAGGGAACAGTGGCACAGAGTCCGCAATCCTCGGAGGCGGCGGCGAAACAACACGACCGGAGAACCCTCACATGTGCCTGATACCGCGGGTGCCACGGATGACGAGGGTTGACGAAGATGGACCGGAACCCCGGCAACAACTCATAAAGACACGTGACTATTGGTTATGTTTATTAAGTAATGTTTTGCTGTTCTCTCTTCTACAATGTTTTTTCAGTACAGGTTGAATAGTCTACTTTAAGGGCTACTTTGGTACTCGATTACCACGCATGGACGCACATGGACTGACGCACCCTGCCATATTGTATACTCTGTTATCTATGTTTGTTTCCCCGATTTCTAGGTTGTCATTCTCATACTGGACTAGCAATTCTTACCACGTTGTCCTACCTCCATGTCACTACTGCCCTACTAGGCTATCGCAGTTTACTGACTTAGTTTTCCCCTTATTAGAACTGTTATATCCACTGAACAACTTTTAATAGTATTGTTTATACTTTAATGCTATCGATGGTGAAGTGTCCCGGTTCCCCCCGGACCCCCCCTTTGCTCTGCTGTACACTTGTAGATCATGGGCCGTTTCCGGTCTCCCATGACTAACGACGCAGAGTATTGCTGTTGCATCGACAGCTGTTTTCTTTATCTCGTTTGTCTTTGTTATTCCCCCCCCCTCCATCCCTCTTGTGTTTTCCTACCCCTCCCCCATTACCCAGACAAGATGCCCTGGGCGGCCGCTCATTTAGTAAGGCAATATGGGTTCCATAGCAAATTAACAATGCTGGTACTCATGACTACTAGATTATTATGGCTACTTTAAAGTTAGTATCATTTAACGTAAAGGGCCTTAATATCCCCGAGAAGAGGTCCCGGCTCCTACACACTCTACACACCGACAAAGCAGATGTGGTGTTCCTCCAGGAGACGCATTTTAAAAAGGGTGCCTCTCCGAAGCTACACTCCTGTCACTACCCGCAGGGGTACTTCAATGATTTCTCTGGAGCTAAGGCTAAAGGAGTTGCAATCCTATTTGCCAAACATATTAGACTGAATGATGTATTAGAAATCCCAATTGGGGATGGGAGGGGCCTGCTGGTGAGGACTACTATTGCTGGCCAAATTTTTACATTTGTTAACCTCTATCTCCCTAATCAGGGTCAGATCCGCTTTGTGAAGGAGGCTTTAGAGTTGATAGAACGATCTCTGACGGGGATATTAGTGATAGGGGGTGACCTTAACTGGGCATTGGAGCCTCTTCTAGATACTTCTACTGGAGCGCCTAGATCCTCTAGGAATGATGTTAAACGATTTAAATCAATCTTACACGACTTTCAGTTAATAGACACCTGGCGCCTGCTCCATCCCAAAGACAGGGACTACACGTTTTATTCCCATCCTCATAATTCTTACACCCGTATTGACTATCTCCTTGTAGACCATAACTCCCTCGATTTTCTAGTTGATGCCTCAATAGGTCAAATAGTTGGCTCTGACCACGCCCCAATTACGGTTACCATGTCCTTGCGTTGCCCCCCCTCCCGTCAGTGGCGTTGGCGCTTTAACGAGCATTTCATCAGAGACCCAGATTGCCGAACCCAACTAGACAGTGCTATTGAGGATTATATAAATCTCAACTTGACTGATGAAGTCTCCCCAGTGACGGTTTGGGAAGCCCACAAATGCGTGATTAGGGGCAAATGCATCCAACTAGGCTCCATCCTTAAAAAACAAAAAAATGAATGTCGAGAAGCTTTACTTGCTAAAATTAAAAGACTGGAGCTCACTCACAAGTCTACGCTAACCTCGGACGTCTTAGCGGAACTACAAGACGCTCGTGCCTCTCTTAATGGCTTACTGGATGAAGGCACTCGTAGAGCGTTTCGCTGCTGTCGACACAAGTTTCATAGATGGGGTAATAAACCCGGGAAACTTTTAGCCCGCGCCCTCCGCGCCCAAAGATCCCTGACCTATATTCGAGAGATCAGGGACTCCTCTGGTGTCCCCCATGCTTCTGACGGTAAGATGGCTGAGATCTTTCAATCGTACTACACGAATCTCTATAATCTAACGTCTCAGCGCTCCCATTGTGAGCAGTCATTGCATGGGAAGACAGTAGAGGACTACCTGGAAGAGATTGGATTCCCGTCCCTCTCCCCTGCTACAATTGAGGCCCTCGAAGTCCCTTTTACGGCTGAAGAGCTGCTGTCCGCTCTGAAGTCCTCCCCATCTGGAAAAAGCCCGGGCCCCGACGGCTTTCCCATATCCTACTACAAAACATTTCAGGATAAACTTCTCCCCCTCCTGCTCCGTGCATGCAATGCTGTCTCCCCGCAGGCCCCCTTCTCAAACCAGTCCCTAGAGGCTCATGTCACAGTCATCCCTAAAGATGGAAAAGACCCCTCATTGCCACCTAGCTACAGGCCAATATCCCTCCTCAACGTGGATCTTAAATTATATGCTAAACTCATGGCAAACCGCCTATGCCAGTTGCTTCCTACAGTAATACATCCGGATCAGGTCGGTTTCATACGCGGCAGAGAAGCAAGAGACAACACCATACGAGTGTTTGACTTGATTGCCCATGCGCACACTACTAAGGCCCCCATGATGCTTCTCTCCATAGATGCTGAGAAAGCTTTTGACCGTATTGACTGGGTCTTTATGGAGACCGCGCTGCGTCGGCTGGGTTTGGGAGACGTGTTCTTGCAAAAAATACTGGCACTATATCGAGCCCCCTCAGCACAAGTGCGGGTAAACGGAATATTATCTGGCCCGATAGCCATCTCAAATGGAACTAGACAGGGGTGTCCGCTGTCGCCATTGATATATGTCATCTGCATGGAAGCTCTAGCTAGAGCCATTCGGCAGAATACAGACATCACTGGTTTGAAGGTGAGCAAAGACGAACATAAACTGGCATTATTTGCTGACGATCTTTTAGCGGTTGTTACAAATCCTACCGCTTCCCTGCCTGGGCTTATGAAAGAATTTGAGCGCTTTGGAACGCTATCCAATTTCAAAATTAACTATGCTAAATCAACGGCCCTCAATATCTCTCTCACCACGGACTTAGTTTCATCCCTAAAGACTGCATTCCCATTTGCCTGGCACCCCTCACACATTAAATACTTAGGCATCCTGATCCCCTCCTCCCTTTCGACCACTGTCACTCTGAACCACATTCCTTTACTGCGAAAATTGCGCACGGAAATGTCACAATGGCTCCAACAGAAGTTCTCCTGGCTAGGCCGTATGAACATTGTAAAAATGAACATCTTACCACGGCTACTTTACCTTTTCCAAACTATCCCCCTACAGCTCCCCCGCCAGTTCTTAGCAAATGCGCACAAAGCGATCAGCCATTTTGTTTGGAGTGGCAGGAAACCCAGGTTTAAACACTGCTATCTATTCTTAAGGAAAGCTCAGGGGGGCCAACAACTGCCCATGGTGTCGGCATATTATCAAGCTACTGTTTTAAATAGAGTCCTAGATTGGTCCCGGCCTGGCACCAGCTCTAGGCGGTGGGTTGACTTGGAGAAACGGTCTTCGGGCCTACACTTACAGGCGGTACCCTGGCTTGCAACCATTAGCCGCTCCTCACATCTGACGGTTGGACCCACCTTGGCTCTCTGGAGCACACTGAGATTTAAATTGGGTCTTACCTCAGCAACTTCCCTGCTTCTCCCGCTCCTTGACAACCCACTGTTTGGACCGGGTATGGGAGGCGGCGTGGCCGCTAGGTGGAACAGGGCAGGCTTGACTAGAATAACACATTTGCTCTCTGAAGGGAACATCAAAGCTTTCAATGATCTTAGGAAGGGAACTGATATTCCTGCGACTGACTTCTGGTTTTATCTCCAAACTCGTCATTTTATTTTGTCCCACAGGTCAGCCGCGGCATTGACTGGTAGTCTTACCCCTTTTGAAACAATGTGCTCCCAATCCTCTGAACCCTCCCATGTTGTGTCAGGTATCTACAAGATATTGCTACATGGTCGCTACCCCGGCGAACCTGCTTTCTGCACAAAATGGGACGCAGATCTCATACCTAGAGGGATACACATCAACTGGCAGAAACACTGTGAAGTTATGTCCCGGTGCTCTACGAGTTTAGAAGTTATTGAAACACAATATAAACTGCTCACAAGATGGTATCGCTGTCCCTCCCTTCTACATAAGTTTTATCCCTCAGTATCCCCCATGTGCTGGAGATGTGGAAAAGAAAGTGGCACCCTTCTTCACATATGGTGGGACTGTCCCCTGATAGCTACCTTTTGGACCCAAATAATAAAAATTTCCTCCAAGATCCTGGGGTTTCAGGTGCCCACTGGAATTGACTTCTGGTTGCTCTCCCACACTACAATTCCACTGGCAAAATATAAAAACTCTCTCCTCAAACACCTCAACAACGCAGCGAGAGCTGTAGTACCAGTCCACTGGAAGTCCCGGGCCCCCCCTCAAATATGGGAATGGTTCCAACGGATAGAATTTTATAGATCTATGGAAGAGACGTTTCACTCGGTTCTTGACTCACATACCGACTATGTCGCCACGTGGTTCTCTTGGATAGAGTTCAAAGCTACCTCTACCTACAAAGACCAGATCCCACTAGACTCAACATGAGGACACGTATATGTGTAACATGCTTAGCTATAAGGAATCCAAACTAATACCTAATTTAAAAAAATAAATAAAAATAAAACAACGATTAGCTCGCCCATTCCCCACCTTCCCCTGATTCTATCCCCATCTCCCCCTTCTAACCTCTGTCTTGTCTTTTGTGTAGATATAGGATGGTTTATATATCTTACAGGTATCTTAACCCATGTATTTCTATATTGTACGACTTGTTGTACTTTCAATGACGTCCTTACTTTCTTTTTTCTGTAAAAACCAAAATAAAGAATATATAAAAAAAAAAAATTTGCCCAAAGAGAAGTCCTGTTTGTCACGTTGGAATTTTGACTTTTTACGTTCTGTAATTACTTCCTCATATTCTTGTAGGGCTTTTTTCTTCAATTCAAATCTAGTTTGGAAGGGAATCTCGTTCTCGAACACTTCCAGTTTTTTACCAATATTGTCAATTTCTTTTCCTACTTCTTCCAGAATCAAATTGTTGTGTTTGATTAATATCAGTATCAGATCATTAGAACACTTAAGTAGGCAAGTCTCCCAATCACGTTTCAAGCTATCAGTGGCAAGTGGATACGTTGGAAAGACCTTTGGACGCAAGCCTCGTGGTACTATCTTGTGTTTTAGATAGTTTTCCAAGCTTATCAGGTCCCAATTTACTCTTGTTTGTCTTTGTCTTAATAGTTTCAATTTGTGCATATCATCATTCCAACTTATGGAAGATATAGTAGATGCACTAGAATCTGAAAAAATACCCCCAAGGTCTTCAGTCCTCCGTTTATTGATCAACTCATTCCTCAGGCTGAAACTTGACATATTTGTCAAAATTTAGATCGAAAAACAGGTAATTGATAAACCCGCATATAGAGGTCTGAATTATTAAAATATAAAACTTTTACTGTGTCAAAGTCAAAAAATATCATGATGCATATGCCTTGTACTAACCCCTCATGCACATGCCCGCTGCGCGTGCACACACTCTGCCGTGCGTGCACATATCCGCAATTTGCGTAAAGATCGCTCCGGCGATCACGCGCGTGGTATGCGCATTTACGGTAGAGTTTGTAAGCATCTAGCGTGCGACTCGATCGTAGCATATTTAACCCATATAGTGTGTTTTATAGTAAATATTCCCCTAGACAATGTCAGCGAGTATGTTTAGTTTAAACTGTTCCAGGACAGAGAGATTCCTCTTTACATGATAGGAAGGGTCAGACAAAGGTTGAAAGGTGGTGTCTAGTATCCAGCCGTAGGGTATTTTAAGGGTAACATTCCGATGCTAGTTAGGAAAGGATCACTCGCTCCTGCGTATAGTTATGTACAAATGTAGTTTATGAACATTAACTGTATTTGCTGTAAATTACACATGCGGCGGGAATCCTGAGGATACCTCCCACCAGAGAAGTTGGGGAAAGACACAGCCGACCTGTTCAAATCCACCTATGACCTTTGCTATAATGTGGAGACACATCCCTGTGTCCAATGAACAATGAGATACAAGGTACCATTGTATTGTGAATGTATGTTGTGCTATATAAAGACCACCATTGCCTGGCCAGCCTCTCTCTCTCTGAAAGCTTTCTCCCTGAATGCTGAGGACTGGATCCAGGTCGCGCATGCAAATCATCCCCACGTATGTATTATTCTCTGTAGCCATTTTGTTTGCCATTTTGTTCGCCATTTATGTTCTCATTTGTTCGCTCTTGTCTGCAATTGTTCGCCATTGTTCATGTTATTCTCTGTTATTCTGTTTAGATTTCTATGTTAGTTTGTAGTGTATAACTTGTATTGTGTTTCCCTTTTTCTCTAAACCATCCACGGCGGTGTTAGAGCTGCTGTGGTTTTTAAATCCAAACCAGGTCTTGTGTTTTCACAGTTTACTGCAAAGGGCTTTTCTTAGCGTCTCAATTAGCTCAAACAGCATACACATTGGTAAGGTTTTTAAGCGTTACATCATTGTAGTATCTGACTACTAAGGCTTAGAGTATAAGTATATTCTTACTGTGTTTTATTAATAAGGTTTACTGCGTATCATTCTGTGAGCATCTGCGCCGCTCGTGTCTCACTCTCACGGAGCGGCGTCCGCTACGCCAATAGCGTAGCAGTACGGTACTCGGTACGCCTATAGCGTGCTTGATACGGAGCGTGAATCCGTGAGCGTACGTGTCACTCGTGCGTCGTGCCCACGGCCTAGCATCTGTTATGCTAAGTGCGTACCCCTACGGTACTCAGTACGCAAATAGCGTACTCAGTCTGTAATAGTGTATAGCTTTATGTTTAATGGTAATAATTTAAATTATCAATTGAGGGCTCGTCCGGTACTCCTCATATCCGCAGCCTAGCAGGACAAGGCAGACTTTTATCTATCAGCAAAGGGCGGGAAGGTAGTATCCCTTGTTAGCCGTTTGGTGGTCGGGGATACAGTAGTGCTGATTAGATAAGCGTCTGCTCCGCTTGGTTTGTAGGGATGCTGGTGGGATCCGGATCTGAAAGGTAAGAACGTAAAGCTATTGTTTTTTTAAAATCTGTGAAATTTCTGTTTGGTGCAAATTGCGCATGCAACACACGTAACACACGCACACACCTGTATTTTATTTGTGTACTCTGCATATCTATTCGCTTGTTGCCATTAGCATTGATTATTAGATACATTTTGACCCGTGCTGAGAAATTTGTTGCTATTTAGTTAAAAATATAAAGTAATACTTAAGGGAGTACATGTAAAACACACACACAGCCTGGCCCAGTTATAAAGGCTTATACAGGAGATACTGTGTGGTGTGGGTAAGCGATTATAGTTGAATATCGTTTACATTTATAGAAGTGTGTTATTTGTATTACTGCGGACGTATCCGGCCTTTGTACACATGTCCTGGACAGTGTGCGGGACTGCATATGCAACGCAAAGGCCTACACACGTGGCGTATATTACGCAACGTGCGTACAGATACGCCCACTAAATACAAATCACACAATAGCATTGTTTTAGTTTAGGCGATACGGTAGCCACGCGATAATAGCACAAATTGATCAGTATCCAATATTTAGTTTAAAAACACTTTTTTTTTCTGTATTACCTCTGGGGAAAGCTATCAGTTAACAGGAAATCATTTTTCTGATCAGAAAACTATAGAATGATAGTGTGGGCTGAAAAAGGTATGAGTGTATTGAACCCCGCTTGGTGGTCTTGGTGATCTTGGTGAAGCTTGGTGAAGCTTGGTGAAGCTCGGTGAAGCACGGTCTAGGTGAAAACGTGCGAGCACGGTCCAGGTGTACACGTGCGACGGAGTGTGATAAAAGTTTTCGTGGTATTACGCTCCGGCTGTTGTGGAGCACAGTAGGGAGACTACAATGATCCTACCATTTATAGATAACAAGTGTCTATAAGTGGTACGATTGGACCGCACGGTTGTATGTGTAAACAATTGACGCAACATGATATGAGGTGGCATATTCGTGCGTAAATCTTATCCTTATACGCGTTGTAGTGAGCACATGCAAGCGTGATTTGTGTAAAATAGAGGTAGGGCCTGCAACGGCTACACGAGTCTGCTAGAAGGCGGACCGGGGATACCCGGAGCAGAAGAAGTTTAATGGAAGAGCTTTAAGGATTTCCACCGTAGACTACTGTGTTTGGTGCATTTTAGGAAGTTTTTCTGTGTTAAAAAGGTCCACAATGGAAGCAAAGTGCACAACACAGGGACGTTTAGCAGTCAGGGTTCAGACTGCAGAGCTCAGACCCCGGGGGTCAGCTCGGTTAGTAATGTGGGGGAAGTATGGTCCCCACACTGAGACCTTTTGTGATGAATGAACACGAATGACTATGGGGGATAAAGCACCATTTCCTGGGATAGGTAGTTTTGACTCAGAGGTATTGCATAATCTAAGGCTTAGGATCTGTCTCATAAAATCCCAAAAACAGAGGATCAGACACACAAACTGTTTACATTTATGGCAACGAGAGAGTGATATACAGAGGGAATTAGCTTACACAGCTGGTTCTAACCCTAGCTGGAAAATGATGGCAACTGGAGAGACAATGGCTACAGAGAATGGCATACTGGGATATGATGATAATAGTGCACTTAATAAATGTATTAATGACAATAAGAGTAAACGTAATAAATGTGTTAATGACGATAGGAGTAAAACTGATAAATGTACAAATTCTAACCCGTGCAAGTTGCACCCCATGTTAAACTTCCCTCAGGATTACAAGCAAGAAAGTGAGCCCAGCACGATGTCGGCACTTTCTCCAGCAGCCACCATACAAGACACCCAGGTGGGCACGGCCCAATCGGTAAAGGCAGTAGTAAAGCCCCCAAACGGAGGGTCAGGTGAGGTCGTGTCCACAGGTAAGTACGGTATTGTATATTATGCACAGACAATTGCACCTCACATTGTAGAGTCAACACAAGATGATGTAGTTGAACTTAATCCTGTCAGGGTGATTGCAGTCCCAAATGGAAAGACTGACGCTCTGGGAGTCACTCCCATCAGGAACATTGCAATGCATTGCCCCTGGTTTCGGACAGAATTAAGGACAATTATGTCTGAATTTCCCGATCCCAGGAAAGATCTAGCCGCATGTCAAAGGTTTATTAAAGAACTAGGAAATGCCACCGAACCCACAAACAAAGATTGGCGAACAGTGCTACGAGTATGTCTACCCTCCAATATTGACCCTGCAAAATTCATCACTGATTGTAAGTTAGACGCAGAAGTACCACTCACTGAGGAATACAATCAGGAGAATGTACGACAAATCAATCTGCAATTGGGAATATATTTCCCAACTGTTGTCAAGTGGAAGAAAATTTTCTCCATTAGACAAAAAGAAGGTGAAACTGCTTCTGACTATTTCAATCGAGCACTACAGGTAATGGCTAGATCTACTGGGATCGCGGACATTGAGGAAAGTGTACATCATAGAGAGGTAGCAGTGTTCGTATTAATGGAAGGTTTAAAAGAAATGTTGAGAACCAGAGTACAAACCACTCAACCTAACTGGAGAGGTATCTCGGTGGCTGCATTAAGAGAGTCCGCTGTTAAGCACGATCGGAACATCAGTAAGCACAGGGAGTCACAGGGGGGTAAGCTGATGACAATAAGTATAAAAGTCCTGACACACGTAATTGTAATCAGGGATCATATAGGAAAAATTTTGGGCCGCACCTATAGTCTGCAGCCAGTGAAGTTGATTGTTAGCCTTGATAGTAAGCCTGAGGTTACAGTCGATGTAATTGGTAGGTCATTCCTTGTAGACACAAGGGCGGCCAGGTAAACTCTGATTTATCTTTAAATGTTTCCTCTTCATCTCTGACGTTCACCAGCAGAACTACAGCTCAAACGTCACATGTCTATTTGGTCTTTTCAGAGGTCTACCCAACCCCAGTATATCTTACCAGCATCATTGTGCCTGGCCACGCACAGAGGGTGGAGAGTGGAAATACTGGTGGGGGAGACTGTGCAGAGATACCGATAGACATGTTGGTGTGACAGCCTGATGGTGAACGGAAATCTGACAATTTTTCTCTTTTTCTATTATTCTCTCTCTTTTTGTTCTTTCATGTTCTACGGATGGTATGTCACACAACAGTTAAACAAATGGTAATGCAAGATTTATGCTCCTTACAGAAAGATCGCTGATTCAGAAAGAATATCGTATCACTGAAGTGTTCGTTTTGGGAAGACTGAGAGGCAGCACTGTTGAGACGGCATCTGAGCAAGAAGAACAACAAGACTAGAGGACAATTATCGTAACAATTTTCTTTCCCTCCTAAGTATTTTCTTTACCTCCCATTACCACTTTGTCTTTCTCCTCCTGCAAGATGGACTTGCCCCAAGAGACTGCATTCTGTGTTTTCCTGTTGACCCTGTTGTTGACCAGAGCAGTCTGTTTTGGTGAGAGTACCAGAGAGGTCGAGAAAGGATCTGGAATGGGTTCTGATGGCAAGGATGGATTCGTAGAATTCCAAGAGAAACACAATCACCGAGCAAAGGCGAGTATCAGAAAACGATCTGGTAGTCATGACACTAAGAGACATTGCGAAGGATTGTTAGCTGAAGAGAATTGTATCTGTAGGAATTGTGAAAACATAGTTGAGGACGGGTGCATCCAGAGATGTCATTCAACATGGACTGTCATCCATTGAGTGACTATCACTCAGTGGGTAAGGTTTTAAACCAAACGGAATGCTGGGTGTGCTCACAAGTACCTCAAGGTCATAGAAAGTCAGGACTAGTGCCATACGCTTTATTGATAGATGAGGTACTTGAATTAAGGGGTGGGAGACCGATGGACAAGAAATTTAATATTTCTAAGCCTCCTAGTTTGAAGCTCCACCAATATCACGTGGATAGGTCCTTAATATGTTTTAACATTTCCAATCCCCGAAAGCCGGGAAATTGGGAAGTGACATGGAACAACCAAACCATGACATTCTCACACAGAGCCGATAGAATGCCCGTAGACTCAGAACTTATACGCCAAATAGCCAACGGTGGGAGATATTTTCAGTATAGGTACACTCTAGGAAGTAGGATCATGCGAGTTGGAGAAGTATCACCAGGATACTGTGCGCATATCATACAGCCTGATACGTGCACTAGAGAAATGAGAGAGTTAGGGATAGGATTTTTCACCTGGAAGGTTTGTAATATGGTGATGTCATATTCTGTCCCATATGTCCTCCCCGATGATGCATATTTCATATGTGGGAGGAAGGCGTATAAGTGGCTTGCCCCAAACTCAGAGGGATTGTGTTACATTGGAAGAGTGTTGCCAGAAGTAATGACCATTACCCATGATAAAATGAAAGACGTTCACCGCAATGCTCAAGCTCCTTACACTCACACTCACTACGAACACATTTTTAAGAGACACGTTATAGATAGGAAAGAGCATGCAGCCTCTGATTTGATCCACGAATCCACCGGGATTCAATTCCTACTCGCGCTAGATATCACCCGTACCGCCAGAGGAGTTATAAATTTTAGGTATATAACTGCGCTAGCGAACCTGATAGACAACATCACCAAGATGTATGATGACACCTTCAGGTATACTGGGAGAGAATTGCAAGCTTACAAAACGGAACTGATCCAGCACAGGATGGTTCTCAATTACATCACAGTGGTGACAGGCGGGTATTGTGTCACCCTAGCAACTCAGTATGGCGTGAAGTGCTGTACATATATCACAAACAGCACCGATGACCCAACCGAGGTCATAGATCAAAAGATGGACGATATCTTGCAATTGAAGTGGGAGTTCCGAAGGAGACACAACCTTACCCTTACTGCTGTGAGTAATGAACTGACCAGCTGGGTATCATGGTTGAACCCACGCAATTGGTTCTCAGGTTTAGGAGAATGGGCTCAAAATGTTATCATTAATGTAAGGAAATTTCTCTTATGTATCCTAGGAGTTGTCATAATGATTGGTTTGATATTTAGATGTGTTCGGATTTTAATGAATTGCAAGCGCAGTACCAAATTGATGAGTTTGAGGAGCGAGGGCATTGTTACAACAACTGGTTTAATTTATGACCCATCAATCGAGACAATGCTGTGATAAAATGTGATTCCACGGTCCGTTTCTTTCACCCGTTTCTCCTTTGTTCTTCTCCAAGGTAAAAAGACATCCACCCGGAAGAAGATTGTGATGCACATTTCTACAGACCATTGATGAACATTTTCTACAGACATTTGATGAACTTTTTCACAGACTTTGCAAGATACTTTAGAGACTTTAACTTTCTATGGACACTTGAAAAACTTTGCTTGCCACTTACAGCAAAGATACAGCAACCTGGACAAGACATCAACAAGACATCCATGGACAATTACACACATTACCATATGAATGCATTTATAACGCATGTTTCTTATCTTCATCTCTACGATCTTCAGGTAGTGACACACATAGTCGACAGGTAATATAGGTACATATATTAGCACTCACATATTTTCCCCCTTCATGTATCATCAACTAATGTGCACCCCATTTGTTGGAACTAAAAGCCGAAAAGAGCTCGGTAGAATTTGTTAGCCCACTTACAGACCCTTAATACGGGATAAGAAGGATTCAATGTATACTTCGCAATACCTCGAAGCTTGTACGGCACGATGATACATGACCCCTCAGACATGAATTTCATACATACATGCTTTTACTATCCCACTAGGTCATACATTTCCCACCTTCTCCTCTCCTCCCTACACCCAATCATATATAGGTATTTCACGGTATTATATATTTTTCTGCTTAAATTGTTTAGATAGTGGCAATTATTGTTGACTGCCAAAGGGTGGACTATCAAAGTCGAAAAATATCATGATGCATATGCCTTGTACTAACCCCTCATGCACATGCCCGCTGCGCGTGCACACACTCTGCCTTGCGTGCACATATCCGCAATTTGCGTAAAGATCGCTCCGGCGATCACGCGCGTGGTATGCGCATTTACGGTAGAGTTTGTAAGCGTCTAGCGTGCGACTCGATCGTAGCATATTTGCTGTAAATTACACATGCGGCGGGAATCCTGAGGATACCTCCCACCAGAGCAGTTGGGGAAAGACACAGCCCACCTGTTCAAATCCACCTATGACCTTTGCTATAATGTGGAGACACATCCCTGTGTCCAATGAACAATGAGATACAAGGTACCATTGTATTGTGAATGTATGTTGTGCTATATAAAGACCACCATTGCCTGGCCAGCCTCTCTCTCTCTGAAAGCTTTCTCCCTGAATGCTGAGGACTGGATCCAGGTCGCGCATGCGAATCATCCCCACGTATGTATTATTCTCTGTAGCCATTTTGTTTGCCATTTTGTTCACCATTTATGTTCTCATTTGTTCGCTCTTGTTTGCAATTGTTCGCCATTGTTCATGTTATTCTCTGTTATTCTGTTTAGATTTCTATGTTAGTTTGTAGTGTATAACTTGTATTGTGTTTCCCTTTTTCTCTAAACCATCCACGGCGGTGTTAGAGCTGCTGTGGTTTTTAAATCCAAACCAGGTCTTGTGTTTTCACAGTTTACTGCAAAGGGCTTTTCTTAGCGTCTCAATTAGCTCAAACAGCATACACATTGGTAAGGTTTTTAAGCGTTACATCATTGTAGTATCTGACTACTAAGGCTTAGAGTATAAGTATATTCTTACTGTGTTTTATTAATAAGGTTTACTGCGTCTCATTCTGTGAGCGTCTGCGCCGCTCGTGTCTCACTCTCACAGAGCGGCGTCCGCTACGCCAATAGCGTAGCAGTACGGTACTCGGTACGCCTATAATGTGCTTGATACAGAGCGTGAATCCATGAGCGTACGTGTCGCTCGTGCGTCGCGCCCACGGCCTAGCGTCTGTTACGCTAAGTGCGTACCCCTATGGTACTCAGTACGCAAATAGCGTACTCAGTCTGTAATAGTGTATAGCTTTATGTTTAATGGTAATAATTGACATTATCAACTGTAAGGGAATTAAAATATCTACCTTTTGTTTTTTGATTTATTTATTTTCTTTAGTATTTTCAAACAAATAAAAATATACAAAAATATCTAAAAAACCCTGTTAAGGAAAGGATAAACACTATATTTTATTTGAAAAGAATAAAAGTTACGTTTTAAACAATAATTACATTAATATTTAAAGAGTGCCCCCACAAAGAGGTTCACTTCTTTGTTCCCTGATCTCTTTCTAGGAACAATTTGTCTCAGGGAATATAGATTGTAAGCTCCACTGGGGCAGGGACTGATTGTGTATGGGCAAATATTCTCTGTAAAGCGCTGCAGAATATGTTTGCGCTATTAAAATTACTGGTAATAAATAAATAAATAAATGTATTATGGCATAACTCTAAGGGACATTGCTGTGTGGAGCATGCATAAATATGATGCAAGAGGCTTTACTATACAGGGAATGCATAAATATGATTCAATGGACATTACTGTCTGTTTGGGGCATAATATGGTGCGATGGGCGTTACTGACTGTGGGGCATAATATGGTGCAAGGGACATTATGGTCTGTGTAGGGCATAATATGGTGACACGGGCATTACGGTGTGTGGGGCATAATATGGTGTCAGAGGCATTACTGTGTGGGGCATAATATGGTTCAAGGGGCATTACTGTATGGGGCATAATATGGTTTTAAGCAGCATTATTGTGTCGGTGTAAGGTAGTCTGTTCCTGTAAGGACACGCCCATTGTAGTGATGCCATGTCCCTATGATGAAGCCATACCCCTTTTTGGGCACGTGTGTAAATATATTATTTTTACGATGTCTGTGGTGGAAAGCAAGTCTAGAAACAGCCCTGGGTAGAGGGGAGGAAGTGTAGTCACAATAAAAGACAAAAGGGGACATTTACTAAGCAGTGATAAGAGCGGAGAAGTGACCCAGTGGAGAAGTTGCCCAATCAACCAATCAGCAGCTCTGTATAATTTTATGGTATGTAAATTATAGATGTTACTTCAGTGCTGATTGGTTGCCATGGACACTTCTCCACTGGCTCACTTCTCCACTCTTATCACTGCTTAGTAAATGTCCCCACAAAGGGGTCTATTTACTAAGCCTTGGTTGGAGATAAAGTGGACCAAGTTAAAGTACCAGCCAATCAGCTCCTGTCATTTTTCAAACCCAGCCTGTAACATGGCAGTTAGGAGCTGATTTGTTGGTACTTTTTCTCCATCCAATTTATCTCCATCCAAGGCTTAGTACATACAGTATACCTCTGAGAAATATAGCAAGAGAGGTAGGAGGACAGTCAGAGAGTGAAGGATTAGCAGGAGAAGAGGGTAGTCCACAGTGTCAAAAGCAGCGTAGAGGTCAAGGAGAATGAGCAGAGTATAGTGGCCATTGGATTTGACAGTCAGAAGGTTATAACTCACTATAGTAAAGGTAGTTTATGTGGAGAAGATGAAAGGCACACTTAAATGGGTCAAGCTGGGAGTGAAGGAATTTTTTTTTTATGGTGGTTGTAGACAATCCACTTGAGGATCTTGGAGGTAAAGGGGAAGCTAGAGAGTGTTCAGTAATTAGTAGAGATGTGCGGCGGGCACTTTTCGTGTTTTGTGTTTTGATTTTGGTTCTGGTTCCATCCTTGTGTTTTGGATCTGGATTGGTTTTGCCAAAACCACCCTTTCGTGTTTTGGTTTTGGTTTTGTATCTGGATGATTTTTGAAAAAAACATAAAAACAGCTAAAAATCACAGAATTTGGGGGTAAATTTGATCCTACAGTATTAATAACCTCAATAACATTCATTTCCACTAATTTCCAGTCTATTCTGAACACCTCACAATATTGTTATTAGGCCAAAAGGTTGCACCGAGATGGCTGTTTGACAAAGCTAAGCGACACAAGTGTGCGGCACAAACACCTGGCCCATCTAGGAGTGGCACTGCAGTGGCAGACAGGATGGAAGATTTAAAAACTAGGCCCCAAACAGCACATCATGCAAAGAAGTAAAAGAGGTGCAGTGAGGTAGCTGTATGACTAAGCTAAGCAACACAAGTGTGCGGCACAAACACCTGGCTCATCTAGGAGTGGCACTGCAGTGGCAGACAGGATGGAAGATTTAAAAACTAGGCCCCAAACAGCACATCATGCAAAGAAGTAAAAGAGGTGCAATAAGGTAGCTGTATGACTAAGCTAAGCAACACAAGTGTGCAGCACAAACACCTGGCTCATCTAGGAGTGGCACTGCAGTGGTAGACAGGATGGAAAATTTAAAAACTAGGCCCCAAACAGCACATCATGCGAAGAAGTAAAAGAGGTGCAATAAGGTAGCTGTATGACTAAGCTAAGCAACACAAGTGTGCGGCACAAACACCTGGCTCATCTAGGAGTGGCACTGCAGTGGCAGACAGGATGGCACTTAAAAAAAACTAGTCCCCAAACATCACATCATGCAAAGAAGAAAAAGAGGTGCAATGAGGTACTGCAGATACACGTTCCTACTATCTGTATGTGACACCTGCACAGTATCACTTCTCTCATTCTGTATGATCAGTGTAATTACACTGCAGATACATGTTCCTGCTATCTGTATGTGACACCTGCACAGTATAACGTCTCTCATTCTGTACGATCAGTGTAATTATACTGCAGATACACATTCCTACTATCTGTATGTGACACCTGCACAGTATCACTTCTCTCATTCCGTACGATCAGTGTAATTATACTGCAGATGCATGTTCTTACTATCTATATGTGACACCTGCTCAGTATCACTTCTCTCCTTTTGTATGACCAGTGTAATTATACTGCAGATACATGTTCCTACTTTCTATATGTGACACCTGCACAGTATCACTTCTCACATTCTGTACAATCAGTGTAATTATACTGCAGATACACATTCCTACTATCTGTATGTGACAGCTGCACAGTTTCACTTCTCTCATTCTGTATGATCAGTGTAATTATACTGCAGATACATGTTCCTACTGTCTGTATGTATGTGACACCTGCACAGTATCACTTCTCTAGTTCTGTATGATCAGTGTAATTATACTGCATATACACATTCCTACTATTTATATGTGACAGCTGCACAGTATCACTTCTCTCATTCTGTATGATCAGTGTAATTATACTGCAGATACATGTTCCTACTATCTGTATGTGACACCTGCACAGTATCACTTCTATTATTCTGTATGATCAATGCAATTATACTGCAGATACATGTTCCTACTATCTGTATGTGACACCTGCACAGTATCACTTCTATCATTCTGTATGATCAGTGTAATTATACTGCAGATACATGTTCCTACTTTCTATATGTGACACATGCACAGTATCACTGCTCTCATTCTGTACAATCAAATTAACTATACTGCAGATACACATTCCTACTATCTGTATGTGACAGCTGCACAGTTTCACTTCTCTCATTGTTTATGATCAGTGTAATTATACTCCAGATACAAATTCCTACTATCTATATATGAAAGCTGCACAGTATCACTTTTCTAATTCTGTATGATCAGTGTAATTATACTGCATATACACATTCCTACTATTTATATGTGACAGCTGCACAGTATCACTTCTCTCATTCTGTATGATCAGTGTAATTATACTGCAGATACATGTTCCTACTATCTGTATGTGACACCTGCACAGTATCACTTCTATTATTCTGTATGATCAATGCAATTATACTGCAGATACATGTTCCTACTATCTGTATGTGACACCTGCACAGTATCACTTCTATCATTCTGTATGATCAGTGTAATTATACTGCAGATACATGTTCCTACTTTCTATCTGTGACACTTGCACAGTATCACTTCTCACATTCTGTACAATCAGTGTAATTATACTGCAGATACACATTCCTACTATCTGTATGTGACAGCTGCACAGTTTCACTTCTCCCATTCTGTATGATCAGTGTAATTATATTGCAGATACACATTCCTACTATCTATATGTGACAGCTGCACAGTATCACTTTTCTCATTCTGTACAATCAGTGTAATTATACTGCAGATACATGTTCCTACTGTCTGTATGTGACACCTGCACAGTATCACTTCTCTCATTCTGTATGATCACTGTAATTATACTGCAGATACATGTTCCTACTTTCTATATGTGACACTTGCACAGTATCACTTCTCACATTCTGTACAATCAGTGTAATTATACTGCAGATACACATTCCTACTATCTATATGTGACAGCTGCACAGTATCACTCCTCTCATTCTGTATGATCAGTGTAATTATACTGCAGATACACATTCCTACTATGTATATGTGACAGCTGCACAGTATCACTGTTCTCGTTCTGTACGATCAGTGTAATTGTTCTGCAGATACATGTTCCTACTGTCTGTATGTGACACCTGCACAGTATCACTTCTCTCATTCTGTATGATCAGTGTAATTATACTGCATATATACATTCCTACTATATATATATATATATATATATATATGTGACAGCTGCACAGTATCACTTTTATCATTCTGTATGATCAGTTTAGTCTTATACAGCAGCACTGCTGTATAAGTCCAGTCCAGTGGTGCTGTGTTGTGCTGCATCAGTTCAGTGGTGGTGTATTGTGCTGCATCAGTCCAATCACAACGGTGGTGTCCTCTGCTGCCATATGTCAACAGGCAGCAGAGGACACCACCATTGTGATTGGACTGATGCAGCACAATACACCACCACTGAACTGATGCAGCACAACACAGCACCACTGGACTGGACTTATACAGCAGCACTGGACATATGGCAGCAGAGGACACAACCACTGTGACTGGACTGATGCAGCACAAGACACTACCACTGAACTGATGCAGGACACTGAGGATAGAGACATGTCCTCTCTCTACACTCTCCAATGCTGGAGTGAAAATGGCGGCGACGCACGGCTCCTTATATGGCATCCAAACTACTCGTGAATCCGACAGCGGGATGATGATGTTTTGCCTCGTTCTGGTTTCTGAGTCAGGCGGGAAAGCCCAAGCCGGACTCGGATCCGGGCTCGGGTAGTGAAGTTCGGTAGGGTTCGGTTCTCAGGGAACCGAACCCGCTCATCTCTACTCAGCACAGATGGTTAAATCAAACTGACTGAGGCACTAGTTAAGTTACTGTGGCCAAACAAGGACAGTTGGGGTGTCTTGAAGACTGTGTTTGGGAACCTCTGACTTGATTACTTGACTACTATGATTAAATTCCAAGCACACACAGGTGCTACAATGCAAAAATGATGCTCACAAGGTAGTTAAGAGACAAGCATTAGTGATTTTACCTAAGATACTACTGTATCTACTCTCTATATGTAATGACTGAGCAATGTGTACTTACATATTACTTATAACACAATTACAGATTGCATGCACTCAGGATATTAGGTTCTAATGGATGCTGGTTGACAGAAACTTCGATTTCACTTCTGTTTGGATAGACACCTCTCACAGGCTTGTACCACTACCTTCTCTCCTTTTGCCTTTCTCTCAGGAGTCCAAATGAGTGATGATAATGATAGCAATGGTTCAGTAATCCTGCTTTGCCTATCATTTTCTACAGTAGCCTCTCAGTTTTGCGACAACAAAAGGAAAGCAACCTGTGCTACGAATCAGAAAGGCAACAGGGCTTCACTGCACATGTACAGACCCAGTATCTGCATTACCTATAAATGTAGGTACAGTGACAAGACAACCAGACACGTTTACATTTGAATATCACATTTATTTCACATATTATTTATTATAAACTTTTACATTTATCGTCAGTATTTATTAATTAACAAGCTATATTTAAATTATTTAAAGCCAGTAAAAGTAAAAAAAATAAAAAAAAATAAAAAAGGGAAAATTGAAAGCTGGACCAACAAAAGTGTACACCATAAACTTTTCTATACATACAGTATAGTACCCCTAACATGGCACTCTGTACAATTCTGGGTTTAGCTTACTTGTAATGTGCAGCACTTTCACTCTGTTTAAATGATATATTTCTTCATATAAAATACATACAAATAAAATGCATTGATTGTCATTTGTTAAACTGTGACACGATTGGTGAGTATTATAGAATAATACTGTCTACACCAGATTTCTTTTAATGTATTTGATGTATAAGCCATGTCTATCATCTGGTCACCCATCCCACAACTCATTTACTAGTCATAGAGATCATCAGTTAGTCTAGATGTGTGACAGCGCATATACAATTGGCATCTAAATAATATTATTAATCAGTCTGTATGTTAAAGTTTCCATAAGACTGTACTGCCACAATCCTAGGTTTTGAAGTGTCCACAAGCTATCTGTCGTGTTGTGCAACTGCTTTTCTAAAATTTCTACACTGTGACAGTACTTAGACTTGAATGACAAAAGAAATCCTCCTCTCCATAAGCTTAAACACAAGCAGCTGATGAGTGTCCATAACTTACAAAGGGCAGCATAGCACACAATCACACATTCACTTTTCTCTAGCAGGCATCTGCAGCTGCTTCTGTCCACACATATGCACTCCTAGTATAACTTTTACGGGATGGTATTGGGATCCGTGAGCTAGGGATGCCAGCAGTCATAATACCTACAGCAGCACCCCGACGCTCAGGATCCCGACACCTAGTAGGTAAGTATTCTACCCGTATTCCACAAACCCCCTAACCCTCCTTTTCCACAGCCTACACCTACACCACATCCCCCCCCCCCCACAGCCTAACCCTACACCAGTGGTACCTAACCCTAACCCCCTTCCTGCAGCCTAAACCTAACTCTCCCTCCCCGCAACCTAACACTTCCCCACCCCGCAGCCTAACCCTAACTCTTCCACTGCAGTTTAAACCTAACCCCACCCCTCCCCCCACGGTTTACACTCATTTGGGATGCTAACCAGATCCCCAACTGTACATTCCTAGAAGTGTCTGGCGCTTACCCATAGATTACGTGGGTGTAGTATGTTATGTCGGCGGTCGGGCTACCAGGGACCAGCATACCAGCGCTGGAATCCTGACCACCGGCATACCGACAGATGGGCGAAAGCAAATGAGCCCCTTGTGGGCTCGCTGCGCTCACCACGCTGCGGGCACGGTGGCACGCCACGCTAGCTATTCTCCCTCCAGGGGGGTTGTGGACCCCCAAGAGGGAGAAGAACTGTCGGTATGCCGGCGGTCGGGATTCCAGCGCCGGTATGCTGGTCGCCGGGAGCCCGACCGCCGGCAAAGTGAAGACCACCCGATTACGTATGCTTATATGCTGAATACATAGCTTCCATTTGCCCATAACCCAAATCAAATGAACATTAAGCTGCTTGTCTTACCCTTAAACAGCTCATAGGTAGAAGGAAATAATGATGTGTATGTACTATATAGGAAGTACAATGTTGATTTTCTGTTGCTCAGAGTTGCAGCTGACCACTCTGACCAACACAATGTATGACATTTCCAGACCAGTTGCCAAGAAAGGTCTTATTTGAGATAATTGCAGGTTCTTGGATTGTGTACAGGAGAATCCTACAACTTTCTCAATTGCAGGGTATTTAAATAACAGTGGTGAATACTGATATTTTATGTTTACACAGCATCTTGCATAGAGCAAGAGCTAAACTAAACAAGTGCAGTTACTGTCTCAAAATACCCAGCCTTTCTGTGTGCCACCAAGGGCACTCTAACTGAAATAAACATCTCTATGGTAACAGAGTATACTAAGTGCATATGCAGGTGCAGTAACATCAGTCACACAATCATAGTCTATGGTGCTGATTCTGAGTGGGACTCACAGTGGCTGTTTTTGTGGGTAGTAGAACTAGAAGCCTACCTGTATTTGTAGGTAGTAGAAGACTGATTTACTATCTTATGCTAATGTCAGTTACTTTCCATATGGTAAATACATGGATCCATGTGGCTTTAAGTGGGAATCCGCTCTGCCCATTGTTTTTACATCCACAGCTGCAACTGTCATCTTTAGTATTGGCACTTGCACCAACCCCATGCAGGTGCAAGAGATCTGTGGGAAACAGGCTTCTCTTCCCAGTACACACAGCTCAGAATAGCAGAGACCTCTAGCTACACACCCACAAGGAAGAACAGTTCTGTGCTATTGCATGGTTATCGCTCACTCCTTACCCTGAAATGCCCATTTTACGGAAAGACAGATCCAGCCGAGATAGGGTGGAGATGCACAATAATGTGCAAATTGGCATCTGTGCACACACTGTATGCCAAAACCTGACATTTGTGTCCATGCAGAGACCCATCCACATACTATTAGCCATACATACTCTTCTGCTTGATAAATCACACTAAGGTCGATAGCCAATTTCCCGCGGTCATTGACCATGGGTAATTGCTTTGCCGGGGGCTATCCTATTAGCCCCAATAAGCCAGCAAAAGCCATGGTTTATTGGGGATTTTTGTTTCACTTGACCCCGGCAGACGAAGCAGTATCCCTGATAAGCTGTGATGGTGAAAACACACAGGTTTCGCTGAACCTGTGTGTTTCCACATGAAAAAGTATGTTTTTATGGGAGATCTAATTGAATACCCTGCAATAAAATGTCGGTGAAACATCGGCAAAATGTTTTTCAAAACTCCAGTTTTTTGCTGCCGATATTTTATTGTGGGTAATTGGATACCGCCCTAAATATTCTTTTAATCCTACTGCTTGCAGGAATCATATTTAAGTTTCATGCCAATGTTTGTTCCTATGAAAAAACTTGCGATGATAGTCTACATTTCTTACCCCCCTCATCTGCAATGCCAGACAATGAAAATATCAGTATACACAGAGCCGTAACTAGACATTTTGGTGCCCTGTGCCACAGAAAGAATTGGTGACACCCCCCCACACACATTTTTTTCAGTATGGACATAAGGCGCATCCCTTGTGGGGAACGGGCATGTCAAGATTGATCCCAGAGAAAGCCCATGCTATGATGCCCCTTCCCACATTTTATATATATATATATATATATATATAAATAATACACACACATTTATAGACCACTGCGAGAAAATGGGGTTGGACAATCCTCTTTACACCACATTCATGCACTTTACTTGAGAACTTGTTGTTATTCAGTTGGAATACCCATTATTAAATAACACATTTCAATATACTGCTGTACCCAGGATTCAAACCTATAACATGTTGAATTGTAATCAAACACCCTACTCGTTGAGTTATTTGATCGTGCATAAAAACTATGAACACTATGTGAAGCTACTGGTACTTTGTAAAAAAAAAAGTAATCAGCATTGCAATTGAGCAGATCTATGTAGTGTGCAGCCACACATCCAATCTCTTGCAGCCACATACTACATAGACCTGCGCTTCAAAAAGGGGGGAAGCTGCAAGTGAAAGTAATTAAAACAGATAATTGACAAGTGCCGACAACAACACCTTCCCCCTCCCCCCGCACACACCTAGTTACGGCCCTGAGTATACAGTATCAGTTCAGAATAGCACACCATTATCCTCTCAAAAGTAGTAAAAAAACATGTGTTCTTTCCTAAACATGTGATGAAAGATCAAGTAATGTTATTAAGAACAAATAAATAAAACATTTTGATAATATATAATGCATACAAGTTTCCCTGCAACAACAAGTAATCCTTAAAAATATTTTTTTATATACAATTGCATAAATTAAAACATATCTATTCCATCTTTTCAAAATATTGCATATCTAAAGTAAGCAGAAATAGTGCAAAGCAAAATCTTATTTTATATAAAATATTTATATCATGTCGACTTTGAAGTTGTATGTTAATGCTGACGCAGTGCTTGTGTCAAACTGAAACATGGAAGGCGTTACACAGACCCAGAGAAAAGTGACTATTATAAAATTAAATACAGTGTACCGACAGTGAAGATTGTTATATACAAGAGTATTAGATCCTAATTTGAACTAGACCACATTTGGAAAAAAAATGCGATTTGAAGACTGTAAGGTACTGCTAAAAAAAATGCTATTTGGAGACTGCAAGACGCCATCATAAGGCTGGGTAACTTACCATTAATGTTCCCAGCAGCTGTTTATACCTCATCACTTGCCTTGTCTATAAAAGGATGCACTCATCTTTTCCATCAAAATTATTTTTTACAGAAGAAAATATTGCACAAAGAAAATCATTACTGCAAAATGTGCAAAATTGTTTTGGAATTCAGCTATAAGCCTTATACTGTGATACAATGAAATCGTTGAGCTTGTTCTGTAATGATATCACTACCATATATAGTATGGCTGCTTTTGATTTACATATATCACAACAGCATACAATGATGTAAACAATCTGCACACATCATTTAATAATAGTTAAACTTGTATTGATTAAAATTCTCATGCTTTGATTATGGTACATAATGGTAGATTGTGCTGATATCACGTTATATTGATTTGTTAGGATGCTGTATATACATAATTTGTATATTTATACCCATTTCCTGTACCATATTACCATCAACCTTACACTACACTCTCTTTGCTCTCAGAATAATACTAAAACAAAAACAACTTTGTCTAGGGAGTCACTGTGTAAATAATTGAACTAAAATGATTCAATTTAGCACATTAAATAAAATAAATAGGGCAAACTATATTTTCTGTTATTGGACCTTAACATATACAGTTATCTTAAGGGTAAATTGATTACACATGAAATAAAAAGCCTGAATTTCTGTTGAAATGTCACGGATTATAATAGCAACTATGGATTTGTTAGATTCTCCCTTATTAATACTGATCTTTGACTGTTTTGTTGTTAGGGGGGCACCAGGGGGAGGGTTAGGGTTTAACTGCGGGATGGGACAGGTAGGATTAGGTTGCCAAGGTGACGGTTGTGGCTAGGCTGCTGGAAGGGATGGTTAGTGCTAGAATACTTACATGCATTTTGTACCCAACCCACGTCACCTTTTCATGTGCATCTGTTTACAAAAATGTCCCAGAACTATATACTTTGTGGTTGCCCCCTCCCAGGACCTGCAAGGGGTAGGGCGGGTTGTTGCGGCCAAGTGGCCAGGACAGGGGGGCATGGCGGAAAGATCATGTCATCAAGGCTCCACCCCCTCCCCTGCTATACAGTGCCATGATTACTGGCATGGTAAAGCAGGGGTTGGGGTCATGACGATGCGATTCAAGCCACCCAGTCTGCTTGCATCGCTGGGAAACTTGCGGATGTTCCAGGAGAGTAGGCAAGTATGAGCTAGGTCAGTATATTAATATGAGTGTTCTAAATGCTGCATATCCCAGAAATTAACCTGGGTAACTTGTCTAGTGGCAGGTTACTGCTTTGTGATGCTTTGTGTTAAAAAAAAAAGTAATGATCAGCTTGTGTGTATTACAAATAATCTATGAAACAGTAGATATTTAAAATGTATCTTTGGGATGCCTATAGACTGAGTTTAACAGTGTTATAACTAAGTAGGAAAATAGATCTCTTAGATCAGTTTTCAAGACAATAAAATATGATTCATCATTTTAGATGGTCTGCATGAGTCTTCATGTATCAACTATAATATTAATATTTAATGATTTAAATAATATACACAAACTGGTGTGCCCCAATTAGTTTTTTTGCGGTTTCAAGAGCTCCCCTTAATGGCAAGTACACTTATTTTTAAATTTCTTAATTTGCTGTAAACATAAAACTCCTAAATACACACATGAGGAACACACCTAAAGAGGTTTTCAGTTCAGTGCAGTTTTACAACTCTTGTTTAATCCTCCGTCTTGGTGAGCAATGTATTTTTCATGTTGAGATGATAATGCTTACACAGTAATTAGATTAGTACCTTCTATAAACTAAAAGGAGATCTGTAGACACATCCAAAGTTTTTCAGTCGATTGTCTTTTGTTTGGACTTAAATTTAAGGCTATAACATATTTAAGTATGTATAATACACTGCATTAGGTACCATATAATGATTACAACTTTATTTTTGAACACATCTTCTGACTGGACAGTCTTTGCTGGAGATTTTTACATCAACAGTTGTCTAATCTTCTATGTACTGTATACCTAGTACGGTCTCCAGACAGACTCATCCATTCTACCACTGGTGGTCAAAGTGGTGGGAGAGTTGCTGTGGCTTCCATCTGCATCTACTCCATCATTCTGGTTGGCCAGGTTGTGGTTCATCAAGTTGTTCCCAGCTGTTACACTTGTGCAAGAAGAAAGCATTCTTGATGGAGAACGTTCGCCTGCAACCATGGAGAACTGATATGATCCAGAAGATGTGCCATAGTATAAATGGTATGGAGATGCATTGGTCTGGAATGGTCCGCTTTGGTTTTGAGATGAACCAGGATAAGGAGGTGGAAGGTAAGTGGGATGGAAACGTGTGGTGGCGGGCATACCTGTCACACTAATGCCTCCAATTCCAGTTGTTGAGGGAGAGGCCGTGTAGGAAAAGGCAGAGGACATGGCTCCTGGATAATGCACACGCGCATCAGAAAACCTGGACTCCGTAAGAGATGGTAAAGTTGAAAAGGAGCGCTCAAACTGCCGTGGGTCTGAGAATGGGCTGAGATCTGTTGCTGAAATTATAAAGAAAAAGCTGAATTAGTCTCAAATAAATTTGAATACATTTACCAAAGCAAATCCGAACCCTTGATAAATTCAAAATTACTAACTGTATTATTCACAAAGGCATTTACAGAACACTACTGCCTTCAAAAACCATACCTCCCAACATCTGTAAAGTATGAATCAGGAAAAAGGGAGTGGCGTCGACATGCTGTGACTATATCATCATGGGTGTGGTCACACCCCATGTCGACAGTCTTAGCACCTATGAACTGCTAGGCCTACACCTACTTCTCCTCTTATAAAACACTCCCTTACTGGCACATGCACTTGAGGCACTTTCCAATGCTCTATGTGGCAGAGGAGATATACTCACATACAGTTTGCCTTCTTACTTATAGTATTCTATAGTGTTTACTAGTTCTTTTGTTTTTATCAAGCTTGTTTTCTCTGCAGAACAAGTTCAAGAACAAGAATTCAAGAGCAGTTGCCAGGTTAATAAAAAAATCTTTGGTACCTCTTAGCGGTCCGATGGTACAATAAAAAATATAGCAGGGATGAGAGAGGACGGTTGAATGTGTAGGACAAAGTATATAAAAAAATTCTTTGTGGCTGAATATTTAATTCTAATCCATTGTGATGCATTTTTTTTAGGCGACTTATTCTGTAGCGTTAAAAAGTGTGGATTTACTAGTAGTTTTACCTATAGGTTATGGTTACAGTAGCCACACATACATATTTCCATATATAAGGCAACGCATGCCAAATACAATTGTGTTGCTCCAGCGGTGTCACTCAATAACCTGAGTTAGACTGCTGATGACTACTTTTTTCATACTCTTTAGATTTAAGAACTCTTTGACATGTACTAAAAGACTTACACAGTCGCTGTCTAGACATATTTCTGTGAAAGGATATTTTATTAATCATTTTTAAAGAAATAATTAAACAGTTCTGTTATCAAATTGTATTTGTTGTAAGCATATACACTTCAAGCACAAGAACAGAGGATAGACCAGTTGGAAAACAAAATACATTCTATCTATCTATCTAATCTATCTAATCTATCTATCTATCTATCTATCTATCTATCTATCTATCTATCTATCTATCTATCTATTTGTTCCTCATAGGCTCCTACATGGCTTGATGGATCTGGGCCAAACTTCAGACTTGGTTGGTCATTCCGAGTTTATCATAGCTGTGCTAAATTTAGCACAGCTACGATCATGTACCCAGACATGCGGGGGGACGCCCAGCACAGGGCTAGCCTGCCCCGCATGTATATCCCCCCCACCGCATGAGTACAAAAGCATAGCACAGCGGCTATGCTTTTGTACTTGTTGAGTAACTCCTGGCCCCGGTTGCAGCGGCTGCGTGTGACGTCATGCAGCCTCTGTGGCCCGCCCCCTGCGCGGTCCAGCCACGCCTGCGTTGGCCGGACCACGCCCCCAAAACGGCGGCCAAATGCCGCCATTCCACCCCCTCCCGCCCAGCGACCGCCTCTGCCTGTCAATCGGGCAGAGGCGATCGCTAGGTAACGACGGCCTTCGGCGCATGCGCAGTTCCGACCCGATCGCTGCGCTGCGATAAACTGCAGCGAGCGATCGGGTCGGAATGACCCCCTTGGTACACATACCCCTCATTATCCAATTTAAAATACTGGCAGGGCTTAATCTAAAAAAAAATCCACCCCTTTCAGAGCTAGAGCCATTCATCTGATATATGTAAGATTTATTGGTCTGTTTGTTTGTCCGGTTATGCATTTGGACACCCATGTATTGATTAGGGATGAAAGCAATGCAAGGTGGTCCAGTTGGATCCCTGCCAGGTTTTAGTTGGGTTAGGGTCCTGGTCGGACCTCACATTGTATTACTCTGGACAGAACTTTGACCCAGGGATGCCTGTTCTGGGCTTTCCACTGTATTGATTTGGAAGAAAACTTCACAGAGTGGTAACATTGGATACCAGAAGACATACTAGGGGTTTGGGGTCCCAGTCGGACCTCCATTTGGTGTACGCTGGGCAGAAATTTTACACAGGCCTGTTCTGGGCCTGCCACGGGATAGATATGGATGAAAACTTTAATGAACTGTAATAACTGATAGAAATGACCATAATTCAATGGGTATCAATCAGTATGATTTGCTGATGTACGGTATGCCGGTGGTCAGTATACCGAAAGCGGCAACCCATCGATCAAAATCTTGACATTCCCCCAGGAAGCCCCCTAACCTTCACTTTTTCTCTACCCTTGTGGGTGCCTAACCCTACTGGGTGGTGACTAACCCTAACCCTCCCTTCCCCACTGCCTAAACCTAACCCTCCCCACTTGGTGCCTAACCTTCTCTTCTATGTGCCTAACCTTAACCCTCCCTCACTGGTGCCTAAACGTAACCTATCCGGCGCTGTAGCCTAACCCTAACCCCCCTTCTGCAGCCTAAACCTTAACCCCCCGTGGCAGGAAGGCAGTGCGTCCTGCTCTGAGGATGATCGGGATGCCGGCTGTCAGTATTTTGCTGCCGGCATTCCGTGTGGTGTCGGTATAGTGATGCTGGGTTTCTATCCCCCCTCTGGATCCTAGCGTCTGTATAATGACCACCGGGATCCCGTTCGTCAGGAAGCTAACTGCTTCCCATTCAATAACCTGAAATAACTGATAGATACCATAAATCAGTGAACTAAAATAACTGACAGAAATGGAGATGGGAAAACAAAAAATGTTGTGCACCCAAAAGCCTTGGAATAGCAACACTGATAACAGAAGGAAAACTTTGTATCCATCTCGCAATGTAAAAGTGATTATAAAACTGACCAGAAAGGAAAGCTGGGAATCAGGGCAGCTGGCAACACCCCTAAAACAAAAACAACAATGGGAAGCCACCCCAAGGGTGTGTTGGAAGAGCTACTTAGCTACTAATTATTTTTAATATGCTACAACCAACTCATTGACAATTGAAAGATTGAAATCCGGGCTATGCCGGGTACTTCAGCTAGTGTATATATATATATATATATATATATATATATATATATATATATATATTTATATATATATATATATATATATATATATATGGAAAACAAAAAATGAGAATAGGCGCCTCCTAGTGTAGTATTGTATATAGGATATGCCCGTCACCCTTATTGTCACCCTGTGAAATAGAGGTGTACCGTATATATGGTGGAATTCCAACCACCTTTCTCAATGGCACAATGTCACAATCTCAGAATGAGCGATGTCATCAGTAATATCCTGGTGATAATCCTCCTTCTCCCAACATGATAGTCTCCAGGAGGGACACAATGCTCTGCTTCTGGACTTTTACAGCTGCATGGATGGTGTGATGGTTAGCATTACTGCCTCACAGCACTGAGGTCATGGGTTCGATTCCCACCATGGCCTAATTGTGTGGAGTTTGTATAGTCTCCCCGTACTTGCGTGGGTTTCCCCTCCCACAATGCAAAATATTACTGGTAGGTTAACTGGCTCCCAACAAAGTTAACTCTAGCGTGAATGTATGTACATGTGGTAGGGAATATATATTGTAAGCTCCACTAGAGCAGGGACTGAAATAAATAATCAAATATTCTGTGTGCGCTATATAAATAACTGGTAGTAAAATAAATAAATATATATTGTGCACTTCTATGTGTTTCAAATCAAATAAAAGGCAATGGAACACAACTGGTAAGCAGTAGCACTTGTAAATTGCATATATATGACAGAAAAAGGAATTACAAATAACTACTGCTAATTGCTATACCAATTATACAGATATATTGCTGTTAAGTGTCATGTGTCCTGTTTTGTTAGATGTGGGCAAGTTTACACAAATCTCCCATTGATATACAGGGAATTTCAGCTACCACCCCATGTAAATGATTACATAGCAAAACCAAAGGAAAATGTCCCATTAATTGCACAGTGAGACTTTTTTTCACTGCATTGCGTGCCTCTCCTTGTCATACTTAATCTGTACAAGTCAAGCAGGGAGAATATGCTATTATTTTACCCTTTACTGCATCTTCTTTACTGGTCCTTGGGGCAGATGTATTAAGGGCCTAATTTAGCATGAGTGATAGTTGTGTGACTATTCGCACAACTACAACTCATTACACTAAAATGCGGGGTGGGTGGGGGGGAACCCAGCACAGGGCAAGGCCGCCCTGCATGCCAGGTCCACCTCCCCCTCTAAAATGAGAACGCTCCGCTAAGCAGTGAAGCGCTCGCATGATAAAGGTAGCTCCCTGCCTACGCAGCAAGGCAGATGGCGGGCCGCCATGTTTTGGGTTGCAGCAACTGCGTGTGATGCCACTCAGCCGCCATGGGCCCTCATTCCGAGTTGTTCGCTCGCTAGCTGCTTTTAGCAGCATTGCACACAGCACACTCTAGGCCGCCGCCCTCTGGGAGTGTATCTTAGCTTAGCAGAATAGCGAACGAAAGATTAGCAGAACTGCTACTAAATAATTCCTTGCAGTTTCTGAGTAGCTCCAGACCTACTCACAGATTGCGATCAGCTCAGTCCGTTTAGTTCCTGGTTTGACGTCACAAACACGCCCTGCGTTCGGCCAGCCACTCCCCCGTTTCTCCAGACACTCCCGCGTTTTTCCCTGACACACCTGCGTTTTTTAGCACACACCTGGAAAACGCTCAGTTACCACCCAGAAACGCCCCTTTCCTGTCAATCACTCACTGATCAGATCAGCAATGCGACTGAAAAGTGCCGCAGGATCCACAGCAAAACTGCTAAGTTTTTAGTTAAACCTGTGGGGGTAATTCCAAGTTGATCGCAGCAGGAAATTTTTTAGCAGTTGGGCAAAACCATGTGCACTGCAGGGGAGGCTGATATAACATGTGCAGAGAGAGTTAGATTTGGGTGGGTTATTTTGTTTCTGTGCAGGGTAAATACTGGCTGCTTTATTTTTACACTGCAATTTAGATTGCAGATTTAACTCACCCCACCCGAATCTATCTCTCTCTGCACATGTTATATCTGCCTCCCCAGCAGTGCACATGGTTTTGCCCAACTGCTAAAAAATTTCCTGCTGCGATCAACTTGGAATTACCCCCTGTGTGCCTTGCGCATGCGCAATTAGCAACAAATCGCAGTATAGCGAAAATCGGCAACGAGCGAACAACTCGGAATGACCCCCATGGCCCGCTGCATAAATGGTCCGAGCACACCTCCATTGTCCAGATCGTGCCCCTGAATGGCACGTCGACCCCTACAAAACGCTGCATCGACGCCCTGTTCCCACTCCTCCGCCAGGACTTGGACTGCGATCGCAGTTTAAGTCCTTGTGCGTGCACACAGCAGCATGTGCGCATGCGCAGAAGTGCTGCAATAGCCACATAGAGATTTCAGCACTTCTGCATTCAGTGTTGAATTGGGCCCTAGTCTGGAGAAGTGATAAAGTAGTGATAAGTGGAAGGTGATAAAGAACCAGCCAATCAGCTCCTAACTGTCATTTTTCAAACCCGTAATGATTGGCTGGTGCGTTATCACCTTACACTTATCACTGCTTTATCACTTCTCCAGGCTTAATATATCTGTCCCTATGTTCTTTATTTATTTGTTTGTAAGAT
The DNA here is from genome assembly GCF_028390025.1 of Pseudophryne corroboree. Classification (NCBI taxonomy): domain Eukaryota; kingdom Metazoa; phylum Chordata; class Amphibia; order Anura; family Myobatrachidae; genus Pseudophryne; species Pseudophryne corroboree. The sequence goes on from NC_086445.1 coordinate 519,233,869, forward strand.
GAAAATGTGCGACTGTTTTTGTTATGAATTAAAGCATATGCGAAATCTTTACTAATGTGTTAGTAAACATTTCAGATGGAAAAAAAAGTTGACATAATATACTATATGACATTTTTGACATATTTTTTTCTCATCCACTCCCATATTGTCCTGTATGGTAAAGCCTGCTGGCTAGAGTGCTGAATTGCACCTTTTCTTTGCCAATCAAAATATTTCAAGGATATGTTTATTTTCTTCTCAAAATCACACCAGCTGCTTCACCAAGTGAATGAGCCCATTTATCCCTAAGAATTTGGCCATTGTGAGACTTAGCACAGGGACCAAGAACTTCCAAATCTGAACTGATCTATCTACGGAAATGTCAATGTTTTGGATTGGGAGTGTGGTGAGGTGTGGTATGTATATAAATTAGAAGGCATGCAGAGGTCAGTACTGCTGATTGGTAGTGTCCGGTGTTATTGGTTTAAGTGGCCACAATGATAGAACATACAGTATATATGACTGATTATGCAGTAAGGTACAATTTCAGAACTACAAGTACGTTTGCGGGACACTTGTGTGCTTGACGGCGTCATTATCTAAATAGTGAATAGTCATAACCTGGAATTCAAGTTAATTGGCAAAGTCCGTAAAGCACAAGGGGTTAATTTTTCAATATTTTAATACTGTCAGATGCTGGCAGACTGTTATTATAGCTCTGTTTATTTTCTGTACACTTTCAAACCTCCAGAGGAAAAGGAGTCTTGAAGAATGTCTGTTCCCCCATTCAGCTGGATTCTAACCAAACTCTAGGCTTGCCTGTCTGTGGTCTCACAATGCTTTGCTGGTTACTAAGTTATATGGAATCCATTAACATTTTAACTACTTTTGACTTTAAAAAAATGTAATTGGTAGTAAAAGGACTATACCCTCACATGATAAAGTACATATAGATCCATTGATGTAAGTAGATCCATTGATGTATGTATCACACAATTGGTTAATCATAACCACTTGCAGTTTAACGTATGCTCTAGTTGGAACATTAATTCATAATGACAATATACTGTAATTCTGTATAATGATAATTTACTGTAGCAGACACATACTTTTCGCAAAGGGTTCTTCATTCTAATACAAGTGTATAGAAATAGTGTGTATATGTTATAGTCTAAATGTTCTCTTTATTATCATTAGAGCTTGTTACCCATTGGTGTTATAAATACAACCAACAGATATACTATGTGCCGTACGGATTTGCATTTTATCTGTGGTTGGGAGGAGGAAGGGATGGAGGCGGGGTGTGGGGAAGGGGGGGGGGGGGGCGGAAGGATAGTGCGGTCAGTGGAGTAGGCTCATGTAAAGTGTTCTGTGTGCAAATCACCACAGGATTCTGGAGAGCAGCAGAAGTGTTTGTTTACTAGATACGGTAATGCTAAACAATGGCTGCAGAGGCACTTCCTGTAAAATAAACATTTCCTGCATGACAAGTGGATGGTGATGATACAACGTCCACCATCCACATACAGCATACATCTATAACTCTACTGGTCCCAATGTGTACATATCCTCTTAAAAATCCCTAGGGTTTTCTCCCAGGCTACCAACATACTTGCCTACTTACTGGAATGTTTTCAATTTTGTGAAGTACTCCTGTGGTTTCCAAACTTTTTTGAATCACGGCGCCCTAGAATATCAGAATTTTTTTCACAGCACCCCTAGGCCAAAAATTTCTAAATTTAGAAAGAAATATTACATTAAGTAGATCGCGTTTATATGTCATCCTTAGGGTCAGTTGTGTGGTGAGGGACAAGAATTGCTTCTGTTTGGCCACATATTTTATGACTGGCAGCCACCAGCACTGGTTTTGCCTATTATATTGACCATGAATAATTTGAATTGGTCCTGGAACACCAACCACCCCTGCAAGTGTCCCAAGGCACCCCAGGGAGACACGGCACACAGTTTGGGAACCTCTGAAGTACTCCCACTTTCCCAGTAGAGTCCATCACACTCTCAGGTCTTTCCAACTTCCACTGTGAAGCAGATGGGACCTGATGATCATGGATCTATGGCCCCACCCACACTGCATGATGTAACAAATCATGGCATTTATTAGTGTAACCATTATGACGTGAACCATGTGATTATGCTCCTTGACACAGCTCATTCTAAATGTAAATACATTTTCTTCCTATACTCATACCCCTTTGAGACCACCAGTTTTAAACACGGGTTATTGCATATGATCGCGCATAACCCATGTTGCTGTGCAGTCTGAAAGGGCCCAGTCGGAATAAACCAGGTCAAGCGACCTGGTATTTCAACTCAGGTAGCAAGCAGGGTTGAACACATGTTCAACTCGTTTCTCATTCGCTCTGTGTGGACGGGCAGCACTTGGAGATCATGTGATCTCTAAGCGCCACCCCCACTGCGTCACTGCTGATGTCACCAACCTGGCAATATGCCGGGTTGGGGACAGTGGCGGCGAGGGGCCTGAGGCGGGTCGCAGGTGGGTAGCAGTCAGACTTTCGGGTGCGACCCACCTCAGGCGGTGTGAAAGGGGTATTAGTGACCTTTCTGATCCTTAACCGACACTGCTGTTTGACTGAGTTATACAGCACCGGACTGGCCCACAGGGGTACAGGGGGTATTTCCAAGACGCATTTAATTTCTAATGTAACTGGCAGTATTAATATGTACTATGTGTAATGTGTCCAATTCTTATTTACTTTAACTGTGAGCAAGGCCCTCCTACTCTCGTGTCTGTCTGCTAATGTTGAATCTTGTTTTATTATTGTGATTATTCCCAATTTAAAGGTATGCTGGCTATATAAATAAATGTTCAAAATAATAAATTAAAGGAAACAGACTGTGCCCAAAATGTTTCTGCATCACATATATTCCCATTCTAAGAGGGTTTGGGGTCTTCTGGACCAATACCATGCTCATTTACATGCTTTTACTAGCGTTAAAAAAATGCATAACTTTGATATTTCAATGCAATGAAAACTTTTTTTTTTTATTTCAGTGAGAACAGGATGTAAATCAGTCAATGGATGGTTAAAATACTTTGCTATGAAAGTATATTCAGGAGCTGGAAATTTCCAAGTCTTGCTGACATTAGATATCAGTCCTACAATAATGGTGTATATTGTGACTCTCATAGTAAGATTCTTGTGGGGAACTGGAAATTCCTATGTTTGCTGCTAGATGTCAGACACAATTATAGTATAGCGGTTATATAATGTTCAGGCCCTATTTATCCTAAAAGGACAGAAATTTTAATGTTTCCACTAAAATCTGCTCATGTAAAATGTAAAATAATTGTAGCCAATCAGTGGTGCATGTTAGGAATACAATTTTCAAATACTTTAGAGATTATTATTTTATTTTTTTATATATACTTCTGAAATGTTGTAGTAAGGAAATGCTGCTCCTGCCTATGCAGGCGCCCCACTAGTCTTAAGGGGGTACTGACGGGAGAGATGTGTGCAGAGCGATCTTAACACAGACCGCTCAGCACACATCTCTCCCCCCGCTCAGCACAGTGCGATGTGCCGAGCGAGGGGGGCCACTCACTTCACACAGCGCTGAACTGAGCGACTCGCTAGATTGAGCCTGCATGCAGTCCAATCTAGCACCGGCGATAGCGATGCGCGGCCCTATCGCTGGGGGGCATACACATGGCAGATCCGTGCTTAAAATCTAAGCAATCTAGTCAGATTGCTTAGATTTTAAGCACGGATCTCTCCGTGTGTACCCCCTTTTATACTTTTATCCCGGGCAAGTTGCAAGGACCCGCTAGCTTTTAATAGGTTTTGCCTCTGTTTATGGAAACAGCAGCTGTGCACAGTTACTGGCAAGGTTCTAGAGGTAGATGAGGAGTCATTGACACTGGGCAATGTAGTATCCATCAATAATGTACTATTGGAAAGTGGACAACCCTTTTAATTTAAAAAACCAGTTGACAGCAGAAATGTGTCCCGATGAAGCTGGAACAATATTATAAGACAAATGTGCAGATAATCAACCAACAAGAAGCAATGAGAAGCAACAACTAAAGTTACAAATGTGTCCACATATATCTATCCCCAAAATGCAACAAATAGTACAGTTTACAGCGCCACACACTTTACGATTTAGATACTACTAAACCTAAGTAACATAATGGAGGTAAAGTCGCAAAATAAAGTAGCAAAAAGGTACTTTGCACATATGTTTGCGCAAATTGGTACTTTGCAAATCAGTACATGCGCAAATCAGTACTTTGTGCATCCCGATATATGAACTTAAGCTGGCCATACACCTAAAGATTGATTGTCAAATCTGGCGGGTTGGAATGAAATCCTGGTAATGTATGGGAGCAAATCACAATTGACCATTTACTCCGAAATGCCGGAAAACTGACAAAAATGGTCGTTCAGACTAATCGGATAAATAAAATGGATGTAACTAATTTGTCTGTCCATTTTTATCTGCTTTTCAGTGTTTGGGAGCAAATGGTCAATTGTCGAGGCCTTGGTGGGCGTGGTCTGGACAACGCAGGTATATCTGGACAGTTTTTGGGGCTGCTGCATGATGTCACATGCAGCCAATGCGAGACAAAAAATGGTGCTGGATCTGCGTCCATCTCTGAATAGCACCCCAAGTGTGTAAGTAGTACAGAGACTGCTGCTATTGCATTTTTTGCAAGATAAATTATAGTTATTTTGTAATGTGTATTTTAAGGTTGCTTAAGTTGTCATTGATCCACTACAAGAAAACTTTATACAATAGTTGTCTCTCAATTAGGTGAAGCTACATACAGTACTCAGGCATTGTTAAACTATTAGTTTAAATCTAATATACACTATGGGTTTAATTTAATGTACACAATCAATACCTCCCAACATGAACCATTCCAGGGGGGACAAAATGCTCTCTCTATACCTAGACTTACCACTTAATAATATGATCTGCAATCACCTCTGTTGAAATACCTTTCTTATCAATTAAATAATTCAACAGGTGACGCAATCATATATTAAGTTGGAAGTCAAGGTGGAGAACATTTTGTCCCTCCTGGAATGGTTCATGTTGGGAGGCATGCACAATCTAATATACATACCCCCTTACTCTGGGCCCCCTGTGTTAGGCTTAATCCGGGCCTGGGGCATGCACAATCTAATATACATACCATTTTACCCTGGACCCCCTGTGTTAGGCTTAATCCGGGCCTGGGCCTGGCCCGCACCCACCTTGTGATGCCTGTGACAGCCACCATTTACAGTCCTCAGTAATCCTAACCGCAACCTGGCACACAAACATACTCATTGCCTGCAAATAATGTTCCTGCACTGCTGTGTGGCACCAGGGAAAATCTTGCTCCAAACCTTACTTCCTTTTCTGTAAATTCATCTGTTAATCTTACAACTTTGCCTTTTTACTTGCCAAGCAAACTAATTTACAGTACTTCTCTATTATCCACCCAGTTGTTTAATCCCTGATGGTTTTTGTTACCTTCAACTCACTTGTCTGCCGACATTCATTATTACCCACTACCACTCTCTCAGCCCATGACTGATATCTACCTCAAAGGCAACATTTACAACATTTAACAGAATATCTCTACAATGCATAAGCTCCGCCCTCAGGTCAGTCTTCACTGTAGCCTACAATGTAGTCTCTGAACTTGTCACATCTCACTCCACAAGTAGCCCCCTTAACCCTAGTAGCCTCTGTTATCATCTCCTATCCCAGTCCTCTACTCCATTCCTACTGATAGATCAGCTCTTCAACCCATTCTCCTTTAAACACTTCCTTATCTCACCAATCCTAAAGAAACCATCTAATGACCAAGCTTCTCCTTCCAACTATTGCCCTAGTTCTCTTCTCTCCTTTGCATCCAAACTGCTTTAGCGGTTTGTGGGCCTGATTCAGGAATGCCCACAATGTCAATGTTGTACGCTATGGAAAACTTTTTTTGCCACTATGTATAAGGTGAAAGGCGCATGTGTCACGATAGTCTTGCAGCAGCGGTCAAATGTCTTTGCAAAGTGATTGACAGGCAGGAGTATTTGTGGGAGGTGATGCGGGAGTGGCATAAACACAGGTGTGTCACAAACATTTCAGGGCCACGTCACAGCTTTCCATACGCAGTAACAATTGGCGATTATCAATGTATGTGCATCTGATGTCTGCGTCTTCGTACACAAGCGATGGATCTGAGATGTCTCCAGTGGGCATCTCAATACAAAACCCGGCGGCTGCGAGGTTTGCATATATTCACACAGCCGCTGCATACTAAATCACAGTCGCAATGTTTCTTGCATACAACTCTGAATCAGGCCTACCTGTATACCTGTAACTGCCTTACACATGTTTTTGTATCTCACTCCATTTTTAAATCTCTGCTATTCAGCTGGGATCCGGATTGAAAGTCGACAGTAACTAGGTCGACAATGTCTAGGTCGACCACTATTGGTAGACAGTAACTAGGTCGACAGGGTGTCTAGGTCGACAGGGTCATTAGGTCGACATGTTCTAGGTCGACAGGTCAAAAGGTCGACATGAGTTTTTCACATTTTTTTCTTTTTTTGAACCTTTTCATACTTAACGATCCACGTGGACTACGATTGGACCGGTAATCTGTGCCAAGCGAAGCGGTAGCGGAGCGAAGGCACCATGCCCGAAGGGGACGCGGTGCACTAATTGGGGTTCCCGGTCACTCTACGAAGAAAACGACACCAAAATAACATTAAAAACTCATGTCGACCTTTTGACCTGTCGACCTAGAACATGTCGACCTAAAGACCCTGTCGACCTAGACACCCTGTCAACCTAGTTACTGTCGACCAATAGTGGTCGACCTAGTTACTGTCGACTTTCAATACCACACCCATTCATCTTCCCACACCAATATCCCCCAACATACAACTGAGAGTCCTAATATCTTCCAGAATCTACTATACAATGTATATGTAAATATGTATATACATATATATGTAATTCAGTTGTCTAACCTACAAAGCCCACAACACAAGCTCCCCTCATACAGTGCAATCCCTTTATATCTGGCTCCCAATTCTGCTCAGAGCCATCTTAACAGCATTGTAGGCCTTGGGCAAAGCAATGCACTGGGACTCCTACACACCCATTAACGGGAACCAATAAGAATTAAAAAAAAAACATGCCCCTCCTACAGTACTGGGCCGTCTCTCCACATGCTTCCATAGAGTGAATGGCTGTCAGCACTCTGATTGGTGGACTGTTTGGCCACAGGCAGGAAAGCAGGTCGAAAATGCTGCATCGCCGCTCTATTTGTGTAACCACCACCTGCCCCTGCTCAGAACCCCCTAGCATTGTGAGGCTCTGTGCAGCTACCCAGTGTACCTATAGTTTAATATGCCCTGCTTCGGCTTTCAAAACGTCTCTGTGATACTTACTTATGGAAATCCCTTGATCAGACTCTCCCCATGACTTCAAATGCTCTCTGAAATCCCATATCTTTACTACAGCCTTTCCTATTTTTACCTATACTATACATACATCCAGGAGCGTAGCCAGAACTTTGTGGGCCCCATAGCAATATTTTGAAGGGGCCCCATCCCAGTGCTTTTAGAGAGACACTTCTCTGCGGCAGTTGTTAATTTTGTGCACTATAATAGTACCCTAGTTCATTTTCTGAACCATAGTAGAGCCTTATTTAATGTTATGCCCCATAGTAGTGCCCTAGTTTCTTTTATGAATCGCAGTAGTGCTTAAATTCACCCTATGTCACATTTTAGAGCTGCCAGTACACATTATGCCGCACAGTACCCCCAATTCACATTATGATATATAGTGCTCCCTGTTCATATTGTGCCACATTACAGTGCCCCGGTTCATATTATATAACATTAAAATGCCCTCGAGTTCATTTTATACCACACTACAATGAGCAGGTCCAGGGGCATACCTAGATATATTGCAGGCCCCAAGGAAAAAGTTTGAAAAGACCCCTAAGTACCACCCAATGGCGAAAAATGTATATAACACATGTAACTTTGACAGGGAAGGTGGGTCCCTCTCAGCTCTAGGCCCCATAGCAGCTGCACTGCCTGCACCTATGGTAGCTACACCCTTGCATACATCTCTTGTCTCAGCTGAGCCCTGCAAGTGTAAGCTCTCTCATGGGCTTCCACATCTGCATCTACAGTATATATTTAATCATATAAGCAATTGTTTTGTGAGAGCAACTACTCCACAATGTCAACACCGATTTTGATGGTTCAGGTGCCATTCGATAAGGGTGTGTGATGTAGATGTGCAATAAAGTTAATAAGTAGTCAGGTTGTTGAGGAATAACAAGTCAAAGTTGTGATCTTTTTCCCATAGAAAAAGCATAAAGTGGTGGGCACACACTTTTTTCCTTTGGGTTATAAATGGCAGCAAAGCCCATGCCACTTTTGGGATACAGCAAGATTTCAGGATACAGTACATTTCAGGGGTACAGTAAACTGTTGGGTTACAGTAAACTTTACATGAACCCATTGTAGAACACACAATTATTTATTTAGTTTTTTGCTTGATATCGAGCAACGCGATTACCTAGTTTATTTTATTTACCTTGTATGTCCCAGTTTTATGTATCCTCTGTTTTCCACACTGTACAGCACTACTGAGCACTTTATAAAATGACAACAACTGTATGGATAGCTCACAGCTGCTGCTAGATGACCACACGCTCTACTCTAATGACACTGCTAATAGGAAGAGGTTGCCAAAACAGCAGAGGGAGGGAACGGGTAAAAACAATCATTATTTCTGAACCAAACGTCTTGTGTCATATGTATGTATGAATGGTAGCACACTGGCATTCATCTAAAGAACAATATCTTTTAGATTTCACAACAGCCCCACCCTTGCCTCAGTGTTTTACTGTTATTAGTTTCTGCTTTTCTTATTTTCATTTGTTTGCTCTATTTTCATCTGCTGTTTTCTCGATACGCACAATATGTGTCACCTACACCTTTTCATTCCACTCTCTGGGGCTCATTCAGAGTTGCACATTCTGTATGTCGTCAGATCTGGCCGCAGCCTGTGCTCAGAAGTAAATGCAGATCTCTGCCCATATTCTGCAGTTGGCTGCATCTATCCAGCTTCACCAGCCCTAGACATCCGCTTGTGAAAGTAGATGTCATCACTATCAGTGCACATTTGCACTAGTCCTATCATGGGTGCAAAAGATCCATCTGAAATCAGACAGATCTCAGCATATGCTCATCCTGTATAGTCCCCAAGTTCACCTACAGTACATACCCACCATATGCCATAAGCATCAGAACACTTATCTTAAGGTGCCCATACAGTAGACCAGTGGTTCTCCACCGCGGTCCTCAAGTAACCCCAACAGTTCATGTTTTCCAGGTCTCCTCACAGGATTGCAAGTGAAATAATTCTCTCCATCTGTGGGTCTTTTAAAATGTGTCAGTGAGTAATGAATACACCTGTTCAACTACAAGGTGACCTGGAAAACATGAACTGTTGGGGGTACTTGAGGACCGAGGTTGAGAACCACTGCAATAGACGACCTGTAAACGATGCATTCTTGTTAACGATTTCCCTTGAACTCCCCCCGGCAGCTCCCTGGCAGTCCTGGGCAAACGATATAGTACAATGTACATAAGATATATCTTAAGATCTGGGAGTGGCTACATCCAGGAGCGTGCAGTCGATGACGAGAGCTTTAGATCTTTGCAGCAGGGAAGATCAGAAGCTCCGACTAACGACTAGAGGGACCACGCATCGTGATTGTTCACAGACACTGAACGATCTGCACTATCATGAACGATTTGTAGTTCTGATCTGTCAGAAATGGGCAAATCGCTTATAATATCATCTAGTGTATGGGCACCTTTACTGTACGTGCGAATACCCAGTTGCACCTACTTAACCGCAAGTGAAGATACGTCTTAGATGCGTACTATGCTAAACCACCCATAGTTGTGCAAAGTTGTGTTCGCTTGGCTATAGGGTATGCACAGTGCGAATAATTCAGAATTCTGAACAGAAAATGGAATTCTAAATCAGCCCTTCTGTCTTCAAATAGCTGCTCTCCTCTATGCTTTCTCTCTTTATAAGATATAAGAGTAGCTTGCATGTGATCTTCATTCTTTCTTAAGAGAATCTATAAATTGCAGTGCTGCCAATAATATTAACACTCACTAAAGTTGGAACAAAAATACCTTTTACATAGTGAAATTCTATGTAAGTGTAGAGAAAAAATAATCAGGCATTCCATGTACTATTATTACTTTGTACTTTTTTGCCCCCACATTTAATCCCCCATTCTCTGCTAATATTCCATATGTATTAATGGCATCAAGGAACTAAGCAGCCACACATCTTGCGTATTGTAAGTGTTGTATTATGCACAAGATCTGTCATCAGCAAGGAAGACACATGCATACAGTGTCACATTGCGGCCCAGACTTGTACACATACAGTCTATCTATCTATCTATCTATCTATCTATCTATCTATCTATCTATCTATCTATCTACTGTATCTATCTATTCACACACATTTGTGTTGAATAAGCATAGGAAACAGTATGCTGCTACAACTAGAGATAACGATGCACATACAGATTAGAAATTGGTCTCATGATGGTAGGTCATCAGGGAAAACAATGACTTATTCAGTCCCCCTGACCAAGCGAAGTGCTCCCTTCCCACAGGAGAAAACATTGTGGGCCCCACTTAACAACATTTTGCTTTTGGTATGACCACAGGAGCAGAACACTCTACATATAAACACATGAGCCCTTATAAACACACAGATGCACACACATTCACGTGCTTGCCATTCAGTGGGGCTGGATTTGCAATGACAACTCGCAGTGTTCTGTTTAATTGCATGCCAAATACCTCTATCCTGGGGGCATTTCCCATACAGATGAAAAAACCCTTGTTTCCAATTCCAAAATACTGTTAACAGTTACGCTATTACAAAAACAACAAACCTATTTTGGTCATGAGGAAGCAGTGTGGGATAATTGATGCAAAATGATGTAATTGCTACAAATGACCTACAATTCTGACCTGTATTATGTGTAACAATCTTCAGAGCATTCTGCGTAGGAAGAATTCTGTTTGATCCCTATATTCTTCAATTGTACAGTACAAATTGATTTAAACCTCCCCTTAGCATTATCTAATTCTATAGATGATTAAAAATAATTTAATCATACCCCTCCATTTCGTGACACCTATATATTGAGATCGCAACTGATATCTCTTACAATACAGATGTCTAATTGTCACACTTGCCTACTCTCACAGAATATCTGGGACGCTACCAGGGCAGCAGCCAAAATTTATGTATCCGACCTACGTTCCTAGATCTAGTTGGCGAGGTCCGTGATGATTCAAACTGCTGTGAATTGTGGCATCATGGTCCCACATCCTGCTGCAGGATGACATGATACAGCACTGCATGGCTATGGTGCATATTACACATCACGACCCCATGCTTGCACCTACCCTCTGAGATATCTCACAGCGGAGGTTGAAGAAGTAGGCAAGTATGCTATTTACTAATATTTACAAAGCTAGTGAGATAATATTGGCTAGACATTACACTACAAGACACAGTGCACATAGGAAGCGTGATTTGTGTGTTGCGTGCGCATCTCTGAATTGTTAATGGAATGCTAGTCACACTTCCAAACGCATGCACATCTTCAATACACCGAGCGCAGACATCATCTGTGGCGGCTCCTACTTACAGTTAGTAGGGTGACTGCTGCTATCCCTGTGCTGGGAGAGGAGAAAGTCAGCCCCAGGTACCTGCGCAATGGAGCCAGCAGGTGATAGGACCGGTGCATGCGCAGACACCGCAGTGCGACTGTGCATGCAAAAACCTCTGCCTTCTATGGACTGCACCAACTACAGCCCATAGAGCCAGAATACGCTGTACAGGAAGCTCTCTAGTTATCGCAGCCCGGTCTGGCAGTCCCCGAGGGTGGAAACACCTCTCAATGGAATTGCCTGTAGTGCCTGTGACTGGCAGGTAGGACTTCCAATAAGAAGTCACAGTGAAGGCAGTGACACTGATGTGGGTGGCAGATTTTACCGGGGGCAGGGGTGGATGCAATCCCATAGGTAAAATCTGCCATGGGACATCATCATTATCATTGGCACTTACACTTACTCAATGCTAGGTGCAGGAAGTCTGTTGGAATTTGCCATCCAGAACAGTGTTCATTTTGTCAATGAAAATTTTGACTAAGGGGGTAATTGCAAGTTGATCGCAGCAGGAAATTTTTTAGCAGTTGGGCAAAACCATGTGCACTGCAGGGGGGGCAGATATAACATTTGCAGAAAGAGTTAGATTTGGGTGGGTTATAGTGTTTCTGTGCAGGGTAAATACTGACTGCTTTATTGTTACACTGCAAATTAGATTGCAGATTGAACACACCACACCCAAATCTAACTCTCTCTGCTCATGTTATATCTGCCTCCCCTGCAGTGCACATGGTTTTGCCCAACTGCTAAAAAATTTCCTGCTGCGATCAACTTGGAATTACCCCCTAAATGTATTCATAGACTATAGTTTATTTCAGGACTAAAATTAGACTAAAATGAAAACTGAGATCCACTGACTAAATCTTAACTAAGGCAAAGAAAAAAAAAAAAAAAAAAAGTGACTAAGACTAAAACTAAATTTTAAATTAGTGATGAGCGCCTGAAATTTTTCGGGTTTTGTGTTTTGGTTTTGGGTTCGGTTCCGCGGCCGTGTTTTGGGTTCGACCGCGTTTTGGCAAAACCTCACCAAATTTTTTTTGTCGGATTCGGGTGTGTTTTGGATTCGGGTGTTTTTTTCAAAAAACCCTAAAAAACAGCTTAAATCATAGAATTTGGGGGTCATTTTGATCCCATATTATTATTAACCTCAAAAACCATAATTTCCACTCATTTTCAGTCTATTCTGAATACCTCACACCTCACAATATTATTTTTAGTCCTAAAATTTGCACCGAGGTCGCTGGATGACTAAGCTAAGCGACCCTAGTGGCCGACACAAACACCTGGCCCATCTAGGAGTGGCACTGCAGTGTCACGCAGGATGTCCCTTCCAAAAAACCCTCCCCAAACAGCACATGACGCAAAGAAAAAAAGAGGCGCAATGAGGTAGCTGTGTGAGTAAGATTAGCGACCCTAGTGGCCGACACAAACACCGGGCCCATTTAGGAGTGGCACTGCAGTGTCACGCAGGATGTCCCTTCCAAAAAACCCTCCCCAAACAGCACATGACGCAAAGAAAAAAAGAGGCGCAATGAGGTAGCTGTGTGAGTAAGATTAGCGACCCTAGTGGCCGACACAAACACCGGGCCCATCTAGGAGTGGCACTGCAGTGTCACGCAGGATGGCCCTTCCAAAAAACACTCCCCAAACAGCACATGACGCAAAGAAAAAAAGAGGCGCAATGAGGTAGCTGACTGTGTGAGTAAGATAAGCGACCCTAGTGGCCGACACAAACACCGGGCCCATTTAGGAGTGGCACTGCAGTGTCACGCAGGATGTCCCTTCCAAAAAACCCTCCCCAAACAGCACATGACGCAAAGAAAAAAAGAGGCGCAATGAGGTAGCTGTGTGAGTAAGATTAGCGACCGTAGTGGCCGACACAAACACCGGGCCCATTTAGGAGTGGCACTGCAGTGTCACGCAGGATGTCCCTTCCAAAAAACCCTCCCCAAACAGCACATGACGCAAAGAAAAAAAGAGGCGCAATGAGGTAGCTGTGTGAGTAAGATTAGCGACCCTAGTGGCCGACACAAACACCGGGCCCATCTAGGAGTGGCACTGCAGTGTCACGCAGGATGGCCCTTCCAAAAAACACTCCCCAAACAGCACATGACGCAAAGAAAAAAAGAGGCGCAATGAGGTAGCTGACTGTGTGAGTAAGATAAGCGACCCTAGTGGCCGACACAAACACCGGGCCCATTTAGGAGTGGCACTGCAGTGTCACGCAGGATGTCCCTTCCAAAAAACCCTCCCCAAACAGCACATGACGCAAAGAAAAAAAGAGGCGCAATGAGGTAGCTGTGTGAGTAAGATTAGCGACCGTAGTGGCCGACACAAACACCGGGCCCATTTAGGAGTGGCACTGCAGTGTCACGCAGGATGTCCCTTCCAAAAAACCCTCCCCAAACAGCACATGACGCAAAGAAAAATAAAAGAAAAAAGAGGTGCAAGATGGAATTGTCCTTGGGCCCTCCCACCCACCCTTATGTTGTATAAACAAAACAGGACATGCACACTTTAACCAACCCATCATTTCACTGACAGGGTCTGCCACACGACTGTGACTGATATGACGGGTTGGTTTGGACCCCCCCCCAAAAAAGAATCAATTAATCTCTCCTTGCACAAACTGGCTCTACAGAGGCAAGATGTCCACCTCATCATCATCCTCCGATATATCACCGTGTACATCCCCCTCCTCACAGATTATCAATTCGTCCCCACTGGAATCCACCATCTCAGCTCCCTGTGTACTTTGTGGAGGCAATTGCTGCTGGTCAATGTCTCCGCGGAGGAATTGATTATAATTCATTTTAATGAACATCATCTTCTCCACATTTTCTGGATGTAACCTCGTACGCCGATTGCTGACAAGGTGAGCGGCGGCACTAAACACTCTTTCGGAGTACACACTTGTGGGAGGGCAACTTAGGTAGAATAAAGCCAGTTTGTGCAATGGCCTCCAAATTGCCTCTTTTTCCTGCCAGTATAAGTATGGACTGTGTGACGTGCCTACTTGGATGCGGTCACTCATATAATCCTCCACCATTCTTTCAATGGTGAGAGAATCATATGCAGTGACAGTAGACGACATGTCCGTAATCGTTGTCAGGTCCTTCAGTCCGGACCAGATGTCAGCATCAGCAGTCGCTCCAGACTGCCCTGCATCACCGCCAGCGGGTGGGCTCGGAATTCTGAGCCTTTTCCTCGCACCCCCAGTTGTGGGAGAATGTGAAGGAGGAGATGTTGACAGGTCGCGTTCCGCTTGACTTGACAATTTTCTCACCAGCAGGTCTTTCAACCCCAGCAGACTTGTGTCTGCCGGAAAGAGAGATCCAAGGTAGGCTTTAAATCTAGGATCGAGCATGGTGGCCAAAATGTAGTGCTCTGATTTCAACAGATTGACCACCCGTGAATCCTTGTTAAGCGAATTAAGGGCTCCATCCACAAGTCCCACATGCCTAGCGGAATCGCTCCGTGTTAGCTCCTCCTTCAATGTCTCCAGCTTCTTCTGCCAAAGCCTGATGAGGGGAATGACCTGACTCAGGCTGGCAGTGTCTGAACTGACTTCACGTGTGGCAAGTTCAAAGGGCAGCAGAACCTTGCACAACGTTGAAATCATTCTCCACTGCGCTTGAGACAGGTGCATTCCACCTCCTATATCGTGCTCAATTGTATAGGCTTGAATGGCCTTTTGCTGCTCCTCCAACCTCTGAAGCATATAGAGGGTTGAATTCCACCTCGTTACCACTTCTTGCTTCAGATGATGGCAGGGCAGGTTCAGTAGTTTTTGGTGGTGCTCCAGTCTTCTGTACGTGGTGCCTGTACGCCGAAAGTGTCCCGCAATTCTTCTGGCCACCGACAGCATCTCTTGCACGCCCCTGTCGTTTTTTAAATAATTCTGCACCACCAAATTCAAGGTATGTGCAAAACATGGGACGTGCTGGAATTTGCCCATATTTAATGCACACACAATATTGCTGGCGTTGTCCGATGCCACAAATCCACAGGAGAGTCCAATTGGGGTAAGCCATTCCGCGATGATCTTCCTCAGTTGCCGTAAGAGGTTTTCAGCTGTGTGCGTATTCTGGAAGGCGGTGATACAAAGCGTAGCCTGCCTAGGAAAGAGTTGGCGTTTGCGAGATGCTGCTACTGGTGCCGCCGCTGCTGTTCTTGCGGCGGGAGTCCATACATCTACCCAGTGGGCTGTCACAGTCATATAGTCCTGACCCTGCCCTGCTCCACTTGTCCACATGTCCGTGGTTAAGTGGACATTGGGTACAGCTGCATTTTTTAGGACACTGGTGAGTCTTTTTCTGAGGTCTGTGTAAATTTTCGGTATCGCCTGCCTAGAGAAATGGAACCTAGATGGTATTTGGTACCGGGGACACAGTACCTCCAACAAGTCTCTAGTTGGCTCTGCAGTAATGATGGATACCGGAACCACGTTTCTCACCACCCAGGATGCCAAGGCCTCAGTTATCCGCTTTGCAGTAGGATGACTGCTGTGATATTTCATCTTCCTCGCAAAGGACTGTTGGACAGTCAATTGCTTTGTGGAAGTAGTAAAAGTGGTCTTACGACTTCCCCTCTGGGATGACCATCGACTCCCAGCAGCAACAACAGCAGCGCCAGCAGCAGTAGGCGTTACACGCAAGGATGCATCGGAGGAATCCCAGGCAGGAGAGGACTCGTCAGAATTGCCAGTGACATGGCCTGCAGGACTATTGGCATTCCTGGGGAAGGAGGAAATTGACACTGAGGGAGTTGGTGGGGTGGTTTGCGTGAGCTTGGTTACAAGAGGAAGGGATTTACTGGTCAGTGGACTGCTTCCGCTGTCACCCAAAGTTTTTGAACTTGTCACTGACTTATTATGAATGCGCTGCAGGTGACGTATAAGGGAGGATGTTCCGAGGTGGTTAACGTCCTTACCCCTACTTATTACAGCTTGACAAAGGGAACACACGGCTTGACACCTGTTGTCCGCATTTCTGTTGAAATACCTCCACACCGAAGAGCTGATTTTTTTGGTATTTTCACCAGGCATGTCAATGGCCATATTCCTCCCACGGACAACAGGTGTCTTCCCGGGTGCCTGACTTAAACAAACCACCTCACCATCAGAATCCTCCTGGTCAATTTCCTCCCCAGCGCCAGCAACACCCATATCCTCCTCATCCTGGTGTACTTCAACACTGACATCTTCAATCTGACTATCAGGAACTGGACTGCGGGTGCTCCTTCCAGCACTTGCAGGGGGCGTGCAAATGGTGGAAGGCGCATGCTCTTCACGTCCAGTGTTGGGAAGGTCAGGCATCGCAACCGACACAATTGGACTCTCCTTGTGGATTTGGGATTTCGAAGAACGCACAGTTCTTTGCGGTGCTACTGCTTTTGCCAGCTTGAGTCTTTTCATTTTTCTAGCGAGAGGCTGAGTGCCTCCATCCTCATGTGAAGCTGAACCACTAGCCATGAACATAGGCCAGGGCCTCAGCCGTTCCTTGCCACTCCGTGTGGTAAATGGCATATTGGCAAGTTTACGCTTCTCCTCCGACAATTTTATTTTAGGTTTTGGAGTCCTTTTTTTACTGATATTTGGTGTTTTGGATTTGACATGCTCTGTACTATGACATTGGGCATCAGCCTTGGCAGACAACGTTGCTGGCATTTCATCGTCTCGGCCATGACTAGTGGCAGCAGCTTCAGCACGAGGTGGAAGTGGATCTTGATCTTTCCCTAATTTTGGAACCTCAACATTTTTGTTCTCCATATTTTAATAGGCACAACTAAAAGGCACCTCAGGTAAACAATGGAGATGGATGGATACTAGTATACAATTATGGACGGACTGCCGAGTGCCGACACAGAGGTAGCTACAGCCGTGAACTACCATACTGTACTGTGTCTGCTGCTAATATAGACTGGTTGATAAAGAGATGTAGTAGTATGTATAAGTATAAAGAAGAAAGAAAAAAAAACCACGGGTAGGTGGTATACAATTATGGACGGACTGCCGAGTGCCGACACAGAGGTAGCTACAGCCGTGGACTACCGTACTGTACTGTGTCTGCTGCTAATATAGACTGGTTGATAAAGAGATGTAGTAGTATGTATAAGTATAAAGAAGAAAGAAAAAAAAACCACGGGTAGGTGGTATACAATTATGGACGGACTGCCGAGTGCCGACACAGAGGTAGCTACAGCCGTGGACTACCGTACTGTACTGTGTCTGCTGCTAATATAGACTGGTTGATAAAGAGATGTAGTAGTATGTATAAGTATAAAGAAGAAAGAAAAAAAAAACACGGGTAGGTGGTATACAATTATGGACGGACTGCCGAGTGCCGACACAGAGGTAGCTACAGCCGTGGACTACCGTACTGTACTGTGTCTGCTGCTAATATAGACTGGTTGATAAAGAGATGTAGTAGTATGTATAAGTATAAAGAAGAAAGAAAAAAAAACCACGGGTAGGTGGTATACAATTATGGACGGACTGCCGAGTGCCGACACAGAGGTAGCTACAGCCGTGGACTACCGTACTGTACTGTGTCTGCTGCTAATATAGACTGGTTGATAAAGAGATGTAGTAGTATGTATAAGTATAAAGAAGAAAGAAAAAAAAACCACGGGTAGGTGGTATACAATTATGGACGGACTGCCGAGTGCCGACACAGAGGTAGCTACAGCCGTGAACTACCGTACTGTACTGTGTCTGCTGCTAATATAGACTGGTTGATAAAGAGATGTAGTAGTATGTATGTATAAAGAAGAAAGAAAAAAAAACCTCAGGTAGGTGGTATACAATTATGGACGGACTGCCGAGTGCCGACACAGAGGTAGCTACAGCCGTGAACTACCGTACTGTACTGTGTCTGCTGCTAATATAGACTGGTTGATAAAGAGATGTAGTAGTATGTATGTATAAAGAAGAAAGAAAAAAAAACCTCGGGTAGGTGGTATACAATTATGGACGGACTGCCGAGTGCCGACACAGAGGTAGCTACAGCCGTGAACTACCGTACTGTACTGTGTCTGCTGCTAATATAGACTGGTTGATAAAGAGATGTAGTAGTATGTATGTATAAAGAAGAAAGAAAAAAAAACCACGGGTAGGTGGTATACAACTATGGACGGACTGCCGAGTGCCGACACAGAGGTAGCCACAGCCGTGGACTACCGTACTGTACTGTGTCTGCTGCTAATATAGACTGGTTGATAAAGAGATGTAGTAGTATGTATGTATAAAGAAGAAAGAAAAAAAAACCACGGGTAGGTGGTATACAATTATGGATGGACTGCCGAGTGCCGACACAGAGGTAGCTACAGCCGTGAACTACCGTACTGTGTCTGCTGCGACTGGATGATAAATAATGATATAAAAAATATATATATATCACTACTGCAGCCGGACAGGTATATATTATATAATGACGGACCTGCTGGACACTGTCTGTCAGCAGAATGAGTTTTTTATAGAATAAAAAAAAAAACACCACACAAGTGAAGTCACACGACGAGTGTTTAACTTTTTCAGGCAATCACAATATAGTATACTACTAACTATACTGGTGGTCAGTGTGGTCAGGTCACTGGTCAGTCACACTGGCAGTGGCACTCCTGCAGCAAAAGTGTCCACTGTTTAATTTTAATATAATATGTACTCCTGGCTCCTGCTATAACCTATAACTGGCACTGCAGTGCTCCCCAGTCTCCCCCACAATTATAAGCTGTGTGAGCTGAGCACAGTCAGATATATATACATAGATGATGCAGCACACTGGGCTGAGCAGTGCACACAGATATGGTATGTGACTGAGTCACTGTGTGTATCGTTTTTTTCAGGCAGAGAACGGATATATTAAATAAAACTGCACTGTCTGGTGGTCACTGTGGTCAGTCACTAGTAAACTCTGCACTCTCTACACTTCTACAGTACTCCTAAGCTCCAGTAAATCAGGTCAATCTCTCTCTCTCTCTCTCTCTCTTCTAATCAATCTCAATGCACGTGTGAAAATGGCGGCGACGCGCGGCTCCTTATATAGAATCCGAGTCTCGCGAGAATCCGACAGCGTCATGATGACGTTCGGGCGCGCTCGGGTTAACCGAGCAAGGCGGGAGGATCCGAGTCTGCTCGGACCCGTGAAAAAAACCATGAAGTTCGGGCGGGTTCGGATTCAGAGAAACCGAACCCGCTCATCTCTATTTTAAATCCTTGTCAAATTGAACACTGGAAATGGGGTTTTACATTTTGAAAGAACAATTACAGTATGTGTTCTAGATATTTGCAGAAAATAAATATACCTGCTGTGAAGGAAATATTATTGTGTATTGCACTTGTTTGTTCCAACAAACTTAAGGCATTCATTTGGAGCAGGGCTGTTTCTAGCCAATTTGGCTCCCTGTGTGAGACAGTTAGCCCCGGATAATTACCGGGGCTAATTGGATAGCCCCCAAGAACTAAACTGAAAATACTTGTCAAAATTTACACTGATCCAAAATGCATATGGACAACTTAGAATAGAGTGGGTAATTCAGACCTGATTGCTAGGGTGCGTTTTTTGCATTCCTGCGATCAGGTAGTCACCGCCTACAGGGGGAGGGGGAATTCGCTGTGCAGCAGTGCGATCGCATGTGCAGGAGAGCTGCACAAACAGCAGTTTGTGTAGTCTCTTCACAGCCCAGGACTTACTCGGCCAATGTGATGATCAGGCTGGAGCTTACGTCACGAATCCTCCCACAAAACGCCAGGTCCCTCCTGTGTTTTTCTGCCCACTCCCTAGAAACAGTCAGTTGCCACCCACAAACGCCCTCTTCCTGTCAATCTTCTTGCGATCGCCAGTCGTGTCGCTGCGGACCGTCGCGCCTGTGCATTGCAGTGCATACGCAGTTCAAACCTGATTTCCCACTGTGCAAAAACGCACAGCAGCGAACAGGTCTGAATTAGCCCCAGAGACTAACTATCGCTACACACCTATAACACACCTCAACAAGCCAATGAAACAGTTCCCTTGTGTGCATTTGCATTCTTGTCACCCAGTTACCACCCAGAACTGCAGAGAAGTGGCTGAGATGCGGACCATGCTGAATAGTGTCTACCTTTGCAAAGATTCATACAGTACGCAGCATGCACATACATGTGCAGTATTTGATAAAATCACTAATTGTGTCTGAATACCAAGTATTGTGTGGCCAGAATCCTGTGGAGTATTAAGGTAAGCCAGTGTGAGTGCTGGCAGTGTGTAAGTGTTGACCCGTTTGGATACCTAATGTTAGGTGCGTATTAATTTGTATTAACTATTTTTGCTTCATTCATTTTGTTTTCTTTTTACATTTGTTTTATTTATGACTGTTTTCCAAATAGATGCCAGACAACTCTTTTTTGGGGAAATTCAATTGTTTTGTGGCACCCAAATTTGTTCCCCCCATGGGCGTGAGTGCTGCATGTGTGTGCGCCCGCTAGTCCCGGGTTCAGTTGCGCAAAGCTCATGTCGCACTTATCACACATTTCAGCTGAGAAAGGCTGTAAACAGAAATGTAATGGTCTCTTGCACTTCACATGAGGGCATTTATAAGGTACTACTGATGGACAGGCTATTATTTAGGTACTTCAGTAAAAAAACAGTGGATATGGTCAGTGAATTGATTGGCTAATAAGAAGCTATAAAAAGTGTTTATATTTAGAAAGTGGGGTAACTTATTGTAGAACTAGCAGCATTTTACAAATGGGTGTTTTTTTGTTAAGTTAGATCCACAGATTTTTTGCCCTTAAAGGAATACTTTTGCTGCGAAAATACAGCATATTTTCTTGCTTTACAAATCTGCTAAATCTAAGCAGTATTATAACCAGAAACAGTATAACATAACATGACACTATACATAAAAGAGCAAAATGTGATTTTGCATCTTACCTTGTATTTGTGTTTGAGCTTGATTGCTAAATGGATGTGGGTTAGTAAGTGTGGGCCGTGGATTTGGGTTGGGCTGCACCCTAATACTCTGCCTCCGTATAAGCTCCAATTCACTGTAGCGTTCCGTGAAATGCTTACCCTGTTCTTCAAGCTTCTGCCGGTGCCCTGAAATAGCGAATGTAAATGTGTGTGAACCTTCACAAAATACATGTTCACTTCTAAGCACTAATAAGTGCAGATTTATGGCACGGACTGTACTGAGAGCCAGAAATTCCTTCATTGACCAGATAAGCTCTTAATGATAATGACAACTCTGTGCTGACAGTTGTTCTCTTGGCCTCAAATGAAAACATTTTGATGTCTAAAAGTAGAACAGTAATATAATCAGATTATCAAATACATTGTATACACAGGCATCTGGCTTGCATATGAGAAAACATCTTATTCATCACATTTACATATTCATAGTAAGGCACAAGCACATTAGAGAACTTCCCTTTTGTGACCTAATAAAAACCTTTAGAGAAAGGTTTAAGGCTTAACTAACTTCAGAGACGATGATTATTTGATAATTATATAAGTAATGTTATAGGGCCCGATTTAAAATACACGCATAAGCCCAAGCAACATTGTCTACTGCACACCTCCCAGTCAGTGTCCAGAAACACCCTTACCTTCTGCAACATTTGTGATACCATCTGTCCCAATTGAAACAGCACCTTTGTGCGCACATGCGTAGTTGCAAAAAGTTGCTCAACTCTATGTATGAACATCGGATTGCGTGTGGCTCTAAATCAGGCCCATAATGTGCATTATGTCTATACAGGAGCTGTAAGAATGTATACTCAAAGCTGAAACAGGGTATCTTGGGCCAGCTCTCCCCCCCCCCTCCCCAGTATGCACCTCAGAAGCCGATTACAGATGTCACTTGTGTATCTACAATGAGTGTACCACACAAGGGGGCAAATTCAGAGCTCAAAGGATCTGCGTCCTGATGTTCGGTACTTTGCACATTCACAGGACCTGTTCTGTGAGTGCGTGAATGGGTCCTGTGAGCTACGATGCAGTACGACACCAGACTGGCAGTGATAGACAGTCTGATGCTGTTTGGGGGGCGGGAAAGGGGCAGCAACACACCTTTGTTTGTGAAAGGTGATTCGTTTGACAGAGATTTCCTGGCCTCTTACGAGGATCTGACGGCTTGTGCAAACACATGGATTTTACAAGCCGCCCAATGGTGTCGCAGTGATC
Organism: Pseudophryne corroboree; assembly: GCF_028390025.1. Lineage (NCBI taxonomy): Eukaryota > Metazoa > Chordata > Amphibia > Anura > Myobatrachidae > Pseudophryne > Pseudophryne corroboree. The sequence goes on from NC_086445.1 coordinate 519,256,781, forward strand.
CGATTCTGCTTACTTGCAATAGATGCCTCCTGCTGAATTTACAAACAGAACGATCACTGCAGCTTTCAAGCAAGCAGCAGCAATAGGTACTCCAACCAAGTCTGAATTATCCCCAATATGCACCAATTTTATTATACTTACCCCTCCGGAGTCCCGTGGCAACTAGCACTGCAGACAGAAATCACCGGGAAAATGGCATAGTGGCCATTTTCCCGGTGATTTGCGCAGTAGTGATGTCCTCGAAAATAAGGTGATAGAGTCACGTTCCTAGAGACCTGTGCATGCGCAGTAGACTTTGGCACAAAGCCAGAGTATACAGCACTGCGGCCACTGCCAGGGCGGAGGGGGCCCACACGCAGCCTGCACATAGGCCCTCTCCCCTTTCAATCTGCCCCTGGTGCCACCCCTTTTGCTTTTTGCCCTTGACACTGATACACAGCACTAGTTACGGCCCTATATATACTAATTATTATTCTACCGTGAATTTTTGTATTGCTTCACTGAACGTACTTTTTATAGCTAAAGATTATTTTTTATAATCCATCTGTACCTTTTTGATGTAATATAATTAAATGATATATACATAATTAGCAGCTAATTTGTTAAACAGAAGTGTGCTTTTATCATTTTGAAACTTTTGGTAAGTAGTACAGTAGTTATATGGTGTTTGTTTGATTCATTACATTATAATGAAAATAAAAAATAAAAGTAATAAAACTCTGATACACGCAATCTTATTGTGAAAAATAAACAAACATTCATGTAAAGAGGTATCAATAAACTGCCAGAAATTATATTAATTAATTATTTCATTCATTAAGCTACCTGAATGCTAGCAAATTAATTTGTTAAATGTATAAAATTTCACTTATCAGCATACCAAACTACATGCCTCACTATTATTTTGGCATGCTGTAACCTAAGGACCAGTGTTTACAGTAAACAGTAAAGTATTGAATTTATTTTAATATAATACTAAATCAATATGCATAACACATCAAATATTCTTCAAATGTGATAGCAGACAGTATTGTCAATATGCAGGAAAAAGTTCAGGGTATTTTCCTGGAATGATCTGGGTGAAATTCTATATACTAAAGTACTGTATGTGATGTAACATGTTCTTACTTGTATCCATAATATTCTCTTTTGAGTTATACATTTATATTATTTTGAAGATGCATTGTTTAAAATGAGGGCAATTCAATTAAGTGCAATGTTGAATAGCACTAGCAATGAGTGCCCAGAGCTATGCAATTAGACGCGCTGTAAACTCGCGACTAACTCTCCTTTATTTATTTTATTAATATAAGGTGATCACTATTTTGTTTTCAAATTGTTTGATAGTACTTTATATGTAGTAGATTGTGTAAGAAAATGTTTGGTTTTATGCAACATCAGTAATATTATTTTTTTACATGTATAGTAGGACTTAACTAATTACATTTATTTACCAGATTATGGCAGGATGCACTAAGCATTGCGTCCACAGTGCGATACATCCTGCCATTAATAACGCCGGTATGTACCTAGAAATGCGATTTAAATTGCAAATGACAGCTCTCATGATAAAAGCTGTCCTTTGTGATGACTGGACACCTGTGTTTAGGACCTGTCTGCACATGTGCAGGTGGTACTGGGAGGGACAGGATTAGATCCCTCTCAGATGGTAATGCGAAGAGAAGCCCATAGGCTTCTATTGGGTAACGCCATCCAAATGTTTACCCACCGGGTCCAAGCTGTGAAAGTCATCACATTCTGGAGTTTGGTACGTGTGGGATGCGGTCAAAACTCCAAAAACACATTTTCTGCATTAGGCAAACCACACCTAAAGAATTATTGTCACACTCATTTTACTGTCACAATGCACTGGAACAACAGCCGGAGCCACTTGGTTGTGTTTGCCCACAGGGTGAAAGTTATCAGTCAGACCCTAATCTCCCATTGTCCTGTTTAGAAGATTTGATGAATCTGTTTGGGTCACACAATATTACTAAGCATTATCCTTAAAATGATGCTATGTTTGTATACAGTTATATCCTCTTTTTTTACTGTGGCTTTAGATGCACCAAGCAGCCTCTCTCAGCACAGCAGGTCCCGTGCGGCTCCAACTCAGCGTCGCCAAGTATCTATTTCACTGAAAATGTTCATCTTATTTTCATCTGGGAGCGACAAAACTGTATTGCTAGCATACATTTATCAGTAGGGTAATCAAAATTTGTACATCTGTGTGTGACTGACACTAAATCTCTGTAAAAAGGGCTCCGATGTGCTTCATCTATATATGTATGTAAAACTAATTCACGTGCGGCTAAAAGTCGCAGCCTGGCATCTCTTGTACACTGTTAGTGGCTTTTCACTGCTTTTGCGATGCGACCAAAACTCAATATTAAAAGAAAAATACGGTATACTTCTCGTCTTGATGTGTCTTAGTCACGCCGAATGTATGGCGCCGTATGGTGTAAAGACGCTCAGTGTATGAGGATATCTGTATGAAGACAAAGGGTAAAGCTAAGTACACACTATACAATTATTGGGCTGATTTGCCAATAATTAGGTCATCGGCTTGATTTATTGTATGGTGTGTACAAACGTTCGCTTCAGCGTTTCGCCAATAATTCTGGAAAATCTTGCCCACACACACACACACACACACACACACACACACACACACACACACGTGATCGATTTTGCGATCTGTCATCCCAAACCAAAAAACTCGCCCACAGTCTCCCGATATTCGGCAGCTTGTGTGTATTCTCAAAAATCTGCCCATATTTCCTATGTTTTTTCCAGGCTGTCACTACATCATCCTCCTTGTGAGCGGACATATGCAAATGCAGTGTGAAGTGGCAGAAATCGGTAGCTTAAAAAAAAAAATCTTTTAGTGTGTAGCTCAGATATTGGCGTCTATAATTTCCAGAAAAATCATTCGATTCTCTGGTCAACCCAAAAAAATCTGACAGTGTGTACCTATCTTTAGATTGATGACTTTGCCTTGGATAATAAAATATCTTATCCTACCACTAAAATAAAGCTAGGCATATACCATACAATTATTGGGATGATTTGCCAATAATCGGGAAATCGGACAAATTTGGTGTATTGTGTGCATGAAGGATCGTTTCGGCATTTAGCAAATATATCAGGAAAATCTAGCCACGCACACAAATTATCAACTTTCCGATCTGTTGTGCCAAAGCAAAAATCTCTGCCACAGTCTCCACATATTGGCCAGAGTGTGTGCATTTTCAATAATCTGATCATATGTCCAGGTGCAAAAATCGGATAGTGCGTTGATGGAACTGTACAGTAGTATTATGTTTAATTAACATAAGGCTAAAATCTTAAGTTGTTTCCCTTTAAATCTGAGCCTTATATGTACAAAAGTCCTTCTCAATTATTTTTAATATCTCTTTATCTTCCCTTATTTTTCTAAGGGTCTTTGTGAGCGGGATTGCCTGCAGAGAGCTTAATATTCCCATCTCTGAAGTGGGAAGACATGTGCCAGAAGGGTGAAATGAGTTGGTCACACTAAAATCCTTTGTTCATGAGTACAGTGCAGTGGGAATTTTCTCAGTCTTCCCCTCAAGCAATCAGCCTGTTCATGCAAACTCCGAGTTACCTCACTGGACGCAAAAGTTGTGGTTCAACCAGTTTTGCGTAGAAATATTTTGTATCTACCGTATCAATATAGCTATAAAAATTGTATACTATATATATTTCATTGCTATTCTCCACAGCCTCTGATTTCCTGCTGTACTTTAGCATAGTATTAATTAGAGATGAGCGGGTTCGGTTTCTCTGAATCCGAACCCGCACGAACTTCATGTTTTTTTTCACGGGTCCGAGCGACTCGGATCTTCCCGCCTTGCTCGGTTAACCCGAGCGCGCCCGAACGTCATCATGACGCTGTCGGATTCTCGCGAGACTCGGATTCTATATAAGGAGCCGCGCGTCGCCGCCATTTTCACACGTGCATTGAGATTGATAGGGAGAGGACGTGGCTGGCGTCCTCTCCATTTAGATTAGGAGAGAGAGAGAGAGATTGACCTGAGGCTGATACTGTAGAAGAGAGTGCAGAGTTTAGTGACTGACCACAGTGACCACCAGCAGTGCAGTTGTTTTATTTAATATATCCGTTCTCTGCCTGAAAAAAACGGTACACACAGTGACTCAGTCACATACCATATCTGTGTGCACTGCTCAGCCCAGTGTGCTGCATGCCTGCATCATCTATGTATATATTATATATCTGACTGTGCTCAGCTCACACAGCTTATAATTGTGGGGGAGACTGGGGAGCACTGCAGTGCCAGTTATAGGTTATAGCAGGAGCCAGGAGTACAAGACAGTCACATACCATATCTGTGTGCACTGCTCAGCCCAGTGTGCTGCATCATCTATGTATATATTATATATCTGACTGTGCTCAGCTCACACAGCTTATAATTGTGGGGGAGACTGGGGAGCACTGCAGTGCCAGTTATAGGTTATAGCAGGAGCCAGGAGTACATATTATATTAAAATTAAACAGTGCACACTTTTGCTGCAGGAGTGCCACTGCCAGTGTGACTGACCAGTGACCTGACCACACTGACCACCAGTATAGTTAGTAGTATACTATATTGTGATTGCCTGAAAAAGTTAAACACTCGTCGTGTGACTTCACTTGTGTGGTGTTTTTTTTTTTATTCTATAAAAAACTCATTCTGCTGACAGACAGTGTCCAGCAGGTCCGTCATTATATAATATATATACCTGTCCGGCTGCAGTAGTGATATATATATATTTTTTATATCATTATTTATCATCCAGTCGCAGCAGACACAGTACGGTAGTTCACGGCTGTAGCTACCTCTGTGTCGGCACTCGGCAGTCCATCCATAATTGTATACCACCTACCCGTAGTTTTTTTTTCTTTCTTCTTTATACATACATACTACTACATCTCTTTATCAACCAGTCTATATTAGCAGCAGACACAGTACAGTACGGTAGTTCACGGCTGTGGCTACCTCTGTGTCGGCACTCGGCAGTCCGTCCATAATTGTATACCACCTAACCGTGTTTTTTTTTTCTTTCTTCTTTATACATACATACTACGACATCTCTTTATCAACCAGTCTATATTAGCAGCAGACACAGTACAGTACGGTAGTTCACGGCTGTGGCTACCTCTGTGTCGGCACTCGGCAGTCCGTCCATAATTGTATACCACCTAACCGTGGTTTTTTTTTCTTTCTTCTTCATACATACATACTACGACATCTCTTTATCAACCAGTCTATATTAGCAGCAGACACAGTACAGTACGGTAGTTCACGGCTGTGGCTACCTCTGTGTCGGCACTCGGCAGTCCGTCCATAATTGTATACCACCTAACCGTGTTTTTTTTTTCTTTCTTCTTTATACATACATACTACGACATCTCTTTATCAACCAGTCTATATTAGCAGCAGACACAGTACAGTACGGTAGTTCACGGCTGTGGCTACCTCTGTGTCGGCACTCGGCAGTCCGTCCATAATTGTATACCACCTAACCGTGTTTTTTTTTTCTTTCTTCTTCATACATACATACTACGACATCTCTTTATCAACCAGTCTATATTAGCAGCAGACACAGTACAGTACGGTAGTTCACGGCTGTGGCTACCTCTGTGTCGGCACTCGGCAGTCCGTCCATAATTGTATACCACCTAACCGTGGTTTTTTTTTCTTTCTTCTTCATACATACATACTACGACATCTCTTTATCAACCAGTCTATATTAGCAGCAGACACAGTACAGTACGGTAGTTCACGGCTGTGGCTACCTCTGTGTCGGCACTCGGCAGTCCGTCCATAATTGTATACCACCTACCCGTGGTTTTTTTTTCTTTCTTCTTTATACATACATACTACTACATCTCTTTATCAACCAGTCTATATTAGCAGCAGACACAGTACAGTACGGTAGTTCACGGCTGTGGCTACCTCTGTGTCGGCACTCGGCAGTCCGTCCATAATTGTATACCACCTACCCGTGGTTTTTTTTTCTTTCTTCTTCATACATACATACTACGACATCTCTTTATCAACCAGTCTATATTAGCAGCAGACACAGTACAGTACGGTAGTTCACGGCTGTGGCTACCTCTGTGTCGGCACTCGGCAGTCCGTCCATAATTGTATACCACCTAACCGTGGTTTTTTTTTCTTTCTTCTTCATACATACATACTACGACATCTCTTTATCAACCAGTCTATATTAGCAGCAGACACAGTACAGTACGGTAGTTCACGGCTGTGGCTACCTCTGTGTCGGCACTCGGCAGTCCGTCCATAATTGTATACCACCTAACCGTGGTTTTTTTTTCTTTCTTCTTCATACATACATACTACGACATCTCTTTATCAACCAGTCTATATTAGCAGCAGACACAGTACAGTACGGTAGTTCACGGCTGTGGCTACCTCTGTGTCGGCACTCGGCAGTCCGTCCATAATTGTATACCACCTAACCGTGGTTTTTTTTCTTTCTTCTTCATACATACATACTACGACATCTCTTTATCAACCAGTCTATATTAGCAGCAGACACAGTACGGTAGTTCACGGCTGTAGCTACCTCTGTGTCGGCACTCGGCAGTCCGTCCATAATTGTATACTAGTATCCATCCATCTCCATTGTTTACCTGAGGTGCCTTTTAGTTGTGCCTATTAAAATATGGAGAACAAAAATGTTGAGGTTCCAAAATTAGGGAAAGATCAAGATCCACTTCCACCTCGTGCTGAAGCTGCTGCCACTAGTCATGGCCGAGACGATGAAATGCCAGCAACGTCGTCTGCCAAGGCCGATGCCCAATGTCATAGTACAGAGCATGTCAAATCCAAAACACCAAATATCAGTAAAAAAAGGACTCCAAAACCTAAAATAAAATTGTCGGAGGAGAAGCGTAAACTTGCCAATATGCCATTTACCACACGGAGTGGCAAGGAACGGCTGAGGCCCTGGCCTATGTTCATGGCTAGTGGTTCAGCTTCACATGAGGATGGAGGCACTCAGCCTCTCGCTAGAAAAATGAAAAGACTCAAGCTGGCAAAAGCAGTAGCACCGCAAAGAACTGTGCGTTCTTCGAAATCCCAAATCCACAAGGAGAGTCCAATTGTGTCGGTTGCGATGCCTGACCTTCCCAACACTGGACGTGAAGAGCATGCGCCTTCCACCATTTGCACGCCCCCTGCAAGTGCTGGAAGGAGCACCCGCAGTCCAGTTCCTGATAGTCAGATTGAAGATGTCAGTGTTGAAGTACACCAGGATGAGGAGGATATGGGTGTTGCTGGCGCTGGGGAGGAAATTGACCAGGAGGATTCTGATGGTGAGGTGGTTTGTTTAAGTCAGGCACCCGGGGAGACACCTGTTGTCCGTGGGAGGAATATGGCCGTTGACATGCCTGGTGAAAATACCAAAAAAATCAGCTCTTCGGTGTGGAACTATTTCAACAGAAATGCGGACAACAGGTGTCAAGCCGTGTGTTCCCTTTGTCAAGCTGTAATAAGTAGGGGTAAGGACGTTAACCACCTCGGAACATCCTCCCTTATACGTCACCTGCAGCGCATTCATAATAAGTCAGTGACAAGTTCAAAAACTTTGGGTGACAGCGGAAGCAGTCCACTGACCAGTAAATCCCTTCCTCTTGTAACCAAGCTCACGCAAACCACCCCACCAACTCCCTCAGTGTCAATTTCCTCCTTCCCCAGGAATGCCAATAGTCCTGCAGGCAATGTCACTTGCAATTCTGACGAGTCCTCTCCTGCCTGGGATTCCTCCGATGCATCCTTGCGTGTAACGCCTACTGCTGCTGGCGCTGCTGTTGTTGCTGCTGGGAGTCGATGGTCATCCCAGAGGGGAAGTCGTAAGCCCACTTGTACTACTTCCAGTAAGCAATTGACTGTTCAACAGTCCTTTGCGAGGAAGATGAAATATCACAGCAGTCATCCTGCTGCAAAGCGGATAACTGAGGCCTTGACAACTATGTTGGTGTTAGACGTGCGTCCGGTATCCGCCGTTAGTTCACAGGGAACTAGACAATTTATTGAGGCAGTGTGCCCCCGTTACCAAATACCATCTAGGTTCCACTTCTCTAGGCAGGCGATACCGAGAATGTACACGGACGTCAGAAAAAGACTCACCAGTGTCCTAAAAAATGCAGTTGTACCCAATGTCCACTTAACCACGGACATGTGGACAAGTGGAGCAGGGCAGGGTCAGGACTATATGACTGTGACAGCCCACTGGGTAGATGTATGGACTCCCGCCGCAAGAACAGCAGCGGCGGCACCAGTAGCAGCATCTCGCAAACGCCAACTCTTTCCTAGGCAGGCTACGCTTTGTATCACCGGTTTCCAGAATACGCACACAGCTGAAAACCTCTTACGGCAACTGAGGAAGATCATCGCGGAATGGCTTACCCCAATTGGACTCTCCTGTGGATTTGTGGCATCGGACAACGCCAGCAATATTGTGTGTGCATTAAATATGGGCAAATTCCAGCACGTCCCATGTTTTGCACATACCTTGAATTTGGTGGTGCAGAATTATTTAAAAAACGACAGGGGCGTGCAAGAGATGCTGTCGGTGGCCAGAAAAATTGCGGGACACTTTCGGCGTACAGGCACCACGTACAGAAGACTGGAGCACCACCAAAAACTACTGAACCTGCCCTGCCATCATCTGAAGCAAGAAGTGGTAACGAGGTGGAATTCAACCCTCTATATGCTTCAGAGGTTGGAGGAGCAGCAAAAGGCCATTCAAGCCTATACAATTGAGCACGATATAGGAGGTGGAATGCACCTGTCTCAAGCGCAGTGGAGAATGATTTCAACGTTGTGCAAGGTTCTGCTGCCCTTTGAACTTGCCACACGTGAAGTCAGTTCAGACACTGCCAGCCTGAGTCAGGTCATTCCCCTCATCAGGCTTTTGCAGAAGAAGCTGGAGACATTGAAGGAGGAGCTAACACGGAGCGATTCCGCTAGGCATGTGGGACTTGTGGATGGAGCCCTTAATTCGCTTAACAAGGATTCACGGGTGGTCAATCTGTTGAAATCAGAGCACTACATTTTGGCCACCGTGCTCGATCCTAGATTTAAAGCCTACCTTGGATCTCTCTTTCCGGCAGACACAAGTCTGCTGGGGTTGAAAGACCTGCTGGTGAGAAAATTGTCAAGTCAAGCGGAACGCGACCTGTCAACATCTCCTCCTTCACATTCTCCCGCAACTGGGGGTGCGAGGAAAAGGCTCAGAATTCCGAGCCCACCCGCTGGCGGTGATGCAGGGCAGTCTGGAGCGACTGCTGATGCTGACATCTGGTCCGGACTGAAGGACCTCACAACGATTACGGACATGTCGTCTACTGTCACTGCATATGATTCTCTCACCATTGAAAGAATGGTGGAGGATTATATGAGTGACCGCATCCAAGTAGGCACGTCACACAGTCCATACTTATACTGGCAGGAAAAAGAGGCAATTTGGAGGCCATTGCACAAACTGGCTTTATTCTACCTAAGTTGCCCTCCCACAAGTGTGTACTCCGAAAGAGTGTTTAGTGCCGCCGCTCACCTTGTCAGCAATCGGCGTACGAGGTTACATCCAGAAAATGTGGAGAAGATGATGTTCATTAAAATGAATTATAATCAATTCCTCCGCGGAGACATTGACCAGCAGCAATTGCCTCCACAAAGGCCCTCATTCCGAGTTGATCGGTCGCAAGGCGAATTTAGCAGAGTTACACACGCTAAGCCGCCGCCTACTGGGAGTGTATCTTAGCATCTTAAAATTGCGACCGATGTATTCGCAATATTGCGATCACAAACTACTTAGCAGTTTTAGAGTAGCTCCATACTTACTCTGCCTGTGCGATCAGTTCAGTGCTTGTCGTTCCTGGTTTGACGTCACAAACACACCCAGCGTTCGCCCAACCACTCCCCCGTTTCTCCGGCCACTCCTGCGTTTTTTCCGGAAACGGTAGCGTTTTCAGCCACACGCCCATAAAACGCCGTGTTTCCGCCCAGTAACACCCATTTCCTGTCAATCACATTACGATCGCCGGAGCGAGGAAAAAGCCGTGAGTAAAAATACTTTCTTCATAGCAAAGATACTTGGCGCAGTCGCAGTGCGAATATTGCGCATGCGCACTATGCGGAATTTCACTGCGATGCGATGAAAAATACCGAGCGAACGACTCGGAATGAGGGCCAAAGTACACAGGGAGCTGAGATGGTGGATTCCAGTGGGGACGAATTGATAATCTGTGAGGAGGGGGATGTACACGGTGATATATCGGAGGGTGATGATGAGGTGGACATCTTGCCTCTGTAGAGCCAGTTTGTGCAAGGAGAGATTAATTGCTTCTTTTTTGGGGGGGGGTCCAAACCAACCCGTCATATCAGTCACAGTCGTGTGGCAGACCCTGTCACTGAAATGATGGGTTGGTTAAAGTGTGCATGTCCTGTTTTGTTTATACAACATAAGGGTGGGTGGGAGGGCCCAAGGACAATTCCATCTTGCACCTCTTTTTTCTTTTATTTTTCTTTGCGTCATGTGCTGTTTGGGGAGGGTTTTTTGGAAGGGACATCCTGCGTGACACTGCAGTGCCACTCCTAAATGGGCCCGGTGTTTGTGTCGGCCACTAGGGTCGCTAATCTTACTCACACAGTCAGCTACCTCATTGCGCCTCTTTTTTTCTTTGCGTCATGTGCTGATTGGGGAGGGTTTTTTGGAAGGGACATCCTGCGTGACACTGCAGTGCCACTCCTAAATGGGCCCGGTGTTTGTGTCGGCCACTAGGGTCGCTAATCTTACTCACACAGTCAGCTACCTCATTGCGCCTCTTTTTTTCTTTGCGTCATGTGCTGATTGGGGAGGGTTTTTTGGAAGGGACATCCTGCGTGACACTGCAGTGCCACTCCTAAATGGGCCCGGTGTTTGTGTCGGCCACTAGGGTCGCTAATCTTACTCACACAGTCAGCTACCTCATTGCGCCTCTTTTTTTCTTTGCGTCATGTGCTGATTGGGGAGGGTTTTTTGGAAGGGACATCCTGCGTGACACTGCAGTGCCACTCCTAAATGGGCCCGGTGTTTGTGTCGGCCACTAGGGTCGCTAATCTTACTCACACAGTCAGCTACCTCATTGCGCCTCTTTTTTTCTTTGCGTCATGTGCTGATTGGGGAGGGTTTTTTGGAAGGGACATCCTGCGTGACACTGCAGTGCCACTCCTAAATGGGCCCGGTGTTTGTGTCGGCCACTAGGGTCGCTAATCTTACTCACACAGTCAGCTACCTCATTGCGCCTCTTTTTTTCTTTGCGTCATGTGCTGATTGGGGAGGGTTTTTTGGAAGGGACATCCTGCGTGACACTGCAGTGCCACTCCTAAATGGGCCCGGTGTTTGTGTCGGCCACTAGGGTCGCTAATCTTACTCACACAGTCAGCTACCTCATTGCGCCTCTTTTTTTCTTTGCGTCATGTGCTGATTGGGGAGGGTTTTTTGGAAGGGACATCCTGCGTGACACTGCAGTGCCACTCCTAAATGGGCCCGGTGTTTGTGTCGGCCACTAGGGTCGCTAATCTTACTCACACAGTCAGCTACCTCATTGCGCCTCTTTTTTTCTTTGCGTCATGTGCTGATTGGGGAGGGTTTTTTGGAAGGGACATCCTGCGTGACACTGCAGTGCCACTCCTAAATGGGCCCAGTGTTTGTGTCGGCCACTAGGGTCGCTTATCTAACTCACACAGTCAGCTACCTCATTGCGCCTCTTTTTTTCTTTGCGTCATGTGCTGATTGGGGAGGGTTTTTTGGAAGGGACATCCTGCGTGACACTGCAGTGCCACTCCTAGATGGGCCAGGTGTTTGTGTCGGCCACTAGTGTCGCTTAGCTTAGTCATCCAGCGACCTTGGTGCAAATTTTAGGACTAAAAATAATATTGTGAGGTGTGAGGTATTCAGAATAGACTGAAAATGAGTGGAAATTATGGTTTTTGAGGTTAATAATAATATGGGATCAAAATGACCCCCAAATTCTATGATTTAAGCTGTTTTTTAGTGTTTTTTGAAAAAAACACCCGAATCCAAAACACACCCGAATCCGACAAAAAAAATTCGGTGAGGTTTTGCCAAAACGCGGTCGAACCCAAAACACGGCCGCGGAACCGAACCCAAAACCAAAACACAAAACCCGAAAAATTTCAGGCGCTCATCTCTAGTATTAATGGGCATAACTGTTGGTAACCGCAAAGTTAAAATGTGATATCAACTAAGACGAGGTTCCCAAAAGCGGTCCTCAAGGCACCCAAACAGTCCAGGTTTTAGGTATATCCATAGCTCAGCACAGATGGTTAAATCAAATTGACTAAGGTGCTAATTTATTATTTATTTATTTATTTCCAGTTATTTATATAGCGCACACATTCCGCAGTGCTTTACAGAGAATATTTGGCTAGTCACGTTGGTCCCTGCCCCATTGGAGCTTACAATCTATATTCCCTACCACATGTACACACGCACACATTACTACTAGGGTTAATTTTTGTTTGGATCTAATTAACCTACTAGTATATTTTTGGATTGTGGGAGGAAACCGGAGTACCCGGAGGAAACCCACGCAAGTACGGGGAGAATATACAAACTCCGCACAGGTAGAGCCATGGAGGGAATCGATCCCATGACCTCAGTGCCGTGAGGCAGTAATGCTAACCATTACACCATCTGTACTTGATAATTAAGTCACCTGTGGCCAAGCATGGATACATTTAAAACCAGGACCGTTGGGGTGCCTTGAGGACCGCGTTTGGGAACCTCTGCACTAAGAATCAGGTTCATATTGCCTCAATGTACCACTCAGAAAATGTAAAATTAATATAGTGCACACATTACAAAGTCCTATTGGATCAAGCTAGAGGTCCATTTTCCAAAGTGTGAAATATTACAGTACATTGAAAGAAAGTACAGTAAGCTGGTAATATTGATGCAGCTCAGAACACATGCTGTGCACTGCTTTTCCTAATGAGGTTTACACATCCTTTTAAACATCTGTTCACCAAAGGGCAAGAATATTACATGCGCCAAAAAGTACATCTGTTGAAAATCTTTTTAATGCAGCCAAAAATGCTAAAAAGATTAGTCAATAAAGACAGCACCACGGAACCTAATGAGTTATTTTCCTGGCTGCTGTAAGTATAGCACCATCACCAGACTATTATGACTCAAAGTACCACCCACTAGGAAATGTGTAAGCCATATCAGTGGAGCAACTCAATGTCATTCCTGTAAGTGTGATCTGTATAATAACTGTTTGTGCACTAAATACCATCTACCTTCCTCTGATAAATGGAACTAAATGAGGCCCCCCATCCGCACTCTTTCATGGTTGCAGCACTCTAGTCGGGATGTAACCTGCTGTACTTAGGGAAAAACATTGTGTTTCTTTCTTGCAACTTCCTGTGGAGCACATCATGGGGCTCCGGTACTGCGGGATGACAGGGGAAAAACATCAACTGATCACTTACAGATTTATGATTAGGGTCTGGGACTGGGTCTCTGTGTGTGTGGGTTCATTTAGGGTGAATATATCAATGGAAGATAAAAATTAATCCCTTACATAAGAAGAAGATACCATGAAAAGAAGGTAAGAGCTGTTGGAAGGTCTTTGTGGACTGAAGTCAATTAAGCATGAGTATTGTATCTCGCACCCACGAGTATGTGCCTCGCTTATGGTACTGCCTGACTCGCCGATCTTTGTTCGCAGCCCCATAAAAATGTGAGAGTCTAGTGTAAATCCAAGCTGTGAAGAGGGCTAATTCTGATGCCATTGCCATTGTTTACACGCCATTGCAACTGCAACTTGTGCCTCATGTGCTGTTTATAATGAGTGAAAAGCAATAGGCTTTATTTTCCTTTGTTGGATACAAAAAGGGTTACGTTGGTCTTAAAACTGCCATGGTCGGCAGTACACCTTGGCAGCTGGTACCGCCACGATACTAGTTCTGTTATTACCATCTTGGGATAGTGATGACAGATGAAAATAATGAAAGAAAATACTTTATTCCACAAATGAATAATTTTTTTTAATATTATGAAGATGTATTTTTTTTTTTTACATGTTTAATCCGTAACACACATGCAGTCATCTGCATATACCGGCTCAGTAAATTGGCAAGTTAAGTCTTGGTATCCTCTGGGAAGCTGCAAACTATTATATTATATTTTTTTAATACCAAGGTAATTAGGGGTAAAACAATCGTCTGAAGAAAGACAAATATTGCTGGATAGGCCTGTCTACTCTTATATGTCTGAGTGTCAACGTCTTCTGCTGTGAGTCTGTCAGTCTCTGTCACTGTGGATCTGTGTTTCAGTTTTTGTCATTGTGGGTCTGTGTGTCAGCCTCTGTCACTGTGGGTCTGTGTCTGTGTGTCAGTCTCTGTCACATGTGCGGTGAGCTAAATGGCACAGGAGGCACTGGCTAACCCAAGAGCCAGATTTACATGCAATATATGAGCCAAAGGGTACACCTGGGCATTATACACATGTGCAGCAGGATAAACTCCTGGAAATCTGGTGAGTTTTGATCAGAGATGTGTGGAAAGGATACACAGGTGAGGCACTGCCTCACCTGCCATAGACTTTTTACTCCAGAGTTTTGGCTATAAAAATTATTACAATAATGCAAAGAAGATATTTCAAACAAATTATCAGTATCTTTTCATATATTTTATTCTGTCAAAACTCTGGTTTAAACGTAAGTATACAAGCATATACAGAGAGAGAAAAGAAGACTCACTGCCACTGTGGATATGTGTGTTAGTCTCTGTGGGTCTGTATGTCAGTCTCTGTCACTGTATGTCTGTGTGTCACTTTTTGTCATTGTGGGTCTGTGTGTCAGCAGGGCCGGCAGCATAAATCTTGGGGCCCGGTACAGTGACACCTCTGGGGCCCCCTCAGATTATTTTTATATATATATATATATATATATATATATATACATCCATGCAGAGGATCCGGCACTCCAACCATAAATTGTTATAGATGCTCTGGTGCCTTCTTTAAGGGGTCTGCGCCCCTGCACATGCAGCAATAAACAGGAAGCGGCACTCAGAGACGTGGTAACTCGTGCAAAAATAAAGCAACCAAGCTTTAATGTATCATCACAGGTCTAAAGGTCGACATGAGGATTTTTTTTTTGGTGTCGTTTTCTTCGTAGAGTGACCGGGATCCCAAATTAGTGCACCGCGTCCCCTCGCATGGCTCGCTTCGCTCGCCATGCTTCGGGCATGGTGCCTTCGCTCCGCTACCGCTTCGCTCGGCACAGATTACCGTTCCAATCGTAGTCCACGTGGATCGTTAAGTATGAAAAAAGAAAAAAAAAAGAAAAAAAGTGTGAAAAACTCATGTCGACCTTTAGACCTGTCGACCTAGCACATGTCGACCTAGAAACCCTGTCGACCTTCCATCCATGTCGACCTAGTGACTGTCGACCTATAGTGGTCGACCTAAACATTGTCGACCTAGACAGTGTCAATCTTCAGACCGGATCCCATATGACCACCAACCCCTATTGTGATGAACGCAAATATCTAGCTGCAGTACTCATCAGTTGTCTATGGGCCTAATTCAGACCTGATTGCAGCAACACAAATGTTCTCTAATGGGCAAAACCATGTGCACTGCAGGGGGGCACATGTAACATGTGCAGAGAGAGTTAGATTTGGGTGGGGTGTGTTCAAACTGAAATCTAAATTTCAGTGTGAAAATAAAGCAGCCAGTATTTACCCTGCACAGAAACACTATAACCCACCCAAATCTAAAGGGCCCTACACATTGACCGATCCGCCGCCAAGCTGCCTGGCCGCGGATACGGCCGACGGGTGACCCGGCGGCGGGGGGACAGTGACGGGGGGAGTGAAGTTTCTTTACTCCCCCCATCACCCGGCTCCATAGCAGTGCAGGCAAATATGGACGAGATCGTCCATATTGGCCTGCATGTACAGCGGACGGGGCACCAGCGATGAACGAGCGCGGGGCCGCGCATCGTTCATCACTTGTGCCTCCACATTCAAAGATATGAACAATATCTCGTTCATTAATGAACGAGATCGTTCATATCTTTGAGTATTATCGCCCAGTGTGTAAGGCCTATAACTCACTCTGCAAGTGTTATATCTGCCCCACCTGCAGTGCACATGGTTTTGCCCATTAGAGAACAATTTTGCTGCTGTAACGAGGTCTGAATTAGGCCCTCTATATCCTGTGTGTTTATACTAAGAGTTATGTAGTAACAATCCAGCTCTTTATATATGAAATATAGAGACTATTTTTTTAAATATTCTTCCATACAGTGAAAAGTTAATTCAATGATCACAGCAATCAATCTCTTCCCTCCAATCTCTTGTAAACAATTTGAAAAATGCTACTGAGTCAATCTATGATGCCACATGTAGGTGCTTTGAATTAGTGATGTGCACTGGAAATTTTTCGGGTTTTGTGTTTTGGTTTTGGATTCGGTTCCGCTGCAGTGTTTTGGATTCGGACGCGTTTTGGCAAAACCTCCCTGAAAATTTTTAGTCGGATTCGGGTGTGTTTTGGATTCGGGTGTTTTTTTTTACAAAAAACCCTCAAAAACAGCTTAAATCATAGAATTTGGGGGTCATTTTGATCCCATAGTATTATTAACCTCAATAACCATAATTTCCACTCATTTCCAGTCTATTCTGAACACCTCACACCTCACAATATTATTTTTAGTCCTAAAATTTGCACCGAGGTCGCTGGATGGCTAAGCTATGCGACCCAAGTGGCCGACACAAACACCTGGCCCATCTAGGAGTGGCACTGCAGTGTCAGACAGGATGGCAGATTTAAAAAATAGTCCCCAAACAGCACATGATGCAAAGAAAAAAAGAGGTGCACCAAGGTCGCTGGATTGCTAAGCTAAGCGACCCAAGTGGCTGACACAAACACCTGGCCCATCTAGGAGTGGCACTACTGTGTCAGACAGGATGGCAGATTTAAAAAATAGTCTCCAAACAGCACATGATGCAAAGAAAAAAAAGAAGTGCACCAAGGTCGCTGGATCGCTAAGCTAAGTGACCCAAGTGGCTGACACAAACACCTGGCCCATCTAGGAGTGGCACTGCTGTGTCAGACAGGATGGCAGATTTAAAAAATAGTCCCCAAACAGCACATGATGCAAAGAAAAAAAGAGGTGCACCAAGGTCGCTGGATGGCTAAGCTAAGCGACCCAAGTGGCCGACACAAACATCTGGCCCATCTAGGAGTGGCACTGCAGTGTCAGACAGGATGGCAGATTTAAAAAATAGTCCCCAAACAGCACATGATGCAAAGAAAAAAAGAGGTGCACCAAGGTCTCTGGATGGCTAAGCTAAGCGACCCAAGTGGCCGACACAAACACCTGGCCCATCTAGGAGTGGCACTGCAGTGTCAGACAGGATGGCAGATTTAAAAAAATAGTCCCCAAACAGCACATGATGCAAAGTAAAAAAGAGGTGCACCAAGGTCTCTGGATGGCTAAGCTAAGCGACCCAAGTGGCCGACACAAACACCTGGCCCCTCTAGGAGTGGCACTGCAGTGTCAGACAGGATGGCAGATTTAAAAAAATAGTCCCCAAACAGCACATGATGCAAAGAAAAAAAGAGGTGCACCAAGGTCGCTGGATGGCTAAGCTAAGCGATCCAAGTGGCCTACACAAACACCTGGCCCATCTAGGAGTGGCACTGCAGTTTTCTAGCGAGAGGATGAGTGCTTCCATCCTCATGTGAATCTGAACCACTAGCCATGAACAAAGGCCAGGGCCTCAGCATTTCCTTGCCACTCCGTGTCGTAAATGGCATATTGGCAAGTTTACGCTTCTCATCAGATGCTTTTAATTTAGAATTTTGGGTTATTTTACTGAACTTTTGTAGTATACTTGACGACACAGAGGTAGAGCAGTAGACTACTGTACCGTACTGCTATATATTATATACTGGTGGTCAGCAAAATTCTGCACTGTCCTCCTACTATATATACTGCGCACAACTAAAATGCACCACAGGTATGGATGGATAGTATACTTGACGACACAGAGGTAGGTAGAGCAGTGGCCTACTGTACCGTACTGCTATATATTATATACTGGTGGTCAGCAAAATTCTGCACTGTCCTCCTACTATATATACTGCGCACAACTAAAATGCACCACAGGTATGGATGGATAGTATACTAGAAGGCACAGAGGTAGGTAGAGCAGTGGACTACTGTACCGTACTGCTATATAATACTGGTGGTCACTGGTCAGCAAAATTCTGCACTGTCCTCCTACTATATACTACAATGCAGCACAGATATGGAGCGTTTTTCAGGCAGAGAACGTAGATATTTTCAGCACACTGAGCACAGATATTTGCAAGCACACTGAGCACAGATATTTGCAGCACACTGAACACAGATATTTGCAGCACACTGAACACAGAAACTGAGAGAACGCTGCACGTCCTCTCCCTATCATCTTCAATGCACGAGTGAAAATGGCTCCTTACATGGAATACGAATCTCGCGAGAATCCGATAGCGGGATGATGACGTTCGGGCGCGCTCAGGTTAACCGAGCAAGGCGGGAGGATCCGAGTCTGCCTCGGAACCGTGTAAAATGCATGAAGGTCGGGGGGGTTCGGATTCCGAGGAACCGAACCCGCTCATCACTACTTTGAATAGAACCTATCATAAATAACCAAAGAAACAAAGGATTTAAAAAATAATCTGGCGTTTCTTTCAGAATAGTAGTCAGAAGTTGCAGATACAGTTTCCTGACATTAAGAAAAATTAAATATGAAGAAATATTCCCAAAACACACAAAAGGTTAAGTACTTAAGCATATAGTAGTAGCATTGGAGAATTCCCCAACCCTATATTTTATCTGTACCTAAAACTTACAGTCATAGACTTCAGATAAGTCTGTGATTGTTGGGGAAGTACAAATTTTATCACAATGAATATTAAACAATCCTTATAAAAATAAATCACTGCAAATCAATATAAATAACCCAAAATCAATGTAATAGAATAAGAATCCTTCTGAACTTAAAAATATGTATTCCTAGTTTGTGTAACAGTACATGTTTTTGTGAATCTTCAGGTTAATACTTACCTTAAACTTCCAAATTACTTTAAAATAAAAGGGGCATATTCAACTGTGCGCTCATTTTTGAAAACCCCGGGGTTTTACATGCAGCCGCAGGGTTTTTCCCATTCATTTGAAGGTGAGAAAATGAATCTTTTTTTCTCGCGGCCCCTGAGCATGTCTGATTTTTCCTAAAATTGTTATTTAAAAAAACAAACATTGTGACTTGCTCTGGAACTTCTGTGTCCTTCCCCCACAATGACTAATTATGCATTTGGAAGTTTCCAATAAGGTTAATTAGTCCTTACTTGCTCACCTTCTGAAGTGGAGCCTTCTTCCTTCGGATCCCGTCAGGCTGGTCTTCTACAGCAGCGGTGTTTGTAATAATGTGTGAGACCCCTGTGACTCTCCATCAGGTATGTAGCTCCTCCCCCCCTTCCCGCCCTGTGTGTGTGACCCTCCCCATGGGTGTCCGGAGGCAGCAGCAGGGGGAACTACATCTCCCAGCAGCTGCCTCCCCTCCTAGCATCCTCCTCTGCAGTGGAAAGATGGAGGGGAGAGGTGAAGACCACCGGACCGGCCTTTTTACTTGAACCGCAGGGTTTTCAAAGCAGAAAACCCTGTGTGCATTTTCTTTTAAAATTGGATACTGTGGGTATTAGCCGGAAAGAGGATTATCTCTTTCCTTACACTGCCTGTGGTAAGCCTAGATGGTGGACGCATTGCACCCTGTTACCCAGTACATTCACTGGCACCTCCAAAATATTTGTGGGGGGAGCAAAATCATTAACACCCCCCGCCCCCCCATTCTGACACCTATAGTATGCCTTTAAAGTTACTTCATCTACTGCACGCCAAATGTTACAGGTAAAAAAATAACAAAAACAGTCTAATGTATCCCTTACAATATTAGTTGGACTCCTGTCAGGTATCATGGTGAAAATGCTAAAGCATCAGTGGATTCAGTACTGAAGGACTGGAAACTGTACTATACATACTGTATTTAAAGCTGGCTATTGGACAGATGCGGCCATTGAATCAGATGGAAAGTTCATTTTATGCCTGCCACCAAGTAGGTTGCAGTTTTAGCCTGCAGCATTCCCCTATTATCCAGTGTTCCTCCATCTATCTTTTAGCATGGATTAGAAGTGGCAGTATTGTCCTAAAATGGACAGACACTTTACATTCAAACCTTCTTAGTAAGGATTAAAGTTCAACTTGTAAAGCTTTCCAGATAAACATCGATTCTTATTTCAAATAAAGATCAACATTAACAGGAAATTCATATTTTTTCTCTCTTCCTGTTTGCTCAAGTATGTCAACAGCTCACATTAATATGTGCAACGTTATTTTCATGTTTTCTCATACCAGTGTTCCTATAAGATGAATACGTCTCAATTATGTTTAGAAAAGATATGTTCGTATAATTTATTAAAAAAGTCAGATTCTGTACACAAATATATAAATTTAAGAATAATTTTAAATTTATAATAGATTTGAAAGAAAATCTAAAGCCTAATGATAATATTGGTGTAGTTTTATATAAAAATAACTGCTGGCTACTTTCTCAGGTATATGAGCTTCTAAATTCATGAGCTTCTGAGAAATAAACATACGTATCGGCCATGAGATTTAAAAATAAACTTTTCTGTGTACTGTAGAAAATCTATTGATGGACAAAACAGAAAGGAAATTGTAACTTAAAAGTATACAAGCATTCTGAAAAAATATATTTTTTTTTTGTATATCAAGCACTGTCTGCTAAAAAACTATACCGAAAACTATAACCATTTTGAGTCAATATTTTGCTCCCTAATTTTCTATAACTGCAGTAGGGCCTCACTTTATGGCTGCCTGTGATAGGCTATCAGCAGATCAGTGACACAAAAGGGGTTTTCCACTTTCCACTGCATCTGATCTCTCTTGTTCAGAAGAGAAATGGGGCACAATTAGTAGAAAAATCCTTATGGACCTATTCAAAGCGACGTAGGAAAAAGGGCATGGAGACTGAGGGAAAAAAAACATATAAATGAGCTACAATAAGGGGAAAATGTGACAGGAGGGAAAATGCGACAGAAGCCTATAGGCAGATTGGCCAATGCTAGTTAAAGGTGGTGTTGGCCACTGTATCCAATCCCCAGAATTTATGGCATTTTCTGAGGTTTGGCCACATTTTTAGGTATGGTTCATCTCACTCATAATGTGATTAATGTTCATTACATAATGGACCAGTAAATCCCAACATTTTTGGTAAGATACACTATTCAGTGATACTCTGACATGCCACATATTTTTTCGATTCTTCTAATACAGTTCAGGAAAAGAACCTTAACGCAGTTGTTCCGAAACTTTTCTGAACCAGTTCACCCTAGAGTTTCAGAATTATATGCACGACACCCCCAGGCCGAAATTTTCTTATTGAGAAAGTTAGAAAAAATATTAAATTAAGTAAATTGCGTTTATATGTCATCCTTAGGGTCTATTGTGTGGTTAAGGACATTATTTTCTTCTTTTTGTCCACACATTTTATGATTGGCAGCCACAAGCACTGGTTTTGCCTATTACATTGACCATAAATACATAAATAATTTGATCCAAGGCACCCCTCCAAGTTCCCCGAGGCTCCCCAGGTCCCTAGGCGCACAGTTTGGGAACCACTGCGTTAATGTCTCATTGGTTGCTATGGGTCAAAGCTCTGTTATTTTTTTTTTTAGAAACGCCCTTGAACACATTTTAGAACTTACTTCTTGGCTCTCGTGGGCCATCTACAGTCACCTTGATGGCTCGGTGGTATGTGGCGACTTGTGTAGGACTTGTGAAAACTGTGATTGTCAGAGTGAAACTCTTACCTGAGAATGGAAAAAAAATGTATAAATGTATATCAGAAAACAATTGCTAAGTTTCACAACAATGAAAATAATGTATTATGCAAAGTACAGAAGAGCTTTCTTTTACCACTTGTTAAAACAAAACACAGTAACTAAGAGGGCAAAACAGTCCCATTTTGAATGATGAGAGGTTGCGTTTAGCACGTTCATTTATTGCAATGACATAGTGGGCAAATGCCTGGAATGATCCATGGGTACTGAGTGCTGCCATTATCTACAGCTGAGATACAGAACTGATCATTTTATCAATAGCTAGTAGCCATGACCCTACTTTCCCTGCAAAGTATCAAAGCCGGTCTTATGAACAGTACTTGTACGGTACATTACTGGGACCCTTTACATAAGAAGCAAGTTTCATTTAAAAAGAATAAAATAAATGAGAAGACTAGTAGACAAATCGTCCGCCATTGGCCACACACATGCTCCAATTCTCTTTACCTAGCAGCTTTTGCAGACCCCCCCCCCTTCACTTATATTTTCCTTCAAACTTAAGTTTTGTTTTTCTTTTTTTGGGTCAATACTATGATTGTGGTTCACACTACAAAGACATCAGGATGCAGTAGCTGCCTTGTGGTGTGCAATGATTACATGAACTGATGGAAATAGTCTTCCATTCTCAGAACAAAGTATGATATCACTTTCTGCAGAAGCCAGACAGATTTTGCCAAAAGGCAAAAATTGCAAGAACTTGCGTGAAAAATAAAAACTGGTTAAATATAATGACCAGAGTTATATCCACAAAAATAGCTTTCAGAGGCAGCTTGTCAGGCACTAGAAATGTCCAAATGTTAAAATGATCCCTTACTTGCCATATTGCATTGTACAAAACCAGCATAAGGAAACCTGTGGATTCATAGCTTCTGAGATGCTACATGTTCCAATCTGTCAGACAAGGACTGGCCATGTGTTCTGAGACTTGTAGTTCCATTTAAGTTGGAAAACCATAAAAATTAGTTACCTCTCTTTTACATAAAGTTTAAGATGCTAAGGGCAAAATTTTTAATGCCGGTATGCAGCAATACTTACCCGCCTGAACAAAGAACTGACTTTCGGGTTTATGAACATATGCCTGATCATCAACTAGTGCATGCAAAAGCTGCAGGAACATGTGACCAGCCATTTCTTGTGAAACAAAGCCCATAGTCAACTATAGGCATCAACATCTATTGATAGCGTTGCCTATTGGGCACAAACTATAAAGTCAGAAAGTCTGTGTGCATAAGTTCATCAATCATGGATTACCTGTTTCAAAGTGTATTTAGCAAGTCTGGAGAACACGTGTTAGGTGCTATAAAATCAAGTTTGAGCACACAAGTTTCTTCTTGAACTGTGATATCATCGATAGTAACAGTATAGACTGAGATATTGGGTCACAAAAGGAAGATTTTCCATGACAGCTGAAAACTTTTGTTTGCAAGTTAAAAAACCCTAGTACCCAGTTTAAACGGGATGTGGTCAATTTACCTACAATCAAAATCCTGACGGTCAAAATACCGACAACCATTGACCGACGGTCAAAATACCAATAAGGTCAAAATCTCTACATGGTCAAAATACCGACATTTAAAATACCAACAAGGTCAAAATACCGACATTTAAAATGTAGACAGGTCAAAAATTCGACATGAGTTTTTCATGATTTTTTTCATTGAAACCGACTTGCTCATACTTTACCATCCCAGTGGACCTGTACGGGGAATATAATAGTGAAGCATGGTGAGCGCAGCAAGCCATGCGAGGGGACGTGGTTCACTTATACGGTGTTCATGTTGATCTATGTCGCCATACACACCAAAAAAACAATGAAAAACTCGTGTTGACTTTTTGACGTGTTGACATTTTAAATGTCGGTATTTTGACCTTGTCATTATTTTATATGTCGGTATTCTGACCTTGTCTGTGTTTTGACCTTGTCTGTATTTTGACCGTCAGTCAATTGTTGTCGGTATTTAGACCGTCGGGATTTTGATTGTAAGTATTTCATACTAAACCTGTTTAAATATGCTCATAAAAGTATGACTTGTTCAGTATCTCTTTCATAGCACAGCACCCTGTGTAACTAGTGTCCAGGATGGGGGAGATCGAATAGGTCCCCCCACAAGCTAGCTGCCCTGGGGTCCCCATAGATATTAACCCAGCCCTGATAATCACAACAGGCAGCGGGGTGAGGTTGGTCCTTCAGCTCACCCCTCTAACTACCCCAGCAGTCCCCCCCCTCCCCCCCAGTAGTTTGGAGATGATTACATCGTTAATCTCCGCTTGAGAGTGTAGCAACCAACAAGACTCCAGTTAGGGGACGCACCACTTTTGGAAAAACGTTATAATGTGGGACTAAGGTGACAGGCAGTGTGCCTTCTGCCAGAGGGAATTCTGGGTGATAATTTAACCATATAAAGAGGGTGACTAAAAGTGACTGAGAGGCATGCAGTATGAAATGATCCCACCGGCAGTAAGATTTTAATACGGGTAGCAATGATACTTCTGTTAACTAAACAAAGGGGCTAATTCAGTAAAATTCGTGAATGCGGTCCTTACTGCATTTCCCCGATGTTCGTTTCCTGGCCTCGCAAGCTGCACTGCGACGGCAAGGCTGAGTAAGCTGAAGCTTACTCATCCTGCCGTCGCAGATGAACATCGATGACTGCATGCATACTGCATACAGGAATACTGCGTGCCGCACTTATCGTCCCCGACTCCCAAACTGCCCCTAGCTGAGGAGCGCACAGCTGTCATATACAGCCTCCCCAGTCACCCATATTCTCCTTGTCATTCACTATCTCCCTATCACCCCTGCCTATTCCCATCACCCTCTGCTTCTCTGTCTCCTACTATCTCTTCCTGTCATCCACTGCATCACCCTCTACCTCTCCATCTCCAACTGTCTCTCCCTGTCACCCACTGCCTCACCCTCTAACTTTTCCCTGCATCACTATCTCCCCATTTCCATCTCTCTCATGTCGCTCTCTCTATCACCCACTGCCTCTCCCTGTCACCCTTTGCATCACCCACTGCCTACCCTGCCTCACCCTCTGCCTCTCCAAAGCATCACCCTCTCCCCATCATGCAGATAGAGTATTCCCTTTGAGGCCACACCACTTGATGCAAGTTCTCATCCACTTTTCCAGGACGAGGCGTGCCTTTGGCTCGCACAAAATAACCCCCCCCCCTTCTTGCCCTGTCATGGTGCACCACCTTTTATTTTGTACTGGATCAGATCCTGCGGCTACTGACAGGAGTAGTTATGTCTCTGTGCATGTCTGTCTCAGTTCACAATTACATGATTACACCCATACTGTAACTGGTCTGCATTAGTACGGTCCATCAAACTCTCATTCTGCCTCTCCAAGCTTAAGAAGGTGCAAGTACCAAATCTGCATAGAGACAAAGGCGTAACTACAGGGTGGCTAGACTGGCAAATGTCCAGGGGCCAACAAGGTGAAGGGGGCCCACCCCGAAATCAGTCACTAAGTACTGTAGCCTAAATATGAGATTTGGCAATTTATTTCTGTGTACATGTTACTATTAAGTTATTATTCAGTTCAATTAGAGTTGTGACTTCTAATAAAATAAAAGATGGCCCCTGGGATCTGCAGCACTGTGTGTATCACAGCCTCCCCTTTACTCAGGTCGCAGCAGCACCCAGCATCTCCTTCCTGTATAAGCCTGCCCGCAGACTTCTGTGTAACTTGCCAATGGGAGTCTGGAGTTGGACTTATACAGGAAGGAGAACTGAAGCTGACTACTGCATCCTGAGTGCTGCTGCGGCTGTGAAACAAGCTCTGACGATCCTAAGGATCAGGCAGCCGTCACACGTTACATGTAACATTAAGGGGTATATTCAATAAGTGTCGGATCCATTCCGACATGCATTTGTCGGAATGGATCCGACAAGGGCTATTCAATGAATGGCCAAATCCAACTGTCGGATTTGAGCCAAATCCGACTGTCAGATTTGCCTGTTCCCGGTGTCCTGTTCTGCTGCTGCTGTCAGCGGCTGCCATGTGTGCTGACAGCTGGCAGCGGGAGGGGGGGGGCATGTCTGCGGCGGTGGAGGCACATGTCTGGGGTGCGGGGGGAGCTGGCGGTGGGGGGACATGTCTACGGTTGTGGGGAGTGATGTTTGTGGCGGTGGGGGAAGGCGCTGCCAGGAGTAAGGAGCCTGGCAAGGGGGACGCCCTGCTCAATCTGACTTTTTTTAAAGTCACCTTGAGATTGTCGGAAAGGGGGCCAAAACCTGTCGGATTTGGCCCCATTTCCTTCAGCAGCACACGGATCGGCGCCTATTCCGCCGATCCACGTATTTTCCGACAAGTCGGGAATTCCCGACTTGGTGGAAAAAAAATGCCCAAATTGAATATGTCGGAACCCCTTCCGTTAGAAGTCTGTCGGAAGCTGCCGTCTTTCTGACAAGATGGCAGCTTCCGACAGCTATTGAATACGGCCCTAAAGGTATGTTTATATGTTTTTACTGCCAGCCCCCCCCCAATCCCCATGCAAGTGCACCAGTCGCCACTGATAATGACTAGTAGCAGGGTAAGCGGGCCCGATACTCTTACAAAGCTTTGACACTATTTTGCCGCCCTGCCTCACGTATTTCTAATATGCATGATACACAAATTATTCAGATATGATAAAACATGTAGACCTTTATAGAAATCAAATAGGAGGCCCACCTTGAAAGTTTTCGGGGGCCTCCAAGCCACTCCATATAGAAACAGTATATGCCTTTTTTGAGGGTATGCCCAATAAAACTTTGCATAGTGTTTCCCAACCTCTGTCCTCAATGCACACTAACAGTGCAGGTTTTAAGGATATCTATGGGGGTCATTTCGAGTTGATCGTAGCTGTGCTAAGTTTAGCACAGCTACGATCGTTAACTCAGACATGCGGGGGGACACCCAGCACAGGGCTAGTCCGCCCCGCATGTCAGTGCCGGCCCCCCCGCACAAATACAAAAGCATAGCACAGAGGCTATGCCTTTGTATTTGAGGAGTAACTCCCGGCCAGCGCAGCTCCTGCGTCACGCAGCCGCCGAAGCCTGCCCCCCCCAATGGTCCAGCTACGCCTGCGTTGGCTGGACCGCTCCCCCTAAATGGTGGCTTAACGCCGCCGTTCAGCCCCCTCCCGCCTAGTGACCGCCTCTGTCTCAGGCGATCGCTAAGTAACGAAAGCTGCCATGCACCGGCGCACTTCAGCGCCGGCGCAAGCGCAGTTCCGACCTGATCGCTGTGCTGCGACAAACTGCGCGATCGGGTCGGAATGACCCCCTATTTGTGAACACAGATCAAAATAACTTAGGTACTAATTAAGTTCCTCAGTATGGCTATCCTTAAAACCTGGATTGTTATAACCCCATTCACATGATCAGCGATAGTATAATGCACAAGGGAGCAACCAATGTTTCATCTTTTCATAACACACTTTGGTCCCGGTAAAATCCTGGGTCATCGTCTTACAGTACTGTACCAGTGTCTGTCCTGGGACCCATATCTGTCCTGCAGAACAAGGTGATCTTGTTGCTGTGTCATTAAAGCGCATACTAAATTGCATCCAATCCGCCAATAAAGTTCCCTTATCCTAGGTCGTTTAGAGCAAACTTGGTACCCCATTTCTTACAGCAGCCTAACCAGGGGAGCGGCAGATAACCTGGGATACACCAACACACACTAAAGCAAACAGGCAAACACACAACTCTGCGTGAGCCACTTCTCTGTCCAGTTGGTAACAACATGCTCCTTAGAATTCTCCTAAAGCTCAGCAGGAGGAATTCATGAATTATTTTTAAATTACTTTTAATTATGTCAATGTAATCATCTCCAAGTTGATATTAAAAACCTCCACATTTTGTTCAGTAGTTTTCCTGTAAAAGTGCAGGATTCTGAAAAAACTAATTGACTGCAAAAGTTTTGGAATAGACTTAAGGCTATAAGGAACTTTTATTTTGGAGATTTGAAATTACAGCACTACACAAAGGATGAATCAGTTCAAAGAAGAGACTTGGAATTATAAAGCATTCCGGTTTGGAAATGTGTATTGGAAGCATGAAAAACTCTTAACAGGATAATTAACTACAGAAATATAAGCTTAATTCATAAAAGGAGACATTTTCCATTTGTCAATGTGCAGCCAGTTAAGTGCAGAATTCGAAGAAAAAAAAACTAAATTTTTTAGAAAACGAAACAAAATATGGAAATGTTACAGAGGTGTCAACGACCTGAATTTTGCAAAACCTAACAAGTAACAATAGTTGCATTTTCCTCAAAACTTATGCATGCTGATTTAATTAATGCATGAATATACAGTATATAGATTTACAGTGACAGTGAGAGAGACACATACAATTTTTATTTTTTTTTAACACTTGGGGGTATATTTACTAAAGTGTTGGTTTGTAAAGTGAGGTGTTTCCCATAGCTACCAATCAAATTCTAGCAATTATTTTCTTGAATGTACTAGAAAAATTATAGCTACTGTAGAATCTAATTGGTTGCTATGGGCAACGCATCCATCTTTGTAAAACTGCTCTTTAGTAATTTAGACAGGATGTAGTCATTAGGTCGACACTAAAAATGCTGACATTCATAAAGTCGACAGTTATGATGTCAATAGGCATTATGTTGAGATTCTCAGAATGTCAATATGTGAAATGCCAACATTGTCACAATGTTGACATTAGGGTTAGGCAGTGGAACATAAGGGTTGAGTACAAGAGGGAGGTTAGGGTTAGTGTACTGGGGGGGGGGGTGAAGGTTAGGATCAGGAACTAGAGGATGTCACGATCCGGGCATCTGGACGCCATTATTTACCTTTCAGGTGTCTCCTAAGGCTGGCTCAGCGTCCTAGGCCCGGTTCCCAGCTATGTTGCTTGCATTCATATGTCATGTCTCATCTTTGCTGATCCGTGGATATTGTCCTTCCAATGCCCGGGCGACTGACATGGCGTCACCTGCCGGTGGGGCCTCGGGCATCGTCTCCTATTTTCAATGCACTACAGGGTATGTGGCACTCTACACCTACTGCGGCCGCGGCCATCCATGCTGGAGGTTTGAGATACAAGTCGGCGTTCTCTGTGTTCACCGCCACCATTGCAGAGGAATCTCCATGTGGTGTTGCAGGCAAGGTTTCCCTCCACTGGCCGGTATGGGCGCAGCCATCTTGGTTCTAGTCACATGATCCTGACCTCCAATCCATAGCTCCGCTGAAGTCTGCCTAATTGCTCATCCAATCCCTGCATACCTAAGGGTATAAAGGGATTGAGCCTGCACCAGGAAATCGTCAGTGCTTTGGTTGTCAAACCTTGTTTCCAGTCTCTCTCTCCTGTGGTTGGTTTCATTCCAGGTTTCCAGCTCCTGTTTCCAGTTACCACTAAGAGACCCGCACCAGCTTACCACCTTGCGGTGCAGCCTGACTCTGCAGTCTTCTGAGTTTGCTCCAGCTTCCAGCTACAGTTTCATCTGCTTCCAGCGGTCAGCTTCCAGCAGTGATCAGCTTCCTTAAAGAGCCGGGGCTTCTCCAGCGGTACCTGCATACCATCGGTACCCACAAACCATCGGTACCCGCACACCATTGGTTCCTATATCCTCGCTCCCTAGCTTCATTCTACTATTTGGCTAGTTCCATCCAGCATCCACTCCATGTTCTAACACCTGGCTGGTTCCATCCAGCGTCCACAGCAGCTACCTCAACTACAGTGTTACCGGCTTCCAGTGATACATCTGCTGGTGTGTTCCTTGGCTACATTTAATACTACGGACGGGTCTGGTAAGGACATTCCATCTCTGGGACATTAAGAACTGTACCTACTGCTACCAGTACCCTGTGGCCATTGCCAAACCCATAGTTATCCAGGAACTGTTTTATCATATCTGCTGTATATCTTCATTCATTTATCACTGCTGTGAATGCATGGAGTTCTGTTAATAAACTTTTATTGACTTTTAATCCTGGTTGTCGTGGTCACGCCTTCGGGCAACCTTTCTACAGCTTACTCATATGTCCAGGGGTCTGATTAAACCTCCGAAGTTTAGCTTCACCTCAGCCCCTACAACTGAGGCTTCCTCCTGTCAGCTCAGGCCCTCAGTTGTGACAGAGGGAGGGTTTCAGGGTAGGAATTGGGGTTAGGGATAGGGGGACAATACATACCAGAAAGCTGGCACATCTGATGACTCTGCCACAATTAATGGTCACATTACCGCTGGTGCCTGGAAGCCCCGACTGATGCCGGGACCAAGTCAGTGACTGCTGGGGCATCAGGGACAATATGTCGATATTTTATCAGTGTCTACATGATGAATGTCAATGCTGACATTATGACTATGTTGCATACTTAGATACTTTTTGGCTGCCACCTCTGGGAGGAGGCAGTCAGGTCGGTTGAACAGGGGGCGGGGAATCTGCATTTGTGGGCAGTGCAGTGGCATGGAGATGTGATAGCGTCATTGCGGCTTCGCCCCCAACTTTACAATACACAGAATACCAGCATGTTAAGCTGGGGGGTAGGATACGATGGCTGAATTGCATCATCGCCCCCCCCCCCCTCTTTCGGTCCAGTAGTGTGTGGGGGGGGGGGGGTGAATAAGGGTGGGAGTGGCCATCTGACTATCTCCACCCAATTTTTGGGAGCCTTGCGGCCATTCCGTGAAAGTAGGCAAGTATGCCATGATGACATTCTCAAGACACCATTATGGATGTTGACATATCAAGCCCAACCCAATAAAGACCTAGGTCCATTATTTTTTTAGATATTATTTTTAACAAATATGTTTTTTATTTTGCTTTATTACTGATATATGTGGTGTGCTTCTTTTCAGCAATTCACTTCCAGTAGCTCTTCCCATGCCTAGGTGTTGCCAAGAGATGCATGGGTAATATACTGTATTACGAATAGAATTACCACACCACTTAAATGGGCATGTCCATGCATGGATGCCAGTTGCCAGTAAGTTTACAATAAATAAGTATAACTGTGGCAATCACTAAAATAGAGGTCAGTAAAAAATATAACACCATTCTGTCACCAATAAACCACAGCCAGTATACACAAAATCACTCATTCTGAACCTCAATGGGGTCCTTAACCCCTACTCTTTTAATCATGGACCCGCAATATCCACTAGACTATTTTACTTCACTATGTGCTAACGCTGAGAATAACATGCCAATGGAAATGTTGCCTTTCAGCAATGTCAGACTGGCGTTTGGAGGATCTACTGGGCAATCAATGGTAGGGGTACACTATTGTGCACTGCTGGAGGAGGAATGGCCACTTGACAAGTCAACCACCTCCTCTGCCCTCTACTGCAGTTGCGTTTACTGTGTGCACTACTGTATGATTAAGCTCAGCGATCAGTGTTTGCAGAGCGTTGGGAGGAGCAACAATGTACAGCATGGGCCACAATCAGTAAAAAATATTTTTAATGGTGAACAATCTTGTGTGCATGTATAATAGTGTCAATAAAGTATTATAAACCTCTTTAAACTAAATAGCTATTTTCAGTTGGTTGGTATTAGTTTATAGAAAGTTTTTTCCGGGAGACAAAACTTGTAGTGAGAAACCTTGAATGGAAATAAGGTATAGTTGTTAACTGTGGATATCTACAAAGGGTTAGGCGACATTTCAGCCGTCTACCCACTGTCTATGGTATCTTAGTTTTCAGGCAGTACTTGAGGGACATATGAGCAACCCCCCGATTTATGTATACCCTGTTATGTGGTTGCGGCCCAACTATGAACTCATTATAGTAAACTTTGTCAGACAAGATATTTCAACCAATACGCATTTGTTTTGGGGTTAAACACTTGCTTTAAATGTTTCCCATTCTCTGGCAGCTCAGGATGAAAAAAGAGGGGAGCAGGGCTATGGAGCCACTGCTCAGACGTCCTCTCTTTACCAGCTTCAAAGATGTAAAGGAAGTAGATGGTGGATTTATAATGTCAACAGTCTAGACTTATATGCAAGCCACACATGTATACCGAGTATATACATAAACATACTGTCATTTTCACTCTGGGCTCCAACAATTTATTGCCATTATTACCCCCTATGAGTGCGGACATGTCATCCAGTTGCATTCCTTTGCAGATCACTGCCATAGGAAGAAAACCAGGGCTATAACATGGAGTAAGTACTGTTCTGTTCTCTCTATATATAGTACAGCATATTTGCTTACTTTCCTGTAATGTATGGGAGATTCCTGATCTACCAGGACAAGATTAGCCTTCAGACCACCCCTCTTCCTCAAGAAGTGAGCAGCTCAGGGGCTCAGTGACGGGATTTACAGCACCATGCTGACATCTCCCAAATAGCCCTGGTAAAATACAATAAGTTTGTACTATGTAATCCATACACATCTCTCATCACACAATTCCTTGTCATTCTGTTGAGTATAGGTAGTGAGCAGGTCTAGGGCTAATAGAGATATGGGGACAATTACTTCTAATATGTTAAAACAGAGGTAGGAAACATAGCTTTTCATGTGTTGTGGACCCACAAGTCCAAGCAGTCTCTACCGACCTAAGCTTGTCTGCAAAATGTATTTTTATAGCTAAATAAGTAGCCTAAATAATCCTTGGGCCATACATTTTTATAATGAAAGATTACCAAAACACACACATATGGTTAATACATGCTGCACTGCCCCTACATGCATCCAGGGGATGCTTACATTTTGTGGATTTCCCATAAAATGTCTAGTAAATATGGCCCTATATCATTATATCCCAGCTCCCACAGCTGTACATTGTAGGCAGAATGTATTCTCAGTATCTATCCCTTATCCAAAATTCAAAATTACTCATTTTTGGGTCCCCTACTGAGACAATGACATATAAATTATATATTATGTGTATATATAGATATATTATATAGATATATAATATAATATATATGTACATGTGTCTTTATCTCAGTAGGGGAACCAAATATTATCTACAGCTCTGCTGCTGTGTCTTATATGAGGAAAGAACGGAAAGCAGAAGTTGGTTTTAAGAGAATGCACTAATTACTATAAAAAAACTTTTAACTGGGGTTATTTATCAAAGCTTGGAGAGAGATAAAGTTGTGAGAGATAAAGTACCAACCAATCCGCTCCTGTCATTTTTCATACACAGCCTGCAAATTATAAGGCAGAATTTTATTGCCTGGTACTTTATCTCTCACAATTTTATCTCTCTCTGAGCTTTGGTACACCCTACCCCCCTCGGGGCTCTATTTATTATCATTTGCAGCCAGCACCTGAAAATAAAGATTCCTTATAACCACAATTATCTGCAATAAGTCATTTTTATTAACCCAGATGTACCACTGGCAAGTCACTGGGATGTCAGTCCATGTGCAAACTAAAACCACTGGGTGGACACCATCTTCTGTTTTGCCTCTGGGCACCTGAAATGAAAAACGCCCCTTGTCCTGTAGTGTAGCTGAGTGTAAGTAACGTGCAGTATACTGCTGAGTGTAATCAGGGATCCTATAGTACAACTGAGTGTAAGCAGTATACAGCTGAATATAATGAAAAATACATGGACCTGATGGTTTTATTGGAACCCTACTCTGAACCTAAGTACTCTGCAATCTCCCCGTTTTGTGTTCTCTTCCAGGGGTGGACTATTCCACCCTGGGTAATCCTACGCAGAGCAACTAAGATGGCTGCCGCACCTGGTACCTTGTGAGGGTGGAAAACACAACCCCTGGAGGTTATTACCCAAAATGCTTACACCAACCCTGCATTATGCTTTATGTCTTTATTGTCTGTGTGGTTTATCTTTTGATGTAATACTTAAATCTTCTGTATTATGTGCATTGTTTGAGTTCTAGTTGGCGCCGCGGATGGCTGCCTCGGTGCTGCTCTGCCAAGCAGCCTTTGTGTTTAGTCCTACGTGTATAATATGTCTAATATGTTGAGTCTATTGTACAGTTGCAATGTGCAGTATCAACTCATACGTGTAATGTGTGTAATGTATGCTATGTTCTTCCCCCTTCGTATGCTATGTATTCCCCCTTCATGTTGCTGCTTGGCGATGCATTGTACCACAAAGAATTCCTAGTGTACGTGAGTACACCTGGCCAATAAAGCTGATTCTGATTCTGATTCTGCTAAGCAATGATACTTTAGTACAACTGAGTGTAAGCAGGGAATCTATGCAGTAGAGTACAGGACTGTATTCTGATCATCTCTCTGAGACAGTAAGAGCCAATCAGAACTAGCAATATACTCTGCAACAGCATAGAGAAGGGAGGGAGCAGGTCATGTCTGATGCGGACAGAGACAGCCTCCAACGAACCCATGATGGGGATGGCTGGGTTTCCACCATCCAAACGTTCACAGTGAAGGTAACTAACCCTGGCAACAAAAAAAATTGATGGAAAAAAACATTGTGATGCCCAGAAAAACATGTTAAATTACTGTCATAAGAAAAACATTGATAGCGTTACTTTGATGTCCATCCCTACCTCAAGATGCCCTAATGCAGAGATTAGCAGCAAAGAAGTCAGGGGTGGCACAGCTCTCAGCTTTAAAAAAAAACCAAACACCAACAACAACAGGTAACCATCAAAGTACCCTCGAAAAACAGGTAACCATCAAATTACCCGCGAAAAACAGGTAACCATCAAATTACCCTCGAAAAACAGGTAACCATCAAATTACCCTCGAAAAACAGGTAACCATCAAAACACCATTCAATGGAAGCGAAAATTGCAAAAATACTGTAATTGAAACAAAAACATTGATGGTCTATATTAACCGGCCATCGATGTTAATCCCTACAAAGTACAAGTACAATCCGGCGGCTGCCCCTGCAGTGGGTCCCAGCGGCCACCTCAGCAGAAGGTCCCAGTGGAGATAGAAAAAGATAGTGATGGAGTAAAAGAGAGAGAGTAGAAAAAAGAGGGGGGAAGAGGGGGGAAAAGAGGATGAAAGAAAAAGCGCGAGAGATAAAGAGCGCGAGAGGGAGAAGCTGGCAGCGCTGGGGACAGCTGTTAGTAGCATATAAAGGAGTGTTAAACTGGAAAAGGCTAAAGACTGAATATGTGGACATATATGGGTACACATAAGAAAACTAAGCAAATAATATAGTTTTACTTAATTAAACACAGTATCAAATCAAGCTATATAAGGTGTGATAAACTATATCTGTAAAGTTATTAATATTTTGGTGTAAGTGTTCCTGGGAAATGTACAGTATATACTCTCATTTACATTATGTTTGAAATGTTTTCAAATATTTTTTAAATAAATATTTGTCACAGTCAGATCTTTACTTTTACATTTAAGGCCTGATTCAGAATTAGGAGATAATAAAAAAAGAAATGTTCTACTGGACCAAACCAGGTTGCAATACAAGGGGTGCAAATGCATATACTTTTTGCATGCAGGGAAAATGCTGACTCCTTTTGCATGTACGAGGGTGGTTCAATAAGTAAGATAACAAGACCTCTCGCATATGTGATGTTCTCTATTTAATTCTAATTTCCCACCAGGCCAGAGCAGGTAAGAACACTGCTTCCCCCCCATGGCCATTAGACTGCACCTCATATCATCATACTGTCCAAACATGAGGTGTACGATGGCAGAACTGGTGGAAACAGGGTCACACAATGAGGTGCATAATGTAATCAGATTTCTGCGTCTATTTATTGCAAACTTGTCAGGGTGTGCGGTGATAATGTCATGTCAGGGAAACAGGTTTGGGTTTGGTGCACTGCCTTTGATAACAGCAGTACAGACATTCAAAATGAGCAGCGAACCAGCCGGTGCTACTACTGGGAGATAATGGACCATCCTCCCTACATCTCTGACCCTTCTGAGTAGTGATTTGTTTCTCTTTGGACAATTGAAGAAGCACCTGGGTGGAAGGTGATTCGCAACCGATGGTGAAGTTCGGCAAGCAGTTATGTCCTGGCTTCAGGCGTGACACTGATTTCTTCTATCCCGGGATAGATGCCTTGGTGTACCGTTGGAACAAATGCGTAGACAAGTATGTGGAAAAATAATCTGTACTAAAGCCACGCTATTAATTATATGTATCAGTATGATTGTAATACATTTATTCAATGAGAGGTCTTGTTACCTTATTTATTAATCCACCCTCATAGAAAATAAATACTGGGCAGTTTGCACACTGAAATTTACTATCACTCCTGCGATACACCCTTTCCCCAGTTTACATCTCTCTACACTTTCAATCTGCCCGACCTACAATGCAACATGGTTTGGCCAAGGTACAAATTACATCTTCTTTTGCTCCTAACTCTGAATTACTACTAAGATATGCACAGGCTTCTGCTCAGAGACCTGTTTTAATGCTTGTTCAAAAATATGTGTATAGGAGAATTTTCGTAACATAAAATTAAGTTCACATTTTAGCCTGATTAAGGGCGGTATCCAATTAGCCATGATATTTTCTCATGGCTAATGGATTCGCCCAGGGCTATCCAATTAGCCCCAAAAAGCCATCATGAGCTGCTGCACATCGTGGATTTTTACTCACCTGTTTTCATGTGAAAACAGGGCAGTGACCACAAAAACACATGTTTCACTGAAACTGTATATTTCCACAAGAAAACTTATTTTCTTTGGCAATCCTTATAGGATTGCTAAAAAAAAAATTAGTGAAAAATCTCAAAAAAATTCCTTTTTCCGCTCCCAATCATTTTTCACCGCTAATTGGATACCCCCATAAAACTGTGAACTGAACTGATATGTTGATGCTAATTATAATATTGGATATAAGAATATAGGAAGCATCGAAAGGTGAAGACAGACAATTCCACATAAAATTCAAAGTCTGAGCAAGCAGTTCTGTCCAGGGTAGAAATATTACATATAATCTAAAACTAGAGAAAAACAAATCTAATAATTAAACAATTATAGCAATATAATGCACTGTATAAATATACCTCTTAAACATTTTCATAACAGATAACCATACAATACAATACAATACAATACAATCAAGTCACCCATCATGGTTGCCAAATAAAAGTGAAATAGTTATTAAAAGTTTATTTAGTTCCTAACAAGATTTGTTTTATCAGAATGTGTGAGACTGGAAACCACTATTGCAAATTATGATAGATTCTTGTAGCAATATAGGGGCAGATGTATTAAACCTGGAGAAGGCATAAAGAAGTGATAAAGTGGTGATAAGTGAAAGGTGATAACGCACCAGCCAATCAGCTCCAATATGTAAATTGATAAATATGAGCTGATTGCCTAGTGCATTATCACCTTGCACTTATCACCACTTTATCACTTCGTTATGCCTTCTCCAGGCTTAATACATCTACCCCATAGTCACTATGAACAATCCACAATGTAAGGTGGCATAAATGAAACGTAGGTATGTATTCCTGATTGTGAAGTATAAGATTATTGGCAAGATTTACCAATATGTAAATAAATTGCATTTGCAAGGAGACATTGTACTGCAAACTATGCCGATTAATAGATGTAAATTATTACTAAAATATAAAGAACACTAGCAGAAAGGGCATTATTATATTGTCATTAATGTGTAAGCAAATGCATTTAGAACCTGTAATTAACAGAAGAAGCACAGATATGCAACTTATATATCGTTAGGCAAATTCATTTACTTAGATCACTTTGACACAATCAGGGTATGTCAAACAGTATGGGGTTCCTGAAGGAAGACTGTACAAATAGTCTAGCAACTGAAGTTGTTTAAAATAGTTATGGCTTTGGTTCATTAAGACACAAAACAAAGGACAGCAGTTAGATATATTAACACTTCAAGTTGAACAACATAACCCACCTCTTCCACTTCTCCCAACAAAGCGGAGATCATTGAATCGAGCTACTTGGTTTTTCATAACAGCAGATGCATTCCTCAACTCCGCAGAATAGTTCTCATCATTTCCAGCCATGACTGTTACAACTGTCCCATCAGAGACGTCACCCAAAGCCACAACCTATAAATGGGAAAATATGTTTGGAATAAAGCAATTAGATATAGATCCCACTCTCCGTACCCCATGTACTGTGGTACAAATTCACATTTATTAGCCAGATGATGGACAAACAATGTGAGTCATGAGTATTTGTATATAGACAGCTAGGATTGTCTTATGAAGACATTTGCTTCTTATCTCAAGGCAACAGGAATGACATTAGCCATTTATATGGACTATCATTAATGTTTAATTTATGTATTTGTTGTAATATGCTGTCAAATATAATTTTTGTGTAGTAGAATCCTTCATTGTAATTACAGAAATGATCATGCCTATGTGTAAGATGTGTGTCGTAGTGAACAGCAGATTTCTGAATAAAGGGTTATTATATGAAAGATCCCATGCAATGGCATACTGTACTGTAATATAGCAGTATCAGGATCCTTCATTAATGACACATTAGTTTCATGCAATGGATAGGTCTATAATAATAGAGACATATTCGCCACACACGAAAATTGCTAATGTGAAAAACGACATCTTACAAGCAGACTTATTTCCAGCATATAAACAGATGAGCTGTTAAGAAGTAAGCCAGTGAAAACACAGTAAAATTGTGTCTAAATAGCAATTCATATGCTCTTCTTTCCCAATAGTGCAGCTGTATTAGTCCTGAGAATGTGACTGCACTGTACATTACTTTGTCATTTGAAAACTTACTGATCTACTATTTTAATACTTGAAGCAAGCTTACTATTTTCATTCACAAAAAATATAATCTACAACTGGTATTTAAAAATGATGCGCACTATGTTGTACATATACTCAGTTTATTCATGTCTCATTTAGCTTTCTGTTTTCAGATAGTTTGTCTTTCTTCTAAATATCTCATTAGCTATATGTATGTGTAATTTTAAACAAATTGTCTTTCCCTATTCACGTTTTTCTCCTTATTCCTTCTCTTTCTTGGTATTTCTCACTAATGCAATGTGGTAACAATTCTATGGGGGTTTTCTTATTTTATTCCACCTACCCAACTGTGCTGACTTCATTTACATTTACTCCATCTCGATTTATCAATCTTTGTTTTTTTTTGTTTTGTTTTTGTGCATTCTATGTTCCCATATTTGACCAAATATTATTAATTTACTATGTAAACTGTATTATAAACTAGAATATTTAATTGCCAATAATATGTAATTGTTACCTTCTGTAAAATGTGGCTTCAAAATGTGAAAAGAAGAATAAAATATATACATTTACACATGCATACACATCTGTAACAATTATATTGATAACAATCAGATCTGGTAAACACTTTAATATTACACTAAAGTATATAACATTGATAATTTTTTTTAGCAATTTGTCACAGGTAAATAAAATTCCTATAGCGAGTAAAAATAAAAAAAAATTGTTCACCAATGTATATTGAATTCTATATTTGAATGTACTGCAAAAGCTTAGATGTAATTTCATAAAATAAATTGTTAGAATAGATGCTATACAAGTTATTGCAGAAAATATGTCATATGTACAAATAATTATTGTCATTTTTCCCTTTTAATAGTACCTTGTATTAATTAAGTATGCAGTCTGTACAATGATATGATGTGCAATTATTAATAAATTTACATAAGAACATATTAAGCATGGCATATGAGTAGGGAAACTAAAATCTAAATATTACGCATATCTAGTTTTGTCTTTACTGCTAATCACTCTCTCTAATCATTTGAGATGTTAAATAACTGTCTTTTTTTTGCAATATTATTTATTGCTCTGGTTATCTAAAATTTTTGTTAATGTTGCATTAACAGACTGTTTATAAAACATATATTTTGTATTTTCTCATGTCGCACATAATAGCTATTTTAACACCACAAATATTATCCTTTATTTACTAACTTTCCATTTTATACCTTAGAAGTCACTGTAAACACTGTGAAGATAAAAACTCAATCAAATTGTTGTTGGTGGAAATTGGGAACTGCAAAGGAGCTATATAAAAATATTCCCAAGCACTTGCATACATTCTCTTTCATCCATATATATGTTAGCTTGCTTTGTTTGCTTTTTGTATATTTTTGCCAACAGAGCGTCTCATTAGACATGTGTTATTTCTGTTCTAGTTTCTCTCACCACAGAGCTATCATGTTTTAGATAGAACATACTAACAGCCTACTAGTTTGCCATGTGCACATACAGGACATTACATAAAACTTTGCATCAAATATTCAGTATTTTAGTCATGTTGCAATTGTTCCAACAGATTAATTTGATAGTTCATGCTGATTTGTTTTCTTCAATAAGTTAGATTGTCTTTAAAAATATTTTTAAGTAGTGAATATGTGTATCATGGCACTTTTTTTAATGTAAAACTATATGGCAACTGTCCAAATTCTATGTTCTATAAGATCTACAAATTTCATTTGCATTTAAAATGTTCAATTAAAACCTACAACAATTAAGAACCATATGATTAGAATGAGACATAAATTAATATTGGTGATTAAAAGGTTTCTGGTTCTACCATAAGTTGTTGAGTTTTTAATATTTTAAAATGAATATGAGATAACAGAAATATAGGTTCTATTGGAAGTATTGTAACAGCACTTACATTACAGTGATAAAAAGAGTTTTGCAAAATGTATGGTTAAACTAAACTAAGCTTTTCTGATTATTACACTTGATAATCTTCAAAAGGGAAGAAGGAGTGACAGTGAGGTTACGTTACCAGTCTCTGAAGTGGTGTACCGATTATACCAAACCATACTGTAATAACCATGCCTGATTCAGTATATTTGGTTAAGCAATACATATGTACACTAACGGTGGGGGAACAAATACTGCTTCTTCGTCATGCAATTTGCAGTTATACTTTTTTTTTTTTTTTTATATACTTGTTGCCTTTGCTGCTTCTAAAACCTAATTATGTATTTTGTAAATAATGTTAATTTAACATACAAGTTTCCATCCAGTGTTGTCTTAACAATGTGCTTTGAAGGAATTGTCATAAACTTACATAATTTTATCTAGAATGTTACACTATGTTTTATTCTCATTGCAGAAATGCGAGGAAAATGTACAAAGTGTCCTAATTCACACAGGATACACAGTGATTACTGGATAAGTAGCACTTTTTATACCCTACACAGTAAGTGCTGACTTATATACAAATAATCCAGTTCCTATAGAATGTAAGCATTTGGAGGCGTAATTCTGCCCCTGGAACATAAGCATTTACCTTGAAAGCCACCGGCAGGGTCTTGTTGCACCTCCAATGTGACGGCAGAACAGAGCACAAGAAGTTGGGGCTGTCAGTCCGGACCAGTTCTCCTGCGTGATCTGCCAGGACATCCACCACCGTCCGGATCTCCGTCCTTGTCCTCCC
Source organism: Pseudophryne corroboree (assembly GCF_028390025.1). Classification (NCBI taxonomy): domain Eukaryota; kingdom Metazoa; phylum Chordata; class Amphibia; order Anura; family Myobatrachidae; genus Pseudophryne; species Pseudophryne corroboree. The sequence goes on from NC_086445.1 coordinate 519,298,132, forward strand.
TGGGCCAGAGGAGCTGATGGCCCCGTTGCTGTCTCCCATTTTACCGCAGGAGAAAGAAGTGGATGGAGGGGTAAAGCGCCGGCTGGTGCTGGGGTCTACGGGAATACGCATTACAACAAGAGGGGTTAGGGTGTTGTAGCACAAATCTAGTACCCAGGCCGCGGCCAGCAGCTCCTCACAAGACTGCGCTGACTTTCCTCCTACAGCTGCTTATCTATCATCTTTTCTCAACCAAAAAAAAAATAAAAAAGTGAAGTGTGAGCTGAGAGCTGAGGAAGTGTCTGATCTCAGAGCTGCAGGGGAAGGGGGGTGCATGTGAGGAAACACTGAACCTAACCTTGTCTTCTCAAGTTGCTGCACCCTCCTACAGCACCAAAAGCCACAGAGACTATGTTAAAAAGTGCAACTCTAGCAGAGATCCGAGTAGCACTGCCTGTAAGTGTCACGTCGCAGGCACTGAGCTAGGAGCAGCATGTTCCTCTGCACTGGTCCCTGGTGAGCTGGGAAAGCAGGCACAAGCCAGATCTATGGCTGCTAGCTGGATACACAGAACAGTACTTTTCTTTATATAACAGTCCAGAAACTCTATGAAATGGGAGAATGTGCATAGAAAAACAGAAGTTATCACACATCTGTCTGCTGCTCCTTCCTGATGCTCGTGGAAGATGCAATGTCAGCTTAAAAAGAGGAGGGGGTGGTGCTGGGGGTATTATTGCTGCTAAACATTGATGACATTACTCTGAGTAGAGCTGGGTGATTATAGAACAGTCCAGGAGAAATGTCTGACGCTATTACTGTATGTTCTCCCTTGTGGCAGATGTCCCCTGCTGCAGCCAATGGAGGTATACACAGAAAGAGACCCTTCCACAAGTCACTGGACACAGGGAACTGCTCTAGGACTCCAATCAGCTGCTGTCCCTCTACATGCCATGCAATAGATGGGAGAGTCCCAGCAGTGTCCTCCCTACTGATCTGATGAGGAAAGTGCCAGAGCTGTCACCGGGAGGGGAGGAGAGACTGGGGGTGACTGGCAAATGAGCTATGCAAAAATACAATCCCCATCTAATCCTCTCCTAGGACTCAGGAGACCCCCACGTACCCACATAAGGGTGTGTCTGACAGGACATCGCCCCCGCACGCTCATAGTAGGGCTGCTCTGGAAATGACTACAGTCCCAAACCCACGGCCACAACTTCTGTACCACCAGGAGACGAATAAATACACAAGTTATGCTATCCCTGCCCAATTTTGTAATGGACCTTGCTGGTTGTAATATGGCGGCTACTGGCCATTAATCATTACGGTTATTATCATTGGCTAGAAATAACATTTCCGCTAGTGCCCACCTTATGAACACAACACAATTGTCTATCATTAACATCACAGAAAACGGGCTACAGATCTATGTGTATTTATATAATGCAACATAACACTACCAGCACCAGGTGTGCTTATGGCTGGTGTTATTAGTGAACATGTTATGTTCCTGCTATACGTGTGCTGAAATTATTATTTTCCAGTGATATCAGTTATTACTCTTTCTTATTGAGAGCTTCACATTCCAGGTACAAGCGGAAGAATATGCCATATGAAAAGGCTGCAGAACGTGGTCATTGGCAGTAGCTCCACCACAGTAGCTATTGACGCTAAGGTAATTATTACTATATATATTCTATCTATCTATCTATCTATCTATCTATCTATCTATCTATCTATCTATCTATCTATCTATCTATCTATCTATCTATCATCTATTGTAGTCACCACAAAACTGGGAATGTTGGACTTGTTAATTGAAAGCTGAAATGTCATCAGTTTGCTGTTCAGCAGTAATATAAGCACTATTATTTCGAAGTCATATATAATATATCTATCTATCTATCTATCTATCTATCTATCTATCTATCTATCTATCTATCTATCTATCTATCTATCTATCTATCTATCTATCTACATATATTTTATATATATATATATATTAAATTAAATATAGGTATATAACACACACACACACACACACACACACACACACACACACACACACACACACACACACACACACACACACACACACACACACACACATTACAGTGTGAAAGAAACAGAGCATTTTACTGAATCTGTTAATGTAATTATCATGTGTATTTTATTAACATATTAAAATTTTCTTAAATATCCATGTAAATTGTATGCAAACAGAAATGCAATATTAAAAGGTTAATTATTACTCTACACACATTTGGTAAATATAGTGTTTTGCTTAAATTCATCAACTAAAAAAAAGTAATTAGAATATATCAGAATGCCATCTTCTTTCTGTTGACTTTTGTTGTAATTAATAATTCATATCACCTATGGTTTGCATTAAGAGGAAATTACTTCACAGTATACTCATTTAAATTTGGGGAAATAAAAATCCTCCAACTTTAACTAGCTTTATATATTCACGAGCACAATATCTTGGAGATGTCTTATGTTTGTCCTGCAGCTTCACAGTTCCACATGATCTATTCCATGTGAATTATTATTGTATACTAAATCAGATTACATTTTATTCAGAAATCTGCAGTTTTTTTTATACTACTACTACTACTACTACTACTACTACTACTACTACTACTACTACTACTACTAATAATAATAATAACAACAATTTATGATCTGCTTTCCAGTGTAATAGGTGTCTTCTTTGGGGTATATGCATACATATATAGTTTTACAAATGTGGGAGTTTAGAACAAACATGATGGGGGGGGGGGGGGAAATAGGGTGTGAGAATCAGAAAGTGAGAGATATGGGGAGATTTCTCCTGTTTTTTTTTTTTTTTTTTTTAAAGTGGCAATCATTTACATGGCGAAATCAATCTGGTTTTGCCATGTAAACGATTGCCACTTTAAAAAAACAAGAGAAATCTCCTCAAATCTCTCACTTTCTGATTCTCACACCCTATTACATTCCCCCATGGTCTCTTCATGCTGCATGGAAATATTCTAATGCCGTTTTCCCTCACATAAGAACATGCTGAAAATTATGAAACAAATAAAACAGCTACAGTATATAAGCAAATGTGACAGACTTGTTTCAGTTACAAGAGAGGGGTATAAACACACAATTGTGCTGTTTCATATTCATTGCTACTTGTATAGTGCATGTGTTATCCTGAGTATCATTTTCCCGAGTTAATAGTATTTTATGGGGTATTTAATTCAGCATAATGGTTGTGAAGTGCCTCCCAAAATGGTTTGTGAGAAAGAAGGTTTGACCACCTTAATTACAAAAATTTCCTGCAAAACATTCACAAACATTTATTAGATCATTTTTATATTAAAGGATCATCCTTTACATGCGATGCAAAGGCTAGGATCAGAGAGGGGCGGCCTAGTGCTGTATTTCATGCAACTTGGATCTGCTCTAGCACTCATACATGGGGGTATTCCATATGTCACAGAAGCTGAGATAAAAGGAACAAAAAGCTGAGAACATGCCATATTTTCAATTTGATGTGTCAAAATTGCATATGAAATCAGGAATATAATGTTGCTTACCACTGTGGAAAAAGTGGGTGTTATCAAAATAAATTTAGAAGACTCCTACTCATATAATGTCCCCATTATACAGAAACACACTCTGCTCTTATTTCTACCCTATCAAATGTAAGTGTGAATAAACCTATACCGTCCTTAGGGCCTAATTCAGATCTGATCGCAGCAGCAAATTTGTTAGCGAATGGGCAAATCCATGTGCACTGCAGGTGGGGCAGATATAACATGTGCAGAGAGAGTTAGATTTGGGTGGGGTGTGTTCAAACTGAAATCTAAATGGCAGTGTAAAAATAAAGCAGCCAGTATTTAACCTGCACAGAAACAATATAACCCACTCAAATGTAACTCTCTCTGCACATGTTATATCTGCCCCCCCCCCCTCAGTGGCAAATGCAGGATTTGCATGGGGGGGTTTCCAGAACTGGGCGGAGCCAATCACGGGGGTGGGGACTGAGGTGACCCAGTATACGCTGGGTCCGTAAAACTAGTGTGTCTGTGTGTGTGTGTGTGTGTATATATATATATCTACATATATATATATCTACACACACATATATATATATATATATATATATATACACACAAACACACACACACACATACATATACACGGGTGGTCTTCAGTATGCTGGCGGTCGGGCTCCCGGCGACCAGCATACCGGTGCCGGGAGCCTGACCGCCGGCATACTGACACTTATTCTCCCTCGTGGGGGTCCACAACCCCCCTGGAGGGAGAATAAAATAGTGTGGCGCGCGTAGCGTGGCGAGCGCAGCGAGCCCGCAAGGGGCTCATTTGCGCTCGCCACACTGTTGGTAAGCCGGCGGCCGGCCTCCCGGCGCCGGTATGCTGGTCGCCGGGAGGCCGGCCGCCGGGAGATCGTAGTGAACCCATATACACATATACATAGCATATTAAACATGCATACATATATATATATATATATATATACACACACACATACAGTACACATATATATACACATGTATGTATATATATATATATATCTATCATATGTGTGTGTGTGTGTGTGTTTATATGTATGTATGCATGTATGTATGTATATACATGTGTATATATGTAGGCACATGGATATATATGTACTATAATTAAAATAAAGTAAACTTTTATTGCACTTGCAAGTGCCACCAGGAAGACAGCAGGCTGCAGAGGATGCTAGACAGTCATTAATAATACTCATGCAGCTAAAAAAAAAAAAAAAAAAAAAAATTTTTTTTTTTTTAGTGGAGGGGGGTTTCTGGGTACTCGGAAACCCCCCCTGGGTGCGCCACTGCCCCTGCAGTGCACATGATTTTGCCCATTAACTAACAAATTTGCTGCTGCGATCAGATCTAAATTAGGTTCTTAGCTCATTAACACAAGTACTGTAATCACTGTATGTAACTACGTTCAGTTGTGTTATTCAGTTGTTTGTCAACAGTGTCATTTTATTTTTATGCAATTTTTGGCAATCTATTTCCAAATAACAGGTTCTAAAAAAACACATTTCAGCAACAACTGTACACTAAGAAAAAAACATGTACTATACAGTGATTCTATCCACTGGGAAGTATCACCTTCATTTCAGAATGAGTTCTCATACATACTGAAAACTCCACTCCACTACTGTATGTCTCAGTGCAGATGTTGTTAAACATAGTGTAATACACCACTGTATACATCCCTGCTTTCACGATGGCCATAACCCTTTCAGTGCCATTAATGTACTTCTGTACTGTATTTATTATTATTATTATTATTATTATTATTATTAGTAGTAGTAGTAGTAGTAGTAATAATAATAATAATAATAATAATAATAATAATATGTTCCTTAATGCTTTACAATTGGAAACATAGTAGTAATAAAACAAGACTGGGTAGCAAAAGATAGTCAAAGAAGTAAGATACCCCCACTCACTAGCTTATAGTCTGTTTGGGGATACATTTATCAATCATATCTGTGGTATATCACCCCTGATTTAGGGGGATACCCCCAATTATGAAGTATCCCCTGAATACATCTATGATAGATTGCAGCAAAAATCGCATATTGACGTACTGCAATCCCCGTTTTCATTTGCAAAAGCAGCCCTTACAGGTTTCTATGGGAGTTGCTTAAATGCCGAATTTACAAAGATTCAGATGGTGTTAGCCACTGTACCGTATGGAATACTCGTTACAAATTTCTGTGCGAGGGAGATCTGTTGCTGCATGTGCAGTAGGGGCAGCACCAGAGCGCGGGTGGGGGATTGTGGAGACCCACACCACACACAATGCACCCATGTTTAAGTACTTACCCCAACATCAGTGCTGCAATCACGACAGAAATCAGCAGCAAAATGCCCGCTGCGCATGTGCAGCTGTGATTAGTATCCGGAACATGGGGGGCACCATGTTTCTGGAGACCTGTGCATGCACAGTAGACTCTGGTACAATTCCAGAATGTACTGCACCATGGAGAGGATGGGGTCCAACTGCTCCTCTGTTAAAACACCCCTGAGAAGGAAGAAGTGAAGTGATCACATATTTACTTCTTACTCATCACCAGGATGGCTCTGTTTTGGTGCCTATTAATTAATATATTCTGTTGATCACAGATTGTTAATTGTCACAAATATGCTGGGGCATATAATAACATACTATAAATATTACTTTGCATGTTGCTCACTCTGTTATCTCTCTAAGCTGTAGCCAGCAGCACCCAGTTCACTTGTAAATAGCAATAGCTAATCAGACACATCACTGATTAGACATGGAGACCTCATAGAGGTCACTCTTCTTAAGCTACACAATGCTCCCACAGTGCCAGGCAGGAAACACTGCTATGTTCTGCATAAAGTAGATGATCTGGTACTAATAAGCCATAGTTCACCTACACCATAGCACCCCTAGTGTTAGAGTATATGGCTACATGCTTTACTGTAGGTTGGAATGTTTGGGAGGCGTTGGGTATAGGATGCTCGTGGCCGGGATCCCGGCGGTTAGAAAACCGACACCGGGATCCTGGCGTCTAGAATGCCAGCAGGGGAGCGAGCGCAATGAAACCCATTGCGGGCTTGCTGCACACGCCACAGGTTCTATTCCCACTCTATGGGTGTCATGGACACAAACGAGTAGCGATAGCCCCTGATATAGCTGGGATTCCTGCCGGCGGCATTGTCAGTGGTCGGGATACTGGCGTCGGTATCCTGAATGCTGGCAATGTAACTACATCTCTTTGGGAGAACCCTGACTATGGCACTGCATGGTAACACATGCTGCTTTGCTTAAAAGGTAATCAGAATGTATCTAAAATTAAATGGCAAAAGAAGTAACAATATATAGTTAAAGTTAATATAGACAAACACATTTTACATCTACATTTACTTAGGGCCAAAAACTTACACTAAATATCCAACAGAAATGATATATTTGGTATCACTGTATTTTCTCCTACGTCCTAGAGGATGCTGGGGACTCCAAAAGGACCATGGGGTATAGACGGATCCGCAGGAGCTTGGGCACACTATAAAGACTTAAACTGGGTGTGAACTGGCTCCTCCCTCTTTGCCCCTCCTCCAGACCTCAGTTAGACTTTGTGCCCAGGAGTGATGGGTCACACACTAGGGGAGCTCTACTGAGTTTCTCTGAAAGACTTATGTTAGGTTTTTTATTTTCAGGGAGACCTGCTGGCTACAGGCTCCCTGCAGCGTGGGAGTGAGGGGAGAGAAGCAGGACCTACTTCTGTGAGTTTCAAGGCTCTGCTTCTCGGCTACTGGACACCATTAGCTCCAGAGGGTTCGATCACTGGGTGCGCCTAGCTGCTTGTTCCCGGAGCCACGCCGTCACCCCCCTCACAGAAGCCAGAAGTCAGAAGTCGGGTGAGTATGAGAAGATCAGAAGACTTCAGTGATGGCAGAAGACATCAGTAACGGAGGTACAGCGGTCGCGCTGCGCTCCCTGCTCCCACACAACGGCACTTCTGGTTTTGTGTTGGCGCTGCCGGGGGGCTCCGTGTCCGGACCCCCGCCAGCGCGTGTTAGTACACTGCGCGCCTTTTTTCTCCCCCGAGGCTGGCTCCCAGAACGGGTGCGGGGCGCTGGGGAGGGAGCGCTCTGAGCGGCATTGTACATATTGCGGGGGATAGAGCTTATGTTGGCGCTGGCGGGGGCTCCGCGTCCCGGACCCCCGCCGGCGCATGTTAACGCGCTGCGTGACCTTTCTCCCCCGCTGACGGCTTTCAGGGCCCCGGGCGCCGCACACAATACGGCGGTCCCGCGCCGATGCTCCCACACACCAACGTTGTACCTGGGTGCAGGGCGCAGGGAGGGGGGCGCCCTGAACGGCAGTTTTAGATAAGTATATAGTGTATTTACACTATATACGAGGCCAGCCAATATACTTATGATAAGGGGCTGCAGAGCGCCGAGAGGGGGGCGGAGCTTAGCCTCTCAGAGGAGTCGGCGCCATTTTCTTCAAGATCCCCGCCAGGACTTGCTGTATAGTAAGATGGTGGGGGGGCACTGTGGTTTTAATGCTACAGGGGTGTCATATAGCATTAACTTTGATAATGGACGCATATTCCTTTTATAATACATAATTTCACTGTTTCCCTATTTGTTTACCCACTATCAGTTAGTTTACATATGTCGGCAGGCGTGAGGGCTTGGTCATGAGCTGCTGTGGGGATTACTGACGGCTTCGCCGGTGCATGGCGGTACTTGATTCGGAAAATTAAGTATTAGCAGATTGGTGTTTGTGTGCGTAAAACAGTAAACACGATAGGGAAGATACAGTCGTTTGTGGATGCCCTGTCGGCATCAACGGTATTTCCTGGGTAAAGAATTATCAGGCTGTCATTGCCTTGTACCTGTATATATATGTGTATTTATAGGTATATGTGGGGGGAGTGTTATCAAAATTGTATTTATATGCCTCCCTCAGACCCCTCGGGGTTCCGTAGTTATTAGTGTTTTTTGCCCACTTACTTCTCCTTGCTGTCGACATTTAATAAGTTTCTGTCGACCATAACGTTCCTGGTAGATTCAGATCGGGGGCATGTCAGTACATGGTCATACACAGTCACAACACATTACTGTCACTAGAGACCTGACGGGTCGGGACAATCCACTTGCGTATAGGTTATATCTATATGTATATATATATATATATATATATATATATATATATGTAGATATGGGTTATATATGCAGAGTTAGGATATGTGTTTTATTGTGTATTACATGATGTATATCCATGAATTCTGAAATAATGGTATTCTTATCATGTGCTGATCGCTCTATTGCTTAAGCTCTAGATTGGCCGTGATGAGTTGGTTTCGATCCTCTCAAGGAGTCCAAATATTATTCTCTTCACAACGCGGAGAGTAAATCATGACAGTCAACTCCTGGTCGACGCAGAGCCCGGTCGCAAAGGATCATACACAGGCAGCTAAGTGAAATTTTATTTCTATTCTTTGACCTTATTTGCAATGCATGCATTTGAGGGAGTGTTGTTTTCGGGTAGGCATCCGACAAGAGTACCCTACCCAGAGTGGCTAGGCTTGCCTATGTTTATTCTACCGTATAACATTACAGCAGGCTGCAAAGTGACAGCAGGAAGTGTGACAGGAAAAATGCGGGGGATGTCTCCGGGATATGCTGGTGGGAGGTATACAGCTGTTTGGTGTGGCCTCTGGTCAGTCAATCTCGGGGGATACCACTAGTAAGTCTAACTTCGTGGGTTAGCCTCCTTCGCAACGGTGGGTGACGCATTTTATTGTGGGATGCAGTCGTTTTAACCGGTGCAATACCGTTCCTTTCTTTTCATTTTCTGTGCAGACAGTGGAAGGTGAAAAGGTAAGTGTTCTGCAGCCTTGTTAGGTTCGCAGAAGTGGATGTCGTTTCTGTTTCCACTACATCCACCTCTTGTCGCTGAGTCTATCGGGCTGGTCCTCACTCCGGTGAGCACTCGTCTACTGATTTTCAGCTAGTCCAGGAATAGAATAGGACCAGTGAGTTATTTATAGAATCCACAGGGGGACATTCTGACTTACGGTTGTTTCCCTTACGGTTGTTTCTAATAGATCTTGCCGTTCCCCTCTGGAAGGGGAGGTAGTACGCGACGCTATACAAAGGTGCGTCAGGTTCAGGACATTGTCTGATTGTCCCTGTATCAAGGTGCAAATTGTCGTTTCTCTCTGACTGTTCTTCGGCACAGGGATTGACTGTTGTTCCCAACGACGCAGAGGTCGAAAGGGGGTTTAAGAGTAGATACTGACCGGTTAAGGTCGGTGTTTTTCCTGTGGAAAGAGGTCTGAGGATCCAGAGTTGGATCGGCTTTGTGGTGACATCTCATTAATATTTTTCTGTTAATAAAACAGATGGGTGCGGCCTAAGAGGTCTTTTTCGGTAAGCAGGTCTAATACCACAGTGGTGTTCAAGAGACCAGTTGGAAGGGTGATCCGGGTCTCACATGCGCATCCACCGGAATATAATCCTAACGGCCAGGACATCGCTCCTGTGGTGTCTGCTCGGTTCTCTCCTTCTAGAGGAATGAAGGTTCGGGATCCAGGTTTGGATCCTGGTGTCCGTGCATACAGATCTCTGAAGATGGGGAGCAGTCCTTTGCAAGCAACATATTTCCGGAGGATAAGGTCATGTTGGGAAGCTTGTCTGCTATAAGCTTTCTTGAATTAAGAGTTTTTTTCGACGAACGTATTCTTCGTGTTCTGCCCGTGTTAGTTTTGCCAGACGACTTGTCAGCAGTGGCGTAAGTAAGCCGCTAGGGCGCAACAAGGAAAGAGCGGAAATGGCAGAAGATGCACAGTTTGCTGTTAGGTGGGAAGTCTGGTAAAAGCTATGTTAGCAGTCTTCGTTCCTGAGGTAAACGACGGAGAAATAGATTTTCTTTGCAGATACGATATCCAGCCGGGAAAAATACTGTCATCATCGAGAAGCTTTCCCAGACGTGACAAGTCTTTGTGGAGTGTCGCATTTGGACATGTTGGCGTCTCGCCTCAACGAGAGGCCTCCAGGAGATTGTTCCAGGTTAAGGGACACTCAGGTTATAGCGGTGGACATCCTTGTTACACCGTGGGTGTTTTTAGTCGGTCTAGGTGGCCTCTCCGCTTTCACCTTTCTGACAGGGTAAGCGTAAGATGTTCGAAGGTTCCGATGATCCTCTGAAATCCGGTTTAACCAGCGAGGGTTGGCTATCCAGTTTTTCATGGTTTGCTCATAAGAAATTACTGCCCTCTTCCTTTAAGTGAGGTAATGTTACAACAAGATCGGGGCATGTATCAGGATTTACCGCGGCTGCCTTTAACGGCGGGGCGGTTGAATCTCGTATCCTAAGCCGAATGGGTGTTCCCAGTGAAGTCGTTTCTTAAATTCTTCAGGCTAGGAAAGAACTGACGGCACAGCGTTACCACCGTTGTTGGAGTAATTATGTGTCTCGGTGTGTATCTAGGAAGGCTCCTATGGAGGACTTTCAGCTAGGTCGTGCTTATCCATACTTTACAAGCCGATGTGGAGGCAAGCCTAATAAGTTTCCTTACAAAATTTCTCTTTTGGAAAGTGGTCAGGCTATTGACGTTGACGTCCGCAAGGCGGGTGTCGGAAATGGTGGTTTTGTCTCACAAGAGCCTTGTTTGATCTTTCAGGTGAATAGAGAGGAATTGAGTACTCGGTTGGTAGTTCTACCAAGAGTGGTTTTTGGGTTTCGCAGAAATCAGCCTATTTTGATGCCGGGGGGTTACTTAGGCATTAACTCGTTCAAATACCCTTGATTTAGCCAGGGTTCTGAGTATGTAGGTCATCAATTTGGCTCAGTTGGGAGAAACAGAGGCCTGTTTGTCTGGTATGTTCCCAGCTTACTTTGGGGGACTGCGTTATGCAGTTTGTTACATGCTGAATCTGTGATGCGGTTTAGCATGTTCGTTCTTAGGCTGCTTTTCCGTCACCGTAGTCGGTGGAGGTTTCTTCTTTTGGGAAGAAGGGCTTTTCTTGGGTGAATGCCCGAGGAGTCTCTGCGGTTCAACTTTGCCGAGCGGATTCTTGATCGGGGTCAAACTATTTTGTGATGCTCTACGAGTTTGATACCCTGATTTTTGGGGACCTTATGTTTACTCATTCGGTGCTGCAGAGTCGTCCGCACTCTCCCGCCCGTTTTGGAGCTTTGGTATAAACCCCATGGTCCTTTTGGAGTCCCCAGCATCCTCTAGGACGTAGGAGAAAATAGGATTTTGGTACCTACCGGTAAATCCTTTTCTCTTAGTCCGTAGAGGATGCTGGGCGCCCGTCCCAGTGCGTACGGTGTCTGCAGTTATTGCTTTTGGTTACACCCTGGTGATGTGTCTTTTCTGTCTGGTGGTTGTTACCGTTGTTCATGACATAGCATGCGGGGTCGTATTTTTGCTTCTGTGGACACACGGGTTGTGTTACATATTCTCTCAGCATGTGGCTGTGTTTTGTTCATGCCGTTGGCTGGTAAACTACTGAATGCCACGTTCTACGGTGTTTGAGGTGTGAGCTGGTATGACACTCACCGTGTTTATAACATTAAATTCTTTCCTCGAAATTGTCCATCTCTCCTGGGCACAGTTTTCTAACTGAGGTCTGGAGGAGGGGCATAGAGGGAGGAGCCAGTTCACACCCAGTTTAAGTCTTTATAGTGTGCCCAAGCTCCTGCGGATCTGTCTATACCCCATGGTCCTTTTGGAGTCCCCAGCATCCTCTACGGTAGGGGTGGGCAAAATACGGCCCGCGGGCCGGATGCGGCCCGCAAACCGATCCTACCCGGCCCACTGCTTCCCCCCAGTGCGCAATGACAAGCGGCCCGACAGGCTGAGCTGCTTGTCATTGCTCTGCAGTACCTACAAGCCGCCGGCGCCTGTCTCCCCTGCTGCTGCTGCACGGCGCCTGCCACACTGTTATCTTCTTGCCTTGTAGCCTCCCCCTCCCGCCTCCAGTGACAACGGCAGTGTTCATGGTCAGCCAAAAAGGTGGCGGAGCTATGCGAGGACGAGGGGGCGGGGCTATACGGACCTCAGGGGGCGGAGCTACACGGGACAAGAGCAACTGCTACAGATCCATCCTTCCTGCCACTGCCAGCCAGCCAGCCAGATAAGTTAATGGAAAAAGTGAGTAAGAGAAAGAAAGTGTATTTGTGTGTGTGTGTGTGTGTGTGTGTGTGTGTATATATATGTGAGAGTGTGTGTGTATATGTTTGTGTGTGCAGGCAGTGGCGTCAGACTGTTTTTAGGTTAGGGGGGAGATCTTTAACGCTCGATGTACCACCCCTAACCCCCCCCCATGTTCTGTCACTGACTTAACCCCACATGTTCTGTCACCGTGTCACCCCCGTGTTCTGTCACCGCGTCACCCCCGTGTTCTGTCACCATGTCACACCCCCCGTGTTCTGTCACTGTGTCACACCCCGCGTGTTCTGTCACTGTGTCACCCCCGCGTTCTGTCACCGCGTCACACCCCCGTGTTCTGTCACCGCGTCACACCCCCGTGTTCTGTCACTGTGTCACACCCCCTGTGTTCTGTCACTGTCCCGCATGTTCTGTCACCGTGTCACCCTCAGTGTTCTGTCACTGACTTAACCCCACATGTTCTGTCACCGTGTCACCCCCGCGTTCTGTCACCGCGTCACACCCCCGTGTTCTGTCACTGTGTCACACCCCCGTGTTCTGTCACTGTGTCACCCCCCGCATGTTCTGTCACCGTGTCACCCACCGTGTTCTGTCACTGACTCAACCCCACTTGTTCTGTCACTGTGTCACCCCCGTGTTCTGTCACCATGTCACACCCCCCGTGTTCTGTCACTGTGTCACACCCCGCGTGTTCTGTCACTGTGTCACCCCCGCGTTCTGTCACTGACTCAACTCCACATGTTCTGTCACCGTGTCACCCCCCGTGTTCTGTTACCGCGTCACACCACCCGTGTTCTGTCACTGTGTCACACCTTTCCCCAGGGGCCATAAGACACTGGATAATTTGCTTGCTGTGCAATGATTATCCCAAATAAAATGTTAATGTGTAAAAGGGGGCTCTACCTTCCGTACTGTGTAAAAAGGGTACTCTATCTTCCATACTGTGTAAAAGAGAGCTCTACCTGCCGTAATGTGTAAAAGGGGACTTTACCTGGCGTAATGTGTGACAGGGGCTCTACCTGGCGTAATGTGTGTAAGTGGCGCTACTGTGTGGCATAATTTGAATAATGGAGACTATTGTGCAGCCTAATATGTATCTATATTATTTTTTGGCCACACCCCTTCCCTATGAAGCCACGTCCCTATATTTTTGGCACGTGGGGGAGCTGCTATTTTGTGTGCGGCCCTCGGATACTGACAGGAAAGTGTCAAGTGGCCCTTCAGCTGAAATAATTACCCACCCCTGCTCTACGGACTAAGAGAAAAAAATTTACCGGTAGGTACCAAAATCCTATTATTAGTAAATCACTGGGAATGGGTACATTTCATGGGCTGAAGGAAAACATTGTCAACCCCTCCACACACACATTTCCTTTCCTATAGAATGCATTAAACTATAGTTACATGACTATGTTATCAAATGAAAGTATAATTTGTATTTGAGAAAGATATAACATTTTCTTTGGTGAACAATTATAAAGTCATTCCTGATGTGAAATATGGTGTGCCATTTATACATTAACATTTATATAGCACGCACATATTCTGCAGCACTTTGCAGATAATATTTCAGCCACTTGCATCAGTCCTTGCTGATCTAGGGGGGTGATTCATTATGGATCGCTTAAGCAATCCTATGTGCAGTTTCCCCATGGTGGGGAAACTGCACACAGACAGGACTCGTTCTGCACATGTACAGAACGGGTCCTGCGGTCATGACGCAGATATGCGAACGCCTCTATCTGATTGACAGGCTGAGGTGTTCGTGGGGAGGGATGGGGGTGGAGGAGACCAATGTTCGGGAAAATGGGGGCCTTTTCACCCCCATTTTCCGGGAGTGGTGAGGCCAAGGACTTTGCCATGAGACGCAGTTTCCTTGGCCCCGCAAGCCGCAATGCGAAGTCAAGGCTAAGCAAATTGCGATAATCATCTGATCTGTGATCGAATCGCAAATGCAGACAGGAGGGGGTATGTCTCTAAGGACTTCAAGTGCAAAGCTGCTGCGAGCATCTTTGCATTTGCGATGCTTAATGAATCAGGCCATGTGTTCCTTCCTTGTGATATGGACACAAGCACTAGGGATCATTTTTTGTCAGAAGCCAATTAACCGACCCATATGTTCATGGGGTAACAAAAGGTTTAATCAGATCACAGGGTACTTTACTGCATATATACATAACTTTATATTTAAAGGGTAGATTATCCAAATTTCAATTGATAAATGTAGAGCAAATAGTTGAGGGTGGTGGTGGGGAACAGGGTGACATCTGCGCTGCAGTGTGGTCAATTATCAGCTCACACCACTAGTTGTCACTGTAGTAACATTAAACGTGCTGCAGAAGTCTGTGTCACTGTAGCCATGCTTAGCTTAATGAAATACCTGAAGTGAAGAATTCATAGCTGCACAAAAGAAACTATTGAACTAGAATCTACAGTATTTATTTTGTTAAAATAGGCATCTATACCCACTCTTACCCCAAGAAACTTCTCATTTGCGCTGAATAAATGTTGCTTATGACTGATGCCGGGGAGAGGATTGTCTTCATTTCAACTGATCATTTTTTTAAAGTATGTTGGTTTAGGTGTGTATACTGTACATAAGCAATTTATTATATGTTAAAATGGATTAAGGAATTTGGCGTTTTTGGAAACGTAACAATTTCTGTTTCTGAGAAAAGCCCTTTGACGTCTTGTGAAGTCAGGAATGCCTTCATTACGGGCAGTCTTCAACCCATCCTAATTTGTTAACTATTCCTGTAAAACTACTGCGTGGGCGTCACCACCATCTGCCAAGAAGGCCTATTTATTACTAGCATTGGGACTCTCATTTGCTGGGTCTTTTCAAGTCTCTTTTCTCTCCACCCTTTTTGTTTTCCACTTTTCTTTTTCTCTAACCCTCTATTCTCTCTCGCTTCCATTTCTTATATATTATATATTGGCTCTAATTGCATATTTTAGTTTTGTTGTTTTTTTTGTTTCCTGTGCAGTTTTATTTCTTTTTAAAGTGTTTTTATTTTTACTTTGTTTAATTATTGATAATGTTTTCACCACCAGCCCCACCTTGCTTTTTAACTCCTCTTTCCTCCATCACCTTCCCATTGTTGACCACTCCAACCTGACACTGCCCTGTCAGGACCCCAGCACCTTTGCCCTCTTCCACTAGCTGTACATTGTTTCTGAGGCTCAGGTCTTCGGATGAGCACTTGGCTGAGAGCCCATTGAGAATGGACAACGTGTAGACTGCTGCAGGTAGACGCATGTGTTTCTACTTAAACCCAGCGGAAAGGAGCATAGGGGTTTATGGAGATAATACATTTCAATCTGTTAAATAATGACTCAGTTCTCAGTTGTGATCTGTGATTTATGAGAGCTATTTATCACACTGAAGTGAGGCAAAGCACCCCTCCCCCCCCACACTTCCCCATGTCTTCATGTCAAGGGCCACACATTCAGGGCCCTAATGAGTAGTGTGATGCTGCCCATGGTGCGAGGCCAAAGGGATGGCATGGCCACTGCCCTGAAATACCTGTTCACATGGAAGGTTGAAAATCTTCCTGCTCCCACAGTACTTGTTGTGTGACACAATGACAAGGGTGTGGGCACCAGGAGTTGGGTGTGCTGGTGCAGGTCACGTCTGAGTTCTGCTAAAGCTCTGTTTGCAGTTGCACAGTCAAGCTGCTGGAGTGGTAGGCAAAGAACCCTCTTGGCAATACTGTATCCCATAGGCTGAAGATGGTGTTAGCTAGTGGGGCCCAGAAAGCTACGATTTTCAAAGCTTGGCATTCTGGGACAGACCTCTGTTCCTTAATGGAAATAATAGGGGATGAGTCCGCCTATAGTCTGCCTAATGCAGGAGATATCTCTTATATATCCTGCATTAATCAGCAGGTGATGCCAATATTTACACATAAAATGGCCATTTTGCTATGCACATTCATGTGTAATATCTGTACACGTGCATATGTACCAGCAGCCATTTCTTTTAAATCACGTTTAAAGAATGATGAATCTGATACATATCATATGCGTGAGAAGTACAATGCTTTTACATCTTGTGGCATAGGTTTTCACGAGTTAACTTGAGGCTCTCATGAAACCTGGAGAGTGTCTGAGTCAGAGAGGACGGGATTTCCATAAGATGGGTGCAGCATGACACTAGATGGATGACAGAAATGAAAGTGTGCAATAATAGACAGCAGACAGAGGCTGCAAGCATTTTAGACTAAAACAAGTGATGGGAACAGACATATAAGGATCTTTGTAGAGTATATACATTGTGTTCTGTTTAGGAAGCCAGTGTCAGGACTGAAAAACAGAAGAGACTCATGAGAATTACATAATTTACATAATCTTAATGTGTCATGTAAATAGACACCAGTGAGCAACATTACCGCACCAACACACGTTATCAGTTGACTGAATTGTACAGAATTATTTTGGTGCGCAAAGTAAGAAATCAATAAAGTAAATACATAAAATCAGATTGAATAAAATGAATTGTTGGATTATTATTATTTTTTTTCTTTTCATTTTACTCAAACTGAATTATGTGTATGTGCAAACTTACCTAAATAGTAATCAGCGAGGTTCACTGAGTGAAAGCACTCCAACATAGTCGTTCCTTTATTGTATGCATGACTAGACAAAGGGCGATCGGGCACCAGTCAAATTGATATAGTATTGATATGTGAAAACCAAAATCGGACAATTAAACCCTTGAAAATTGGGAGGAAAAAAAATATAATTTTTTCAATTAATTAACACTGTCCTAGTTGGTGGTGCGCCCAGAGACAGAAAGTACATGTACTAGCAAAAGGGAGAGAGAGAAGGCTCTTGTGTGGGCGCACTCTTTAGAAATTCTATAGATTGTAAGCTTGCGAGCAGGGCCTTCCTACCTCTATGACTGTTATCACCCAGTTTGTAATTGTTATTTCAAATTGTAAAGCGCAACGGAATTTGCTGCGCTATATAAGAAACTGTTAATAAATAAATAAATAAATGTAGAAAAATTCTTATAATATATGAAAAGAAATATTATAAAACATAATTTTTAATGTTTAAAGTTTAAAAACGTAATTACCCATAGAAGTGATCCATGTGAAATAAAGATATTACAGATAAAGAATTAAAAGGTTCTGGTCTGTTTTTTCACAATAAGTGATTGAAAGGGTTGTATTTTCCTTTCTATGTGAAGTGCGATGCCAACAGCAGTATCAGCACTAACTCTGGTTCTTACCATATTTTCTTTCTACGCAAGGCTTACGACCAATAATTTTGGCATATGTTACAAAGTCAGGTTTTTTGGATGTTGGTGACCAGTAATTTCCGATTGTAAGCAGCCCTTTTGGGACTTACCTATCATTATCGCTATGAACACTCCGCGGTCCCATTAATACAGACATTCTGTACTGGTCAAGGGAAATGGGGGTAAGACTATCAAGTGTCTACAACCCTTTCAATCACTTATTGTGAAAAAACAGACCAGAACATTTTAATTCTTTATCTGTAATATCTTTATTTCACATGGATCACTTCTATGGGTAATTACGTTTTTAAACTTTAAACATTAAAAATTATGTTTTATAATATTTCTTTTCATATATGATAAGAATTTTTTTACATTTCTAAAGAGTGCGCCCACACAAGAGCCTTCTCTCTCTCTCCCTTTTGCTAGTACCTTTATTGTATGCACCAGATCTACAAACAGCATGTCGTTATTGGGCTGACATTCACAATGTGGATACCAGAATCTCATCATGGTCAAAATGTCGACAGAGAACATGTTGACATTCACAATGTTGACACCAACATGTCAGCATAGTCATTATGTCATCATTGCAATTGCCAACAGTCACAATATCGACAGTAAGAGGTTTAGGGTTTAGCAATAGGGTTAAGTTTAAGGTTAGGGTTAGTGACGTGTGGTGAGGTGATATGGCGGAAATATGGGTCCAACTGCACTAATCCCTTGGGTGATTTTTATATATAAATAAAATGCTTCACTCTGTCTAAAGGGTCCCCTCTTGCTTATATATATATACAGGTTGAGTATCCCATATCCAAATATTCCGAAATACGGAATATTCCAAAATACGGACTTTTTTTAGTGAGAGTGAGACAGTGAAACCTTTGTTTTTTGATGGCTCAATGTATACAAACTTTGTTTAATACACAAAGTTATTAAAAATATTGTATTAAATGACCTTTAGGCTGTGTGTATAAGGTGTATTTGAAACATACATGAATTGTGTGAATGTACACACACTTTGTTTAATGTACAAAGTTACAAAAAATATTGGCTAAAATTACCTTCAGACTGTGTGTATAAGGTGTATATGTAACATAAATGCCTTCTGTGCTTAGATTTAGGTCCCATCACCATGATATATCATTATGGTATGCAATTATTCCAAAATACGTAAAAATCCCATATCCAAAATACCTCTGGTCCCAAGCATTTTGGATAAGGGATACTCAACCTGTATATATATATATAAATAGTATTTGTATTCGGCACTCATGAAATAAACATCACAGTCAGCTTGCCCGGTGCCCACTAAATCAACTTTGCAGGTTGAAGATATAAGCACAATGAAGCGGCACTCCAGGACTTAATTCAAATAAACGGGTCCAGTCTCCCGATTTTGATGTGCAATGTTTCGGTTTTAATCACAAACCTTCGTCAGGCATAAACGTTGCACATCAAAATCGGGAGACTGGACCCGTTTATTTGAATTAAGTCCTGGAGTGCCGCTTCATTGTGCTTATATATATATATATATATATATATGTATATATACAGTATATATATATATATATATATATACAGTATATATATATATATATATATATATATATATATATATATATATATTGCTATGCTTTACGGGGGCACCTGTGTTTGATGAATCAGCTTTCAGGAGTGCCTTACCAGTTCTTGTTTATATATATATATATATATATATATATATATGTGTGTGTGAAAAGATGCAGAGAGCGCTTTTTTATATCGGAATTATTGTGGCAATTACGTACTCTTATCTTTAAAAGAAGATTTACTCTATTTTCTTAAAAGGTATGTCTTTTATTGTGAAAGTTATATACTAAAATAAAATAAATGAAACTAAATATAAAAACAGAAGAAACAAAACAGAATATTCTGTGGAGTTTTCCTGTGATTGCTTTCTTATTTGATAAATAGTAGGAGTTTCCTGTTACTGTTCTTTTATTACAGCTTGTCAAAGTATTTTCTATACAACGTAACACAGGTGAAGATCCTACTGTGAGAACAGAACAGACCTCAAATTTCGTTTAAAAAATATAGCATAAATATATTGTTTTCCACCAGTAGGGCTGGTGGAATGGCTAAATTTCACCATTTGCCTCGATTATTCATTCAGTTATTGATTTTGAGACATAGTGCACAAATACATATACGATATGAAATTATTTATAATTAAAATACACATAATAATTAATATAATTAAAATTCCCTCTTGGGGAACTATGGCCCTCATTCTGAGTTGTTCGCTTGCTAGCTACTTTTAGCAGCCGTGCAAACGCATAGTCGCCCCCACGAGGGAGTGTATTTTCGCTTTGCAAGTGTGCGAATTCCTTTGCAGCCGAGCGGTACAAAAACATTTTGTGCAAAACAAGACCAGCCCTGTAGTTACTTATTCTGTGCGATGATTGCAGTGACGAAAGTCCTGGAATTGACGTCAGACACCCGCCCTGCAAACGCCTGGACACGCCTGCGTTTTCCCTACTACTCCCAGAAAACGGTCAGTTGACACCCACAAACGCCTTCTTCCTGTCAATCTACTTGCGATCAGCTGTGCGAATGGATTCTTCGCTAGAACCATTGCACAGCAACGATGCTCTTTGTACCTGTATGATGCGCGTGCGCATTGCGGCGCATACGCATGCGCAGCTTTGCCATTTTTTTACCTGATCGATGCGCTGCGAAAATCATCAGTGAGTGATCAACTCGGAATGAGCCCCTATATCGGAAGGGCAAACAGAGGAGAGCAGCATCAGGGAGCTTCTCCTAGAGCAACGAGAAATCCATCCATCCTATTCACATACTGCTGGACCTGAAGTCAATAAACTGGACCAGGGACTTTCTGGGTATTATTATTGGAGGGGATCCCGCGCTTATAAGGAAGAAGGACACTTTGAACCGCAGCATTTGCCACAAGGTTCTGAACAACCTGCAGGAATATCACATTTAACAGCTTACTGGTAAGACGCCTGAGCGGGATGCAGCTTAATTCATTTTTTCATTATTTCATCTTTTCTATTACCGTAACAATTTTTCTACTACAGGTAGAGTATCCCATATCTAAATATTCCGAAATACGGATTTTTTTTAGTGAGACTGAGATAGTGAAACCTTTGTTTTCTGATGGCTCAATGTACACATACTTTGTTTAATACATAAAGTAATTAAAGACATTGTATTAAATGACCTTCAGGCTGTGTGTATAAGGTGTATATGAAACATAAATGAATTGTGTGAATGTAGACACACTTTGTTTAATGCACAAAGTTATTAAAAATATTGGCTAAAATTACCTTCAGGCTGTGTGTATAAGGTGTATATGTAACATAAATGTACTCTGCGCTTAGACTTGGGTCCCATCACCACGATATCTCATTATGGTATGCGATTATTCCAAAATACAGAAAAATCCAATATCCAAAACACCTCTGGTCCCAAGCATTTTGGATATGGGATACTCAACCTGTATCTCATTGTATACCATATGCATGGTTTAAGGGACATTTATAATAAGGACAGAAAAATTTGTGCATCCTCTCCTCCGCTATATATGTATATTTAAAATCAATTAACTGAATGAATAATCGAGGCCTACGGTAAAATTTAGGCATTCTACCAGCCCTACTTGTGGAAAACAATATATTTATACTATATGTTTTAAACGCAATTTGAGGTCTATTCTGTTCTCATAGCAGGTTCTTCACCTTTGTTACATTTTCTAGAAAATACTTTGACAAGCAGAAAGAAGAGAAAAGTAACAGAAAACTGCCATTATTTATCAAATAAGCAAGCAATCACAGGAAAACTCCTTATATATTCTGTTTAGTTTATTCTGTGTTATGAAAAAATATTTATATTTCAATTCTCTTCTTTGTATTATTGTAATAATTTTTATAGTCAAAACTCTATATATAAGTCTATGGCAGGTGAGATCATTACTCACCATATGCCTAGCAGTATATACTGCTGCTGCGCCTGTGTATAATGTCCACATGCACCCTTGGGCTCATATATTGTGTGTAAGTCTGGCTCTGGCACTAGCCAGTGTCTGCTCAGCCATTTACCTCACTCCCTGGTTAGGGTTAGTGATAGGTCTCTATTCCTAGATAATTACAGTTGGGTCCCTCTCTTGAATCAAATCATTTAATCCCCAGTTTTATATTGTTCCACAAATTGTTCCCTTTTATCACTGTGCCTTCTGCCAGCTCCAAAGCCTATTATATTTAAAGTGACTGCACATGTTATGTACAAAGTGACACGCTTGGCTGAACCTGAGTAAGACCACAGTGCGCTTTTATAAAGTGTACCAATTTCAGAATCCCCTACTCTAATCTCCCCAGTGTAGCCTACTGTATACATATTTACGGTATCCGGTCTCAAGGACGACAGTGTCTAAGTCAACCACTATTGGTCGACAGTAACTAGGTTGACAGGGTTTCTAGGTCGACAGGGTCCTTAGGTTGACATGTTCTAGGTCAACAGGTCAAAAGGTCGACATAAGTTTTTCAATTTTTTTTCCTTTTTTTGAAGTTTTTCATACTTTCCGATCCACGTGGACTATGACTGGGAACGGTAACATGTGCCGAGTGCAGTGGTTGCAGAGCGAGGCACCTTACCCGAAGCATGGCGAGCGAAGCGAGCCATGCGAGGGGACCCGGTGCACTAATTTGGGTTCCCGGTCAATGTACGCTGAAAATGACACCAAAAACATAAAAAAACTCAACCTAGAGACCCTGTCAACCTAGAATCCCTGTCAACCTAGAATCCCTGTCGACCATTAGTGGTCGACGTAGACATTGTCGACCCAAGTGTGTTCGACCTTCCATACCACACCACATTTTTACATACCTCCCAACATGACCCTATCCAGGAGGGACAAAATGCTCTGCTTCGGGATTTTCCTCTTAATGTATGATTGCCAGAACTTGTTTTGATCAGGTAATGGATAAGAAAGGTGTTTCACCACAGGTGATGTCAAGCTTAAATTAAGAGTGAAGTCCAGGAGCAGAGCATTGTGTCCCTCCTGGAGAGGATCATGTTGGGAGGTATGTTATTATACTAGCAAGGTCCCCAGAATTATTCGTCTAGCTGCTTTACGTTGCTCCATTGCACTGGGACATTGCATTGGCAAACTCTAGAGCTTCATTTTGTTACTCAATATGATCCTCAGTCAGCTACATGTCACAGATATCCATCCACGCTCACAGGCCTCCAACCACAATGTAGAAAACTCACAGCCACATGACTCAGAGAAACAGTGAGCATGTGTAGCCCAGAGGCCAAGAATATTGGGGACCCATGAAGAATTATCTGATGCTCTGGGATAGTCTAGAGCAGAGGTTCCCAAATGCGGTCCTCAAGGCACCCCAATGTTCCAGGTTTTAAATGTATCCATGCTTGGCCACACCACAGGTGACTTTATTAGCACCTTAGTCAATTTGATTTAATCATCTGTGCTGAGCCATGGATATACCTAAATCCTGGACTGTTGGGGTGCCTTGAGGAGTGCGTTTGGGAACCTCTGGTCTAAAGTCTTGGGTGTCATATGAAGAATTTTGTTATAACAAATGCTTCATATTAGCAAGAAATTAAGGCCCTCATTCCGAGTTGTTCGCTCGCAAGCTGCTTTTAGCAGATTTGCTCACGCTAAGTCGCCGCCTACTGGGAGTGAATCTTAGCTTCTTAAAATTGCGAACGACGTATTCGCAATATTGCGATTAGACCTCTCTTAGCAGTTTCTGAGTAGCTCCAGACTTACTCGGCATCTGCGATCAGTTCAGTGCTTGTCGTTCCTGGTTTGACGTCACAAACACACCCAGCGTTCGCCCAGACACTCCTCCGTTTCTCCAGCCACTCCCGCGTTTTTCCCAGAAACGGTAGCGTTTTTTCACACACACCCATAAAACGGCCAGTTTCCGCCCAGAAACACCCACTTCCTGTCAATCACATTACGATCACCAGAACGATGAAAAAGCCGTGAGTAAAATTCCTAACTGCATAGCAAATTTACTTGGCGCAGTGCGAACATTGCGCATGCGCACTAAGCGGAAAAACGCTGCGATGCGAAGAAATTTACCGAGCGAACAACTCGGAATGACCCCCCAATTTCAATAATTGTTGATTAGGAAAAATGTAATGGGATAAAATTCAGTAATGCTGCATTCAGACTGCAAATGCCGGATCCTACCCGGTAAGACAAACGTGTACTTACCGGGTGGGATCCGGCATTTGCACTCCGCTGCTGGCTTTCCGACCCGGCAATATACCGGGTCGGTTGCCATAACAACGGAGCGCGCAGCAGCAGCAGGGGCGGGGGTGGAGGCGGCGTCGGGAGATGAGCTCATCTCCAGCGCCGCCTCTCCCTATCTTGTGAATGGGAACCGTGTCGCATCGACACGGCTCCCATTCACACCGCACCTGACCCGGTAATCAACCCGGGTAAAACCCTTCTTTTTTACCGGGTTGATTTACCGGGTCAGGCGACCCGCTAAATCGGCCAGTGTGCTTTCACATCGCACACTGACCCGGTTCGACACGGCAATATGCCGTGTCGGTATTGGGTTATTTGTGCGATGTGAAAGGGGTATAAGAGACACAGTAAGAAACAAAACATTTTACAGATGACAAATTAAAAGAGTTTGCAGGGAATAACACGATAAAATAACCTGATTTATGATGCACACTTAATGCAAAGAATGAAATACTTTTGTGTTTTGCCCTGGCGAGTGCCTCTAAATTACAATGTGTGCAATGAGTGAGAAACAGTACAAATGAACTGTGCAAAACTGTCCAACACCTACGTACTTCCTCATTTATTAGAATCAGTTTTTCTAGACCTTTCTAAATACAGTGCCTGGACTAGATTACCATGGAGTGTCACCAATCAGCAGGTAAAAAAGAAGGAAAACCTGTTTGTGCTGGGCCATAAGGCTCCGGATAATGGGGGTCATTCCGACCCGATCGCACGCTGTGCTTCTTCGCAGCCGTACAATCAAGTCGGAACTGCGCATGCGCGGCGGCCGCATTGCGCAGGCGCGGCAGCGGCTGGCGATGGTCGGCGCCAGGCAGCGCCACCGCTAGCGAAGAAAGCGGTCGCAGCGACGACCACAAGAAGGTTGACAGGAGGAAGGAGGATCCGGGCAGCAACTCGCCGTTTTCGAGGAGTGGTAAGTCCAACGCAGGCGTTTGGAGGGCGGATGTCTGACGTCAATTCCGGGACCTGCATCGCTGGATCGATCGCACAGGGTAAGTAACTCTAACCCTGGTCTTCTTTCACAGGAAACTTTTTTTGCACAGCAGGGCTGCACAAGCGTTCGCAGGCTTACTATGCAGATATACACTCCCCCATAGGTGGCGTCTAGTTAATCACACGGGCAGCAAAAAGTTGCTACGTGCGATCAACTCGGAATGACCCCTAATACCACTAAGGTCCTAGACCTCATACATCTAGCACTGATGTCGAAAGGTGTTTTTTTTTTTTTTTTTGCCTTTTTATGCAAGGGCTGCTGACACATCTTGGCTTCATAGGCTTTGTATGTTTCTCTCTCAGCCAGTATCAAGATCAGTGTGACGCTCTTTAATAGGACTGCCCTATTACTACCCTTACCTTTGTGCTATGCATTGAGGCAATAGCTCGAGCAATTAGATTGAACCCAGATATATCAGGCCTGTGGTGCATTTGAGTATAAATTAAAGCTCTTCTCTCAAAGATGACACATAAAAATAAAGAAAGATACAAATATAGGGTGTGCCACCATATGGAACGCCAAATACATGCAATCAGAATAATTAGCATGCATCATGCTGACTGTCTGAATTTGATGTTTGGATAACTCCGAACTCGTGGCAGGAGTACTGATACTTGGAGCTGTGTTATGATGGAAGCTTGGTGGTTTGATGTAGTTTCTTCTCATAGGAGGTGCAAAGGACTTTAGGTCAGAGGAGAGCAATTAGAATGAGCACCAGGTAGTTGGCTGAACCCAAGACAGAGGCGCAGAGTCTTACCACACCGGTGGTCTTCTCCAGGGAACCCTGCAAGGGAATTTGGATTTTACTTCACCCGGCAGGCCAGTCACGGCTCCCTGGGTCACCTGGGCTGGAACTGAACTGGAGTGCTGACGGGGTTGGAACCAGAATTATAACACTTCTGGGTAAAAATGAGACTGGAGAGTTGACCGGGCTCTAACCAGTATGATGACACTCCTGGATGAGATCCGGACTGGAGTGCTGACCAGGCTAGAATTGGGATCATGACACTCCTGGATGAGATCCAGACTGGAGTGCTATAGAACCGGACTGGAATACAATGTAACTGGACTGGAATTGGACTGGAGTACAATGGAATGGAATTGAAACCGGACTAGAATGCAATGGAACCAGACTGGAATGCGATGGAATCAGACTTGGAACCAGACAGGAATGAAATGGAGCTAAATATATCAGGTTCACAGGCAATACCTAGAAACACTGAGGAGTGCAGCTACAAGGCTCACACACTAAGCTGTGTGACATATGGAACTGGCAACAGGGCCGGCCTGAGCCTAATTTTTTTGGTAAGCAATTATGTATTTTGGTGCCCCTTAGTGTAATATATACGAGCGTGGCTTCATGGGGAAGTGGTGTGGCCACATAATAGTATCAATTTACATTACACCACACAGTAGAGCCCAATATACATGCTACGCCACATAACAGTAGAGCCTCTTATACATGTTACACCACAGAGGAGCTGCTTATACACATTACACTACAGAGGAGCCGCTTATGCATATTACACCACAGTAGAGCTGCTTATACACATTACACCACAGTAGAGCTGCTTATACATGCTATGCTACACCACAGTAGAGAAACATTTTGCCACAGAAGAGCCTTTTATACATGTTACACCACCACAGAGGATCCACTTATACATGTTACAGCACAGTAGAGCCCGGTTATACACGTTACACCACAGAAGAGCTACTTATACACATTACACCACACTAGAGCCGCTTATACACGTTACACCACACCACAGTAGAGACATGTTACGCCACAGTAGAGCCTCTTATACACAATACACCACAGAGGAGCCGCTTATACAAGTTACACCACAGAAGAACCACTTATACACATTACGCCACAGTAGAGCCACTTATACACATTACACCACAGTAGAGCCGCTTATACACGTTACATCAGAGTAGAGCTGCTTATACACATTACACCACAGTAGAGCCACTTATACACATTACACCACAGTAGAGCCGCTTATACACGTTACATCAGAGTAGAGCTGCTTATACACATTACACCACAGTAGAGCCACTTATAAATGTTACACCACAGTAGAGCCACTTATAAACATTACACCACTGTAGAGCCGCTTACACATGCTATGCCACCCTACAGCAGAGACACTTTACGCCACAGTAGAGTCTCTTATACACATTACACCACAGAGGAGTCGCTTATACATGTTACATCACAGAAGAGCCGCTTATACACGTTACACCACAGAAGAGCCAATTATATACATTATGCAACAGTAGAGCCGCTTATACATGTTACGCCACACCACAGTAGAGGCACGTTACACCACAGTAGAGCCTCTTATACAGGTTACACCACAGAGGAGCCGCTTATAAATTTTACACCCCAGAAGAGCCACTTATACAAGTTACACCACATTAGAGCCGCTTATACACGTTATATGACAGTAGAGCCATTTATACACGTTACACCACAGTAGAGCCGCTTATACACATTACACCACAGTAGAACCAATTATACACATTACACCACAGTAGAGCCGCTTATACATGTTACACCACAGAAGAGCCACTTATACACGTTATATAGGGGAACACTGACACCCACACAGAGACCAGGAGCACACTGACACAAAATAATGATGGGTGGTAACTGGCCGTTTTCTGGGAGTGCCAGGAAAAACAAAGACATTCCCAAGCATTTTCAGGGCAGGTGTGTGACGTTAGCTCAGTACCTAATCATCCTGATTCCTTCGCACTGGAGAAGTAAGTATTAAGCTACGCAAAGACTGCACACACTGCACAGAATGGAAAAAACACATGGTGAGTGTGATGCGAACAGTTTTGCAGGTGTCTGCTGACTGAGGGGAATTTACTCACAGCGTCCACGTGCAATCGCACACTTGCATGGGGTGAATTTTCACTCCTCCTGGGGATGACAGTGTAATTTGCAGCACAGCGATCAGGTCTGAATCGGGCCCGTAGTGACACAGTGCTAAAACTGGGACCAACCTTTTCCAGATCTCTAGTTTTGCCTATGCGGTTGGGTTCAACTTTCCATATGGGTGAACATATGCTTTTAGTTCTTTGCATGCAGTATGGTAGCAGTTACCACTGACTTACATTAAACTGCATCAGACTCAAAATATTTAAACAATCATATATAACCATTTCTCATTATTGAACTTTGGCTTATCTACAAGCCCCCTTCAACCAATGTCCGAGTCTCTCTCATGTAGGAAACCAAACGTGCAACATGCAGCTGAGCTACCAGGGTAAAAGATGAGTATATATAGCCAGAATCTCAATTGTGAAGTTAATAATTGTACAATTAAGAGAAAGATCTCCCAGAAACTGAACAAGACAAACCTAATATCAAAAGTATATATTTACAAACATACTGCATAGATCACCCTTCCATAACAAAGTATGTCTGACAGGTTGGTTCATAAGCGTCACTGTCAGAGTAAATATCCTGTATAATGGCTTAGGGCCTCATTTAATGTTGTATGCAAATCTGATGTTTTTTGTAGGACACTGATAGTGAGAGATCTACGGTTGAGCAGGATGTGTACTGCACATGTGGTGGTCTCCATCTGCGGGATCACTTGCAGTTTCTCAAAGCCGCTGCATGATTGACATGCTGCAGCCGTTTTGGGGGGCGGGTCAACAACTTTTTAAAAATGGGGAAGAAATGCTGAGGCAAGGGTCGGCATCTTCTGATTCAGATTCCCTGGCCCCAGCCAAGGACTTCCGTCACCTATTCTGAGTAAGCTCAGACTTACTCAGATGGGCGATGACTCCTTCGGTCATGATGGTGATCCAATGCTACATCTGCAGATGCAGCACGTGGAGCTGCAATGCCTGCAGTTGTCTTTTTTCTTCTAACACCTCCTGTGGTATTAGCATAATGCATACTCCCCAACATGACCCGTTGCATTAGGTACACAATGCTCTGTTCCTGGCAGGGCCGGCTCTACCATTAGGCAGCTTTAGGCGGCTGCCTAGGGGCGCCAGCCGCTGGAGGGCACCACTGAATTCATCTAGCAAAAAAGTGAAGGATGTCTCTGTATGCGGGTCAGTACTGAAGATGGGGGGATGGAACACAATAAGGAGCATACACATATATGACGTCGGAATTCTGACATCTGGCATCCTGAATTTTAACATGCTGGGGAGGGTTAGGATTAGGCTGTGGAGAGGAATGGTTAGGGTAAAGGGTAAGGATAATTAATGTAATTTAAGATGTTGGTATTATAGTGGGCGTGATACCGCTATCGATATTCTGACTGGCGGCATCCCGTACCCAACCCCAATTGAATATCCCCACCAGACCCCATATACAGTATTATACAGTATATAAAGTATAGACAGCACTCAAGCACTTTTACAGTAAAAGTAGATTGTGAACAAAGTCACAATTTTTTAAAACTTTATTTACAATATCGGTTATCACTTTAAAAGTCCTTGAGTGTTGTACCTTTTCTCTGAATATGTATAATGATGCAATCCACCCCAAGCCACTTGCATCTCCCCTCCGGGAGGTGGTGGTCGTGTTGGTGGGGGTTGCAAATAAGGGGGCGCTATGCTGAAGCTTTGCCTAGGGTGCACAGAGACATTGCACCGGCCCTGGTTCCTGGACATCTTTGCCAGTGGCAGTTACAGAGGTGGGGCTGCAGCACAGTCCAAAATTCAAATAGGGGATCCACACCAATTGCCAATGAGTCCTATAGTAGCTTAAAACAAAACATTATAATTATTATGTGTCTTTTTGCTCATTATTGCTGTACCTGTTGTAATTTTATTTTTTAATTTCATTATATTGTTAGCTTTTAGTGCCTGCATTTTATTATTCATTTTTATTTACGGAAATAGTATGATATCCCAGCTGCCGGAGACCAACGCCGTGATCCTGACAGCCGGAAAACCGGTGGCGAGCGCAGCGTGTCCTCTTGCAGACTGCTATGCTCGACATGCTTCGGGGCCCGGTGGTGACCTTAGCTTGCCACAGAGTTATTTTCCCCTTCGGGTGGTGGCATGGACCACACCCTGAGTGGGGATTCCGACCACTGGTATTTCACCGGATGTCGGGATATCGGCATCGATATCCTGACAGCCTGATCCCGACAGCCAGCAAAATTAATGCCTCCCGTATTTAATATTTTTTATTTAATAATTTTTAAGGTTATTTACTAAAGCTATTAACCCCTTGATCGATGCTGTGCTTAGATACCTTAACATCACGATCCTGCAACTTTAGCACATGCTGCTACATTTGACACATGGCGTTTGGTTTTCAGCTCACCTCAGATCGGGTGAATGGTATTAACAATTTTAACAGATGGTGTTAATTAATCACTGGGTAGTGACTTTTAGGTATATGCAATTGCCGGAATTCGACCGTTTTTAAATTCGACACAATTCGACAGTCACATACCCTACCCGAATTTGACATATTCAACAAAAGTGTTTAAAAAACCCAGAAATTTTTTTCGTGGGGTCCCCCCTCCTAAGCATAACCAGCCTCGGGCTCTTTGAGCCGGTCCTGGTTGTAGAAATACGGGAAAAAAATTGACAGGGGATCCCCCATATTTTTACAACCAGCACCGGGCTCTGCGTCCGGTCCTGGTGCAAAAAAATACGGGGGACAAAAAGCGTAGGGGTCCCCCGTATTTTCAACACCAGCACCGGGCTCCACTAGCTGGAGAGATAATGCCACAGCCGGGGGACACTTTTATACCGGTCCCTGCGGCCGTGGCATTAAATCCCCAACTAGTCATCCCTGGCCGAGGTACCCTGGAGGAGTGGGGACCCGTTAAATCAAGCCCCCCCCCCCTCCAGCCACCCAGCTGCGTAATGGAGCTTCTACGGCCGTGCGCCTTGGCGCGTGGTATGTGCATTTACGGTAGAGTTTGTGTGCGTCTAGCGGGCGACTCAAATGTTACATAATAAATCCAAATAGTATGTTTTATAGATAATGTTCCCCTTAATAATAAGTGTAAGTTTGTTTATTGTAACTGGTCCCTGGACAGAGGAATTCTTCTTTGCATGATACGAAGGGTCAGACAGGGTTTGAGCAGTGGTGTTTGGTACCTAACTAAAGAACATTTTATTAGAAACAATCCGGTGCTGGTTAGGTAAAGATTAATCGCTCCTGCGTATAGTTATGTCTATTAGTAGTTTCTGGACATTTACTATATTTGCGGTTCATTATCCATGCAGCGGGAATTCTGAGATTCCCTCCCACCTGAGCAGTTTGATATAGTCACAGCCCACCTGTTCAAACTAACCTATGACCTTTTGTTATAATGCGGAGGGACATTCCTGTGTCCAATGAACAATAAGATTGTAGGGCCCTTTGTAGTACACTGTATGTTGTGTATATAAGGGTCACTGTCCCCAGACCGGCCAGTACTCTCTCTCTTCAACATTTATCTCTGATAATTGGAGGACTGGATCCGGTTGCGCTAGCGAGCGTTCCCCGTATGGTATGTTTCTCTGTGGCCACTTTGTTACCCGTTTTAATGTTAGCCATTCATTCTTAGTCGATGTATTTGTGTTTGCGATCGTTCGCTATTGTGTATATTTCTGTTTAGTTATTCTGTTAGATATTAATGTTAGCCTGTAGTGTATGAACTGTTAACTGTTTTTTTCCCTTTTACTTAGCTAAATATTGTTAGTAAAGGTGCTGGAACCTTAGCAAGGTATTGTGTGTTTATTACATTGCTGAGGGTAATCGGAGCATCTCAATCGCTCAAACAGCTAGCTTACAGACCAAGGTTAAACAGTGTTATATCATTGCAGTATCTCAACACTAAGATTTACAGTATAAGCATACTCTGTGTAAGGTTTAAAAGGTTATTATCTGTGTGTACACTCGCTGTGTGTATTCCATACTCACAGCGCAGCGTGTGTACGTAACTTGCGTACCACGTGTGAGGTCTTTGTACGCAAATAGCGTACGAAGTGCGTAGCATGTGCACGAGGGACAGCGGCCATTACGGCTTCACGATATTAGTATATAGCTTATGTTCTAAGGTATACAATCAGCTTTATCAATTGGGCCTCGTCCGTCCTCCACATATCCGCACTAGCGAACACAGACTTTATCTGTCAGCAAAGGGCGGGAACGCAGTATCCCTTCGTATCCGTATTGGTGGTGAGGGATACAGTGGTGCTGACTAGATAAGCGTCTGTTACGCTACGCTGTAGGAGTGCTGGGGTGGAATCCGGAAGGTAGGAAGGTAAGAACAATACGCTATTATTTTTTTTATATAACTGTTTATTTCTGCTTTGCGTACGCACACACGCACGCACGCACGCACACACCTGCATTGTTGCGACTCACTCTCTTGTTGCCAGTAGAATCGATTATTAGACACGTGCTGAGGAAATCTGGTGCTACTTAGTTGAGATTATAAAGGATAATTTTTAAGGGAATAAGTGTAAAGGACACGCAAACAGCATAGTAAATACTGTGTGGTGTACGGTAAGCGATTACAGTTGAACATCGTTTACATTTATAGAAGCGTGTTAGTTGCGTTGCTGTGGGCATATCTGGACTTTGTGCATACGTGTCTCGGGCAACGTGCGAGATTACGTACGCAACACAAAGGCATACGCACGTGGCGTGTTTACGCAACAGAGCGTACGGATACGCCCACCGAAACTCAAATCACACGATAACATTGTTTTAGTGGGGGCGGTATAGTATAGCCACCTGATAATAGCACAGGTTTGTTCAGTTTCCAAAAAGCTTAGTTAAAAGAGAACCTTCTTCTACTGCAAAACCCAGGGATTGAACTACTGCCTGTATGAAAGGAATTTCTGTACAGAAAGATCAGTGTGTATATGAGTGAGTAGGAGTGAGTGTGGAAATAAAGGTATTATTTTGTGAACCCAGAAATCGGGATCCCGTCGGAGACCACATCAGGTGAGTGGACACTTGGTGGCGTGGGACTGGCTTGCCCGCGTTAACATTATACAAGGTAAAAGGAGCAAGTAGTATCCGCAGACAAAAGGACTGCGAAGGTTTAAGCGCAGCCCGGGGGGTTTTGCGTATTACCCATATAGATTGAGCTCCGGCTGAAGGTTTCGCAGCCTAAACAACTGATTCCGTTGGTCGTACAGCGTATAAATATTAAGTTACTTATGCGCAGTGCGACTGGACCGCACGTAATTGTGTGCATTAGTTTGTTACCTTGATACCCATTAAAATTTACTGTGGGATCATAAACGCTACTTGTACATTCTAACGTGATTTGTGTAGGTTTTTGTTATTTTAAGGGAGTTTCGCTGTTCACTCAGGAAATCTCCAACAACCAATACTTACTGGGGAGGGTAGCATACTCCCACATGCCCCAGTAAATAGAGGTTACAAAAAGATCCCGCGAATTGGGTACGTCCAGTGGTGGGCACATTGCTGGAACTCGTATTGGCCAATTGGGGCGTAAAGTGAGTGAAGGCACTAGTTGAACTTTCACCGTCGCCTTACCGCGGGCAACTTGGTTTGTTTTGTAAGAATTCGCTGAGACAGCAATATCTGCAAATGATGGGGGCTAGTTGTTCAAAGAAGGGACGTCCAACAAGGGTTCACGTTGGTATTTGTTGGCCCAAAGGGTCAGCACGGTATATAATGTGTGAAAAATACGGATCACACACACAGGTATTTTGCAAAGAATGGGAACGAATGACAGAGGATGATGGGGAACAGTTTCCCCGGGTAGGCAGTTTGAACCCTGAGGTATTGCAGAATCTAAGAAAAAGGATAGGCCAAATAAAATCTGCAAAGCAGAGGATTAGACATTATGATTGTTTACAGGTATGGCAACAGGAAAGTGAAATACAACAGGAATTAGCTCAGATAGCAAATTCAAATCCAGGTAGGAGTCTGATAGCAACGGCACCACCACCGTATATAGTAGGGGACAAAGTGGCTGCAGAGAATGACATGCGGGTGTACGATAAGGGTGCACTTAACCAATGTAGTAGTGATAAGAATAAAATGAAAATTAATGCAAATGTTGATACTAACGCTAACCCATGCAAGTTGTATCCCATTTTAAACTTCCCCCAGGAATACGACCAGGAAGATGAGCCCACTACGATTTCAGCTCTCTCTCTAGCTGCCACCATAAACGATACTTCAGTGGGCATCGCCCAACCAGTAAGAGTGGTATCAAAGGCACATAGTTCAGGGACAGGTGAGGTTGTATCTAGAGGTAAGTACGGCACTGTACAATATGCTGAAACTGTTGCACCACCCACTGTAGAATCAACCCAGAGTGAAGTAATTAATCTTAATCCTGTTAGAGTGATAGCGGTCCCCAATGGGAAAACCGACACAAATGGGGTCACACCCATCAGGAATATTGCAATGCACTGTCCCTGGTCCCGAGCAGAATTAAGAACAATTTTGTCTGAATTTCCTGATCCCAGAAAAGATTTAGCCGCATGTCAGAGGTTCATTAAGGACCTGGGTAACTCCACTGAACCTAACAACAAAGATTGGCGGTCACTACTGAGGGCATGTCTGCCCTCTAGTATTGACCTTGTGAAATTTATAGCTGACTGTAAATTAGATGAAGAGGTACCCCTTACGGATGAGTATAATCAAGATAATGTAACCAGGATCAATCTGCAGCTGGGAATATACTTCCCAGCTGTGGTAAAATGGAACAAAATTTTCTCCATCAAACAAATGGAAGGAGAAACTGCCTCTGACTATTTCCACCGGGCACTAGAGGAAATGGCTAAATATACTGGGATCGTGGAAATTGAGGCAAATGTACACCATAGAGAGGTAGCGGTGTCCGTCTTGATGGACGGTTTAAAGGAGGTATTAAGGAATAGGGTGCAAACCACTCAACCTAACTGGAGAGGTATGTCGGTGGCCGCCTTAAGAGAGACTGCTGTTGGGCACGACAGGAACATCACAAGACGCAGGGAGTCACAGAGTGATAAACTGATGGCTATAAGTATCCAAGCCCTTACAACAAGGCCGCCTCAGTCTAAATCTCAGACCCCTGGTGGTAAGCCGCATATGGTAAAATGTTACAATTGTAATAGGGAAGGTCATTTTGCACGTAACTGCACCAGTAACCCACACAATGCATATAAAAACCCTAGACAACGACATGACATACGAGATTGGGATCAAGGACCGCAGAGACGGAGTTATGAGCCACACGCAGGGGAAACGAGAAGGTATCCCCCAAGAAGAGACTGGCAAGTCTCTGAGAGTTCCCGTTTACCCCCTTCACAGGTAATAGCTGCCAGTGCAATGCAGGGAGGTCACCACGCACCATAGGGGTGGGGCCACACCTGTAGTCTGCAGCCAGTGAAATTAATTGCGAGCCTTGGAAATGAACCTGAGGTCACAATTGATGTAGCGGGTAAATCTCTAAATTTCCTTGTAGATACGGGGGCGGCCAAGTCAGTGATAAATTCGACCGTGGGCATGAGAACCACTGGTAAAACAATTCCAGCCATGGGAGTAACAGGAGTAGTGCGACAATACCCTTTAAGCAAACCAGCAGAGATTACGATAGGGCCTTTGCATACCAAGCATTCTTTTCTGCTGGCTGCATCGGCTCCGACTAATCTCCTACGGAGAGATTTACTGTGCAAAATGGGATGCGTCATATATTGTACTCCTGAAGGTGTGTTCTTGGACATACCCGAAAACCACGCTCAGGAAATACAGGATATGCTAGACTCCCCAACAAGATTAATGTCACACACTGTTGTTGTAAATAGGTGTCCGTCCAAGGTAGAGGAAATGATTTCCCAGATACCGGAATCACTTTGGACCAAGGATGGACAAGACACTGGATTAATGGCAAACGTAGCCCCAGTAGTTGTGCAAGTAAAAGATGGTAGGATAGCTCCAAAAATCCCACAATATCCTCTGAAGCCAGAGGTGGAGTTAGGAGTTTACCCTGTAATAGAGCGCTTGCTACAGCAGGGCATTCTGGTAAGGACGTCCAGCACTGCCAAT
Source organism: Pseudophryne corroboree (assembly GCF_028390025.1). Classification (NCBI taxonomy): domain Eukaryota; kingdom Metazoa; phylum Chordata; class Amphibia; order Anura; family Myobatrachidae; genus Pseudophryne; species Pseudophryne corroboree. The sequence continues at coordinate 519,334,347 of NC_086445.1, forward strand.
AGTCCCATCTTCCCTGTTAAAAAGAGTGGGGGGAGGGGTTACAGATTAGTGCAGGATCTAAGAGGGATCAACAAAATAGTTGAGAGTCAATTCCCCGTAGTGCCAAATCCAGCTGTCATCCTTATGCAAATCCCTCCCACTGCCAAATTTTTCACTGTGATTGACCTCTGCTCCGCCTTCTTCTCGGTACCTCTGCACCCTGACAGTCAATACTTATTCGCATTCACATACAGAGGAGTTCAGTACACTTGGACTCGATTACCACAAGGTTTCATAGACAGTCCAAGTATTTTCTCACAGGCCCTGCATGATTGTTTACAGTCTTTCCAACCAGAGAGTGGATCAATATTGATACAGTATGTGGATGATTTACTGCTGTGTTCAGATTCACTGGAAGCGTCCCTGAGAGATACGAAACAACTCCTGTTTCATCTTTCAGACACAGGACACAAGATTTCCAAGGACAAGTTACAATTATGCCAGATCCGTGTGAAGTATTTGGGACACTGTTTAACACAAGGACTGAGACACCTTACCGCTGATAGAATTCAAGCAATTCGCGACATGACCCTGCCACAAACCCAGCAACAGATTAGAACGTTCTTAGGAATGTGTGGGTATTGCCGTAACTGGATCCCAGGTTTTTCCATACTGGCCCTACCTTTGCAGGAGATGGTCTCATCAAGCAAACCTGATCGGATTTCGCACACAGACGAATCCGAGATGGCATTTGAGAGACTTAAACAGTGCCTAACCCAGGCACCAGCATTAGGTATGCCAGATTATGGAAAACCCTTTGAACTGTACGGAACAGAGAGTGCTGGGTGCGCAGCAGGTGTCTTAACCCAGAAGCATGGTGATGCCAGCAGGCCGGTAGCCTACTACAGCGCCCAGCTAGATACGGTAGCGCGATCCCTCCCCACATGCTTGCGAAGTGTTGCAGCAATAGCATTGCTAGTCACAAAAAGCGAAGATGTAGTGCTAGGACACAACCTCACAATTCATACACCACATGCAGTGTCAGCCTTACTGAATTCGGCCCAAACCAGTCACGTCTCATCAGCGCGGTTTACAAGATGGGAATTGGCATTGATGGCCCCCGTAAACATCACCATAAGGAGATGCAGCGCATTAAATCCTGCAACGTATCTCCCAGGTGTGCCTGGACAGGCACAAAGGGTTGAGGATGAGAGTGATGGTGAAGGAGGATTTAATACAGGGGATGACACGCATGATTGTATGGAATATTTGACCCAAAATTTCACGGCAAGGCCCGACATCAGTGACAACCCACTAGAAGATGTAGATTTTACTTTCTACACTGACGGTAGTTGTCACAGACAGACGGACTCGGGAGACTTGTGTACTGGATACGCAGTCGTAGATGACCAAGGTACCATAGAAGCGGAACCGCTAGGCCCACCACACTCAGCACAAGTTGCTGAACTGGTTGCCCTAACCAGAGCATGTGAATTGGCTAAGGGCAAATCAGCCAATATTTACACAGATTCTAGGTACGCCTTCGGAGTAGTCCATGATTTCGGGGCCCTATGGCACCTCAGAAATTTCATGACGGCAGCTGGCACACCCGTAGCGCATGCAGCCCACATCAAAAGACTTCTAACAGCGATACAGGAACCCGACAGAGTGGCTGTTATCAAGTGTAAAGCTCACACATATAGCCAAGACCCGGTATCACTTGGTAACAGCCGAGCAGACGAAGCTGCTAAATCAGCAGCTAGTAACCCCATACAAACAGACAGTACACAACTGATGGTATTTAATACTGTAAACACACAGAAATTGTGTGAAATGCAAAATTTGTGTTCCCCACAGGAAAAGGCAGTTTGGAGGTCAAAGGGATATGGCCAGGAGTCCTCAGGACTCTGGACAGATGGACAGGGTAAGCCAGTGGCACCCAGATCATACCTTCCAAGTCTAGCGGAAGCGGCACATGGGCTGACTCATCTAGGCAAAGAAGGAATGTGTAAGTTGGTAAGAGCTTATTGGTGCGCCCCAGGATTTTCTTCCCATGCGGGTAAAAGAGCAATGACATGTCTCACCTGCTTGAGGAAGAATATCGGAAAGGCAATACCGACAGAGCCATCCCATATCCCTCCGACAGATGGCCCTTTTCAGGTAATACAAATTGATTTCATACAATTGCCACCTTGTAGAAATTTAAAATATGTATTGGTCTGTATCGATGTGTTCTCAAATTGGGTTGAAGCATTTCCCGCGGCCACAAATACCGCTGTATTTACTGCAAAGAAAATTGTGCAGGAATTTGTGTGTAGGTATGGTATCCCTAGAATCATTGAAAGTGATAGGGGTACCCATTTTACAGGTGAAGTCTTTCAAACAATGTGTAAGTTGATGGGAATTAATAGTAAGCTGCACACTCCGTACCGCCCCCAGGCGAGTGCGAAGGTGGAAAGAGTAAACAGCACTATTAAAAATAAATTGAGCAAGGTAATGACTGAAACAGGACTGTTATGGCCCGAAGCTTTGCCAATTGTATTATACAGCATCAGAACCACTCCCAGGCCCCCTCTTAATCTGTCTCCTTTTGAAATTCTGTTTGGTCGACAACCTCATGTTATGATTAACCCCCAGGATGATTTGAAATGTAACAATGAAGTAACCGTAAAGTATTTGGTTAAGATGAGTAAGCAATTGAGGAATCAGAATGATAATCTAAAGTTGGTGATTCCTGATTTGCCAGACAGTAATTGTCATGACATTGAACCTGGGGATTATGTAATGATACGGAATTTTCTACGCTCAGGTTGCCTTATTGACAGATGGGAAGGACCATATCAAGTCTTATTGACCAGCACAACAGCATTGAAGGTTGCCGAGAGAGAAACTTGGGTCCATTCGTCTCATTGTAAAAAGGTCACTGACCCCGAGAGGTCCCGTGATAAAGAACAGACGGTAGAGGTTGTATAACTAGAGTGTCTGTTCAGGGAGGATTGAAACGACACCTGAGCGCTGAGAATAATAAGACCGGAAGCTTGTCGAGCCAGATTTCTTTTTCCCATTTGTTATTTTCTCCAGTTCCCACCTCCCTCCTATTTCCTTTCCCCTTTCTTATTTTTCTCCTTTTACTCCTCTAAGATGGACTTGCCCCAAGAGACTGTGATCCGGATTTTCCTGTTGACCATGATGTTGACCAGAGCAGTCTGTTTCGGTGAGAGTACCATGGAGGTCGAGAAGGGATCTGGAATGGGTTCTGATAACCAGGATGGAGGCGTAAATTTCCAAGAGCAAAATAATCTCCGAGTAAAGGCGAGTATCAGAAAACGATCTGGTAGCATTGACAATAGAAGAAATTGTGAAGGATTGTTAGCTGAAGAGAACTGCATCTGTAGGCATTGTGACAATATAGTTGAGGATGGGTGCATCAAGAAGTGTCAGTCCAGTTTTAATGTCCACATGGACCGGCATCCATTGAGTGACTATCACTCCTTAGTGGGTAAAGTGTTAAATCAGACAGACTGTTGGGTATGCTCTCAAGTACCTCAAGGTCATAGCAAATCAGGACTAGTACCATTCCCTTTAACTGTAGGAGAGGTACTTGAGTTAAGTGGTGGGAGGCCGGTGGACAAGAGGTTTAATATCTCTAGTCCTCCTAGTTTGAAGCTCCACCAGTATCATGTGGATAGGTCTTTAGTATGCTTTAACATTTCCAATCCCCGAAAGCCGGGAAATTGGGAAGTGTCATGGAGTAATCAAACCATGACATTTTCATATAGAGCCGATAGAATGCCCATAGACACAGAACTTATATGCCAGATAGCCGACCATGGAAGATTTTTCCGGTATAGGTACACTCTAGGAAGTAGGACTATGCGAGTTGGAGAAGTATCACCAGGATACTGTGCACATATCATACAACCTGATACGTGTACTAAACAGATGGGAGAATTAGGGTTAGGAGATTTCACATGGAAAATTTGTAACATGGTAATGTCATACTCCGTCCCATATGTTCTCCCAGATGATGCATATTTCATATGCGGGAGGAAGGCGTATAAGTGGCTTGCCCCAAACTCAGAGGGATTGTGCTATATTGGAAAAGTACTGCCTGAAGTAATGACTGTATCCCATAACAAAATGAAAGATATTCACCGCAGTGCCCAAGCTCCTTATACTCACACTCATTACGAGCATGTCGTTAAACGGCACCTGATAGAGAGGACAGAGCATTCAGCCTCTGATCTGATCCACGAATCCACCGGGATTCAATTCCTACTCGCGTTAGATATCACTCGTACCGCCCGAGGAGTGATAAATTATAAATATATATCTGCGCTTGCAAATTTGTTAGACAATATCACCGAAATGTATGACGACACATTCAGGTATACTGGGAAAGAGTTACAAGCCTACAAAACAGAACTGGTTCAGCATAGGATGATTCTCAATTACCTCACAGCTGTGACAGGCGGGTATTGTGTTACCCTAGCAACTCAATATGGAATAAAGTGCTGTACGTATATCACAAACAGCACAGAGGACCCAGCCGAGGTCATAGACCAAAAGATGGATGACATTTTACAATTAAAGTGGGAGTTTCGAAGGAAACACAATCTCACACTCGCTGCTGTGGGTAATGAGCTGACCAGTTGGGTGTCATGGTTGAACCCACGAAATTGGTTCTCGGGCTTAGGAGAATGGGCCCAAGGTATTATTATGGATGTAGGAAAATTTCTTTTGTGTATTCTGGGTGTCGTCATATTGGTTGGCCTGATATTTAGATGTGTTCGGGTTTTGACGAAGTGTAAAAGTAGTACCAGGGTGATGAGTTTAAGGAGCGAGGACACTGTAATAACAACTAATTTGATTTATGACCCAACGATAGAGACAATGTTGTGATGAAAATGTGATTCCACGGTCCGTTTCTTTCACCCGTTTCTCCTTTGTTTTCCTCCAAGGTACAAAGACATCCGCTTGGAAGAAGAATTTGACAACCTCTTTTATACAGACCATTGATGAACTATGCTACAAGCCCCCAATTTCCCTAGTGACTTTAACTTTTACGATAGCCCAATACTTTAGAGACTGTAACTTTCATGGACACTGGAAAAGCTTTTGTCGCCATTTTATAGCAAAAGCATCGAGAGACATCAGACAACATGCACATCAAGACAAGACTTCAGACAAAACCTCAATCATCGAATGCATATTAAACTCACATAGTTTACGACTGCATTTATAATAATTGCTTCTTATCTTCACCTCTACAACCTCCAGGTAATAACACACATAGTCGATAGGGAATATAGATACAGATATCAGCACTCACATATCCCCCCATTCATGTATCATCAACTAAATGTGCTCCCCCATTTGTTGCAACCAAAAGCCGAAAAGAGCTCGGTAGAGTTTGACAGCCCATCCACAGATCCCTGATACGGGATAAGAAGGATTCAAATGTATACTTCGCAATACCTCGAAGCTTGATTTAAAACACGTACGGCACGATGATACATGACCCCTCAAACATGGATTCATACACACATGCTTCTACTATTTCACTAGGTCATACCTTTTTCCCACCTTCTCCTCTCCTCCCTTTTCCCAATCATAAAATGGTATTTACATGATGACATATATTTTTCTTTTTTTAACTGTTTTAGGAAGTGGCAGTTATTGATTACTGCCAAAGGATGGACTGTCAAAGTCGGAAAAATATCACGCTACACGTTGCCATATATTCACCCCATGCGCTTGCCCGCTGCACGTGCACATTCTCTCCCGTGCGTGCGGATACTCGCAGCTGCGTAATGGAGCTTCTACGGCCGTGCGCCTTGGCGCGTGGTATGTGCATTTACGGTAGAGTTTGTGTGCGTCTAGCGGGCGACTCAAATGTTACATAATAAATCCAAATAGTATGTTTTATAGATAATGTTCCCCTTAATAATAAGTGTAAGTTTGTTTATTGTAACTGGTCCCTGGACAGAGGAATTCTTCTTTGCATGATACGAAGGGTCAGACAGGGTTTGAGCAGTGGTGTTTGGTACCTAACTAAAGAACATTTTATTAGAAACAATCCGGTGCTGGTTAGGTAAAGATTAATCGCTCCTGCGTATAGTTATGTCTATTAGTAGTTTCTGGACATTTACTATATTTGCGGTTAATTATCCATGCAGCGGGAATTCTGAGATTCCCTCCCACCTGAGCAGTTTGATATAGTCACAGCCCACCTGTTCAAACTAACCTATGACCTTTTGTTATAATGCGGAGGGACATTCCTGTGTCCAATGAACAATAAGATTGTAGGGCCCTTTGTAGTACACTGTATGTTGTGTATATAAGGGTCACTGTCCCCAGACCGGCCAGTACTCTCTCTCTCTTCAACATTTATCTCTGATAATTGGAGGACTGGATCCGGTTGCGCTAGCGAGCGTTCCCCGTATGGTATGTTTCTCTGTGGCCACTTTGTTACCCGTTTTAATGTTAGCCATTCATTCTTAGTCGATGTATTTGAGTTTGCGATCGTTCGCTATTGTGTATATTGCTGTTTAGTTATTCTGTTAGATATTAATGTTAGCCTGTAGTGTATGAACTGTTAACTGTTTTTTTCCCTTTTACTTAGCTAAATATTGTTAGTAAAGGTGTTGGAACCTTAGCAAGGTATTGTGTGTTTATTACATTGCTGAGGGTAATCGGAGCGTCTCAATCGCTCAAACAGCTAGCTTACAGACCAAGGTTAAACAGTGTTATATCATTGCAGTATCTCAACACTAAGATTTACAGTATAAGCATACTCTGTGTAAGGTTTAAAAGGTTATTATCTGTGTGTACGCTCGCTGTGTGTATTCCATACTCACAGCGCAGCGTGTGTACGTAACTTGCGTACCACGTGTGAGGTTTTTGTACGCAAATAGCGTACGAAGTGCGTAGCACGTGCACGAGGGACAGCGGCCATTACGGCTTCACGATATTAGTATATAGCTTATGTTCTAAGGTATACAATCAGCTTTATCGCCGGCATTCGGGGAAAGGGGTCCCATGTGTAAACATGGGACCCCTTTCAGTGCGTGGTCCGAGTAAATGCGTTTTATTTTTTTGCCAAGTACGTGGATTACAAAAAAGAAGAGGACAGATCTACACTGGATTTTGGTGAGTATAATTTTATTTTCAGGTACCCCCGTGGATTCTACTTGGAGAAGTGGACAGAGTCGGCGTGTGAACATAGGTAAGTATGTGTGTGTCGGCATGCATGTATGTAATAAAGTTTTACTTTCACGGTGTGCGTATACTGTTTTTATTTGGGTATTTTTTTGCAGTAGAACTACAGGTACCAGCGGGTCTGTTTACCCCCGCATGCTGGTACTTGTGGTTCTCCAAGTACCAGCTTGCGGGGGAGGCTTGCTGGGACTTGTAGTTCTGCTACAAAAAACAATATTCTTTTATTTGACACAATGCTATCAGCCCCCCATCCGCAGCCCTTGGATGGGGGGGGGGACAGCTTTGGGCTTCACCCCTGGCCCTTGGGTGGCTGGAGGGGGGAACCCTTGATTTAACGGGTCCCCACTCTTCCAGGGTACCCCGGCCAGGGGTGACTAGTTGGGGATTTAATGCCACGGCCGCAGGGACTGGTATAAAAGTGTCCCCCGGCTGTGGCATTATCTCTCCAGCTAGTGGAGCCCGGTGCTGGTGTTGAAAATACGGGGGACCCCTACGTCTTTTGTACCCCGTATTTTTTGCACCAGGACCGGACGCAGAACCCGGTGCTGGTTGTAAAAATACGGGGGATCCCCTGTCAATTTCCCCCCCGTATTTTTACAACCAGGACCGGCTCAAAGAGCCAGAGGCTGGTTATGCTTAGGAGGGGGGACCCCACGCATTTATTTTCGTGATTTTTAACCCATTCCCGCCCCTTCCCACTGAAAAACATGCTCTGATCTCTCCATATTATTTTAGTCAGTAAAAAAAAATATATATTCTTTTAAAAAATATATAAATAATACTTGTGGCTCCTAATAGACAAACCAAGTAGATAAACTCTTCTAATATAAATAGATATGCTAATAGCAACAAAAAAAATCCCACAAAAAAACATGTTTTTAATTTTTTTTATTAGATTCCGCCAGCAAAATGAGGCGGACTGAAATTGACGAAATGACTGTCGAAAAGCACTGTTGTCGAATCGACATTCTTCAATTGAATATACTTTTGTCGAAAAGCCACATTTTTACCATTTCAGACATGTCGAATTTAACAACTGTCGAATTTCAAAAAGTCGAATCTGAAACGTCCGTTTTTTTGTCGAAAAGTACTGTATTGCATTGTCGAATTTTTTTTTTGTGTCGAAAATGCCCCGTTTTTCGACATTTGCGGCAATTCGACCGCAATTGCATATACCCCTTTATCTGCAAGTAATGTTGGTGTTTGATCATAGTGCTGTCCCTGAAGAGGGGGGTTGTGCTCCGAAAACGTTCAGATGTAATAAAGGACATTTCTTATATTCTGAGCGACAAAGATTATATATTAGATGATGCTGGCTTCATTTCTTGTTTTTTATCTACATCTGTAAGCCCTGCACTTCGTGTCATTGAATTTCTAAGTGGGTACTGCTAGTCTCATGCTAAATATACACACACACACACACACACACACACACACACACACACACACACACAACACACACACGCACACACACACACACACACACACACACACACACACACACACACACGCACACATACCCTCCAGTGGCACAACATCATGCTCGCTGATTAGAATAAAAACTTTATTGAGCCTTTTCATGCCTGCACCAGGACCTCCTCTCCTCCTGCCTACTCCAGTCCTGTCCTCTCCAAAAGAACAGCAACAGCACAGCAGGACACATGTCACACAAGTCAATGACAACAATAGTAATCCTCCCTGTAGTCAGCTCCAGTTTCAAGCCAGGCAGTGCAGACACAGGCAGCAGCAATCAGTTGACACACTGACACAGCAGCACAGTTCACTTCAGGTTCTGCAAATTGACACTGGTAAGGCAGTTTGGTTGGCTTGGCTCTGGCTGGCTCAGGCTGGCCAAGGGCTAGTTTGCTTGCTTGCATTTAGCAGAGCAGCAGAGCCCAGGCACTGTCTCACTGGGCGTGGGGCTGGGCAGTAGGGGCACTGGCAGGCAGCAGCAGCAGCTGCAGGACTCAGTGGCTGCACTCCCTCCTCCTCCCGTCCCTCAATCCTTATAGCCGCCCCCCACCTCCCCCCAGTCCTGGGCAGGAAAGGACACCTACTGGGAGAGCTGTCCTTTGTCCTTTGCGATTTTTGGGGTAAATTACAGTGTTATTAACCCTATCATATGCATGGTAAGTGGATGGATGTGCTGCATCTTAAATGTAAAGCATAGTACATCCCACTCAAATAGTGTAACTTATACTTTCAAAGGGCGGTGGCGTAGCGCGCCACCGTGCCCGCAAGGGGCTCATTTGCGCTCACCCAGCTGTCGGTATGTCGGCACTCGGAATTCCGTGCCGGTATACTGGTTGCCGGGACCCCGACCGCCGGCAAACCATACCACACCCCTTTCATATATACCCTATTTCTTAGTTAATAGATCATCAGAATGTGCACAATGTCGTGTGCTAATCATGTGATGGCAGTGACCTTACTACATGTGTGGTTGTGAGTACGTGGACAGATTCTGCATGTGATATGAGTAGTGTAGTAATGTGAGGGGAACTGAAGCATGCCTAAAGCCTCAGGCTTTTAAGAAGTGGAAGGAGCAGACCCAATAGAACACAAGATGTGAAGCTACTGTCACAGTGATGGCGAAATCATACTCTACATCCAACTTTCAGGATATGAAAATGTCTATCTATCTATCTATCTATCTATCTATCTATCTATCTATCTATCTATCTATCAATGCAGCATAAATGTGGCTAGTCTCCACTGGGAGGGAGCAACCATCCCTGTCAGAATCCCGACTGCCAGTATCCCGAACGTAAGTATGCAGGGGAGGGTTAGGTTTAGGCTGCAGGGAGGGACTATTATGGTTAGGCTGCAGGAGGGGAGGGTTAGGCTGTGGGGAGGGAGGGTTAGGGGAAGGGTTAGGATTAGGGTTCCTTTAGTGCGGCGCCCCTGCTAGGCAACACATGCCTGGGTCACCTAGCATGTAATCCAGCCCTGTGCACATAGATCAGGCATTACTGGAACAGAAAAGATGAATAAAGTAAGGTTATTTACTCACATTAGATTAATATATTCTGACCATAGGAGCATTTAGCACTACACATCATTAAAGAGACAACCTGTTAGTAAAATAACCTTCTTGGCTACAGAAATGGAAAGCATCATTCTCCAACCTTTCAGTAACATCATCTGTTTTTTGATTCTAGAAAAACTATAGGGGCATTTATCAAACCTTCATAGTAGCCACTTAGATTCTAGCTACCATTTATCTAGTAGAGTCTAGAAAATGATAACTAAAATCTGGTTGCTATGGACAAAACATCCCTTTTTAGAAAGTTTGATAACTCTTACCCTAATGCAATTCTTCCATCCTATGCCAGTTGAATAGAAAGAAATCTTTTTTCTACATAGATTTTGTTTAACAGTAAATAAGGCTGTGGTAAAATGGAGAAATGCATGGTGTTTGGCAGACGTAGAATCACCACAGAGACTCCAGGGATACAAATTCCTGCTTATGAATCTAGAATCAGCAGAAGACCAGGGGGTTTATTTATCAAGAGTCGGGTGACCGAGTAAAACCGAGTAAAACCGAATCCGCTCATCACTAGGTTCTACTAGCCATGTCTTGCTAGTAGAAGATTAAAATATCAGTAAGAAAAACAACCTGAAATGACTGGTTTTACAACCCGACTCTTGATAAATAAATTTCCAGATTTCTTGCTGAGGGAGCAGCCGGATGCAGCAACAGCACCATTTAAAATTCTTCTTCTTCTTCTTCTTCTTCTTCTTCTTCTACTACTTCTTCTTCTCCTTCTTCATTATTATTATTATTATTAGCATCATCATAATTTGGCAGATTTTTCCACATGATAAGTTAGCATGATTGATTTTAGTATTTATTTTGTTAAATAGCCCAGTGATGAGTATGTCAGGTTCTTCTAGAGAGGGTAGGGTAGGGTAGGATTGGATATCTAGTATCACCGGTTTGCGTCAGATGAAGGAAGTCCAGTGGTTGAAGTTCCCATCCTCTCCACTTTGCATATACATGACCACAGTAATGTATTATAAATTGGTACTATTTTGTGGCCCCGCCCCTTCCCATGAAGCCATGCCTCTTTCTTATGAAGCCACATCCCTATATTTTGGATGCACAACAAAGGCATGCACTGTCCCTGTTTTGAATTTGGGTGTTCCCTTTCTGGCTTAGGGCACCAAAATGTCTAGTTAGGGCTCTGGTAGTGTTAATTACTTGTTTATTTTTATTAAAAGGGTCAATGAACATTCTGTAAAGTACGCTAGACAAACAGCGATATGCAGAAAATAGGGAAAAAAATAAAATAGTTAAATAGGAACATAAAGTATTTCCAAAGTGCAAATTTAAAAGAGAACCATAGTGCCAGGAATTGCAAGTGCATGAATTTTGTTGAAGATAAAGATTAATCTAAATTATTAAAATATGTTGCTGAGCCTGCTAGGGGCACCTAGAGTCCTTTGTTTATTGTAAAAGATACATACCTTAGGTAGATACGAAGAAAGTATCTTCTATGTAATACTGAACAAATGTGTTTTTATACATAGCGTGTATTTAGCAATCATACACAATGTGCAAAGGCAACATTTTATGCTGTTTGGATTTTGTCATATTTGTAAAATCTATCCACTGTGTATATTTAAACAATTAGCAGATTTTAAATATAGCGTAACAGTTTAGCAGTGTAATGTGATTTTATTGGAAACAAATATCAATTATGTATTAAAGGGCAAGGAATCCACTACAGTACTTAAATGCTTTAGTGAGAGTAGTAGAACTGTGAATTATTAATAGAAAATCTGCTGTCCATGAGTATGTTGACGAATTACAATTACAAAAACAGCTAGTGATGATATTAACTCTTTAATTGGTCAATTAATAGAGGTTGTGTACAGATTTTTTTCAGCAATATTTGATATATATGCAACCAGGGGCGGATTAACAGAGTAGGGGCCCATGTGCACACTCCGTGCATGCTCCCATCTGTCTATGGCGCAGTAGACTCTGGTATTGTGCCAAAGTCTACTCTGTATGTGCAGGTCCCCGGACACATGGCTCCCATCATGTTATCAGGTGCAGATCCAATGCGGGTCTCTGGAGAGATAAGTAATTAAACATGGGTGCAGTGTGTACGGTGTGGACCCCCTGGACCCAGAGGCCTGTGTGCCCTGCACATACTGCACTCATTTTAGATACGCAAAATGTATATACCCAATGTGACTGCTATAACTACTGAGTTACTATGGCCCTGATTCATTGTTGTACAGTAATCAGCAGCTGCTGCGATGGTTTTTGCAGCTGCTACTGCTACATTATCATATACACATGTACAGTATAATGGCACTCTTGGTACAAGATTTTAATGGCCAGGGTGCCCTCCTTAGAACTGCATACATATCTCCATGTCCATGGGTATAGACGAGGCGGCACTCCAACTGTCATTTTGAAATGTAATCCTATATTAGCCGGCATTTCCTGTAATATATATATATATACATATACAGTATATAGGGGGTCATTCCGACCCGATTGCTCGCTGCAGTTTGTCGCAGCACAGCAATCGGGTCGGAACTGCGCATCCGTCGTTGCCTAGCAATCGCCTCTGAGGCAGAGGCGGTCGCTGGGCGGGAGCGGGCTGGACGGCGGTGTTAAGCCGCTGTTTAGGGGGAGTGGTCCGGCCAACGCAGGCGTAGCCAGACCGTTGGGGGGGGGGGGGGGCGGGCCGCGGCGGCTGCGTGACATCACACGCAGCCGTTGCGGGCCGGGGAGCGACGAGTAGCTCCCGGCCAGCACGATAAAGCGGCGCTGGTCGGGAGCTACTCTTGAAGTGCAAAGGCATCGCCGCTGTGCGATGCCTTTGCACTTCTGCAGGGGGGGGGGGGGGCGGCACTGACATGCGGGGCAGACTAGCCCTGTGCTGGGCGTCCCACCGCATGTCAGTGTGAATGATCATAGCTGAGCTAAATTTAGCACAGCTACGATCATCTCGGAGTGACCCCCATAGATATATACACACACACATCAGATAGATAGATATAGTTTTATATATATATATATATATATATATATATAGATAGATATGGATAGATAGATAGACATACAGTATGTGCACCCTTATTTAAATCTCCCTGAATTTGACAACTTAACTCGTTTCCTGTATAAAGCTGACCCACCCAAGTGTTCAGCTTGACTTGTCTGAAATGCAGCCCCACCCTGCAACCTGCCGGAACTTAGTAAGAGCAAACTCTCCTCTAAACACATATTGAGTCCATTTCCTTTCTTCTACCCTATCTATCTATCTATCTATCTATCTATCTATCTATCTATCTATCTATCTATCTATCTATCTATCTATCTATCTAATTTATTTATTTATTTATTTTGTTTCACATCTGTTTCAACAGCTGTGACTGTTTCCTTCTCTAGAAACAATATAAACCGCAGTTATTGTGTACCATAAATGTGGGAAGATAAATTTGGCTATGAAAATAAATAGGACTTACAAACTGTGGATGAATTAACACCTGTACAGCAAAGGTTCTTTGATGTATTTAATGAATCCATTAAAGACAAGTGAATCATGAGAATGTTAGCAATGAAGACAATACAGTACAATTTAAAAAATTACTTACTAAGCATTGGGTTGTAAAGCCCGGTGCTTCTGAACATTTACTAGCAGTTGACCTTTTCAACTTTGGGGGTATTCAATTAAGTGCCGTTTTGCACTAATTCGACACAGGGTATTCAATTGCAGGTGTTTTCGCAAATTTTTTAATCCATTTTCGCCCACTTTTTTTTGTCGAATCGGCATGGGCGAAAATTGCACTAAAAACTGGTGAAAACGCCCGCAAAATTGCCAAAACACGTGTTTCGGTGGTGATTTCGTCGATACACATGGTTTTGCCAGTGCCGGATTTTTCGACCAGTTGAAAAAATGGCACAGGCACTGAATAGGTTGAATGTAAATTCAACCTAAAAACGGGCGAAAAGTGGATTTTTTTCTCTACTGGTCGAAGTAACAGCACTAATTGAATACCCCCCTTTGTCTATAAACACGATTAGAAGTGAAGGGTTTTACATCCCATTGCTTAGTAAGTAAACCCTTGTGTTTCTGTGCATTTAATCATTTCACTACTGTCATTTGCTTTTAGAGCACCATTGTACCCTCACCCTCCATTTTTAAGCATTTTGAGATTATACTGGGACTAAGACCCCCTGTGGCCAAATAGCACATCTTGCAACAGTAGATTGCACACATAACAGAGGACATTTCTGAAAATAGTTCCACTAGTGGTAAATGTGTAGACATGGAGATGTTGCCCTTAGCAACCAATCAGATTCTAAGGGAGAGATTCACCAAACCTTCTATAGAGGAGAAATGTTGGTCTATCGTAATTAGATTCTAGCTATCATTTAATAGAATACACTAGTTAAATAATACCTGGAATCTGATTTGTTGTTATGGGCAACCCTTCCACTTGTTTTATAAATGTCTTCCTTAATTTTCTAGTGCAGTTTAGAAAATGTAAGCAGATGTCTGATGTGTTGCTATTGGCAACATCTTTTTTTTTTTTAAATAAATATACATGTAGATCAGTTTTTAGAACTTTCTCTCAATGAAAGGTAAACTTGCCAGCTATATTGGTATTAATGTTCTTGACCTTGATGTAGCTTTGAGATCCATTACATTAAATATAACGATAACTGGACTATCATAAATCATTGGTGTAATTTAAAATAAAAGTGTAAAGCTACCTACACACTATTCGATTTTTTGTGGTGATATTTCATGGTAGTGCCTGATACCTGCAGCACACACTTAGCCATTTTTTTCATTTTTATAAGTTACTTATATTCTGCCGCACCACACTGAATTTGCACACTGTATGTCCACCCACACGGAGGATGAGGGAATCAGGATAAACTGTAGGAAATACGGGCAAATTATTGGGACTGCCCACACACTGCACAACATCAGGACCTTTTGGCAGATATAGGGGTATATTCAATTAGGGTCGAAAGCTGCCATCTGTCTAAAAGACAGCAGTTTTTGACTTTTTAAGGTCGAATCGTGATTTGACCTATTCAATCCCCAGCATTTTTTATTCGACAAGTCGGGGAATTCGACTTGCCGAATAGTACGTGAATCGGCGGTATAGCTGCCGATTCACGTATTTTTGAGGGAAACGGGGCCAAATTCGACAGGATTTGGCCCCGTTTCTGAACATCTCAGTCCAACATAAAAAAATGTCGGACTGAGATGAGGGACCTTAGATGAGGAGAGGGGGGAGAGCCGCGGGGAGACAGCAGCGTCGGAGGAGACAAGGAGGAGACGGGAGAGCCGCGCCGGAGGAGACGGGAGAGCCGCGGGCACAGGGGGAAAGCAGCTCTGGACGAGACGGTGGGGGCAGATGAGGGAGAGCTGGGAGAGCAGCGCTACAGCAGCGGGCAGTGTAGCCGGAGGTTGTCACAACCGTCGCTCACAGCAGCGTCCACCCGTCTCCAACAAGCGGGACCTCGCTTGCTGGAGCCAGGTGGATGCTGCAGCGGCCGCTGTGACATCCTCCGGCTACACTGCCCGCTGCTGTAGCGCTGCGCTCCTTTCTCTCCCCCATCTCCCCCCCGTCTCCTCCTCGTCTCCTCTGACGCTGCTCTCCCCCTCTGCCCGCATCTCAGCTCCTGCATCTCAATTCAACTTTTTTAAAGTCGAATCAAAATTGCTTTGAATAGCCCAGGTCGGATACATTCCGACAAATGAATGTCGGAATGGATCTGACTTCAATTGAATATACCCCATAATCTGTTAAAACTGGATAATCGAAGTCGGGCGTTTCTGGATATTTTTGGACTGTTTTATTGGCATTTGGCCAAAACGCTTATGCTTACACACTACACGATAAAACAATCCGATCATTCAATTATTAGTTAATTGGTCCAATAATTGTATAGTGTGTAGCTAGCTTAATGATTTTATTATGGAATAGTAAAAGGATATAACAGCAATATATTTTTATTGTTGCCTTTGAGATGAGCTGTTCACATATTAAATTCAAAGGATAACAATCATTGGGGCAGTTGTATTAAGCCTGGAGAAGGCATAAAGAAGTGATAAAGCAGTGATAAGTGCAAGGTGATGATGCATCAGTCAATCAGCTCATAACTGTCAATTTACATATTGGAGCTGATTGGCTGGTGCATTATCACATTGCACTTATCACCTCTTTCACTCCAGGCTTAATACATCTGCCCCATAGTTACTTGAGCTTAAATGTGTTTAAACTGGCAAACTGTTGCCTAATTATGCCCAGCCATGGTCAAATTGACTCAAACATCATCAAACTTGTATTACTAAAACTTCCATCAAATGTTTTACATTTAGATCCAGTTCAACAAACCAGTTCAGGAAAACAGGTTACCACATACCAAGGAACTGTAATAATTGCATATGGAAAAAATGATCAAGTAAGTATTTTGAAAGAGAAATCCCATGTAAAAAAACATGAGATTAGGTTTTTACCTTGACAAAACTACGGCAGGCTATAAAAATTGTATTTACCATTTACCCTTACTATATTAGGCTCTAGTAAAGTAAGATCCTTTGTCTTTCAGTCTCAAGAGAGATCTTAAAAAGGAGATAATGATCTGTACAACAGCAAATAAAAATCAGATGCATTCTTAAAAGTTATTTAACTGCTTTTTAATGAACAAAGAAAGATTCCTACAGTATGTGGGATTGTTGCTTTAAAGTAAATTATCAAAATACTCTTAAGAGACTCTTATGAACTCTGTAGATCAATAGATCACTGTTGGAAAAAGCATTTTGAGTCAGATGAACCTATTTAGTAGGATTATTATACCAGTTCTTTACATAACACTTAGGATTTATTTTGAAATTTTATTGTGGCTCGAAATCTACAGCCCCTTCAGCATAAAATACAGCAGACTTTAGTGAGGAATTAACTGCTACTGTATGTTTGGTGGTATAATCACAGAAGACACTTAACGGTCAGACTGATTGCTTTATTAGTAAAACCTAAATGTTTTTTGTTTTATTAAATTTATTTTGTTAATACATTGAGACTATAACGCATATTACATTCAATTAATAAATATTTCATACAGTATATAGAGCATAGAGGTAGCATGGATCTCACCTTGACTTAAATAGAAATTAAGTATTTACTCTATCTCCATGTATTACAAATAACAAATAACAACTGTTGTTACAGCTGTTATGGAGCAAAAATATATTGTCATCAGTGGTCATGCTAATGACTTTAATTCACCAATTTGTAAAATGTATTTATTGTACACAGAAGATTGCAACTTAATCAGATATATATATATATTTCTGCAGTGGGGTACATTGGTTTCCACAGGGAAACATCGGGGTGTAGAGATGGATCTTGATCCAGGCACCAACAGGCTAAAGCTTCAGACTGTCCCAGGATGCATTGGGACCTCTTCTATAACCCCGCCTCCAGGCAATGTGAGCTCAGTTTCGAGTTGGTGCTTGCAGAAGCAGGTCACTTAACAGGGGGGCTGCACTGGGCATGCCTGAAAAGCTTTTAGAAGATTTCAAGGGCTGCAGCACTTAAATGTCAGGGTGACATTCTGTGCTGTGGCTCCGTCACCTCCCCAGTGGTGTTGCATACTCCTGCTGGCTCTGTTCTCGGGTACTTGCGGCAGAGACGCTCCGACTCTAGGCACACGGTAGCAGACGCTCTCCTGGTTTGCGTGGCTGCTACAGAAGGGAGGAGGTAAGAGGGTCCCCCAGGTGGGACCCACCATTAAATCACATTCCAGTCGCAGTCTAAGGAGACGGACTGCGATGCTGGCGTGGACACTGTAACAGAGCAGGGACCCCACTATATCCACCAGGGCATAGGAGTACAGGTCGGATATATAAATATCTTCTTTATTAAGACTCCATAGTACCAGGTAGTACCAGCATAGGGGAGAAGGCGCTTGACCTCCCCCAGCTCCGGGCGCCATCTACTGCTGGTGTTCCCGCCCTGGAGCTGCCTCACACTCTCCCTCACTCCCTGACTGAGATGCTGGACGCCTTCTTCTGTGATTAGCTGCGACTGGTCTCCGGGACTGCAGGGCAAGGTCTCCTCTGTAAATCCGCCTGTACATCAGTGCCGTGATTTTACAGACACTTAAGTATTCTACATGTCAATATTAAGACAGCATTATTTAAGAACAAGTGTACCTATTCCAGAATATATTTTACTAGTATTTTGATACATACATCCGGTCTCGGACCGCGCATTGTTATATATACATATACTAGTCCAGTGCAGTTTTATTGCCTTACTAAAATAATTATCTGCATTGTCACTGTGACTGTGTGTGCTTGTATCTGCTGTGTGGATTTCACTTTCAGTGTATCTCAGCTATATCTATCACTGTATTCTGTACCCTAAGGGACTAGGTGTGTCGGGGTCTCATATATAGTGCTTCACGGTATTTACCATCAAGTGTATTCTACTGTGTACTCAGTCACATAGTACCGGATTTAGACGCTGGTGTTGTGTACTGTGTACGCTGTCCCATACTAGGGGAAATATTCGCGGGTATTGTATTCTGTCTGGCTGTATCGTACTCATATGCTCTGCAGCTACATTCACTAAAATGTCTAACACAAAGGGCGGGAAATCCACGGACGCTACTGTATCATGCAGCTCATGCGCCAGGGATTTGCCTGAGGGGGAAGCTTTGTATGACGGTCTGTGTACTGTGCCATACATCTCCCAGTCAGTCCGCAGCTCCTGTAACCAATTAGTAGCCACCTTGGGCGGCATTCTCAACTATGCTCAGTACGCTTGTGACATGCCTTATGCCCACTATGGGACCTCATGTGCCATTGCAGCCACATATTGTCCCTATGGTAAATCCGCCTTGGGCAGATAATTTGTCTACCCAGTTGCAGCAATTAGACATAAACCTACCCCAAGTCACTCTCGTGTCAAACAGTCATCTAAGGGGGCCACTTCCTCCTCACAATCCACTAATCTCTCGGAAGATTCTTCTGATGAGGATGGGGAGTATACTGACCCGTCAGACATTGATACAGCTGCTTCTGATGAAGAATCTACTATTCAGGTTGATGTCCCTGATTTAGTGGTTGCTATTAAGCAGATCCTACAAATCACTGATGATGATGAGGATTCCACTACAGTTTCTAAGAAACCTGATAAGTTTAAATGTCAGAAGGTAACTAAAACATTATTACTGCATTCTGACCATTTTGTAGACATACGTCAAGAATCCTGGTCTTCGCCAGGAAAGAAATTCTCCCTATCTAAAAAGATGGTAGCTCGTTATCCTCTTCTTGGTTGTGTAACAAGTGGGAAAATTCACCGCCGGTGCCTTGGTTGTGTAACAAGTGGGAAAATTCACCGCCGGTGGATTCACATGTCACCCTTCTCGTGGTGTCATCTACTCTGCCTGTCACCACTGTCACCTCACTGAAGGAATCGACAGATAAGCGTGTGGAGGGTTGCCTGATGTCTATTTACTCCCTTACAGGTGCTGTGCATAGACCCACAATAGCAGCCTCCTGGGCTGTAAAAGGAATTGAAGCTTGGGTTCAGGTATTAGAGGAAGAGCTGCCTCAAGATATATCTGACACTGCCAGACAATACCTGTCTCATATTATCACCGCCGCCTATTACATTCAGGAGGCGTCCTGTGAGGCAGGTGTGTTGGCAGCCAAGGCATCGACTACGTCCATCCTGGCTCGCTGCATTCTGTGGTTGATGTCGTGGAAGGTGGACCTGGACTCCAAAAAGACCTTGGAGGTACTCCCTTTTAAGGGAGACATCCTATTTGGGGAAGATCTCAATAAGATTGTGACTGACTTAGCGGCTGCTAAGACTGCATTTCTCCCGAATACTAATCCTTCTGCACAGAAGGCAAAAGGTACCTCTTTTCGCTCCTTTCAGCCTAAAGGGAAAGCAAAAGGTCACGCATTTCCGAGACAATCTTGTACTCCCAAAACCACTAAGCCCAAGGCAAAACAATCCTGGGCCGCCCATCAGCCTGCTTCTAAACACGACAAGCCTGCTGCATGACGGGGCGGGCCTCCCCCTGGGGGACCCCAGGGTGGGAGGCTGACTTCTGCGATTCACCCAGGTTTGGTTGAAGACCACTTCAGACGCATGGGTGCTAGAAGTTGTCTCTCACGGGTACGCAGTCTCTTTAAAGAGATGTCCCCCTTGCCAGTTCTGTACAACAGTTATCCCTGCGGATCCACTGAAGGCGCAAACTCTACAACCGGTTGTAGTGGTAGTGCCGGTACCTCTGTCTCAGAGGGGCAGAGGATACTACTCGACCCTGTTTCCAGTCCCGAAACCCAATGGGTCTTTCCTCAAATACTCAACCACAAATCACTGAACAAGTTTGTGAGAGTATCCAAGTTCCGTATGGAAAAACTGCCCTCAGTTGTTCTGGCCATGGAACCCGGAGACTATATGGTATTCCTGGATATACAAGATACTTACATGCATATTCCTATTGCCATATTGCATCAGCAATATCTGCGGTTTGCTATTGGCAACCTCCACTATCAATTCCAGGCTCTGCCGTTTGGACTGGCAACGGCCCCTTGGATCTTCACCAAGGTTATGGCCGTGATGACGGCTCATCTCTGTCGCCAGGGAGTCAGAATCTTGCTGTATCTGGACAACTTGCTGATTCTGGCAAACTCCCAAGATGTCCTCCTCAGTCATCAACAACTGACGGTAAACTTCCTACAAGCCCACGGGTGGCTAATCAACTGGAAGAAGTCCTCGCATGGTGCACCTGGGCGCACTTCTGAACACACACAGTCAATGGCTGTTTCTGTCTCCAGAAAAGTTCCTGAAACTTCAGGACAGGATCAGATATTTCCTCTCTCGCCCAAGAGTGTCGATAAGCTCTGCGATGCAAGTACTAGGCCTCATGGTGTCGGCTTTCAACATGGTGGAGTATGCTCAATTTCATTCCTGCCCTCTACAGAGGTTAATTCTTTCCAAGTGGGATGGCCTGCCTCATCGGATCAGGTCTCATATGATCTCCTTAACTCCAGAGGTTCTTCTGTCACTGATCTGGTGGCTACAGGACCAGCAGTTAAGCAGGGGCCGTCCCTTCTGGATCCCCAACTTGGTCCTGCTGATGACGGATGTAAGTCTGAGGGGTTGGGGTGCTTCCAGGGTCGGTGGACCAAGGAGGAATCACTCCTCCCGATAAACATTCTGGAATTGTGGGCGGTGTTCAATGCTTTGTCTCTCGCCCTGCCTCTATTACAGAACAGGCCTGTTCAAGTACGGTCAGACAACGCCTCCACAGTAGCATACATAAGCCATCAAGGAGGCCCTCGAAGCCGCATGGCAATGAATGAAGTATCAAAAATCTTTCCTTCGGTGGAACGCCATCTGCCAGCAATATTGGCAGTGTTCATTCCGGGAGTCCTCAACTGGGAAGCAGATTTCCTCAGTCATCAGGATGTGCATGCCGGAGAGTGGAGTATTCATCAGGAAGTCTTTCAACTCCTAGTGGACAAGTGGGGCTTACCAGATGTAGATCTGATGGATCTCGACACATTCACAAAGTTTCGGTCTTCAGATCAAGAACCAGGGATCCTCAAGAAGCGTTCGTGGATGCCCTAGCAATTCCATGGAACTTTTGGCTGCCTTACATGTTCTCTCCAGTGTCACTCCTGCCCAGGGTACTGCGGAAGTTCAAACAAGAAGGAGGTGTCGAAGTCAAAAATATTACATACACACCACATACAAACTCCAAACAGATGGGTCTCTGTGCGTACGCATACACACAGCATGCACAGCGATATATGGTAGCATACGCATTCGCACAGAGAAACTACAAAGGCATATACAACATATTTATACAACACATAGACAAAACATGTTTAGCATCATAATGTATTTATATAATAGAGTGTACACGTTCATTAGGTTCTATGCCTTCGATACTTCCACCTTCCTGGATGCTTCCTTTGGATGCCGAGTTCTTATACCCGCTACGGTGAGTCCCCTCCCATGAGGAACTGCTTTAGGACATCCCCAATGTTTCCCTGTGGAAACCAATGTACCCCGCTGCAGAAAAGGAGATTTATGGTAGACTTACCATTATTAAAACTCTTTCTGGGAGGTACATTGGTTCCACAGGGCGCCCACCCTGATGCACCTATCTTCTATGGGTTTGTATGGCATTAGCCACTAGTCCCTTCTCCTGTCGTGAGAACGTGGTTCTATGTGTCTAACATCTACCTTCTCTTTTACCTGCTACTGCATTAGACTGGTTAACGAAACTGAGCTCACATTGCCTGGAGGTGGGGTTATAGAGAAAGCCCCAATGCATCCCCGGACAGTCTAAAGCTTTAGCCTGTTGGTGTTTGGGTCAAGATCCATCTCTACACCCCTATGTTTCCCTATGGAACCAATGTACCTCGCAGAAAGAGATTTAACGATGGTAAGTCTACCATAAATCTCTCTCTCTCTCTCTCTCTCTCTCTATATATATATATATATATAGTACAGGAAATCCCACTTTCGTGGGAAAAGATAGCACTCTCCAGACTAAATATTAAATAAAGTCAAAAGGTAATTTAATGAAAAAAGTAGTCTCACAGTTCATATGAAGTATCAAACGAACTCCGTTAGTGTCCAACGTTTCGGTCCCCAGCGGGGGCCTTTTTCAAGGAAAAGTAACAATCAGCAGTGACAGCAGTTCAACTTCTAATCAGCATTGCAGGGAAACTGGAGACACAGGAAGTGCCTCACCGGCCCCTGTTAAATACCATAACAATTGGCGCTGGACACGCCCCCAAGATGGCCGCCGGGCGGGTGGAACGCACATTTGGACCGCATACTTATCACCTCCCGCTGGGGGTGAGATGCGTCCTGTAAGTGATGGCAACAGTATAATGTTAATGGTGTCAGTGTTGGTGATATTACGCCACTTCAGTAGTAGCGATATCACCATGAATGCGGCTCCGAATACCGGAAGTGGACGGCGTCCGTCACTGAACCGCATGTGGAACGCATCACGTCACTTCCGGTGACGCGATGTGTGTGTAAATCCTCATTAGATGCTGGTTATCTCGGTGCATTATGTTATCCAAAATAGGATAAGGCCGCAATGTGGGGATGTGGGGCTGCGCAATAAACATCAATTTAAGATCAATGCTGCCCAACTTATAAGTGCAGCAGAAAGGGTCATCCTTAAAGAGAATTATTTGTTGGTATAACAAAGGCCGGTGAGATCACTAAAGGGGGACACAAACTAGATGCAGAACAGTGCAGAATATATGTATAGATCAAGTGTACTTTCTAAAAAAGTGTAACCATAAATCTAAATAGCCATGGTGAGTAAACATAAACAAAGTGGGCATATTATACATAGTGCATAGTAATGTATAAAATAACAGTCCGGTAGTATCAAAAGTCTATTTCAAGAAAATAGACAAGGGGTTATTTTCATTCATGCCCCTCGGGGCTATGGTGTCAAGTCTATAAATCCATGCGCTTTCCCTTTTCTTCAAAAGCAAGGCTCGGTCTCCACCCCTAAGTGGTGGCGGTATCCAGTCAATAAGTTTGGATCGTAGGTCGGAGACCTGGTGTTTAGAAATCATAAAGTGTCTAGCTACAGGTAGGGCTGCTGAACCCGTGGCAATAGCTTGGTGGATAGATGTCCTATGGTTTGCCATACGATCCCTAAAGCGTCTTGTGGTCATTCCCACGTAGTACAGCCCACAGGGGCAGGTTAGAATGTAGATCAGGTGGTCCATGGCACAGTGAAGTCTGAATTTGATCGCTATGGGGCGACCTGAGTGTGGATGCGGAAAGTGCGAGCCCGTAAGCATGGCCCTAC
The DNA here is from genome assembly GCF_028390025.1 of Pseudophryne corroboree. Taxonomy (NCBI): domain Eukaryota; kingdom Metazoa; phylum Chordata; class Amphibia; order Anura; family Myobatrachidae; genus Pseudophryne; species Pseudophryne corroboree. The sequence continues at coordinate 519,358,411 of NC_086445.1, forward strand.
AGGTTGTGCAGCCAGTGCACCTAAAGCATCCCGGCCGTCTCTCGTGTAACCAAGTAGTACTCGGTGTATCCCCTGCGTTATCCATTGGTCTCAAAAGAAGCTGTTTCAGGTTGGCTGATCTACGGTAGGCCATCATCGGCAATGGACATCTCTTCAATTTGAGGCGTTCATCGGTGCTGAGAATGGGCCAATTTCTTCTTATGCTTCCCTTGAGTTTATTAGAGGTGTTATCATAGGTGGTTGTAAAGACCAATCGCTCCGGTGCTTGGGCGGGCAGTGCAGGTGTCACTGGTGAAACAAACTTATTTCTTGCTTTTGTGAGACATCTAAGGACTTTTTTCTTCTCGTATCCCCGGTCTAAGAATCTTGAAGTCATATCTGCCAATTGGGTTTCCATAGTGTTGCTGTCAGAGTTGTTGCGCATAACTCGTAAGAACTGCGAAATTGGGAGATTGTCCTTAAGTGCAGGCGGGTGCTGACTGCTGGGATGGAGCAGAGTGTTCCTATCGGTCGGCTTTCTGTAGAGGCTTGTCTTGATACGTCCCCCATCGAAGGAGATCGAAATATCCAGGAAATTGACATTATGTGGGTCAACCTGGAATGTAAACTTTACCGGGTTCTCCAATCCATTCAGTGTTGATATCATCATCCTGAGAGATTCATCCGTCCCATTCCACAGCAAAAAAATGTCATCTATAAACCTCTTATAGAATATAATATGTTCTCCAAATTGGGGTAATATATGTTGTTGTTCGTATTCAGACATATATATATTAGCGTAAGCCGGCGCTAGGTTTGATCCCATCGCTGTCCCCTTGTGCTGTAAGTAATAGTTGCCTTGATACAGGAAGTGGTTCTTTTTGAGAACAAAGCTTGTCAATTCAAGTAGAAGGTCTATTGGTGGCCCAATTGGAGGTTGTTGTCGCCAGGCATTAGCCAGTGCTTGTAGTCCCTGCTCATGTGGGATAATGGTGTATAAGGAGCATACGTCCATAGTCACCAGGAGAATATCATCCAGTACATCAGGGATGGCACGGAGCTTCTGTAGGAAGTCTGTAGAATCGCGTAAGTAACTATCCCCCTGCTGTACTATGGGCTGAAGAAAACTGTCTACATAGATGGCCAAAGGTTGTAGTAGGGAATTTCTGGCTGAAATGATGGGCCTTCCAGGGGGTTTGACCAGTGTTTTGTGTACTTTTGGAAGGGTGTATATGATTGGGCATACTGGGTATTCGACAGTCAAGAATTCATGGGTGTTCTTGTCAATATGGTGCTCTCTTAGGGCCCTGCATAGTGATTGGTCAACTGATGTCTTTATGTCCTTGATGGGGTTATGGTTCAGACAAGTGTAAGTTGTTTCGTCAGATAGTTGATTCAGAATCTCAGTGTTATAGTCAACCCAGTCTTGTACCACGACAGCACCCCCCTTGTCAGCGGGTCTAATCACTAGGCTGGTGTCTTTTTTCAGGGAATTGAGTGCTCTGCGTTCTGCAGGGGACAAATTATCAAATCGTCTTTTGGGTACAGGAGACAAAGCATCCTGTTCAATCATACGAGTGAACGTCTTGATGCTTGCATTAGAGGAAATTGGGTCAAATGTGGATGGCTTTCGGAACTGGATTTTATCAATACCCATATCTGTGGCAAAATGCTCCCTAAGACGGAGTTTCCGGCCAAACCTGTAGATGTCTACTGCTGTATCAAAATGATTATGGGGAGCTGTGGGTATAAAGGACAGACCCCTGGAGAGAAGTTTAACCGTAGCCTCATCCAGTGTCTTGCTTGAGAGGTTAAAGACTAGGTTTTGGTCTTTTCCCTGCACCTTCGCCAGGTGTCGCCCCTTCCTTGGATGGGGCCTCCGTGGTTTGCCACAGGAGGGAGATCTGGAGTGTTGGTATGTTCTAAAAAAGGCCTCTGTGATGGGCGGTGGTACATATATTCTGCACTGTTCTGCATCTAGTTTGTGTCCCCCTTTAGTGATCTCACCGGCCTTTGTTATACCAACAAATAATTCTCTTTAAGGATGACCCTTTCTGCTGCACTTATAAGTTGGGCAGCATTGATCTTAAATTGATGTTTATTGCGCAGCCCCACATCCCCACATTGCGGCCTTATCCTATTTTGGATAACATAATGCACCGAGATAACCAGCATCTAATGAGGATTTACACACACATCGCGTCACCGGAAGTGACGTGATGCGTTCCACATGCGGTTCAGTGACGGACGCCGTCCACTTCCGGTATTCGGAGCCGCATTCATGGTGATATCGCTACTACTGAAGTGGCGTAATATCACCAACACTGACACCATTAACATTATACTGTTGCCATCACTTACAGGACGCATCTCACCCCCAGCGGGAGGTGATAAGTATGCGGTCCAAATGTGCGTTCCACCCGCCCGGCGGCCATCTTGGGGGCGTGTCCAGCGCCAATTGTTATGGTATTTAACAGGGGCCGGTGAGGCACTTCCTGTGTCTCCAGTTTCCCTGCAATGCTGATTAGAAGTTGAACTGCTGTCACTGCTGATTGTTACTTTTCCTTGAAAAAGGCCCCCGCTGGGGACCGAAACGTTGGACACTAACGGAGTTCGTTTGATACTTCATATGAACTGTGAGACTACTTTTTTCATTAAATTACCTTTTGACTTTATTTAATATTTAGTCTGGAGAGTGCTATCTTTTCCCACGAAAGTGGGATTTCCTGTACTGTACTATGGGCCCAGTCCCCTCTGTGACTGGATCCTGATAGGCACCCCAGCAGTTGACACTATTACTGTGAGAGTGCAAGACCTCCCCATATATATATATATATATATATATATAAAACCTTTTCTTCTTTTTTAAACAGTAGTTTTAGACACAGGAAATTGTGTTTATAAGGTACGGCATGTGGACCCCGACATGGGGAAAATAATTGAGCATTCAACATTAAGTTTATTGATAGTTCACATCGACAGTCCCATAAGGCAATTGGTTTCAACAGTCCAATGTAAGATGTTCTGGGGATGGTCCTAGTTGAGGAACTTGAGTAAACAAAACTTTGGATTCAGAGGGGAAGTTGGTAAATGTCCAATGTCCAAATTTTTTGTAATTGAGGAATGGTTAAGGGATGATTAAAGAGTAATAAAGTACATAACATATATAAACAGTTGTGTTCTCCAGAGAGGAATAACCATAAGTATTCAATGTGTGTGGGGTTATTGCGAGTATCAGGAAGGAGACATAGGTTTGACATAAAGGGGTGGTAGAGCTGAAGAAAAAAATCAAGAACAGATCATGGAATTTAGTGGAATATTTAGGGAGGCAGAGAGGGAAGAAATATAGTTAGAAGAAATAGGAGATAGGAGATCCAGGAGATTGGGGACATTAGGGGAACTTTAGATAAAGAAAGGGAAAGTTAGGGAAAGTGTTGGGAGAAGGGGGAAAGTCTGCGCTTAGTCTAAGGAGAGGGGACACCATCAAGATATTTGATGAGTAAAAAAAACACCCGAGAACTAAATATAGGGTAAAGTTGATAAGTCAACGGAAGACATGTGGCTACAAGCCCCGGTATAGGTAGGAAATATGCATTTATCTGTAGGATGATGATAGGTGGCTGGGATTGAATATACCCACCCCATGTATAATAATTGACCATTTGCTCCCAAACACTGAAAAGCAGACAAAAATGGTTAATCAGACAAGCTGGTTACATCCATTTGATTTAACCAATTTGTCTGAAAGACCGTTTTTTTTTCAGTTTTCCGACATTTCAGAGCAAATGGTCAATTGTCATTTGCTCTCATACATTACCAGATTTTCATTCCAACCAGTCAGATTGGACAATAAATCTTTAGGTGTATGGCCAGCTTTACACTGAATTCACCTAGCAATGATTTGTAAAAAAAAGTCCTCCCAATTTATTTAATGCTGGGAATACAATTTGATTTATGAAACTGCTGTTTCACAAATCCATCCAAACACAACCATAAAAAAATCCACAGAAAAATCATCAGGCCAGCAAGATTGCTCAAACTGACACCGGCGTGGGCTGCCTGCTCGGCCCGAATGAGCCATATTCGACATGTGTATTAAGGTGTTAATAATTGATAATTATGTCATCAGAACAATACATATATTTGGGGGGGTATTTAATAGTAAATAATAAAAAATAGTAAAAGTTTATTAAGTGGACATAATAGTTTGTAAATGTTAGGGAGCCTAAACAATAGCTGCAATAATATTTTTGGGAGTTTATTGGGGTGATATGAATTAAGAATGAAAGTACGTAATGTATATAATGGCATTTGAAGTGATTTAAGGGTGCAATATAATTGGTACCTCCATCATTAATTCATTGATATGGTACCAATTAAAATAAAAATATTATTGCTCAATGCCCACAATTTTTAATTGAAAAAATAAAATTTGCCCCTTAATATTTTTTTATATTTATTAACTATTAATTTATTAATTTTTTTATTATTGTTTACATTTATTTACTAGTCATGAACAATTGAATAAGGTAGTATGTTATAAAAGATTTGGAAAGCTCTATAAATCTAAGAAATTGTGGGAGTCATACTGGCTCGCAGGAGTGTAGAAAATAGTCCTACATCCCACCCAGTTCTTCAGTGAAAAGCTAATCAATTGTAGAGGCAGGGTTGATTACACAATTTGTGGTGCCTCTCCTACCTGTACTTCCTCTTTCTCAGAGAAAAAAATATAAAAATCTCATAGTCTATTCTGAAGATCCTGCGTTTTTCTTCCTGAATAGTTACAGGAATATGCATCACACATCACACAACATGTGTAACACGGTTAGAAAATACACAATAGGGAGAAACTGTATCTTATTCAAATTTATATTGAAAATATAGGTACTGTATATCCAGACTATATATTTTCTTTTGCTATGTATAAGGTATTCTAAGTTTTTTTATTCCTTTTATACAAAACTTCAAACGGACTCTCAAGACACATTTCTTCACCAAACCCAACAGTCTCTCATCCTAAGTCCTCTGTGGCCCACACTTACTTTCTACCCCATCTGTGTCACCCCTGTCTGTGTGCCTCTCCCCTTTAGAATGTAGGCTTTCACTCATGTGCTTTTACGACTCTTACTTAACCTACCTTCTTTTCAATACTCCCTTTGACGGCACCAAAACCCTCGTGTTTTCTGCAACCCTGATACTTATTTCATTTGCTTATTTGTTTGTGCGCTGTGGATCCCTTGTGGTTCCATATAAATAAAGGATAATAATAATTAGAGATGAGCGGGTTCGGTTCCTCGGAATCCGAACCCGCCCGAACTTCAGCTTTTTTTACACGGATCCGAGCGACTCGGATCTTCCCGCCTTGCTCGGTTAACCCGAGCGCGCCCGAACGTCATCATGACGCTGTCGGATTCTCGCGAGGCTCGGATTCTATCGCGAGACTCGGATTCTATATAAGGAGCCGCGCGTCGCCGCCATTTTCACACGTGCATTGAGATTGATAGGGAGAGGACGTGGCTGGCGTCCTCTCCATTTAGATTATAAGAGAGAGAGATTTACTGGAGCTTAGGACTAGGAGGAGTACTGTAGAAGTGTAGAGAGTGCAGAGAGTTTACTAGTGAGTGACCACCAGACAGTGCAGTTTATTTAATATATCCGTTCTCTGCCTGAAAAAAGCGATACACACAGTGACTCAGTCACATACCATATCTGTGTGCACTGCTCAGGCTCAGCCCAGTGTGCTGCATCATCTATATATATTATATATCTGTCTGACTGCTCAGCTCACACAGCTTATAATTGTGGGGGAGACTGGGGAGCACTGCAGTGCCAGTTATAGGTTATAGCAGGAGCCAGGAGTACATAATATTATATAGTGAGTGACCACCAGACAGTGCAGTTTATTTAATATATCCGTTCTCTGCCTGAAAAAAGCGATACACACAGTGACTCAGTCACATACCATATCTGTGTGCACTGCTCAGGCTCAGCCCAGTGTGCTGCATCATCTATATATATTATATATCTGTCTGACTGCTCAGCTCACACAGCTTATAATTGTGGGGGAGACTGGGGAGCACTGCAGTGCCAGTTATAGGTTATAGCAGGAGCCAGGAGTACATAATATTATATTAAAATTAAACAGTGCACACTTTTGCTGCAGGAGTGCCACTGCCAGTGTGACTGACCAGTGACCTGACCACACTGACCACCAGTATAGTTAGTAGTATACTTATATTGTGATTGCCTGAAAAAGTTAAACACTCGTCGTGTGACTTCACTTGTGTGTTGTTGTTTTTTTTATTCTATAAAAATAAAACTCATTCTGCTGACAGACAGTGTCCAGCAGGTCCGTCATTATATAATATATAATATATACCTGTCCGGCTGCAGTAGTGATATATATATATTTTTTATATCATTTATCATCCAGTCGCAGCAGACACAGTACGGTAGTTCACGGCTGTGGCTACCTCTGTGTCTGCACTCGGCAGGCAGTCCGTCCATAATTGTATACCACCTAACCGTGGTTATTTTTTCTTCTTTATACATACATACTACTGCGACATCTCTTTATCAACCAGTCTATATTAGCAGCAGACACAGTACAGTACGGTAGTTCACGGCTGTGGCTACCTCTGTGTCTGCACTCGGCAGGCAGTCCGTCCATAATTGTATACCACCTAACCGTGTTTTTTTTTTCTTTCTTCTTTATACATACATAGTTACATAGACATCTCTTTATCAACCAGTCTATATTAGCAGCAGACACAGTACAGTACGGTAGTTCACGGCTGTGGCTACCTCTGTGTCTGCACTCGGCAGGCAGTCCGTCCATAATTGTATACCACCTAACCGTGGTTTTTTTTTCTTTCTTCTTTATACATACATAGTTACATAGACATCTCTTTATCAACCAGTCTATATTAGCAGCAGACACAGTACAGTACGGTAGTTCACGGCTGTGGCTACCTCTGTGTCTGCACTCGGCAGGCAGTCCGTCCATAATTGTATACCACCTAACCGTGGTTTTTTTTTCTTTCTTCTTTATACATACATACTACTACGACATCTCTTTATCAACCAGTCTATATTATTAGCAGCAGACACAGTACAGTACGGTAGTTCACGGCTGTGGCTACCTCTGTGTCTGCACTCGGCAGGCAGTCCGTCCATAATTGTATACCACCTAACCGTGGTTTTTTTTTCTTTCTTCTTTATACATACATAGTTACATAGACATCTCTTTATCAACCAGTCTATATTAGCAGCAGACACAGTACAGTACGGTAGTTCACGGCTGTGGCTACCTCTGTGTCTGCACTCGGCAGGCAGTCCATAATTGTATACTAGTATCCATCTCCATTGTTTACCTGAGGTGCCTTTTAGTTGTGCCTATTAAAATATGGAGAACAAAAATGTTGAGGTTCCAAAATTAGGGAAAGATCAAGATCCACTTCCACCTCGTGCTGAAGCTGCTGCCACTAGTCATGGCCGAGACGATGAAATGCCAGCAACGTCGTCTGCCAAGGCCGATGCCCAATGTCATAGTACAGAGCATGTCAAATCCAAAACACCAAATATCAGAAAAAAAAGGACTCCAAAACCTAAAATAAAATTGTCGGAGGAGAAGCGTAAACTTGCCAATATGCCATTTACCACACGGAGTGGCAAGGAACGGCTGAGGCCCTGGCCTATGTTCATGGCTAGTGGTTCAGCTTCACATGAGGATGGAAGCACTCAGCCTCTCGCTAGAAAAATGAAAAGACTCAAGCTGGCAAAAGCAGCACAGCAAAGAACTGTGCATTCTTCGAAATCCCAAATCCACAAGGAGAGTCCAATTGTGTCGGTTGCGATGCCTGACCTTCCCAACACTGGACGTGAAGAGCATGCGCCTTCCACCATTTGCACGCCCCCTGCAAGTGCTGGAAGGAGCACCCGCAGTCCAGTTCCTGATAGTCAGATTGAAGATGTCAGTGTTGAAGTACACCAGGATGAGGAGGATATGGGTGTTGCTGGCGCTGGGGAGGAAATTGACCAGGAGGATTCTGATGGTGAAGTGGTTTGTTTAAGTCAGGCACCCGGGGAGACACCTGTTGTCCGTGGGAGGAATATGGCCGTTGACATGCCAGGTGAAAATACCAAAAAAATCAGCTCTTCGGTGTGGAGGTATTTCACCAGAAATGCGGACAACAGGTGTCAAGCCGTGTGTTCCCTTTGTCAAGCTGTAATAAGTAGGGGTAAGGACGTTAACCACCTCGGAACATCCTCCCTTATACGTCACCTGCAGCGCATTCATAATAAGTCAGTGACAAGTTCAAAAACTTTGGGTGACAGCGGAAGCAGTCCACTGACCAGTAAATCCCTTCCTCTTGTAACCAAGCTCACGCAAACCACCCCACCAACTCCCTCAGTGTCAATTTCCTCCTTCCCCAGGAATGCCAATAGTCCTGCAGGCCATGTCACTGGCAATTCTGACGAGTCCTCTCCTGCCTGGGATTCCTCCGATGCATCCTTGCGTGTAACGCCTACTGCTGCTGGCGCTGCTGTTGTTGCTGCTGGGAGTCGATGGTCATCCCAGAGGGGAAGTCGTAAGCCCACTTGTACTACTTCCAGTAAGCAATTGACTGTTCAACAGTCCTTTGCGAGGAAGATGAAATATCACAGCAGTCATCCTGCTGCAAAGCGGATAACTGAGGCCTTGACAACTATGTTGGTGTTAGACGTGCGTCCGGTATCCGCCGTTAGTTCACAGGGAACTAGACAATTTATTGAGGCAGTGTGCCCCCGTTACCAAATACCATCTAGGTTCCACTTCTCTAGGCAGGCGATACCGAGAATGTACACGGACGTCAGAAAAAGACTCACCAGTGTCCTAAAAAATGCAGTTGTACCCAATGTCCACTTAACCACGGACATGTGGACAAGTGGAGCAGGGCAGGGTCAGGACTATATGACTGTGACAGCCCACTGGGTAGATGTATGGACTCCCGCCGCAAGAACAGCAGCGGCGGCACCAGTAGCAGCATCTCGCAAACGCCAACTCTTTCCTAGGCAGGCTACGCTTTGTATCACCGCTTTCCAGAATACGCACACAGCTGAAAACCTCTTACGGCAACTGAGGAAGATCATCGCGGAATGGCTTACCCCAATTGGACTCTCCTGTGGATTTGTGGCATCGGACAACGCCAGCAATATTGTGTGTGCATTAAATATGGGCAAATTCCAGCACGTCCCATGTTTTGCACATACCTTGAATTTGGTGGTGCAGAATTTTTTAAAAAACGACAGGGGCGTGCAAGAGATGCTGTCGGTGGCCAGAAGAATTGCGGGACACTTTCGGCGTACAGGCACCACGTACAGAAGACTGGAGCACCACCAAAAACTACTGAACCTGCCCTGCCATCATCTGAAGCAAGAAGTGGTAACGAGGTGGAATTCAACCCTCTATATGCTTCAGAGGTTGGAGGAGCAGCAAAAGGCCATTCAAGCCTATACAATTGAGCACGATATAGTAGGTGGAATGCACCTGTCTCAAGCGCAGTGGAGAATGATTTCAACGTTGTGCAAGGTTCTGATGCCCTTTGAACTTGCCACACGTGAAGTCAGTTCAGACACTGCCAGCCTGAGTCAGGTCATTCCCCTCATCAGGCTTTTGCAGAAGAAGCTGGAGACATTGAAGGAGGAGCTAACACGGAGCGATTCCGCTAGGCATGTGGGACTTGTGGATGGAGCCCTTAATTCGCTTAACAAGGATTCACGGGTGGTCAATCTGTTGAAATCAGAGCACTACATTTTGGCCACCGTGCTCGATCCTAGATTTAAAGCCTACCTTGGATCTCTCTTTCCGGCAGACACAAGTCTGCTGGGGTTGAAAGACCTGCTGGTGACAAAATTGTCAAGTCAAGCGGAACGCGACCTGTCAACATCTCCTCCTTCACATTCTCCCGCAACTGGGGGTGCGAGGAAAAGGCTCAGAATTCCGAGCCCACCCGCTGGCGGTGATGCAGGGCAGTCTGGAGCGACTGCTGATGCTGACATCTGGTCCAGACTGAAGGACCTGACAACGATTACGGACATGTCGTCTACTGTCACTGCATATGATTCTCTCAACATTGATAGAATGGTGGAGGATTATATGAGTGACCGCATCCAAGTAGGCACGTCACACAGTCCGTACTTATACTGGCAGGAAAAAGAGGCAATTTGGAGGCCCTTGCACAAACTGGCTTTATTCTACCTAAGTTGCCCTCCCACAAGTGTGTACTCCGAAAGAGTGTTTAGTGCCGCCGCTCACCTTGTCAGCAATCGGCGTACGAGGTTACATCCAGAAAATGTGGAGAAGATGATGTTCATTAAAATGAATTATAATCAATTCCTCCGCGGAGACATTGACCAGCAGCAATTGCCTCCACAAAGTACACAGGGAGCTGAGATGGTGGATTCCAGTGGGGACGAATTGATAATCTGTGAGGAGGGGGATGTACACGGTGATATATCGGAGGGTGATGATGAGGTGGACATCTTGCCTCTGTAGAGCCAGTTTGTGCAAGGAGAGATTAATTGCTTCTTTTTTGGGGGGGGTCCAAACCAACCCGTCATATCAGTCACAGTCGTGTGGCAGACCCTGTCACTGAAATGATGGGTTGGTTAAAGTGTGCATGTCCTGTTTTGTTTATACAACATAAGGGTGGGTGGGAGGGCCCAAGGACAATTCCATCTTGCACCTCTTTTTTCTTTTCTTTTTCTTTGCATCATGTGCTGATTGGGGAGGTTTTTTTGGAAGGGACATCCTGCGTGACACTGCAGTGCCACTCCTAAATGGGCCCGGTGTTTGTGTCGGCCACTAGGGTCGCTAATCTTACTCACACAGTCAGCTACCTCATTGCGCCTCTTTTTTTCTTTGCGTCATGTGCTGTTTGGGGAGGGTTTTTTGGAAGGGATATCCTGCGTGACACTGCAGTGCCACTCCTAGATGGGCCCGGTGTTTGTGTCGGCCACTAGGGTCGCTAATCTTACTCACACAGCTACCTCATTGCGCCTCTTTTTTTCTTTGCGTCATGTGCTGTTTGGGGAGGGTTTTTTGGAAGGGACATCCTGCGTGACACTGCAGTGCCACTCCTAGATGGGCCCGGTGTTTGTGTCGGCCACTAGGGTCGCTAATCTTACTCACACAGCTACCTCATTGCGCCTCTTTTTTTCTTTGCGTCATGTGCTGTTTGGGGAGGTTTTTTTGGAAGGGACATCCTGCGTGACACTGCAGTGCCACTCCTAGATGGGCCCGGTGTTTGTGTCGGCCACTAGGGTCGCTTATCTTACTCACACAGCGACCTCGGTGCAAATTTTAGGACTAAAAATAATATTGTGAGGTGTGAGGTATTCAGAATAGACTGAAAATGAGTGTAAATTATGGTTTTTGAGGTTAATAATACTTTGGGATCAAAATGACCCCCAAATTCTATGATTTAAGCTGTTTTTTAGTGTTTTTTGAAAAAAACACCCGAATCCAAAACACACCCGAATCCGACAAAAAAAATTCGGTGAGGTTTTGCCAAAACGCGTTCGAACCCAAAACACGGCCGCGGAACCGAACCCAAAACCAAAACACAAAACCCGAAAAATTTCAGGCGCTCATCTCTAATAATAATAAGTGTACATTACCTTCACTTCCCTACACTTGTGACGTCATTGCATTTAACATTTGATTGGCACCAGTAGTTTAACCAGGTTTTGAAGTGAGAAGTGAACAAAGTGTAAAAATAAGCGCTGTTAACTGTTGAATGAATGGCAAAAGACTATTGCATGTACTGACACAGCTCTGACTGTGCTGTGTAGTCTGATGTTGGCAAGGGTAACCAGGTAGTCAGTATGAGATTGTGGAGCAGGGTGCCAGCTATTAGCAAGATACCCCAGGCTCTCATAAATTAATATATGCAGGAGATGCTTCGGTGGTCACAAGAAGGGTGGACCCAGATAATTCAGAAGCCATTGTATACAAAGTTATTGTACTCTGCACTAAAAGCAGGAGCGGTTCTTGGTGCTGGCAAGCAGTGCCTGCGCCCGGGGCGCTGCGGCCTGGGGGCGCGGCTGCAGTCACCCCGCAGGCAGCCGCACCCTGCTCCCCGCTCCCTGGCTGCAGCAGACGCCATGGGCTGTGTGGGCGTCCAATGCAGCCGGCGCACCTGTCAGACGCTAGAGGTCATTATTGACCTCTAGTGTCTGTGCGGCGCTGCTATGGGAGAGACGTCATGATGTCTCTCCCATAGAGAGGAGCCACAGGCAGCCAGACGGAGCAGCAGCAGCAGTGGTCGGGAAGCAGGAGCGGGGTTGGTAAGTATTGGGGTTTTTTTTGTGTGTGTTTGTAAGCGGCTACTAAGGAGAACAGCAACAGGGGGCACAACTACTGGGGGCACAGCGACAGGGGGCACAACTACTGGAGCAAATCTACTGGGGGCATATCTATAGGGGGCACAACTACTGGGGCAAATTTACTGGGGGCATAGCTACAGGGGGAAAATCTACTGGGGGAACAGCTACTGGGGGCATAGCTACAGGGGGCAAATCTACTGGGGGCAAATCAACTGGGGCACAGCTACTGGGGGCATAACTGTGGCCATGCCCCTCCCCTATGAAGCCACGACCCTATTTTTTGCAGCGCACTAACTATTTCACCTCTGGAAACTTTCGCACAGGACACCACAAGGTGTAGAACCGGCCCTGACTATAAGTTGGATCATTAAGAATGTGCCAAAAAGGTCGATATTTATGTTAGGTAGAGCATTCCCTCCCCATCTGGCTATACCTCTGAGGGGTAACACAACTGCCGGCAGGTTGTTAATAAGAAAGGAATGGGTTGCTCCAATCTTCTGAAAAGATGTTTCTGTAAAGTGAAATAGTACTGTGCACTGACAGGTCAGCTACATGTTGTGGGAGGGTTTAAGAGGCAAAAGGAGTTTGATGTATAATGTATCATGAAGGCACTGACAAATGTAGCAGAATGGACCTGATAGGAGCCAACCTTTTAAAAATAATTTCAACCACACCCATATGACTGAAAACTGCAAAACAAAAATATGGTTACTGACACATGCTTGCGGGGGTGGGGGAGGAAGGGAGTAAGTTATAATTGCATTACTTGTGAATATGTCAATTCGTTCTGTTTTGTGGCGTCGTTGGAGTAAGACTAGAAACACTTAGGTGTTTATACTTGATACTTAAAAGAGCAATGCCTTTACTGGCAAGACAGCTGGTAAAAGCATTGCTGGGCCTAAATAGAGCAGATGCCAGGTTTTACAACCCAACACTTCAGAAATAAGTCCCTTAGGGGTAAATGTATGAAGCAGTGATAAGAGTGGAGAAGTGAGCCAGTGGAGAAGTTGCCCATGGCAACCAATTAGCTGCTCTGTATAATTTGATAGTATGTAAATTATAAATGTTACTCCAATGCTGATTGGTTGCCATGGGCAACTTCTCTACTGGCTCACTTCTCCGCTCTAATCACTGCTTCATACATTTACCCCAGAGTGCCGAAATCCACTGCCACTATTTTGCAGCCAAATGTGGCACAAGTCAAATATTTTAAAACTTGTGCTCATGTCTCATTTGCAAACTCCAATAAACCAGTAAAGCATGTGGCCCATTGATAAGATGTTAGTGGTACATTTACTAAGCAGTGATAAAAGCAGAGAAGTGAGCCAGTGGAGAAGTTGCCCATGGCAACCAATCAGCACTGAAGTAACATCTATAATTTGCATACTATAAAATTATACAGAGCTGCTGATTGGTTGATGGGAAAACTTCTCCACTGGCTCACTTCTCCGCTCTTATCACTGCTTAGTAAATGTACCCCTTAGTGTTACCGTGACTGGGACCTATGCTGCTCATCTGGCTTTCGTCATTTAAATGGGCAGTAAAGCTAGACTCTTTACAATGACATTATCCTGAACAAATTCCAAAATCAGAGATCCCAAATCATGTAAGATCCTGAAATTCTGAAGCATTTTCACATTTTTAACAGAGTACAGTAATTTTTTATGTTTTAACATTTTTCAGATGGCTGCATCTATCAGTTTGTAAAAACACATGTCTGAGATTTTGCTGTCTGAAAACATCAAGAAATTGAACGCAGGCTCGTTATGAAATAAACAATATATTATGCAGTAGCTGAAATGAATTTCTCAATTTGGTCTGGTTGGATTTCACAGGCTGCTTTGAATAATCTACAATAGGAAGCATAAGAAAACATTATACATGCATGAGCCTTTTGAAACTATGACTCACCGTCATGCATTTATTACTAGGATATTGAAGCAGAGGAGAATCTAAGCCAAATAGTAATGGCCTACTGTGCAGCAACATGATATAACCCTGTGGGTGATCAAATGCACTGATTAGTGGAAAATACCACATTCTTGTCCACACTATAGTGAGTGACTGCAATCTGTGTTCTATCTGCCCCACTTAGTACGTTGGTGTTTCCAGTTCTGACCTCTCTATTGTCTGGTTGCACTACTATGATTCTCCTCACCATGTCTGTCCTTGCTCAGCGGGCATGCTAGGTGGTGTCATTTACCTATCAGAATCAGAATTAGACAACCCCTCTCTACTATTGGATCCTTCTCACTCAATTTCCATGACTTACCACTTATATACAAGTGTGTGATGGGTATGTAAAATGTAGAACACTACTAAGGGACATTATGGGGCAGATGTATTAACCTGGAGAAGTGGTAAAGCAGTGATAATCCAGTGATAACAGCAAGGTGATAACTCACCAGACAATCATTACGAATTTGATAAATTACAGTTTGGAGCTGACTAGCTGGTGCGTTATAACCTTGCATTTATCACTGCTTTATCACTTCTCCAGATTAATACATCTGCCCCACTAAATGAACTTGGGCATTACTATGGTGCATAAAATGAACAGCTGCTGTGGAGTGCGGTGCCTCTCTATAAGCATTAGAGTGGAAACCCATTCAAAGGGGGGAATTCAATTGTTTGAAAAGTCGGTTGGGTGTCTGTTTTTTCCTTTCTATTATTTAGGAAAAAACAGACACCCAATTGACTTTTCAAACAATTGAATACCCCCCAAAATGTTTCTATGAGTCTGACACACTTGTAGTTGACATCCACCTGAAAGCAGACCTTGAGAAAGACCCGAGGGGGGTTGGAACGCGTGGATATCCTGCTCATACGCATTCCCCACATGTGGACATTGACGCTGATGGACTGAGCCCGTACCCAGAGAGGCATTTAGACCAGGAGATCCCTTTGCTGCAGCTGGGAGAGACATCTGGACATTTCATGCGCTTGAGAACGCTTGAGAACTGACGCAAGCCAGTACACTGGGAACCGGTAATCAGCCATTGCTTCTGTCTTTTCATGGGAGAGGATTTCTTTTAGCTAATGTCTATGTCCATTGTGACACATGCTGTGTCACCACACGAGCATTATCCACGTTGGATAACTTTGTGTATTTGTGTGTTTTAGAAGTCTGTTGTATTAAACAATATTTTTATGACATCACACTATGATCTACCCTTCCCTCTTTTTCCGGTAAACTATGATATGAAAACTCCTGATTAGGAGAGGCCTATGGAGAATAAGAGGGGGATTGCTCTGCTATAAATGGAGCAGACGCTGGTGAAGTACCGGTAGTATCTTTTTCCTTTTTTTGCAACACCCCTGTATGTCTCATACTGTATATGCTGCAGATTCTATTGTTTTACATGTAATATACCAATGCAAGATACTGTATTTGTTCTTTTAGTTACTCTATAATTACTGAAAATTCAATTAGCTTTACAAGGTAAATAAATATCATCTTCATATAAAAGGGTATATTATTTTTTCAAGTAAGTGTGGTCGGATTTCATTCATTACCATATTTCATTTAATGATGTATGCAACTTTGTGGAATGAAACTACAGTAAGTAGAAAGTTAGAAACCTATGAAGATGCTGTCGTTTTAAGAGTGGAACTTCGTTGTTTTAGGTGTATACTGAAGATATGATTCTTCTCTTAACACAGTGCAGCTAGAAGGGTCAGTGTTCTTGGCTAACTCAATATTGTGAGTGTACATACCTCCATTGCAATGGGATATGCTGCTTTCACACTGACAATCCACTCACATAACAGGAGATATTTAAGCAGCAGAGAGAATTGCGTAATTGAACAATTCAAATGACTTTTTATTGTAAAACAAATATATTTTTAAAAAGATGGATATGTTTGGAAACTTTTTTGAAGAACTTTCTGGCCATTCACACATTAACCACAAGCAGTAGTGTGACAGCCTGCTTATTTCCACTATGACAAAATGCCAGCCTGAAGATTGAGATCTTCTATCCTGATGTTTGAATTTCACAATCACAACTTAACTACATCCTTTGCTTTAAGCAGCAAATGAAACCACATGGACTTAAAGGCATATGAATATCTGGAAATAACTGACCACTAACCCAAATCTGAGCCTCAGTGCACGCTATTTATCTTTGTAACTAGTCTTAGACAATGAAGGCAACTTGCAGTCACAATATATTTACATGGCACTTTCTAAACAACACCTTTGTGTGTTACCCAGAGTGCACAGACCACATTGGGCATTACATTATATGTGAAATGTTGCATTTACTGAACCATCTGACTACAACACATTTATTCCTCACAATCTATTTTACTCTACAAATTAGCGAACAAGAACGAGGTGAGGTCTGTATCAGTGGACCTCTGGTATGTTGCTTTCTACATTATATCAATTTGAACACAACTTGATAAACGTGGTTTCATTATTATTTCATCTATCTTCTGCCTACTCTTTGGCTTCAACTAAAGCTAAATCATAGATGCCGACATTCTGGCTGCCTCCTCTGGGAGGAGGCAGCAGTCAGGTCGGCTCAGCAGGGGGCGTGGCTCAGCAAAGGAAGGTGTAACTGGGATGAGCATCGGGCATGGCCGCGAGTTTGCGTCATCATGGCCCCGCCTTGCTACACTATGCCGAGATTACCGGTATAGGTTGGTTCTAAATCGGAGTGGGAGAAGGGACCTTCTGACGTCACTAGGGGAGGAGACACATCACCAGGGGGAGGAGCTAAGGCTGAACAGGGTACCCAAAAAGTACCCTCGTGGGCTCGCTTCGCTCGACACGCTTCGGGCCTGATTACTAAAGGTAATAGTTGGTGGCGTGGATAGTAGAGAAACGATCCCGCTGGCCTAGCTCCTCCCCCTTGTTTCGTGCCTCCTCCCCCTGACGTAAAGGGTCCCTTAGGCCACTTGAATCTAGCATCTACCTACTGGTATAGTGGAGCAGGGTCTGGGGACAAGATGACGTGAATCGCGTCATCGGCACCCCGCTGCAGGGGGTACTTGAGGTTTTCCACAGGGGGGCAGGGGCTCGGCTGCCAGCTGGGAGATTTGCCAACACCTCCAGGTGGCTGGGAGTCTCCTGGCCATTCTGGGAGAGTAGGTAAGTATGAGCTCAATGCCAAATAATCCAGCTCAGAGCGGGCAAGGCTGTGCAAGGAACACTTCTGATAATGCACCCCTCCTCTCCTGGATTTTATGTTGATAATCTCATTCCTTAAACAGAAATTTAATTTCTTTACTGCTCTCCAAAAAGAGGTGCAACAGGTCACCTACACCATATGGAAGGCCTTCGCCTCATCCCATTCCTCCCTGGACTATGCAGAATGCTGCTCCTCAGAGAATTACTGTACTTCTTAAACATATGTGAAATCAAGAAATCCAGGCATGCCTACATGAGTAAAGTGCGTGGCAGATCCAAAGCTATGTTGAGTTTTGTAAATGTCTTGTGTATATTTAATATACAATTTAGGATTATTTATTACTGTTGCTCAAAGATGAAATTCTATAACTATAACCACATAATTTGCTGTCATTGCCCAACTTTGTTAGACAGATAAAAGCTGATTGCTCATCAGTTGCTATTTTAGAGCAGATTTGCACCTTTGACCATCAGCATCCATGTTGTATGCCATTTATCAGACACACAGGGCTAGAATTAAAGGCCCCTAAAGCTATGCCAGAGGAAGACAGAGTTGGGAATCACTGTGTCATCTCACCAGCAATCTACACCCAGGTTTACTGACTATGCCATCATCTAGAAATAGAATAGATGAGCCACATAAGGGACAATGTTTAGTTTTTATTGAATGATATATTTGTTTTTTTTTTGCATGTCTTAAAAACAGTAAAATATATTAAAACCTCCTGAAATAAAGATTGCTGAGCTAGCTGTGTGGTCTGGCATGGGGAGCCCTTGCATACTGTACAATCAGCAGTACACATAGTAATTACATATTTCAGTTTCTTAACAGGGAAAAATAATAAAGTAACTTCTTATACCTCAAATAAAAATATGTTTGGCTTTGCCAGCATTTTGTACTCTAGGCCTGATTCATTATGGATCGCTATTGAGACTGTGGGGGATATCCAATTAGCCCCAGTAATTTACTGGGGCTAATTGTCCCACTGGGGGTTATCCTATTAGCCCCAATAAGCCAGCACAAGCGGTGGCTTATCTGGGGTTACCTGTTGCTGCACAGGGTGCCGGCTGCTGACAGCTCCCGGGACAGCACTGCTCTTCCGTCTCCCTCCCGGTCACATGGCCGCTCCCATGTCCCGTGACCGCTGCCAGGGGTGGGGTAGAGGGGGGGGGATGCAGGTCACGGCGCTGCCCCCGCTTCCCCACCGGGTGTCACTGCGCCGAGTGGCAGATTCCGGGCAGCGGCGCTATGCCTGCAGTCCCAGCCTGCTGCTGCTGCAGTGGACATGGAAAACTGCAGTTTGTTTGTGGTCTTCGGGGATTGTGTTTCGCCTGCCTCAGGCAGGCGAAACCAAATCCCCAGAAACAGCCCCATTTTCAAGCGAGTGGCACTGGGCGCCATGTGTTTGAACACATCATTCGCAAATGACATCAGATACGCTCCCCAAAAATGGCCATGACACGCCTGCATTTTCCCAATCACTCCCCACAAATGACATGTTACCACCCACAAACGATCCCTTCCTGTCAATCAAAATGTGTTCTCTTTACAATTAGACTGCATACACAAAGCGATCACATTTTGGCCTTCACGCATATGTGCAATCTCACACTTGCAAACGATAGAGAGCAGACAATAGCAAAGTAACAGTGATCCTTGCGGGATGTGTTCAGCACCCCTGTCCGGCTATTTGGGTTGATTTGCTATCAGCTACTATCAACAAAACTAATTAGCACTATTCTAGGTAATTATGGATTTTTAAATATACAAATAATGTAAATATGTAATGAAAAGCAATACACTTTTCAGCTACCAGCATAAATGGTGGAAGAGAGGGCCAAAATGTTCATGGCCAGTGCTCAAGGCCAGTGTCTGCATCTTCCAAAGCAGATTTACTGGCCTCCTCAGTGGAATTAGGGGTGGCCATTATGAGTAAGTTTAGTCTGCCCAATGGTGAGCCAATGCTGCACCATAAGAACGCATGACAGATCAGAGAAGCCACAGGAGGGTGTCTTCACTGAATCAAGCACTTTTTTTTACGATGAACTATAACTGTAAAAAAAGCAAGCATACAGTTTATTGCCAGTCCTCCATTTTGTGTGTTTTATTTTCACAAGTAAACAGCCTACAAATACATACTCCAGAGAAAGAAATGTTGAACTCTGATTAATATACCACATACTTCCTATGGCTTGGGCACCATAGGGTTTGCGGGTCTAGCAATGGTCACACCCCTGTTATATTTAGTAAAATCCCTGACAAAGCAGCTAGGGAAACCTCAGTCATCCAAGCCAAAGCATTCCATTAGCAACTTATAATTTGCAACTCACTGTGGGTAGGAATCTACATCCATCTTAGCAGAAGTAACAGAAATGTCTAATTTGCAAATATGTAAATAGTTATATACATATATGGTATATGCTTGTTTAAATACGGTATATATTACACTACAATCATAGGTGTGCGCAGGGGGGGTGCCTGGTGCGCACAGGCACCCCCTAATGTCTGGCACCCTGATCTCACATGCCTGATGTAGCGATCGCCGAACAAGCTGATTACTGGCCCCTCTGCGCTGCACCCTGTCAGGACTGCATTACTGACCAGACGCCTGGGTTAATCAAGGGTGCCACTGCCACCGGCTTTCAAACTCCCATCTCCACCTCCATGTACAAAAACAGCGTGATGTGATTACGCCCACCCGCCACATGCCCACCTCTCTCCTTCTATGCTATGCCAATGCCAGCCACTGATGAGGATCAGCATGCAGCCAGTGTTCCTCTTAGGAAGACAAATTGAATACTAGCAGGCGGTCGGCAGAAACAATGACACGTCACTCGTTTTTCCAGCAGCAGCAATACTAGTCTGCGACTCTCAGTGTCAGTGAGTGACTGACTTGTAAGTAAGCTGCTGCAGCTTGCAGAGGAAAGAGAGGGGGAGCCAGACCAGGCTGAGGAGGAGCAGTGTAATTGCAGTGAGGCCATCAGGGGTGTTTGTTTGGTGCACACCACAACATCTGACAATGTATCTGCTTTATTAGGATTGGTACAATGGTGGATATTTTATATTGCGTTGACGTCAATAGATGGTGCTAACACGCCCAAAAGGCGGTGCTAGACACATCCCTCCAACGGTGCACCCCCTAATAAAATGTGCTGCGCACGCCTATGACTACAATCAAGGTGCAGTATATAAGAACCTGTACTATAACATTTATGGAAAAGATTATTGCCAGTGCTTAAAGTAGAGATGAGCGCCTGAAATTTTTCGGGTTTTGTGTTTTGGTTTTGGGTTCGGTTCCGCGGCCGTGTTTTGGGTTCGAACGCGTTTTGGCAAAACCTCACCGAATTTTTTTTGTCGGATTCGGGTGTGTTTTGGATTCGGGTGTTTTTTTTCAAAAAACACTAAAAAACAGCTTAAATCATAGAATTTGGGGGTCATTTTGATCCCAAAGTATTATTAACCTCAAAAACCATAATTTCCACTCATTTTCAGTCTATTCTGAATACCTCACACCTCACAATATTATTTTTAGTCCTAAAATTTGCACCGAGGTCGCTGTGTGAGTAAGATAAGCGACCCTAGTGGCCGACACAAACACCGGGCCCATCTAGGAGTGGCACTGCAGTGTCACGCAGGATGTCCCTTCCAAAAAACCCTCCCCAAACAGCACATGACGCAAAGAAAAAAAGAGGCGCAATGAGGTAGCTGTGTGAGTAAGATTAGCGACCCTAGTGGCCGACACAAACACCGGGCCCATCTAGGAGTGGCACTGCAGTGTCACGCAGGATGGCCCTTCCAAAAAACCCTCCCCAAACAGCACATGACGCAAAGAAAAAAAGAGGCGCAATGAGGTAGCTGTGTGAGTAAGATTAGCGACCCTAGTGGCCGACACAAACACCGGGCCCATCTAGGAGTGGCACTGCAGTGTCACGCAGGATGTCCCTTCCAAAAAACCCTCCCCAAACAGCACATGACGCAAAGAAAAAAAGAGGCGCAATGAGGTAGCTGACTGTGTGAGTAAGATTAGCGACCCTAGTGGCCGACACAAACACCGGGCCCATCTAGGAGTGGCACTGCAGTGTCACGCAGGATGTCCCTTCCAAAAAACCCTCCCCAATCAGCACATGATGCAAAGAAAAAGAAAAGAAAAAAGAGGTGCAAGATGGAATTGTCCTTGGGCCCTCCCACCCACCCTTATGTTGTATAAACAAAACAGGACATGCACACTTTAACCAACCCATCATTTCAGTGACAGGGTCTGCCACACGACTGTGACTGATATGACGGGTTGGTTTGGACCCCCCCCAAAAAAGAAGCAATTAATCTCTCCTTGCACAAACTGGCTCTACAGAGGCAAGATGTCCACCTCATCTTCACCCTCCGATATATCACCGTGTACATCCCCCTCCTCACAGATTATCAATTCGTCCCCACTGGAATCCACCATCTCAGCTCCCTGTGTACTTTGTGGAGGCAATTGCTGCTGGTCAATGTCTCCGCGGAGGAATTGATTATAATTCATTTTAATGAACATCATCTTCTCCACATTTTCTGGATGTAACCTCGTACGCCGATTGCTGACAAGGTGAGCGGCGGCACTAAACACTCTTTCGGAGTACACACTTGTGGGGGGGCAACTTAGGTAGAATAAAGCCAGTTTGTGCAAGGGCCTCCAAATTGCCTCTTTTTCCTGCCAGTATAAGTACGGACTGTGTGACGTGCCTACTTGGATGCGGTCACTCATATAATCCTCCACCATTCTATCAATGTTGAGAGAATCATATGCAGTGACAGTAGACGACATGTCCGTAATCGTTGTCAGGTCCTTCAGTCCGGACCAGATGTCAGCATCAGCAGTCGCTCCAGACTGCCCTGCATCACCGCCAGCGGGTGGGCTCGGAATTCTGAGCCTTTTCCTCGCACC
This sequence comes from Pseudophryne corroboree, assembly GCF_028390025.1. Classification (NCBI taxonomy): domain Eukaryota; kingdom Metazoa; phylum Chordata; class Amphibia; order Anura; family Myobatrachidae; genus Pseudophryne; species Pseudophryne corroboree. The sequence goes on from NC_086445.1 coordinate 519,380,821, forward strand.
CCCAGTTGCGGGAGAATGTGAAGGAGGAGATGTTGGCAGGTCGCGTTCCGCTTGACTTGACAATTTTGTCACCAGCAGGTCTTTCAACCCCAGCAGACTTGTGTCTGCCGGAAAGAGAGATCCAAGGTAGGCTTTAAATCTAGGATCGAGCACGGTGGCCAAAATGTAGTGCTCTGATTTCAACAGATTGACCACCCGTGAATCCTTGTTAAGCGAATTAAGGGCTGCATCCACAAGTCCCACATGCCTAGCGGAATCGCTCCCTTTTAGCTCCTTCTTCAATGCCTCCAGCTTCTTCTGCAAAAGCCTGATGAGGGGAATGACCTGACTCAGGCTGGCAGTGTCTGAACTGACTTCACGTGTGGCAAGTTCAAAGGGCATCAGAACCTTGCACAACGTTGAAATCATTCTCCACTGCACTTGAGACAGGTGCATTCCACCTCCTATATCGTGCTCAATTGTATAGGCTTGAATGGCCTTTTGCTGCTCCTCCAACCTCTGAAGCATATAGAGGGTTGAATTCCACCTCGTTACCACTTCTTGCTTCAGATGATGGCAGGGCAGGTTCAGTAGTTTTTGGTGGTGCTCCAGTCTTCTGTACGTGGTGCCTGTACGCCGAAAGTGTCCCGCAATTTTTCTGGCCACCGACAGCATCTCTTGCACGCCCCTGTCGTTTTTTTTAAAATTCTGCACCACCAAATTCAAGGTATGTGCAAAACATGGGACGTGCTGGAATTTGCCCATATTTAATGCACACACAATATTGCTGGCGTTGTCCGATGCCACAAATCCACAGGAGAGTCCAATTGGGGTAAGCCATTCCGCGATGATCTTCCTCAGTTGCCGTAAGAGGTTTTCAGCTGTGTGCGTATTCTGGAAACCGGTGATACAAAGCGTAGCCTGCCTAGGAAAGAGTTGGCGTTTGCGAGATGCTGCTACTGGTGCCGCCGCTGCTGTTCTTGCGGCGGGAGTCCATACATCTACCCAGTGGGCTGTCACAGTCATATAGTCCTGACCCTGCCCTGCTCCACTTGTCCACATGTCCGTGGTTAAGTGGACATTGGGTACAGCTGCATTTTTTAGGACACTGGTGACTCTTTTTCTGAGGTCTGTGTACATTTTCGGTATCGCCTGCCTAGAGAAATGGAACCTAGATGGTATTTGGTACCGGGGACACAGTACCTCCAACAAGTCTCTAGTTGGCTCTGCAGTAATGATGGATACCGGAACCACGTTTCTCACCACCCAGGATGCCAAGGCCTCAGTTATCCGCTTTGCAGTAGGATGACTGCTGTGATATTTCATCTTCCTCGCAAAGGACTGTTGAACAGTCAATTGCTTACTGGAAGTAGTACAAGTGGGCTTACGACTTCCCCTCTGGGATGACCATCGACTCCCAGCGGCAACAACAGCAGCGCCAGCAGCAGTAGGCGTTACACGCAAGGATGCATCGGAGGAATCCCAGGCAGGAGAGGACTCGTCAGAATTGCCAGTGACATGGCCTGCAGGACTATTGGCATTCCTGGGGAAGGAGGAAATTGACACTGAGGGAGTTGGTGGGGTGGTTTGCGTGAGCTTGGTTACAAGAGGAAGGGATTTACTGGTCAGTGGACTGCTTCCGCTGTCACCCAAAGTTTTTGAACTTGTCACTGACTTATTATGAATGCGCTGCAGGTGACGTATAAGGGAGGATGTTCCGAGGTGGTTAACGTCCTTACCCCTACTTATTACAGCTTGACAAAGGGAACACACGGCTTGACACCTGTTGTCCGCATTTCTGGTGAAATACCTCCACACCGAAGAGATGATTTTTTTGGTATTTTCACCTGGCATGTCAACGGCCATATTCCTCCCACGGACAACAGGTGTCTCCCCGGGTGCCTGACTTAAACAAACCACCTCACCATCAGAATCCTCCTGGTCAATTTCCTCCCCAGCGCCAGCAACACCCATATCCTCCTCATCCTGGTGTACTTCAACACTGACATCTTCAATCTGACTATCAGGAACTGGACTGCGGGTGCTCCTTCCAGCACTTGCAGGGGGCGTGCAAATGGTGGAAGGCGCATGCTCTTCACGTCCAGTGTTGGGAAGGTCAGGCATCGCAACCGACACAATTGGACTCTCCTTGTGGATTTGGGATTTCGAAGAATGCACAGTTCTTTGCTGTGCTGCTTTTGCCAGCTTGAGTCTTTTCATTTTTCTAGCGAGAGGCTGAGTGCTTCCATCCTCATGTGAAGCTGAACCACTAGCCATGAACATAGGCCAGGGCCTCAGCCGTTCCTTGCCACTCCGTGTGGTAAATGGCATATTGGCAAGTTTACGCTTCTCCTCCGACAATTTTATTTTAGGTTTTGGAGTCCTTTTTTTTCTGATATTTGGTGTTTTGGATTTGACATGCTCTGTACTATGACATTGGGCATCGGCCTTGGCAGACGACGTTGCTGGCATTTCATCGTCTCGGCCATGACTAGTGGCAGCAGCTTCAGCACGAGGTGGAAGTGGATCTTGATCTTTCCCTAATTTTGGAACCTCAACATTTTTGTTCTCCATATTTTAATAGGCACAACTAAAAGGCACCTCAGGTAAACAATGGAGATGGATACTAGTATACAATTATGGACTGCCTGCCGACTGCAGACACAGAGGTAGCCACAGCCGTGAACTACCGTACTGTACTGTGTCTGCAGCTAATATAGACTGGTTGATAAAGAGAAGATGTCTATGTAACTATGTATGTATAAAGAAGACTGAAAAAAATCCACGGTTAGGTGGTATACAATTATGGACGGACTGCCTGCCGAGTGCAGACACAGAGGTAGCCACAGCCGTGAACTACCGTACTGTACTGTGTCTGCAGCTAATATAGACTGGTTGATAAAGAGAAGATGTCTATGTAACTATGTATGTATAAAGAAGAATGAAAAAAAACCACGGTTAGGTGGTATACAATTATGGACGGACTGCCTGCCGAGTTCAGACACAGAGGTAGCCACAGCCGTGAACTACCGTACTGTACTGTGTCTGCAGCTAATATAGACTGGTTGATAAAGAGAAGATGTCTATGTAACTATGTATGTATAAAGAAGAATGAAAAAAATCCACGGTTAGGTGGTATTACAATTATGGACGGACTGCCTGCCGAGTGCAGAGACACAGAGGTAGCCACAGCCGTGAACTACCGTACTGTGTCTGCTGCGACTGGATGATAAATGATATAAAAAATATATATATATCACTACTGCAGCCGGACAGGTATATATTATATATTATATAATGACGGACCTGCTGGACACTGTCTGTCAGCAGAATGAGTTTTTTTTTTATAGAATAAAAAAAAAAAAAACACACAAGTGAAGTCACACGACGAGTGTTTAACTTTTTCAGGCAATCACAATATAAGTATACTACTAACTATACTGGTGGTCAGTGTGGTCAGGTCACTGGTCAGTCACACTGGCAGTGGCACTCCTGCAGCAAAAGTGTGCACTGTTTAATTTTAATATAATATGTACTCCTGGCTCCTGCTATAACCTATAACTGGCACTGCAGTAGTGCTCCCCAGTCTCCCCCACAATTATAAGCTGTGTGAGCTGAGCAGTCAGACAGATATATAATATATATAGATGATGCAGCACACTGGCCTGAGCCTGAGCAGTGCACACAGATATGGTATGTGACTGACTGAGTCACTGTGTGTATCGCTTTTTTCAGGCAGAGAACGGATATATTAAATAAACTGCACTGTGTGTCTGGTGGTCACTCACTATATAATATATTATGTACTCCTGGCTCCTGCTATAACCTATAACTGGCACTGCAGTAGTGCTCCCCAGTCTCCCCCACAATTATAAGCTGTGTGAGCTGAGCAGTCAGACAGATATATATAATATTATATATAGATAATAGATGATGCAGCACACTGGCCTGAGCCTGAGCAGTGCACACAGATATGGTATGTGACTGACTGAGTCACTGTGTGTATCGCTTTTTTCAGGCAGAGAACGGATATATTAAATAAACTGCACTGTGTGTCTGGTGGTCACTCACTATATAATATATTATGTACTCCTGGCTCCTGCTATAACCTATAACTGGCACTGCAGTAGTGCTCCCCAGTCTCCCCCACAATTATAAGCTGTGTGAGCTGAGCAGTCAGACAGATATATATAATATTATATATAGATAATAGATGATGCAGCACACTGGCCTGAGCCTGAGCAGTGCACACAGATATGGTATGTGACTGACTGAGTCACTGTGTGTATCGCTTTTTTCAGGCAGAGAACGGATATATTAAATAAACTGCACTGTGTGTCTGGTGGTCACTCACTATATAATATATTATGTACTCCTGGCTCCTGCTATAACCTATAACTGGCACTGCAGTAGTGCTCCCCAGTCTCCCCCACAATTATAAGCTGTGTGAGCTGAGCAGTCAGACAGATATATATAATATTATATATAGATAATAGATGATGCAGCACACTGGCCTGAGCCTGAGCAGTGCACACAGATATGGTATGTGACTGAGTCACTGTGTGCTGTGTATCGCTTTTTTCAGGCAGAGAACGGATTATAAAGTAAACTGCACTGTCCTCACTAGTAAACTCTCTCCACTCAGTCTCTACACTTCTACAGTAACAGTACTCCTCCTAGTCAGCTCCAGTAAATCTCTCTCAGTCTCTTATAATCTAAATGGAGAGGACGCCAGCCACGTCCTCTCCCTATCAATCTCAATGCACGTGTGAAAATGGCGGCGACGCGCGGCTCCTTATATAGAATCCGAGTCTCGCGATAGAATCCGAGCCTCGCGAGAATCCGACAGCGTCATGATGACGTTCGGGCGCGCTCGGGTTAACCGAGCAAGGCGGGAAGATCCGAGTCGCTCGGACCCGTGAAAAAAAACATGAAGTTCTGGCGGGTTCGGATTCAGAGAAACCGAACCCGCTCATCTCTAGCTTAAAGTGGTCCTAGAGAGGTGGTGGAACTCACCCCCCTTCCCACGGTGGCAATTCAACAAAGGTATTGCGCGCGCCGTAGGCGCGCGCCGCAAAAAGGGGCGTGGTCTCAAAAAGGGGCGTGTTACACAATAGTAATAACGCCCACAGTAGTAGCACCCCATAATACACATAATGCCTACAGCAGTAGCACCTCTTATACAATGCCCACAGTGGTAGCGCCCCTTATATAGAGCCCATAGTAGTGGTGCCCCTTATGCAATGCTCACAATAGCAGTGCCCCTTATGACCCCAGGATTGATGCCCCTTATGAAGTGCCCCCTTTACAATGCCCTCATTAGTAGTGCCCCCAGTAGTAATGCCCTTAATGGTAATTCCCCCAGTCGTTTAGCCCCTGTAGTTATGCCCCCTTGTAGTTTAGCCCCCAGTAGTAATGCCTCCAAGTAGTAATGGCCCCAGTAGTTTAACCCCTGTAGTTATGCCCCCAGTAGTAATGCCACTGTAGTTATGCCCCAAGTAGTAATGCCCTCCTGTAGTTTGCCCCCTGTAGTTTGCACCCAGTAGTAATGTCTCCCAGTAGTAATGCCCCCAGTAGTAATGCCCCCAGTAGATGCCCCTCTGTAGTTTTCCCCCCAGTAGTAATGCCCCCCCAGTAGTAATACCCTCCTGTAGTAATGTCCCCCAGTAGTAATGCCCCCCAGTAGTAATGTCCCCCAGTAAATGCCCCCCAGTAGATGCCCCTCAGTAGTAATGCCCTCCTGTAGTTTGCCCCCTTGTAGTAATGTCCCCCAGTAGTCTGTCCCCCAGTAGTAATGCCCTTCTGTAGTAATGTCCCCCAGTAGTAATGCCCCCCAGTAAATGCCCCTCAGTAGCTTGCCCCCCAGTAGTAATGCCCTCCTGTAGTTTGCCCCCTTGCAGTAATGTCCCCCAGTAGTACTGCCCCTCAGTAGTCTGTCCCCCAGTAGTAATGCCCTTCTGTAGTTTGCCCCCTGTAGTTTGCTCTCAGTAGTAATGTCCCCCAGTAAATGCCCCCCAGTAGTAATGACCCCAGTAGATGCCCCTCTGTAGTTTGCCCACCAGTAGTAATGCCCCCCCAGTAGTAATACCCTCCTGTAGTAATGTCCCCAGTAGTAATGCCCCCCAGTAAATGCCCCCCAGTAGATGCCCCTCAGTAGTAATGCCCTCCTGTAGTTTGCCCCCTTGTAGTAATGTCCCCCAGTAGTACTGCCCCTCAGTAGTCTGTCCCCCAGTAGTAATGCCCTTCTGTAGTAATGTCCCCCAGTAGTAATGCCCCCCAGTAAATGCCCCCCAGTAGATGCCCCTCAGTAGCTTGCCCCCCAGTAGTAATGCCCTCCTGTAGTTTGCCCCCTTGTAGTAATGTCCCCCAGTAGTACTGCCCCTCAGTAGTCTGTCCCCCAGTAGTAATGCCCTTCTGTAGTTTGCCCCCTGTAGTTTGCTCCCAGTAGTAATGTCCCCCAGTAAATGCCCCCCAGTAGTAATGACCCCAGTAGATGCCCCTCAGTAGTTTGCCCCCCCCAGTAATAATGCCCCCGTAGTAATGACCTCTCAGTAGTTTGCCCCCCAGCTGCTACACAAATAAAAAAAATAAAAAAACACAGCACACACCATACTTACCAAGCCCCGCTCCGTGTCCGGCCGCTGCAGTCCTCTCGTCGCCCGCTCCTCTGCACTATGAGAGAGACGTCATGACGTCTCTCCCATAGCGCGTACTGACTGAGCCGGAAGGCGGAGCTCAGTACTGAGCTCCTGCCTCCGGCTGCCGCTGTGCGGGAAGACGGGCGCCGCGGGCGCCCGTCATCTCCCTGCAGCGACGGGGGACACATCGCCGGGTTAGGTGAGTCAGAGGAGGCGGAACTGTGTTCCGTCTCCAAGTGGAACTGACGGAACGCAGTTCCGCCCCGTTCCGGCTCACTTTAACCCCTGATTATTGCAAACAACTGCACAAAGTCTATGATGATAGACATTCAATGTACATTACATAACGTGTCCAGACTTATAGTGGGTTTTGATCGTAGCATGAAGAGGGGTGAGAAATAAAGCACTAACCAATCAGCTCCTAACTGTCATTTTTCAAACACATCAGGTAAAATGAGAGCTAGAAGCTTATTAGTTAGTGCTTTGTGGGCTAGATGCGTCATCGCTTGGAGAGTGAAAAAATGGAGAGAGAAAAAGTACCATCTGTCAGGAGCCGGGAGCTAACCTCTGGAGTCAGAGTCCGGGGTCTTCCGGTCCAGCTGCTGGCGGTGCTGCGTGACAGTGGAGAGGCACTGCAGGGCAGTTGTGAGGCTTCCTGGCATGGGAGATGGGAGTCCAGGCAAGTGTGCCGGCGTGCACTTGAGTGTCTGCAGCACTGGGGATGGCCATGTTGGAGACCAATTCACTACAGCCAATGGTTGGGCCCTGTAGAAAGTCTAGCCAATCCCAGGCAGGGTTCTCTTACAAAAGGGGCCAGCCCATATGCTAACGCTGCCAGTGCTTCACAGTGGCAAACGCAGGATTTGCATGGGGGGGTTTCCAGAACTGGGCGGAGCCAATCACGGGGGTGGGGACTGAGGTGACCCAGTATATGCTGGGTCCGTAAAACTAGTGTGTCTGTGTGTGTGTGTATATATATATATATATATATATATATATATCTACACACATATATATATATATATATATATATATATCTACACACATATATATATATATATATATATATATATACATACACACACACATACATATACACGGGTGGTCTTCAGTATGCCGGCGGTCGGGCTCCCGGCGACCAGCATACCGGCGCCGGGAGCCTGACCGCCGGCATACCGACACTTATTCTCCCTCGTGGGGGTCCACGACCCCCCTGGAGGGAGAATAGAATAGTGTGGCGCGCGTAGCGTGGCGAGCGCAGCGAGCCCGCAAGGGGCTCATTTGCGCTTGCCACACTGTTGGTAAGCCGGCGGCCGGCCTCCCGGCGCCGGTATGCTGGTCGCCGGGAGGCCGGCCGCCGGGAGATCGTAGTGAACCCATATACACATATACATAGCATATTAAACATGCATACATATATATATATACACACACATACAGTACACATATATATACACATGTATATATATATATATATATATATATATATATCATATGTGTGTGTGTGTGTGTTTATATGTATGTATGTATGTATATACATGTGTATATATGTAGGCACATGGATATATATGTACTATAATTAAAATAAAGTAAACTTTTATTGCACTTGCAAGTGCCACCAGGAAGACAGCAGGCTGCAGAGGACGCTAGACAGTCATTAATAATACTCATGCAGCAAAAAAAAAAAAAAAAAATTTTTTTTAGTGGAGGGGGGTTTCTGGGTACTCTGAAACCCCCCCTGGGTGCGCCACTGCTTCAAGTTGCTGTCCAGTGCAGAAGCTCCAGCTCTGAGCTTCCTCAGGGATTCCCTGTGGTTTATCCTCGTGCTCCAAAGGTCTCCTGTTCCACTCTTCTAGTCGTCCTCCTGTCTCTCGCTGCACCCCCACCGGAGTTCCTCTGTTCCACGGTCCGCAATTGTCCACAAGGGCGTAGCTACCATAGGTGCAGGCAGTGCAGCTGCTATGGGGCCCAGAGCTTAGAGGGGCCCACCTTACCTGTCAAAGATAAATGTGACCTATACATTTTCTACCATTGGAGTTACATAGTGGCACTTACAAACGTTTTCCTTGGGGCCTACAAATATCTAATTCTGGCCCCTGGACCTTCTCTTTGCAATGTGGTTTAAAATGAACTGGACATATGTCATAATGTGAATTGGGGGTACTGTGTGGCATAATATTTACAGTAGTAACTACAGTGTGACATAATGTGAATTAGGGCACTACAATGGCTCATAAAATAAACTAGGGCACTACTATGGTTCAGAATATGAACTAGGGCATTACTATGGGGCATAAAATGAACAACTGCTGTGGAGAGGTGTCTCTCTAGAAGCATTGGGACAGGGGCTCCTGCAAAATGTTGCTATGGGGCCCACAAAGTTCTGGCTATGCCCCTGGTTGTCTACACACCTTGGCAGTGTTCTTCAGTCACGACTATCCATCATCCATTTTTCCAGCAGTATTCTTCTGTGTTCTTCAGTCATGACATATCAGCATCTATTCTTCAGCAGTGTTCTTCAGTCACAACTATCCAGCATCCATTCTTAAACAGTGTTCTTCAGTCACAACTATCCAGCATCCATTCTTCAGTAGTGTTCTTCAGCCCAGACTATCCAGCATCCATTCTTCAGCAGTGTTCTTCAGTAACGACTATCCAGCATCCATTCTTCAGCAGTGTACTTCTGTGTTCTTCAGTCACGACTATCCAGCATCCATTCTTCAGCCGTGTTCATCATTCATGACTACTCAGCATCCATTCCTTAGCAGAGTTGGTCAGTGCTCTTCAGTCATGACTCCTCAGCATTTGTTCTTCAACATAATTCATCAGTGTTCTCCAGTCACGACTATTCAGCATTCATTCTTCAACAGTAATTTCCATTGTTCTTCAGTCACGACTACCCGGCATTCATTCTTTAACAGTTTTCTTCAGTCTTCTTCAGCAACGACAATCTAGTAATCTTCCAAGCCTTCTTTCACCAGTGTCCTCACGTCTCATTCACTAAATAAAACTCTCTTAGTTCTTTAGACTTTGATCTCCAAAGTCTATGAGAAGGAACTACATTTGACCGTGTCAATTCCTCCCTGCCCATTTCGCAGATCCTCATCATCAGCTCATTGTGACACCAGCCAGTCACTCCTAACTACCAAGTTACAGGCTCTGTTTGAAAATGAAAACTGACAGTTAGGAGCTGATTGGCTGGTACTTTCTCTCTCTCCATTTTATCACTTTCCAAGCGTTGACGCATCTAGCCATATATTTCTCCATTTTATCACTCTCCATGCTGTGATAAATACCCCATTTAATGCCTAATGTTATTTAATAAGCTGTACTTTGTTTGATGCAATTACCTTGCTGATGCTGTATTCCTTTCATATTAAATAAGCCGTGTAATTATCAATGAGAAATCGATGTGTCTGAACTTAAAAAGCACAAAATAAATAAGTACCAGCATGCGGTGGAAAAACGGGCCTGCTGGTACCTGTAGTACTACTACAAAAAAAATACCCAACAAAACACAGAACACACACACCGTGATAGTAAAACTTTATTACATACATGCACACCTACATACATACATACTTACCTATGTTCACACGAGGGTCGGTCCACTTCTCCATGTAGAATCCACGGGGTACCTGTGAATAAAATTATACTCACACAATCCAGTGTAGATCGGTCCTCTTCTACTTGTAATCCACGTACTTGCCAAAACAACAAACCGAAAAACCCGAACCACGCACTGAAAGGGGCCCCATGTTTACACATGGGACCCCTTTCCCCGACTGCTGGGACCCCCCGTGACTCCTGTCAAAGAGGGTCCCTTCAGCCAATCAGGGAGCGCCACGTCATGGCACTCTCCTGATTGGCTGTGCGCTCCTGAGCTGTCAGTCAGGCTGCGCACGGCAGAGATACAATGTAGCGCATAGGCACTCCATTGTATCCAATGGTGGGAACTTTGCGGTCAGCGGTTGAGGTTACTCGCGGTCAACCGCTGACCGCAAAGTTCCCACCATTGGATACAATGGAGCGCCTATGCGTTACATTGTATCTCTGCCGTGCGCAGCCTGACTGACAGCTCAGGAGCGCACAGCCAATCAGGAGAGTGCCATGACGTGGCGCTCCCTGATTGGCTGAAGGGACCATCTTTGACAGGAGTCACGGGGGGTCCCAGCAGTCGGGGAAAGGGGTCCCATGTGTAAACATGGGGCCCCTTTCAGTGCGTGGTTCGGGTTTTTCGGTTTGTTTTTTTGCCAAGTACGTGGATTACAAGTAGAAGAGGACCGATCTACACTGGATTGTGTGAGTATAATTTTATTCACAGGTACCCCATGGATTCTACATGGAGAAGTGGACCTACCCTCGTGTGAACATAGGTAAGTATGTATGTATGTAGGTGAGCATGTATGTAATAAAGTTTTACTATCACGGTGTGTGTGTTCTGTGTTTTGTTGGGTATTTTTTTTGTAGTAGTACTACAGGTACCAGCGGGCCCGTTTTTCCACCGCAAGCTGGTACTTGTGGTTCTCCAAGTACCAGCTTGCGGGGGAGGCTTGCTGGGACTTGTAGTACTGCTACAAAAAACAATATTCTTTTTTTTACACTTGGCTATCAGCCCCCCATCCGCCGCCCTTGGATGGGGGGGACAGCCTCGGGCTTCACCCCTGGCCCTTGGGTGGCTGGAGGGGGGGACCCCTTGATTTAAGGGGTCCCCACTCCTCCAGGGTACCCCGGCCAGGGGTGACTAGTTAGTGATTTAATGCCAGGGACGCAGGGACCTATATAAAAGTGTCCCCCGGCTGTGGCATTATCTCTCTGACTAGTGGAGCCTGGTGCTGGTGTTAAAAATACGGGGGACCCCTACGCTTTTTGTCCCCCGTATTTTTGGCACCAGGACCAGAGCTGGTTTTGCTTAGGAGGGGGGACCCCACGCAATTTTTTTCTAGATTTTTAACACTTTAATTTTTTTTTTAAAGGTGCACAATGAAGCCCTGCACGGATCTCACAGATCCGGCCGAGATTCATTGTGTTAATGTCGGCAGTGTTTTACTATTCACTCCCGTAAAACACTGGCCGAAATTACGAATGACATCGACATCGGAAAAACGAAAATGCAGAATACGACAGCTTAGTAAATGTGGCGTAAAAAATTCAAAAAGTTGCAAATTCACACATTCGATGTCATTCGAGTTTGAACTTTAACCTCATTCAGAAAAATACGAATTTTAGTAAATATACCCCAATGTTTTGGAATGGCCAAGTCAAAGTCCTGACCTTAATCCAATCGAAATGTTGTGGAAAGACCTGAAGCGAGCAGCTCATGGGAGGAAACCCATCAACATAACAGAGATGAAGCTGATTTGTACGGAGGAATGGGGTAAAATTCCTCCAAGTCGAAGTTCAGGACTAATCAACAATTACCGGAAATGTTTACATGCAGTTATTCCTGCAAAAGGTGGTCATACCAGATACCCAAAGCAAAAGGTTCACATACTTTTCCTATTCACAGATATGTGATATTGGATCATTTTCGTCAATCAATAAAAATTAGCATGTCCCATTTTTTTGTCTCATTTGTTTGATTTGGTTTTCTTCATCTACTTTTAGGACTTGTGTGAAAATCTGAGGTTGTTTTAGGCAAATATCAGCAGAAATATAGAAAATTCTGAAGGGTTCACAATCTTTCAAGCACGACTGTATATATAAAAGCAGACCGTATTTGCCCTGGCTGCAAAAGTAAAATAACTTTTGTGACCCTTGCAAGACAACATGCGTTGCTTTGCTACATATATGCTTCCTTGGATTTGCTCTTAAGGCCAGCACTCACTGGTCGATGCGGGAGAGATGTGTGCTGAGCGAACCGCTCAGCACACATCTCTCCCGCCGCTCAGCACAGCGTGATATGTGCTGAGCGTGCGGGGGAGCGTGCAGGGGAGACGGGGAGGGGGGGGGGGCGCTCATTTTCACCCATGCAGGCCAATCTAGCACCAGCGATAACGATGCGCAGGGCTGCGCATCGCTATTGCTGTGGGGGGTACACACCAATCTAGTCAGATTGCTTGGATTTTAAGCAGCGATCGCTCCGTGAGTACCCCCCTTTAGTCTATATGAGATACTACTGTCTATTAACCATTATATATTCTAAATAAACTAATGTTTGTCCACAACTAGGACATATATTGTGTCATCTTAGGAGTTTTCTGCTTTTCTATTAGAGGAGTGAATAATTGTTAAACTGCATTGAATTCAGTGTCTTGTGGCTGGTGTCAACATTTAGGAAACAACCCACAATTTCCTCCTCTATAGTAAATGCCAAGCAAAGCAGGTAATTAGCTCAAGTATCTACGCCACAGCAATGTCTTTTAAATGCTGAATGGTTTGGCAGATTTTTGTTATTGCTCAACCAATAAATGTTAACCTGATAGAATTCACACAAAAAGAACATTGTTTAAATTATGGAAAACCAAATATTTGACATTGCTATGGAGAACTGTATCTACCTTGTGTGAGGTCTGTTCTACTGCAAAGTAGATTGCATGCAGAGCATCTCAAAATGCAAGTATCTAAAACATGGATATGAACCTTATTTAGAGTTGGACACAAATATATTGTTGCATCATGACTTTACGCGTCATGCATAATTTGTCATATTATGCTTGTGTGTGGCATTTTTTGAGCTGCACAGATCTACTTTTCTGTCCAACTGCATTTAAGAAGTAGTTGAGCAATGTGCATATAAGTACAGAACAGAAAGTGCGTGGACATGGACATTAAACACGTCCACCTGATCTGTGAAAGTACTTGAGGTTAAAATTATATCTGCAATGTATGTTTTCTAGGTATATATTTTGCAGTATCCGGTCTTTAGATCGACAGCACTTAGGTCGACACTCATTAGGTCGACCACTATAGGTTGACATTCATTAGGTCGACATGGTCACTAGGTCGACATGGTCGCTAAGTCGACATGGACAAGGTCGACATGGAAAAGGGTAATTTTTTAAACTTTTCCATTCTTTACTATTCACGTGGACTACGATTGGGCATAGCAACCTGCCCAAGTAACCTTGGCCAAAGCATGGCAAGCAAAGCACTAATTAGGGTTCCCGGTCACGTTACGAAGAAAACAAGATTTTTAAAAAAAACTCATGTCGACCTTTTTCCATGTCGACTTTGTTCATGTCGACCTAATGACAGTGTTGATCCTATTTCAGGTGTCGACCTAGTCACTGTTGACCAATAGTGGTCGAACTAATGACTGTCGACCTAGTTACTGTTGACCCTATGATCCACACCAATATCTTGCACCTAAATACTGTAATTGAAACTCTAAATTATCATACTTCCAGTGTAGACAGGTAAGATATATACATTTTGGTCCAGTTTCTAACCAGGTTTTAAAACATTCCGGGACTTGGCACTTGTAGCAAAAGCCTTCTTTAGATGGAGATAGCCCATAGCATGTTCATTATGCTTGCTTGTTCCGTACCCGGCAGCCAAGTTTTGTCTCTAACCCATTGCTAGGACAAGACCTTCTCAAAAACTTTTGGCACACTAGCATTGGTAAATGCATGTACATTGAAAGTTGGGGCATACTTATTTCATCACATATGCATTAAACATGCACATTGTGATAACTATGGGGGTCATTCTGACTCGATCTCAAGCTGCAGTTTTTCGCAGCGTAGCGATCGGGTCAGAACTGCGCATGCGCTGGCACCGCAGTGCGCCGGCGCATGGCCGCCCATCGCTGCGCTATGATCGCCTCTGCCTGATTGACAGGCAGAGGCGGTCGATGGGCGGGAGGGGGCAAAACGGCAGCGTTTGGCCGCCATTTCGTGGGCTCGGTCCGGCCAACGCAGGCATGGCCGGACCGTGCGGGCAGTGGCCCGCCACGGCTGCGTGACGTCACACGCAGCCACTGCGGGCCAGGGAGCGATGAGTAGCTCCCGGCCAGCACGCTAAAGCTGCGCTGGTCAGGAACTACTCTTGAAGTGCAAAGGCATCGTCGCTGTGCGATGCCTTTGCACTTGCACTTCTGGGGGGGGGGGGAGGGGGCGGCACTGACATGCGGGGTGGACTAGCCCTGTGCTGGGCGTCCCGCCGCATGTCTGAGTTCATGATCATAGCTGTGCTAAATTTAGCACAGCTACGATCAACTCGGAATGACCCCCTATGTTCCTTAATAATACCCCTTTTCCACTAGCTCCTTAAAACACGGGTAAATGCGCGGGGGCGCGCATTTACCCGTGTTTTTCCCTAGTGGAAACGGATCCCCCGGCAAATTCCTGGATCAAGTGATCCGGGAATCCTACCCGGGTAGCTAGCCGGGTTAAACACGTGTTCAACCCGGCTAGCTATCTAGTGTGAACGGGAGCCATGTCGCCTCGACACGGCTCCCGTTCACAGTGTATAGGGAGGGTGGCGCTGGGAGATCATGTGATCTCCCAGCGCCGTCCCTGCCGCGTCACTAGCAGCGTCACCAACCCGGGAATATGCCGGGTTGGTGAGCGCTGCTGAAAGGGGGCTGTAGCACGGGTCACAGCCGTGTCAGGCGACACGGCTGCGACCCGTGCTTATAGTGGAAAAGGGGTATTAGTCTCTCTATCCTACTCCCCCTGCTGTCTTTGATTTTATTTTAATTTACTGTATGTTTATACTATGCATTTTTTTGCGATATTTTAATTTTTTTTAAATAATATTATTACAGGTAATAATAATAATAATAATAATAATAATAATAATAATAATGTAATTCATGTACAAATAACAATATAGTACTGACTTCAACACCTTAACTAATGTAATAGTTAAACACATATAAAGAGATGTATTGCGGACTGAAAAATAATATGTTAATATTTTTATTATAGAGTAACATACAGAAAAAAAAGGTTTTTATTATCAAAACAAAACTGCGGGTGACATAACAGTTTGG
Organism: Pseudophryne corroboree; assembly: GCF_028390025.1. Classification (NCBI taxonomy): domain Eukaryota; kingdom Metazoa; phylum Chordata; class Amphibia; order Anura; family Myobatrachidae; genus Pseudophryne; species Pseudophryne corroboree. Next base: position 519,396,376 of record NC_086445.1, read on the forward strand.
ATACACCATCAATTACTTTAGAAAGTTTATGTTAACGAAGAAAAACACATTCCATCCCACTTATAGATGTCTTTTTCACCCATTAGCAGTTATGTGGTGTACCTTCCTAGCAGGGACGTGTGGTGATCTAAGTGGCTGAGGAGGTGCTGGCTAACACCAGAGCCAGATTTACACGCAATATATAAGCCAAAGGATTCATCTGGCATTATACACAGGTGCAGCAGTATAAGCTCCTGGAAATTTGGTGAGTTTTGATCAGAGATGTGTGGAAAAGATAGGCAACATAGACTTTTTAGTCCAGAGTTTTGGCTATAAAAATGATTAGAATAATACAAAGAAGATATTTCAAACAAATTCATTGTATTTTTCATATACTTTATACAGTCAAAACTATGGCACAAACGTTAGTATGACAGGAAAGGCTCTGCCTCACCTCACCGCACGTCACTGCTTCCTAGGGGAACCGTGCATTACCACATGATGGACAACCGACATGTTCAGGAGGCCACAGTATTCAAGCAAATATCAAAGGTAATCATAGATCTCTATTAGAGATGAGCGGGTTCGGTTTCTCTGAATCCGAACCCGCCCGAACTTCATGGTTTTTTTCACGGGTCCGAGCAGACTCGGATCCTCCCGCCTTGCTCGGTTAACCCGAGCGCGCCCGAACGTCATCATGACGCTGTCGGATTCTCGCGAGACTCGGATTCTATATAAGGAGCCGCGCGTCGCCGCCATTTTCACACGTGCATTGAGATTGATAGTGAGAGGACGTGGCTGGCGTCCTCTCCATTTAGATTATAAGAGAGAGAGATTTACTGGAGCTTAGGACTAGGAGGAGTACTGTAGAAGTGTAGAGAGTGCAGAGAGTTTACTAGTGAGTGACCACCAGACAGTGCAGTTTATTTAATATATCCGTTCTCTGCCTGAAAAAAGCGATACACACAGTGACTCAGTCACATACCATATCTGTGTGCACTGCTCAGGCTCAGCCCAGTGTGCTGCATCATCTATATATATTATATATCTGTCTGACTGCTCAGCTCACACAGCTTATAATTGTGGGGGAGACTGGGGAGCACTGCAGTGCCAGTTATAGGTTATAGCAGGAGCCAGGAGTACATAATATTATATAGTGAGTGACCACCAGACAGTGCAGTTTATTTAATATATCCGTTCTCTGCCTGAAAAAAGCGATACACACAGTGACTCAGTCACATACCATATCTGTGTGCACTGCTCAGGCTCAGCCCAGTGTGCTGCATCATCTATATATATTATATATCTGTCTGACTGCTCAGCTCACACAGCTTATAATTGTGGGGGAGACTGGGGAGCACTGCAGTGCCAGTTATAGGTTATAGCAGGAGCCAGGAGTACATAATATTATATTAAAATTAAACAGTGCACACTTTTGCTGCAGGAGTGCCACTGCCAGTGTGACTGACCAGTGACCTGACCACACTGACCACCAGTATAGTTAGTAGTATACTTATATTGTGATTGCCTGAAAAAGTTAAACACTCGTCGTGTGACTTCACTTGTGTGTTGTTGTTTTTTTTATTCTATAAAAATAAAACTCATTCTGCTGACAAACAGTGTCCAGCAGGTCCGTCATTATATAATATATAATATATACCTGTCCGGCTGCAGTAGTGATATATATATATTTTTTATATCATTTATCATCCAGTCGCAGCAGACACAGTACGGTAGTTCACGGCTGTGGCTACCTCTGTGTCTGCACTCGGCAGGCAGTCCGTCCATAATTGTATACCACCTAACCGTGGTTTTTTTTTCTTCTTTATACATACATACTACTACGACATCTCTTTATCAACCAGTCTATATTAGCAGCAGACACAGTACAGTACGGTAGTTCACGGCTGTGGCTACCTCTGTGTCTGCACTCGGCAGGCAGTCCGTCCATAATTGTATACCACCTAACCGTGGTTTTTTTTTCTTTCTTCTTTATACATACATAGTTACATAGACATCTCTTTATCAACCAGTCTATATTAGCAGCAGACACAGTACAGTACGGTAGTTCACGGCTGTGGCTACCTCTGTGTCTGCACTCGGCAGGCAGTCCGTCCATAATTGTATACCACCTAACCGTGGTTTTTTTTTCTTTCTTCTTTATACATACATAGTTACATAGACATCTCTTTATCAACCAGTCTATATTAGCAGCAGACACAGTACAGTACGGTAGTTCACGGCTGTGGCTACCTCTGTGTCTGCACTCGGCAGGCAGTCCGTCCATAATTGTATACCACCTAACCGTGGTTTTTTTTTCTTTCTTCTTTATACATACATAGTTACATAGACATCTCTTTATCAACCAGTCTATATTAGCAGCAGACACAGTACAGTACGGTAGTTCACGGCTGTGGCTACCTCTGTGTCTGCACTCGGCAGGCAGTCCGTCCATAATTGTATACCACCTAACCGTGGTTTTTTTTTCTTTCTTCTTTATACATACATAGTTACATAGACATCTCTTTATCAACCAGTCTATATTAGCAGCAGACACAGTACAGTACGGTAGTTCACGGCTGTGGCTACCTCTGTGTCTGCACTCGGCAGGCAGTCCGTCCATAATTGTATACCACCTAACCGTGGTTTTTTTTTCTTTCTTCTTTATACATACATAGTTACATAGACATCTCTTTATCAACCAGTCTATATTAGCAGCAGACACAGTACAGTACGGTAGTTCACGGCTGTGGCTACCTCTGTGTCTGCACTCGGCAGGCAGTCCGTCCATAATTGTATACCACCTAACCGTGGTTTTTTTTTCTTTCTTCTTTATACATACATAGTTACATAGACATCTCTTTATCAACCAGTCTATATTAGCAGCAGACACAGTACAGTACGGTAGTTCACGGCTGTGGCTACCTCTGTGTCTGCACTCGGCAGGCAGTCCGTCCATAATTGTATACCACCTAACCGTGGTTTTTTTTTCTTTCTTCTTTATACATACATAGTTACATAGACATCTCTTTATCAACCAGTCTATATTAGCAGCAGACACAGTACAGTACGGTAGTTCACGGCTGTGGCTACCTCTGTGTCTGCACTCGGCAGGCAGTCCGTCCATAATTGTATACCACCTAACCGTGGTTTTTTTTTCTTTCTTCTTTATACATACATACTACTACGACATCTCTTTATCAACCAGTCTATATTATTAGCAGCAGACACAGTACAGTACGGTAGTTCACGGCTGTGGCTACCTCTGTGTCTGCACTCGGCAGGCAGTCCGTCCATAATTGTATACCACCTAACCGTGGTTTTTTTTTTTTTCTTCTTTATACATACATAGTTACATAGACATCTCTTTATCAACCAGTCTATATTAGCAGCAGACACAGTACAGTACGGTAGTTCACGGCTGTGGCTACCTCTGTGTCTGCACTCGGCAGGCAGTCCATAATTGTATACTAGTATCCATCTCCATTGTTTACCTGAGGTGCCTTTTAGTTGTGCCTATTAAAATATGGAGAACAAAAATGTTGAGGTTCCAAAATTAGGGAAAGATCAAGATCCACTTCCACCTCGTGCTGAAGCTGCTGCCACTAGTCATGGCCGAGACGATGAAATGCCAGCAACGTCGTCTGCCAAGGCCGATGCCCAATGTCATAGTACAGAGCATGTCAAATCCAAAACACCAAATATCAGAAAAAAAAGGACTCCAAAACCTAAAATAAAATTGTCGGAGGAGAAGCGTAAACTTGCCAATATGCCATTTACGACACGGAGTGGCAAGGAACGGCTGAGGCCCTGGCCTATGTTCATGGCTAGTGGTTCAGCTTCACATGAGGATGGAAGCACTCAGCCTCTCGCTAGAAAAATGAAAAGACTCAAGCTGGCAAAAGCAGCACAGCAAAGAACTGTGCATTCTTCGAAATCCCAAATCCACAAGGAGAGTCCAATTGTGTCGGTTGCGATGCCTGACCTTCCCAACACTGGACGTGAAGAGCATGCGCCTTCCACCATTTGCACGCCCCCTGCAAGTGCTGGAAGGAGCACCCGCAGTCCAGTTCCTGATAGTCAGATTGAAGATGTCAGTGTTGAAGTACACCAGGATGAGGAGGATATGGGTGTTGCTGGCGCTGGGGAGGAAATTGACCAGGAGGATTCTGATGGTGAGGTGGTTTGTTTAAGTCAGGCACCCGGGGAGACACCTGTTGTCCGTGGGAGGAATATGGCCGTTGACATGCCTGGTGAAAATACCAAAAAAATCAGCTCTTCGGTGTGGAGGTATTTCACCAGAAATGCGGACAACAGGTGTCAAGCCGTGTGTTCCCTTTGTCAAGCTGTAATAAGTAGGGGTAAGGACGTTAACCACCTCGGAACATCCTCCCTTATACGTCACCTGCAGCGCATTCATAATAAGTCAGTGACAAGTTCAAAAACTTTGGGTGACAGCGGAAGCAGTCCACTGACCAGTAAATCCCTTCCTCTTGTAACCAAGCTCACGCAAACCACCCCACCAACTCCCTCAGTGTCAATTTCCTCCTTCCCCAGGAATGCCAATAGTCCTGCAGGCCATGTCACTGGCAATTCTGACGAGTCCTCTCCTGCCTGGGATTCCTCCGATGCATCCTTGCGTGTAACGCCTACTGCTGCTGGCGCTGCTGTTGTTGCCGCTGGGAGTCGATGGTCATCCCAGAGGGGAAGTCGTAAGCCCACTTGTACTACTTCCAGTAAGCAATTGACTGTTCAACAGTCCTTTGCGAGGAAGATGAAATATCACAGCAGTCATCCTACTGCAAAGCGGATAACTGAGGCCTTGGCATCCTGGGTGGTGAGAAACGTGGTTCCGGTATCCATCATTACTGCAGAGCCAACTAGAGACTTGTTGGAGGTACTGTGTCCCCGGTACCAAATACCATCTAGGTTCCATTTCTCTAGGCAGGCGATACCGAAAATGTACACAGACCTCAGAAAAAGAGTCACCAGTGTCCTAAAAAATGCAGCTGTACCCAATGTCCACTTAACCACGGACATGTGGACAAGTGGAGCAGGGCAGGGTCAGGACTATATGACTGTGACAGCCCACTGGGTAGATGTATGGACTCCCGCTGCAAGAACAGCAGCGGCGGCACCAGTAGCAGCATCTCGCAAACGCCAACTCTTTCCTAGGCAGGCTACGCTTTGTATCACCGGTTTCCAGAATACGCACACAGCTGAAAACCTCTTACGGCAACTGAGGAAGATCATCGCGGAATGGCTTACCCCAATTGGACTCTCCTGTGGATTTGTGGCATCGGACAACGCCAGCAATATTGTGTGTGCATTAAATATGGGCAAATTCCAGCACGTACCATGTTTTGCACATACCTTGAATTTGGTGGTGCAGAATTTTTTAAAAAACGACAGGGGCGTGCAAGAGATGCTGTCGGTGGCCAGAAGAATTGCGGGACACTTTCGGCGTACAGGCACCACGTACAGAAGACTGGAGCACCACCAAAAACTACTGAACCTGCCCTGCCATCATCTGAAGCAAGAAGTGGTAACGAGGTGGAATTCAACCCTCTATATGCTTCAGAGGTTGGAGGAGCAGCAAAAGGCCATTCAAGCCTATACAATTGAGCACGATATAGTAGGTGGAATGCACCTGTCTCAAGCGCAGTGGAGAATGATTTCAACGTTGTGCAAGGTTCTGCTGCCCTTTGAACTTGCCACACGTGAAGTCAGTTCAGACACTGCCAGCCTGAGTCAGGTCATTCCCCTCATCAGGCTTTTGCAGAAGAAGCTGGAGACATTGAAGGAGGAGCTAACACGGAGCGATTCCGCTAGGCATGTGGGACTTGTGGATGGAGCCCTTAATTCGCTTAACAAGGATTCACGGGTGGTCAATCTGTTGAAATCAGAGCACTACATTTTGGCCACCGTGCTCGATCCTAGATTTAAAGCCTACCTTGGATCTCTCTTTCCGGCAGACACAAGTCTGCTGGGGTTGAAAGACCTGCTGGTGACAAAATTGTCAAGTCAAGCGGAACGCGACCTGTCAACATCTCCTCCTTCACATTCTCCCGCAACTGGGGGTGCGAGGAAAAGGCTCAGAATTCCGAGCCCACCCGCTGGCGGTGATGCAGGGCAGTCTGGAGCGACTGCTGATGCTGACATCTGGTCCGGACTGAAGGACCTGACAACGATTACGGACATGTCGTCTACTGTCACTGCATATGATTCTCTCAACATTGATAGAATGGTGGAGGATTATATGAGTGACCGCATCCAAGTAGGCACGTCACACAGTCCGTACTTATACTGGCAGGAAAAAGAGGCAATTTGGAGGCCCTTGCACAAACTGGCTTTATTCTACCTAAGTTGCCCTCCCACAAGTGTGTACTCCGAAAGAGTGTTTAGTGCCGCCGCTCACCTTGTCAGCAATCGGCGTACGAGGTTACATCCAGAAAATGTGGAGAAGATGATGTTCATTAAAATGAATTATAATCAATTCCTCCGCGGAGACATTGACCAGCAGCAATTGCCTCCACAAAGTACACAGGGAGCTGAGATGGTGGATTCCAGTGGGGACGAATTGATAATCTGTGAGGAGGGGGATGTACACGGTGATATATCGGAGGGTGATGATGAGGTGGACATCTTGCCTCTGTAGAGCCAGTTTGTGCAAGGAGAGATTAATTGCTTCTTTTTTGGGGGGGGTCCAAACCAACCCGTCATATCAGTCACAGTCGTGTGGCAGACCCTGTCACTGAAATGATGGGTTGGTTAAAGTGTGCATGTCCTGTTTTGTTTATACAACATAAGGGTGGGTGGGAGGGCCCAAGGACAATTCCATCTTGCACCTCTTTTTTCTTTTCTTTTTCTTTGCATCATGTGCTGATTGGGGAGGGTTTTTTGGAAGGGACATCCTGCGTGACACTGCAGTGCCACTCCTAAATGGGCCCGGTGTTTGTGTCGGCCACTAGGGTCGCTAATCTTACTCACACAGTCAGCTACCTCATTGCGCCTCTTTTTTTCTTTGCGTCATGTGCTGTTTGGGGAGGGTTTTTTGGAAGGGACATCCTGCGTGACACTGCAGTGCCACTCCTAGATGGGCCCGGTGTTTGTGTCGGCCACTAGGGTCGCTAATCTTACTCACACAGCTACCTCATTGCGCCTCTTTTTTTCTTTGCGTCATGTGCTGTTTGTGGAGGGTTTTTTGGAAGGGACATCCTGCGTGACACTGCAGTGCCACTCCTAGATGGGCCCGGTGTTTGTGTCGGCCACTAGGGTCGCTAATCTTACTCACACAGCTACCTCATTGCGCCTCTTTTTTTCTTTGCGTCATGTGCTGTTTGGGGAGGGTTTTTTGGAAGGGCCATCCTGCGTGACACTGCAGTGCCACTCCTAGATGGGCCCGGTGTTTGTGTCGGCCACTAGGGTCGCTAATCTTACTCACACAGCTACCTCATTGCGCCTCTTTTTTTCTTTGCGTCATGTGCTGTTTGGGGAGGGTTTTTTGGAAGGGACATCCTGCGTGACACTGCAGTGCCACTCCTAGATGGGCCCGGTGTTTGTGTCGGCCACTAGGGTCGCTTATCTTACTCACACAGCGACCTCGGTGCAAATTTTAGGACTAAAAATAATATTGTGAGGTGTGAGGTATTCAGAATAGACTGAAAATGAGTGTAAATTATGGTTTTTGAGGTTAATAATACTTTGGGATCAAAATGACCCCCAAATTCTATGATTTAAGCTGTTTTTTAGTGTTTTTTGAAAAAAACACCCGAATCCAAAACACACCCGAATCCGACAAAAAAAATTCGGTGAGGTTTTGCCAAAACGCGTTCGAAACCAAAACACGGCCGCGGAACCGAACCCAAAACCAAAACACAAAACCCGAAAAATTTCAGGCGCTCATCTCTAATCTCTATATTATTCACATATGCATGTGTTTGCTTTCTGATGTGCAGAGCAAGTTCACACAAAATATGCTCTGCAAACTGGAACTCTTATCACTCTGCAATGATCTTGTAATGTTTTTGCAATTCATATTTTTAATTATAGTAGGTACAATCAAGAAGACAAAGGTGCTTTATATTGAAAAATGATAATGCCCAGGATAGAATTATTGAATAGCATGGCATGTGTACCTTATAGAAGTCACAGAGACGGTAGATTCAAATATTTATTCCTGTCAGTAAAAATTTTTTGTTTCTGACAAACATAAATTTGACAATAATTTTTCTGACAGTAAATTTACTGATAGTTTCAATCAAGACCACAATTTATCATCAACAAAGTTAGTTGATGAGTATTATGACACAAGACACAGACAACTGCAAAAACTGCTGGTCTGACACATTTAAATAGTAACTGCATCTAATGAATGCTTGATATCAAGAAGGGCTACTCTATTCCATTATGGAAGCCAGTTCTTTTCTTTTCAGTTGTTTGTGTCTAAACGCTATATCAGCCAGTGTGTACCCAGCTTTACATACTAATTATAAAGAGCAAAAAAATTTAGAGAGTTTTGCGCTAGTACTAAAAAACACTCTGGAGTCTGATATCTGAATAAACCATACACTCTAAATGTTATACCAAACATGTTCTTTTATTTTTTTAATGGCATGAATATTCATTATAAAAATATCACATGATATTTTTATACTGAATATTCATGCCATTAAAAAATAAAAGAACATATTTGGTATAACATTTAGAGTGTATGGTTTATTCGGGTGGTCTTCAGTTTGCCAGCTGTCGGGGTCCCGGCGCACAGTATACTAGCGCGGGAATCCCTACACCTGGCATACCGACATCCTTTCTCCCTCTTGGGGGTCCACACCCCCCCTGGAGGGAGAATAGATAGCGTGGCGAGCGCAGCTAGCCCGCAAGGGGCTCATTTTCGCTTGCCACGCTGTCGGTATGCCGGCGGTCGGGATTCCGGCACAGGAATGCTGTGCGCCGGTACCCCAACAGCCGGCATACCATACTACACCCGGTTTATTCAGATATCAGACTCAGTGTTTTTTAGTACTAGCGCAAAACTCTCACTTTTTTTTGCTCCAGTTTGTTATATACAGGCTAAATAGCCAGTATATAAAGTATATGTTCATAAGCATATAGAAGGGTGATATTTTGCGGCTTGATTTATCATTGTATTACAGTATTGGCTATTTATTGTAAATAATAGTGTCCGGGCATATCTCTTTCTTTTTTCTTGCATTAATTCTAAAGATTCATACTCTCGTAACAATTATTTTCTGATACTGTGGGTTTATGTAATAGCCTGCGAGATACAGACAGATATGAGATACTGGCAGGTCTGGACATACTTTTATAGCGACAATAATTGAAAAGAAAAAACAACGTGGTTTTGCTTTTTCAGACTCAATGTAATTTCGCCCTTGCCAGCTTCTCGATAGATATTGCATAAGCTACTGCATTTTCAAACTTTAATGTGTACCTTACTGATTTCCAGTTAACGTGATGTACAGTATGAATACATTTTGATATTATAGTTCCAAAAATTTGTTTTGCTTTTTAATTTTAAAAGTCTTTGCAAACACGGTCACATATTATTATTATTATTATTATTATTATTATTATTAGTGTTGATAATGAACCGATATATTGAATCATGAACACCTTGCCCCACTGACTGGTAATATCGCGAGTTTAAAGAATTTTCATCTATGGACATTATGAATGGGCCACTGTGAGCACCTTCCGCACATACTGTACATTTCTTTATGCCCAGTCATCTCTTCATTTCCATTATTTTCCTTCAACTTCAATTAGAACACTAACCCTATCACAAACTTTAGTATAAAAGCTCAGACAGACATTAGTCAATCAGAATCAGTCACTAGCATTCAGTTACTGACATTCAAAAGTACACCGCTTTAGTACATTTCTCACAAATAAAGCTATATATCCACCTAGTTATGTAAAATAAATAACACCGCATTACTTTGTGGGTCTTGCTGGAAGTGCTCATGACAAATGCTTCATTAAAGTGCTGCCTGCTACTTCTTATTTAAATGAAACTTACGGTGTAATGGTTAGCATTATTGCCTCACAGCACTGAGCTCATGGGTTCAATACACGCCATGGCTCTAACTGTGTGGAGTTTGTATATTCTCCCCGTACTTGCGTGGATTTCCTCCGGGTACTCCGGTTTCCTCCCACAATCCAAAAATATACTGGTAGGTTAATTAGATCCCAACAAAAATTAACCCTAGCGTGAATGTGTGTGCATGTACATGTGATAGGGAATATAGAGTGTAAGCTCCACTGATGTAAATGGCCAAGTATTCTCTGTAAAGCGCTGCGGAATATGTGTGTGCTATATAAATAACTGGTAATAATAATAACTTTCTGACTTTTTCCATAACATACTACTTATATCTGACTTCCATATGTCTTAAGTTGACTTTGAGAATGAGGTGACATTGTAACGTTTGTATTTTGTATGTATTATATATGTGCATTACAATAATTTTATTACATCCGTATATCTGTATTTAATAGCTACTTAAATATTTCCTCCAGTAAGACTGGATGTGTGCGCCGGACCATTTTTGCTGCATTTGGATTTGGCTCTGATTTATAGCCCGGCTTTGGATTTGTGTGTGGATTTGCCAAACTACCGTGACTGGTTTTGGATTTGGATTTTTTTCAATAATTGACAGAAAAGCTAAAAGCACATCATTTGGGCCCTTTTTTTTTATTTCCTAGACTGTATTAACCTCAGTAACATTAATTTTCAGTAATTTCAAGTCAATTTTGACCACCTCACAATATTATTTTCACCATTATTGGCCAAAGGCTGCAGCTAGCTGGCTGGTTACTAAGCAACAGAGCACTGGCACAAACACACGGCAATTTATAGCACACATAAATATCCTCCTTCAAAATGTTTTTGTCATTCTAGACAAGTATTTCCAGCTTTTACTAACTGCAAGATGCAATCACTTTATAAAATTGGTTGGTGAGAGTCAAATCTAAATTGCAGTGTAAAAATAAAGCTGTCCAGCATGTGTGAGCTACTGTACATGCAAAAGCAGTATTTACATGGGGTACAGTTATATTGCCGGCAGTCGGGGACCCCAGCGGTCAGGATACCGACCCCGGAAACCCGACCACTGACAATGCCGACAGCCAGAATCACGGCTATCAGGGGCTATTCCCACTCCTCTGTGTCCATGACACCCATAGACTGGGAATAAAACCTGGGGCCTGCTAGCGCTCACCCTACTGCCAGCATTCGGGCGGCCGGGATCCTAGCTTTGGTATGCTGACCGCCGGGATCCTGTACGTCGGCATAGCATACCCAACGCATTTACCCTACATGCAAAAAAATGTATGTATGCATTTACACCCCTTGCAGTGCAACATGGTTTGTCCAGGCGCACAGTTACTTGCACTTTCTTACTTTATTTCCAAATCAGAATCAGTCCCTCTGTGCATACATCTTGTGAATCTGAATATTCTCTTCTGATATAAATTGTCATCTTATCCCAGTTTTTTTAAACACAGACAGAGGAAGTTGTCATTATAGACTATAGCATATACCTAACACATATATAACAATCAGTTGCCGAAGTGGGAATATTGAAGTGTAGATATGGAAAATGTAAAGGGATTTAGTGTTCACTCCAGGGTGTACTCTTGCGTTTGGCCCCAATTCACAAAAAATGTCACATGGTGCCCATAATTCACAATATATGCTACATGGTGCTCCTAATTCTAAATATATCACATACGCTGCCCCCAATTCACAATGTATTACACACAGTGCCTGGCCTTGATGCATTGGGCATGATTTCGTTGCAATGGGCATAGCCTTGCAGGAACAGACTACCTTACACAGACATAATAGTGTCCCATACACCCAATTCACAATGTATTGCACTCAGCAAAAGTTTCAGGCGCCCCCTTCCCCATGGTACCTGCTTGTTGATCAGGCGGTCTGCTCATTGTCAGGGGATCCTCCCCCCTCTGCCTGTCACCGACACGGGTCTGTGGTCTTGTCGCGCCTGCCCCCATTAAAAATGTCACTCCCAAAATAGCCACCACCTCTACTAGCATTCTTAATAACTGTCTCCTCTGAGGCAGCGCTCATTTTGAGGGGTCTACGGGGGCTATTGCTACGCCACTGACTGTTACATATTGTCACAGGAGGATTGCTGTTCATAAATAAGATACCTAACGAATATTGACCTGAGAATATACAGCACCATAAACAGGAGGGTGAAATCACTATATTTATATTTATATTCTTAGCGCCGGTGAAGGGATTGCTCATACTTTTCCTACATTGTTACTTACATGGGGTGTGAGGTGAACCCTACGAGTGTTATTCATTTCACTGGCAGCTTTGTGGTCGCGCACTGATTTATTCACATGTCTCACAGAGCTCTTGTCTTTCATGACCTCTCTGTTCTGCCCTGCAGTGGAAGGTGGACTGAGTGGATGGAGGGCCGTTTCTAGACAAAAAAAATGCGCCCTCCCATAGACATTGTAAAAATAAACTATTTGTATGCGCCAAAGGCGCGCCAGTGCCCCCAAAAAGGGGCCTGGCCTTGATGCATTCGGCATGGTTTCGTTAAAATGGGCATAGCCTTGCAGGAACAGACTACCTGGCTTACACAGACATAATAGTGCCCCTTACACCATATTATGCCACACAGTAATACCCCTTGTATCATATTATGCCCCACACAGTAATACCCCTTGCACCAAATTATGCCCTACACAGTAATGCCCCTGATACTATATTATGCCCCACACAGTAATTCTCCTGAAACCACATTATGCCCCGCATAATTATCCTCACATAGTAATGCCCTTTACAATTCTGTCACACTACCTGCTTGTTGTCAGTGGTTTCATGATGTCACTGCAGTCCGGGCACTGTTGCGCTGTTCGCGCCTGGCTTAATCTGTCCTGTGTTTACTTTTCGGCCTTCTTTCTTTTTCTTTTATTGTGTGCCATCTTTCCTTTTATTACAGTCACAGAGTAGAAATAGTTGTTTAATCCGTAATTGTTTTTGTCTTTCTAATATCTAGACTACAGTTCCAACTTCTGATCAAATAAGGAGAAAATGAAAGGATGCTTCTTTACAAAAGGCCTACGTCAAATCAGGTTTATGAAACAGACTTGAAAATAACAAATGCAGCACTTGGGTAACATAGGAGTTATCTTTGGCTTCTATGAATGACAAACTGGAGATTCATCTTTGTCACTAAATCACATCATGGGATGTCTAGGTCAATATCCCTCCTTCAAAAGGTCTCTCCACGCCTTCAGGAATCAGGCATTTGCTTTGCATTTTGCAGCAATCTCTTCCAGCTATGATGACACAGCGCTGGTTGTTTCCAGAAGCTTGGTTAAAGAAATACTGATATCATAAATGTGCAGTTCCACCTCCTCAAGCATCTCCTGAGGGTCCCCCAGTTCTCTGTGCAGCCCCACTACAGGCATAACACAGATTGTGTGCAGTATTAGCAGCAGCGATAAATATTCCTGGGATCAGGTTCAAAAGGCAGAATAGAAACCACTGCCTCCATTCTACATGAATCATGTGTAGTAAATGTCCCACACAAAATGTCCGCCTCCTCCTCATTGTCAACAGTATTCCATGCTGACAGCCAGACCGCATGGAATACTGTCTGACAGAAAAGCACGGCTCGCACGGCCATAGAAATGGCGACGCGTGGATGGACACTTGTACAGGCAGCTGCTGCTCTGTAGCCTCCTGAATTCCATTTTTCTTTTCCACTTGGGAGTGCGCTGAGCATTGAACGCTCCTCGCCACTAGATGGAGACTCTTCCTCTCTCCTCTCTCCATTAGCCTGCTCCTTCCTGGGCAGACTTGCTTCCCTGGAGGGTTCTAATACTGGGTGCTGCTGGGAGATGCAGGCTGCTGTATTTCCTCTGCAGCTGCACTAAATCCCCAATTGGACATTGACTGCATGGGAGGCAAGGTGCGCCGGGCCTCTCAGGAGCTTGATGCCCATTACATCTATGCCCTTAGTACCTCCCAGTAGCCAGTTTTGGCCACTGTGGGTAGAGAAGTGCTGCTGCAAAAAACCACAAAAACAGTGCTTGAACTGCTGGCGTGTCATACCGTTGTATAGCGGTCTGTGTACTAAGCCTTGGAGAGAGATAAAGTGGACAGAGATAAAGTACCAGCCAATTAAAGTACCAGCTTGTGGAAGGGATGAAAAATACATTGACCTGATGGTTTTGTTGAAATCCTACTCTGAACTTTAGGACTCTGCAATCTCCCCATTTTGTGTTATCTCTTCTAGGGGTGGACTAGTCCACCCTGGGTAATCTGCACCCGGTACCCTGCCTACACCAATCATACATTATGCTTTCTGTGTGCTCAAGTTTTTTTTTATGTCTGTGTGGTTTATCTTTTGATGTAATACATAAATCTTCTGTATTATGTGCACTGTTTGAGTTCAAGTTGGCGCCACGGATGGCTGCCTCGGTGCTGCTCTGCCAAGCAGCCTTTGTTTTTAGTCTTCAATGTATAATATGTCTAATATGTGGAGTCTATCGTACAGTTTCAATGTGCAGTATGAACTCATACGTGTAAATGTTTGTAATGTACAGCATTCTACGTTTTTCCCCCTTCTTATGCTATGTATTCCCCCTTCATGTTGCTGCTTGGCAATGCATTGTACCACAAAAAATTCCTAGTGTACATGAGTACACCTGGCAAATAAAGCTGATTCTGATTCTAATTAGCTTATAGCTACCATGTTACAGGCTGTGTTTGAAAAATGACAGGAGCTAGTTAGTTGGTACTTTATCTCTGTCCACTTTATGGGTGGGATGTACTAAAGCCAAAAATGCACCCAAAGCTCAGAAAATACAGTTTTCAGAATTTTGGCCGAACTCCTATATGTACCAAGCTCCAGAATGCAAGACATTTCGTAGCTTGGACCCAGTGGGTAATGCCATCATTACCCAAAGAAGCCTATGGGCTTCTATTTGCATTGTCTCCAAACCCACCGCGACAATGGGGGTCACTTTGCACACGAACAGAAGGATTTCCAGGTGGAAGTCCTTCTATCTCAAAGAGCAGCTCTTATTGGAAGCGCTGTCCTTTGCAATTTTAATTGCATTTCTAGGAACATACCGGCATTATTAAATCTGGTATGTACCCAATAAGTGGCGGGGTGTATCACATTGCGTATGCAATGCTTAGTATATCCCATCCTATCTCTCTCCAAGGCTTAGTACATAGATCCCTTTATCTGAGGAGTGAGATTTCATAATATTATTTAATTAAAATCTCCAGTGTAAGGGAGAAATCTAAGCAAAACCTTTTTTTTCCTAACCAGAAGAAAGAAAAACAAGGGTCCGTGACCAAAACCTTTATATGTTTCACATATAAACTTTCATGCTCCCATCAACCACACTCAATTGACTTATTATCCAAGACCAAGCCTCTGAACTTGGAGAATGGTCAATGTTAGTGGTGCAGACACTGGATATTGAGGTGCAGATGAATGGATAAACTATGGTTAGCCACTGGGGCTGAGTAGCTGCCAAATCTGTGGGAGGGAGTGGGAACTCCTGGCACAGGAATCATCACCATGGTTCTACTAATGTTTTTCTGACACTGATATTTTCCTTCAACTGAAACATAACAGGACAATTGTACCATTGTCATAGTCTGCATGTAATAACAATAGCAAGTTATAATATACAAGATTTTCCGTGTGGTCACTGTATTGCCTGCTTTAACAAAAATAATTTTTGCGGGTAGACTGGAGATTCCTGCTTCAGTCAGCTGCAAGACCATGTTGTTACATAAATGTTGAATGGGTGCTGGAACCCAGACACATAATTTTGTCATTTAGAGAAAGTAAAGTTGTTGCAGGCTTGAGGACTTCATAAATGAAGAACTTCACCAGACAAAACGAGAGTAGTTATCAGCCTAGCGTGACAGGCTCAAAGTTGTGGTGACATTTTTGTCTTTATCTGTACCATGCAGATTTTGCTGTTTCCCCTTTCTCAAAGGCATAAGTTTATCTGTCTGCTATGGCTGTCTGGATTTTACCATGCAATAGAGATGTGTTGTGTTGTGGTTAATTCTGAGAATAGCCTGATGTTCCTTAATGGACAGCAATAAATCTCTAATCAGATGTCCCCTTGTTGGTGAAATAATACACCTTGTTTTATCCCACTTCCTTCCTAGGCGACTGATATGGAGAAGGCAAAAATCTTTAGACTTTAGACTGAGCTAATTAACATCTGATCCTATTTGATATATGGTCATTTTGAGTGTTTAAGACACTTATTATTTTACTCTCTACCGTGTCCATCACAAATTTGCATGTTTACAAGAATAACTATATATTATGATTGGTATATGGGGGCTGATTCAGACCCTGTCACAGATGTGCTAAAATCTCTATGAAGTGATTTATGCACATCTGCAATGCGCGTATGCCAGTATGCGCATGTGCAAGGTCCTAAACTGCATTCTCTTCGGAACGCAGTTTAAGACTTGGATGGGGGCAGGAACGGGGCGTCGACGCCACATTTTGTGGGCATCAATGCTCCATTTTAGGGTCACGGTCCGGACAACAGAGGTGTATCCAGACCATTGGAGATGCGGGCCGTGGCAGCTGCATGATATCACACATAGCCGCTGCAACGCTTAACATGGCGGTAGCCATTTGCCTTCGCAGCTAGGCTGCGCAGGCAGAGGGCTACTCAAAACATGCCAAAGCATTGCTGCCCTGCGGTGCTTTTGCATGTGTGCAGGGGGGGCTGGATCCGGCATGCAGGGCGGACTTGCCCTGTGCTGGGCGTCCCCCCGCATGTCAAAGAAATGGATCGTAGATGTGAGTTTTCTCGCACATCTACGATCAGGTCTTAATTAGGTCCATGGATTGCACTTCGCAAATACATTCTTCAGGAGATAAACACTCATATTGTTGCCATACCAAGTTATTAAAATATTTGTAGGTGTGTAGGTGTATATACAGTATAACTAGATAGATAGATAGATAGATAGATAGATAGATAGATAGATAGATAGATAGATAGATAGATAGATAGATAGATATAGAGTACCATTTGCTGTAACAGTTTTTAACCTATGACCCAGCTTATGCTTCATTTTTGGCTAGTAACTCCATCCACTATAGTCTCTTGTCAATATTTCCTGTATACTTTCCACAATGTTTATGGATGAGTGATAATTTGCACATTCTTTTATTATTAATACCAATTTTGGAACTTTGATATATTCAACATAAATAGATCCCTAGCGTAATTTTTCAAGCATAAATCATCTACACAGATATATTTCTTTATTAAATACACTTTGTAGAATATAATGTTCTTATGTTTTGTATTTTTTTATTTTTAAATACCTAAATCACTATGTATGGTCCGCTCCCACCACTGCATCATCTGTCCAACGTCACAAGGTTCAATATGCAATAATGTCAAGCAAATGATCATAATCATGAGTTCTGTCTTGTTCTCTGTGTTTTAATAGACACTCCAAAGGTGGAACATCAGCATTTCAACAAGTTAGAGATTTGGGGCTTTAGGTGTGTACACACGGTGTGATTTTCCGTGCGAAATGGACTATATAGTCCACCGTGTGTATAAGCACCGTGTGTATAAGCTTGCAATGCAGATGCGCGCTCCCGTGGGATCGGCAGCGCAAGAAAATATAGTAGGTGCAGGTGGGGTTGATGCTGACTACATGGCTCCGGTCACAATATAGTCTATATCGGGCGCAACACCCCGGCACGCCGTGTACGCACCTTTACTGTCATTATGGGAAATTTTCTCTAAATTTTTTTTTTTTGTCTTGAGTAGGAAAACTAATGAGAGCTTGATAGAAATATTTTGCCTATCTCTTTTTTATTTATTTTTTATTTCTTTGCTTGTTTTGTTCAGTCTTTTTATTCTGGGAAACATTTTCAGGTTACTCTTACTCAGGGGTCTATGGGGGTCATTCCGAGCAGATCGCACGCTGCCGATTTTCGCAGCACAGCGATAAGGTAAAAAAATGGCAAAACTGCGCATGCGTATGCACCGCAATGCGCACGCGCGTCGTACGGGTTCAAACAGCATCGTTGTTGTCCACTGCTTCTAGAGACGATTTCATTCGCACAGCCGATCGCAAGGAGATTGACAGGAAAAAGGCATTTGTGGATGTCAACTGACCGTTTTCTAGAAGTAGTAGGGAAGATGCAGGCGTGTCCAAGTGTTTGCAGGGCGGGGGTCTGACATCAATTCCGGCACCTCCGTGCTAGGATCATCGCACAGGATAAGTAACTACAGGGCTGGTCTTGTTTTGCACAAAATGTTTCTAGTAGCTAGCGAGCGAACAACTCGAAATGAGGGCCTATGTACTAAGCCTTGGAGAGAGATAAAGTGGATGGAACAACAAGCTCCTAATAGCCATTTTGCAAACACAGACTGCAACTACTTTATCTCCATCCACTTTATCTCTCTCCAAGGCTACACAGTACTTCTTCACACCGTTACGTTTACAAATGTGATCCTGCATTTAACATTTTAGAACAAAACACAATTTATTTCTATAAAAATGTGCTTGTCATTACAATGGATTGTATTTGTGAAATCACAATGAATGAAAAGTGCATAGAAATATAGCGTACCACTAAAGACCCTCATTCCGAGTTGTTCGCTCGCTAGCTGCTTTTAGCAGCATTGCACACGCTAGGCCGCCACCCTCTGGGAGTGTATCTTAGCTTAGCAGAATTGTGAACGAAAGATTAGCAGAACTGCTACTAACAAATTCCTTGCAGTTTCTGAGTAGCTCCAGACCTACTCCTAGATTGCGATCACCTCATTTAGTTCCTGGTTTGACGTCACAAACACGCCTTGCGTTCGGCCAGCCACTCCCCCGTTTCTCCAGCCACTCCTACGTTTTTTCCAGGCACGCCTGCGTTTTTTAACACACTCCCTGAAAACACCAAGTTGCCGACCAGAAACACCCACTTCCTGTCAATCACACTACGATCACTCGAGCGTTGAAAAAACGTAGCTCGAGCTTGTGCAAATCTCCAAAGTTTTGTGTAAAATTACTTAGCGCATGCGCACTGCGTACCATGCGCATGCGCATTTTCCAAATAATCGCGTTGCGAAAAACGGCAACGAGCGAACAACTCGGAATGACCACCAAAGTGTGTTAGTTTTCGTGTGTTTTTACCTGTTTCCAATGTATATTTGTGAACTATCCCTCTATTTTTATTATGCTTCTGTTAATACCCACTGCTACAAAGCACAGTAATTAAGGGGGTCATTCCAAGTTGATCGCACGTAGCAACTTATTGCTGCTCGTGCGATCAACTAGACGCCGCCTATGGGGGAGTGTATTTTAGCATAGCATGGTGCGATCGCTTGTGCAGCCCGGCTGCTATGCTAAAAAAGTTTTGTGCAGATCAAGACCAGCCCTGCGGTTACTTACCCTGTGTGATGGATTCAGCTATGAAGGTCCCGGAATTGATGTCAGACATCCGCCCTCCAAACGCCTGGACACGCCTGCGTTTGGATCTCCACGTCCGGAAAATGGTGAGTATCCTCCCCGGAACACCTCCCCGCTGTCAATCTTCTTGCATTTGCGCAATTTCTTCTAGCCGTCGCCGGGACATTTCTGACTCATTCGCACCGCAGTGATGAGCCGCTGCATATGAACGGGTCAGAAGGATCCCCTTATTACACTAGCTATCCTATTCCAAATGGGTGTAGTATGGAAGGTAGATAGTAACTAGGTCGACATGGTGTAGGTCGACAGGTCAAAAAGTCGACACGAGTTTTTTATGGGGGGTTTGTGTCGTCTTCTTCGTAGAGTGACCGGGAACCCCAATTAGTGCACCGTGTCCCCTCGCATGGCTCGCTTCGTACCGTTCCCGGTTGTAGTCCATGTGGATCGTTAAGTATGAAAAGGTTAAAAAAAGAAAAAAAATCGTGAAAATCTCATGTCGACCTTTTGACCTGTCGACCTAGAACATGTCGACCTAGAAACCCTGTCAACCTAGTTACTGTCGACCAATAGTGGTCAACATAGTGTCGACCTAGTTACTGTCGACCTAGAGACCGGATCCCATTCCAAATAACCAATTCATTAACTAAATCAATTCATACAGTATATTTCATTTTAAAAATAATATAAGGCAACTCCCACACTAGAATGTCATCCTAAAGGTGAGGGCCTTCCTCAGTAAACCTGTTACCAAACAAAATAAAGCCAACCAATACCATTCAGTTGTGCGTGCCTAATACAGTGTTATCAGCAAAATGTTGAATTAGCATCTACTACACCATAAGCACTTAAGTAATGAATGAAGAATGTGAAAATAATGGAAATATAAATATAAAAAAAAATAAAAAAATTAGTTTGTTTGGATACTGGTGGCAGTATAAAAATCTTTTATTTTTAATAAGCTTTACAGTACACAGATAGATACTTTAAAATATTTTTCTTTTTTTTTACAAAAAATAGTTCTCTTCTACAATGGATACGCACTGCCGAAGCCTGAACTTGGGAGAAACGCGTTGGATCGCCCACCCACAACATTACCACATCATTGCTGTACCCTGTGCCCAGTCAGAAGTCTCCATAGCCATAACCAGGAAGTGGCCGTTCAGTCGACACATCCAGCACCGAATCTGCGTCCACGAAACTGGGGGAGATGAGACGCAAGTTAAGCAGGATATTGCTAACGTTGAGAGGAGTCAGTTACAGCCGTGTAGTAGATCCTATACTGGGAGCAAGCAGCAGGGCTGGCACCAGAAATCTTGGTGCCCGGTACACATGTATTTCTGGGGGGCCCCCTTGACTTTGTCACCCAGTTGCAACCACCTGACTTTAGGGCTCTGCTCAACCGGTGGCTGCAGGGGGCTCCACACCTGGGAGAGACCCTAGTAGAAGTTGCCTCTGACTGGTGACTATTGTGGTTGTCGCAGAACCAGCACTGGGGTGTGGTGAGGGTACCAAGAGCCTGTTCACTCAGCAGAACATTCGCTGGTGCCCCCAAACCTCTCATCCCTGACCCCACCATTTCAGTAATATAGTGCAGTTTGTAACACATTCATTGCCACAGGGACTCATCACATCCACCCACCACCATAGTCTAAGTGCAGGCTGCCAGTTGTCACTCTATCTCTGCTTCATCATCGGTGGGACTGCTAGCTACTACCATACCAGAGAGGGTGTCTGTGTAACCAGCGGAGTCAGACAGCGGTGTGGCTGCTGCTGGAAGTAGACTCTGTGTACAGTAAGTAACCGACAGGTAGCTGTTGTTACTGCTCGGCTTCCTGCTCCTCTTTTTAGATGGTCCGGGCCACGGGAGCAGTGACAAGTACAGAAGGTCTGGCACAGTGTCATAAAGTCGCAATGGCGTGGTAGCATTCAATGGCAGCACAGCAAGACCCCTGTGACTTGGGACCAGACCAAATGATGGGGGAGGGGGAGAGGGGGTTGAGTTGCTGCACTTAAATTTGTTTTCCTTTTGCCTACTAAGTTAAGTTGCGGTAGCCATAGCTGGCAATTTAAAAATTAATATTAGTCACCGTAGCAACATTTTTCGTATCCCTGGACCTAGGGGCCCCTCTGATTCTTAGGGCCCGGGACAGCTGTACCCTTTGTAATCCCCTGTTGCCGGGCCTGGCAAGCAGGGACTTAATCCAAACATCGGCACCAAGTCTTTGATTGCAAAGAGGGGCTGTTCGTCTATACTGGACCAACGCAACTGAGGATCATCATCAAGGTACCCACCATAGCACTCACCTAATTATGAACTTATAACTATATATTTATATTATGCATTAATAGGTTCCGTTGTAGAAGAGGACTATTTAAAAACTATTAACTATACTGCAACCAGTATCACAGTAAACTTATTTTTTTATTATTTATATTCCCATTATTTTCACTATACATTCTTCATTCATCATATAATACCCTTTGCGCCAGGGTTTATTCCTATATCTACAAATATTTGGACAGTAGGGAATTGCTGTCACATCTAAACTAGAGATGTGCACATGAAATTTTTTGGGTTTTGAGTTTTGGTTTTGGATTCGGTTCCGCGGCCGTGTTTTGGATTCGGACGCGTTTTGGCAAAACCTCCCTGAAATTTTTTTGTCGGATTCGGGTGTTTTTTTTCAAAAATCCCTCAAAAACAGCTTAAATCATAGAATTTGGGGGTAATTTTGATCCCATAGTATTATTAACCTCAATAACCATAATTTCCACTCATTTCCAGTCTATTCTGAACATCTTACACCTCACAATACTATTTTTAGTCCTAAAATTTGCACCGAGGTTGCTGGATGACTAAGCTAAGCGACCCAAGTGGGCGGCACAAACACCTGGCCCATCTAGGAGTGGCACTGCAGTGTCAGACAGGATGGCACTTAAAAAAATTAGCCCCAAATATCACATGATGCAGAGATAAATAAATAAAAAAAAGAGGTGCAAGATGGAATTGTCCTTGGGCCCTCCCACCCACCCTTATGTTGTATAAACAGGACATGCACACTTTAACAAACCCATCATTTCAGCCACAGGGTCTGCCACACAACTGTGGCTGAAATGACTGGTTGGTTTGGGACCCCACCAAAAAAGAAGCAATCAATCTCTCCTTGCACAAACTGGCTCTACAGAGGCAACATGTCCACCTCCTCCTCATCGTCCGATTCATCACCCCTTTCACTGTGTACATTCCCCTCCTCACAGAGTATTAATTCGTCCCCACTGGAATCCACCATCTCAGGTCCCTGTGTACTTTCTGGAGGCAATTGCTGGTGAATATCTCCACAGAGGAATTGATTATAATTAATTTTGATGAACATCATCTTCTCCACATTTTCTGGAAGTTACCTCGTACGACGATTGCTGACAAGGTGAGCGGCTGCACTAAACACTCTTTCGGAGTACACACGGGAGGGGGGGGGGGGGCAAGTTAGGTAAAATAAAGCCAGTTTGTGCAAGGGCCTCCAAATTGCCTCTTTTTCCTGCCAGTATACGTACGGACTGTCTGACGTGCCTACTTGGATGCGGTCACTCATATAATCCTCCACCATTCTTTCAATGGTGACAGAATCATATGCAGTGATAGTAGACAACATGTCAGTAATCGTTGGCAGGTCCTTCAGTTTGGACCAGATGTCAGCACTCGCTCCAGACTGCCCTGCATAACCACCAGCGGATGGGCTCGGAATTCTTAGCCTTTTCCTCTCAGCCCCAGTTGCGTGAGAATGTGAAAGAGGAGCTGCTGATGGGCCACGTTCCGCTTGACTTGACAAGTGTCTCACCAGCAGGTCTTTAAACATGTGCAGACTTGTGTCTGCCGGAAAGAGAGATACAATGTAGGCTTTAAACCTAGGATCGAGCACGGTGGCCAAAATGTAGTGCTCTGATTTCAACAGATTGACCACCCGTGAATCCTGGTTAAGCGAATTAAGGGCTCCATCCACAAGTCCCACATGCCTAACGGAATCGCTCCATTTTATCTCCTCCTTCAATCTCTCCAGCTGCTTCTGCAAAAGCCTGATAAGGGGAATGACCTGACTCAGGCTGGCAGTGTCTGAACTGACCACGTGTGGCAAGTTCAAAGGGTTGCAGAGCCTTGCACAACGTTGAAATCATTCTCCACTGCGCTTGAGTCAGGTGCATTCCCCCTCCTTTGCCTATATCGTAGGTAGATGTATAGGTTTGAATGGCCTTTTGCTGCTCCTCCATCCTCTGAAGCATATAGAGGGTTGAATTCCACCTCGTTACCACCTCTTGCTTCAGATGATGGCGGGGCAGGTTCAGGAGTGTTTGCTGGTGCTCCAGTCTTCGGCACGTGGTGGCCGAATGCCGAAAGTGGCCCGCAATTCTTCGGGACACCGACAGCATCTCTTGCACGCCCCTGTCGTTTTTTTAAAAATTCTGCACCACCAAATTCAATGTATGTGCAAAACATGGCACGTGCTGGAATTTGCCCACATGTAATGCACGCACAATATTGGTGGCGTTGTCCGATGTCACAAATCCCCAGGAGAGTCCAATTGGGGTAAGCCATTCTGCGATGATGTTCCTCAGTTTCCGTAAGAGGTTGTCAGCTGTGTGCCTCTTATGGAAAGCGGTTATACAAAGCGTAGCCTGCCTAGGAACGAGTTGGCATTTGCGAGATGCTGCTACTGGTGCCGCCGCTGCTGTTCTTGCTGCGGGAGGCAATACATCTACCCAGTGGGCTGTCACAGTCATATAGTCCTGAGTCTGCCCTGCTCCACTTGTCCACATGTCCGTGGTTAAGTGGACATTGGGTACAACTGCATTTTTTAGGACACTGGTGACTCTTTTTCTGACGTCTGTGTATATTCTCGGTATCGCCTGCCTAGAGAAGTGGAACCTAGATGGTATTTGGTACCGGGGACACAGTACCTCAAGAAATTCTCTAATTCCCTGTGAATTAACGGTGGATACCAGACACACGTTTAACACCAACACAGCTGCCAAGACATGAGTTATCCATTTTGCAGCAGGATGACTGCTGTGATATTTCATCTTATTCGCAAAGGACTGTTGGACAGTCAGTTGCTTACTGGAAGTAGTACAAGTGGTCTTCCGACTTCCCCTCTGGGATGATGATCGACTCCCAGCAGCAACAACAGCAGCGCCAGCGGCAGTAGGCGTTACACTCAAGGATCCATAGGAGGAATACCAGTTAGGAGAGGACTCGTCAGACTTGCCAGTGACGTGGCCTGCAGGACTATTGGCGTTCCTGTCTAAGGAGGAAATTGACACTGAGGGAGTTGGTGGTGTGGTTTGCAGGAGCTTGGGTACAAGAGGAAGGGATTTAGTTGTCAGTGGACTGCTTCCGCTGTCACCCAAAGTTTTTGAACTTGTCAATGACTTCTGATGAATGTGCTTTAGGAGATGTATAAGGGAGGATGTTCCTAGGTGGTTAACGTCCTTACCCCTACTTATTACAGCTTGACAAAGGCAACACACGGCTTGACACCTGTTGTCCGCATTTCTGTTAAAATAATTCCACACCGAAGAGGTGATTTTTTTTTGTAATTTGACCAGGCATGTCAATGGCCATATTCATCCCACGGACAACAGGTGTTTCCCCGGGTGCATGACTTAAACAAACCACCTCACCATCAGAATCCTCCTTGTCAATTTCCTCCTCAGCGTCATCAACACCCATATCCTCATCCTGGTGTACTTCAACAGTGACATCTTCAATTTGACTATCAGGAACTGGACTGTGGGTGCTCCTTCCAGCACTTCCAGGGGGCGTGCAGATGGTGGAAGGCGCCACCTCTTCCCGTCCAGTGTTGGGAAGGTCAGGCATCGCAACCGACACAATCGGAATCTCCTTGGGGATTTGTGATTTAGAAGAACGCAGTTCTTTGCTGTGCTTTTGCCATCTTAACTCTTTCCAGTTTTCTAGTGGGAGGATGAGTGCTTCCATCCTCATGTGAAGCTGAACCACTAGCCATGAACATAGGCCAGGGCCTCAGCCATTCCTTGCCACTCCGTGTCATAAATGGCACATTGGCAAGTTTACGCTTCTCCTCAGACGCTTTTAATTTAGATTTTTGGGTCATTTTACTGAACGTTAGTTTTTTGGATCTTACATGCTCTCTACTATGACATTGGGCATCGGCCTTGGCAGATGACGTTGATGGCATTTCATCATCTCGGCCATGACTAGTGGCAGCAGCTTCAGCACGAGGTGGAAGTGGATCTTGATCTTTCCCTATTTTACCCTCCAAATTTTTGTTCTCCATTTTTTAATGTGTGAAATTATATGCCAGTATTATATCAATAGCAATGGCCTACTGTACTGTACTATATATGTATACTGCTGGTCACCAAAATGCTGCACTGTCCTACTATATACTGCTCACAATAATGCAGCACAGAGATAGTATACTTGACACAGAGCTGCAAGATACAGCAATGGCCTACTGTACTGTACTATATGTAAACTGCTGGTCACCAAAATGCTGCACTGTCCTACTATATACTGCTCACAATAATGCAGCACAGATATAGTATACTTGACACAGAGCTGCAAGATACAGCAATGTTCTACTGTACTGTACTATATATGTATACTGCTGGTCACCAAAATGCTGCACTGTCCTTCTATATGCTGCTCACAATAATGTAGCACAGAGATAGTATAGTTGACACAGAGCTGCAAGATACAGCAATGGCCTACTGTACTGTACTATATGTATACTGCTGGTCACCAAAATGCTGCACTGTCCTACTATATACTGCACACAATAATGCAGCACAGAGATAGTATACTTGACACAGAGCTGCAAGATACAGCAATGGCCTACTGTACTGTACTATATATGTATACTGCTGGTCACCAAAATGCTGCACTGTCCTACTATATACTGCTCACAATAATGCAGCACAGAGATAGTATACTTGACACAGAGCTGCAAGATACAGCAATGGCCTACTGTACTGTACTATACAGTATATGTACCGTATATACTCGAGTATAAGTCGACCCGAATATAAGCCGAGATACCTAATTTTACCACAAAAAAATGGGAAAAATGACTGACTCGAGTATAAGCCTAGGGTGGGAAATGTACGGTGCCAGGGGTGTTCATGCTCAGGGTGTCATGCTCGTTGCCAGGGGTTTCATGCGGTAGGTGTTATGCTTGTTGCCAGGGGGTAATGCTTGTTGCTAGGGTTGTGCCCCCAGTGCCACATATACCCCCAGTAACAGATATCCCCCCACAGTGCCAGATAAAAACATGCTGCCGTTGCTTTGCCCCCAGTAGTTGTGCCCCTCTTTCTTTGCCCCCAGTAGTTGTGCCCCTCTTTCTTTGCCCCCAGTAGTTGTGCCCCCTTTCATTGCCCCCAGTAGTTGTGCCCCCTTTCATTGCCCCCAGTTGTTGTGCCTCCTTCTTTCTTTGCCCCCTGTTGCAGTGCCCCCTTCTTTCTTTGCCCCCTGTTGCAGTGCCCCCTTCTTTCTTTGCCCCCTGTTGCAGTGCCCCCTTCTTTCTTTGCCCCCTGTTGCAGTGCCCCCTTCTTTCTTTGCCCCCTGTTGCAGTGCCCCCGTCGCCGCTTACAAACACACAAACACACACAAAAACAATACTTACCACTGCCCCGCTCCTGCTTCCCGACCGCTTCTTCTGCTGCTGCGCTGCTCCGCTCCGTCCGTCCGCTCGCTCCGTCCGGCCGCCGCTCCGTGCGGCCGCCCGCTCCCCGGCACCCGATCATCTCTATGGGAGAGACGTCATGACGTCTCTCCCATAGCAACGCGCACAGACACTAGAGGTCAATAATGACCTCTAGTGTCTGTCCTGGAGCCGGCTGCAGCGGACGCCCACACAGCCCACGGCGTCTGCTGCAGCCATTGACTCGAGTATAAGCCGAGGGGGGCTTTTTCAGCACAGAAAAATGTGCTGAAAAAGTCGGCTTATACTCGAGTATATACGGTATACTGCTGGTCACCAAAATGCTGCACTGTCCTACTATATACTGCTCACAATAATTCAGCACAGAGATAGTATACTTGACACAGAGCTGCAAGATACAGCAATGGCCTACTGTACTGTACTATATGTATACTGCTGGTCACCAAAATGTTGCACTGTCCTACTATATACTGCTCACAATAATGCAGCACAAAGATAGTATACTTGACACAGAGCTGCAAGATACAGCAATGGCCTACTGTACTGTACTACTATAATTATATACTGGTGGTCCCCAGTCCCCACAATGCAGCACACTGAGCACAGATATTTGCAACACTGAGTACAGATATGGAGCGTTTTCAGGCAGAGAACGTAGATATGTTCAGCACACTGAGCACAGATATTTGCAGCACACTGAGCACAGATATTTGCAGCACACTGAGCACAGATATTTGCAGCACACTGAGCACAGATTACGGAGCTTTTCAGGGAGAGAACGGAGCCACGTCCTCTCCGTTCAATCTCCAATGCATGAGTGAAAATGGCGGCGACGCACGGCTCTTTATATAGAATACGAATCTCGCGAGAATCCGACAGCGGGATGATGACATTCGGGCGCATTCGGGTTAACCGAGCAAGGCGGGAAGATCCGAGGCTGCCTCGGAACCGTGTAAAATAAGTGACGTTCGGAGGGGTTTGGATCTCGGAGAATCGAACCCGCTCATCTCTAATCTTAACCCCTTTATGTGGCAGCATGCTCCCTTTATAAACAATAAGGGGAAGTGCACATTTTTTATATATATATATATATATATATATATATATACCATAAGCACTTAAGACATGGGCAGGCCGTAGTTTGTGAAGTCCCCTGAGTATAGGCATACTCATGCTTAGAAGAGCAAGGTGGAGGCCTTAGGAGGTTGGACCAACAGTGCCAGGTCACCCTCTTCTTCAGGTCCTGTGTCAGCAACATCCCTGCAGTGGTGGCAGTACCATCACTGTCTTATTGCAAGGGAATCAATGCAATATTGGCCTTGAGTAGTAAGAGTTAACATTACACATAAGGGGGCTACTCTGCATAGCTGAAAATAATGTAAAATAATATAAAACTACATAATTTGTGTCACGGACCCAGTCCCAGCTGGCTCGTGAGGAGTACTTTTTGCCAGCCTGTTTCTGGATTCAATGCATAAGTGTAAAGGGGCAGGAAAGAACTGTGTTATCACCTATACAGCATGCTGCCTGGATTCCCAATAGAACTGTAGAACTGGACATCACATATTATTGTGAAACATAATTCCTCTGTTATATGTGTTTGTGCTTATCAAGGAATAATATCTCTAGCCTGATGTTTTGTACAGAATGCATATGACGATGTATATATATATATGATTGTATTGGTTATTGTGTTATAGTTTGTAAAATAATGTTCCCCCCATGTGACTGCTCAGATAACCTGTGTGTTTGCTCTTGGGTAGATACAGCCAGTCTCAGATGTCAGCCCATACACCCCTCTCATTCTTCCCCACACAATGGATTCCAGGCCACATAATAAGATTAATTAATTAAGGTTCATTTAGTTAACATCTAGTATGGCCCAGGGGACATGCCTAAACATGTGAAAGTAGGTCTGATCTGAAACTGTTCTGTAGTCAGCCCCTTAATGTAACTCACCCAATACAGAGCCAGGGGGTGTTGCCTCAAGGTAGGAAAGACAAATGTTTTATAATAGCAAATTGAGGCAGTGCAGTGAAGTTCCTGGCCTGAGAGGAATGATGTGTTTTTGCTTCTGAAAGCTACTGGGAGAATAGTGCTTCCAGTGTGCTGAGGCCTAGATGCATTGTTGTTATCCTCTGGTTTCAAAAGGCTACTGCACGTGCACTGAGGATGAGGCTGCCAGTGTGCTTAGTGAGAGAGAGATCTGCACAGAAGGGCAGAGAGTGGATGTACTTCTGAAGTGCAGGAGCTAACTAGGCACTGCGGTGCCGTCAGTGGCGAGAATCCGTGGTGAAGGATGATGTGTGAACTGGTATCTCAGGCCAGGGGACACAGAACTACTGGTGGCATGTAACATCAGGAGACCGCAGGCATCTGTAATCCTAAACTACTGTGGGGACTTAGTAAGTTAGATACCATCCTGGCTTACAACTGTTAATGTTGTAGTGTACTGTGTGTGTATATTTACAATAAAAGGCATTTGACGTTTTACTAAACTGTTTACCTGAGTGATCTGAGAATCCGTATCATCACACTTTGTTTTATAGAAATTGCTAAACATTATATATTTTTTTACTATTGCAGCATTAAATCATTTTTCTATTTAAATAATAAAGCTTTATATTTTTCTGCATCTGTTCTGTTAATGCCATCCTGAGATAGTGATTACAGACTGGACAACAGTTGATAAATAGGCTATCTCACCTCTGATGTATTGGGTATTAGGTCATGTGATAACAATCCCTATAATAGCAATAGGGTGTGGTATATTTTGTAGACATTCATCATGTCAACATGATCATAATGTCGACATGCTCACACTATTGACATTCACCAATCGTCATTCAGTATGTCGACACTTGATGAAATCTTGACATTATTCTAATGTTGAAATACTGTCCCTGATGGTCTGGCTATGACTTACCTGGTACGATGGGTAGGCACTCCAAAGATGTTTCCAGGTTCAGCCGCCCTTTGATGATAACTTTCAGTGGATCCAGAGGTGCTTCCAGAGGTGAGTATGCTTACCCCTAACACTCCCCTTAGTGCATAACCCAAACTTCCCCTCCTGTAGCCTAACCCTAACCATCCGTCACCAGTCTGTCCAGAAAGTTGGTGCTTCACAGGGTTGTGGCTGGCAGGCAGGATGCCGGCAGTCAGAATACCGATTGCAGCATCCTGATGTTTAGAATCCCGACGGGTTGAGAAGCATGCTACCTATCACCCCTTTACCCCCTAACCCTCACCCTCCCTTATTGCAGCCTAATCAACAACCCCCCCCCACCCCCCGCTCTCCCGCGCCGTACCCTGACCCTCCCTGGTGGTGCCTAAACCTTACCTTCCCTCCCCACCACCTAAACCTAACCCCCCCCCCTCCCCACTGTCTAGCCCTAACCCTTCAAACACACCCTAGATCTAACCTCCCCTGCAATTTACATCTCCGGCGGCCCGGCAGTCACTCGATCGGGATCCTGGCTGTTGGGATGCCGGCACTGGCACATTGAGCCTATTTGGAATGCTGGCACTGACATTCAGATCAGTGTCAGGATTCCGGCGTTGGTATTTCGACAACCGGGATCCCAACCTTCGGGATACTGACCAGATCTCGTTTCACATGCCGATAGTTCATTTGTTGACACTGTGAACATGTAGACATTCTGTATATGAAACATGTTCAATGTTGACAAATTAACAATGCTGACATCGTAGCTGTCAAAATTGTTATGTCAACAATTTCACTACATCGCTACCATTATGGAACTTCGCACTTTCAGAATTTTTTATTTACAGTGCATCCGGAAAGTATTCACTTTTTCCACATTTTGTTATGTTACAGCCTTATTCCAAAACTGAATAAATTAATTTTTTCCTTCAAAATTCTACACACAGTACCCCATAATGACAATGTGAAACTATTTTTTTTTTTAATTTTGTGCAAATTTATTAAAAATAAAAAACTAAGAAATCACATGTACATAAGTATTCACAGCCTTTGCCATGAAGCTCAAAATTGAGCTCAGGTGCATCCTGTTTCCACTGATCCTCCTTGAGATGTTCCTACAGCGTAATTGGAGTCCACCTGTGGTAAATTCAGTTGATTGGACATGATTTGGAAAGGCACACACCTGTCTATATAAGGTCGATTGGGATCCCGGCTGTTGGGATGCTGGAACTGGCACGGTGATCCTCTGTGGTGCTGACGAATCCCCACTAGTCGCTTGACAAGGCCTCAATCTGGTAGCTGGCTGGTGGCGGAGCTTGGAGACGCTGGGTACACCCTGGACAGCCGGAAACGGAGTTAGGTTTCCCCTATCAATGTTTACCCATGTGCTGTGCATGCCTTGGTCACATGCACAGCTACCATTGTCCTCTATGGACAGTGGGGAGTGGTCACTCTCCTTTGACTGTCCCATCCTGGAGGATCTGGATCCACCCCGGTGACGTTCAGTCTAGGCTAGGAAATCTGCCTGGGACCTAGCCCACCATCTGCAGCCTGAAGATATTTTCAACATTCTGAGTGCCCAACACTCAGCTGGTTCCCCCTGCCCCATTGCATGCAGTCAGGAAAGTGCTGGGGGCACCCGGAGATGAGATCTGTGCTGCACAGTGAGCCAGCTAGACCAGTCCACCTGTGTGCATCGCTCCGACCTGCTGCCGCCCCCGATTTCCAGTGGGTAGCCCTGCAGCCCCAGCATTGCCACACAGGCAGCCAGCTTTGGTGGTCCCCGGCGTGCGGCCACTCAGTCCTACACTGCCGCCGGAGAGCTGGCTGTCCCTGAGCCCCCTCCATCTCGCTGGAGCCCCCTGGTAGTGATCCACGGCTGCGGCGTGTCAACCTGCTCATCCACGCAGCACCGGGAGCCGGAGGTACTGGTCTCCTGATCTCAGCGCCGCACAGCACTCTTCAGCCACCACACAGGGGGTCGGATAGCCTGGTCCGCCTGGCGGACGGCATAGCAGCTCCCCTACTGATAGCCTAATGGCTCGGGACTCTCGTCCCAGCTGCCGCGGCTGGCCACCTCTGTAGTGCTGAGGTGCCGGGAGCAGAGCTCCCGGCCCCCAGCAGTGGCACACACACAGAACGCTGGAGCAGGAGCTGATCTCCCGGCTGCAGTTGCTTTCCCTCGGCGCGCCGGTGGCTGCCCTCACTGCCGCAGTCGCCGGAGAGGTCAGGGACCGCGGCACACATAAAGAATACATTTTTAAACATTCTAAAAACACTTGGCGCCTAGTGCCTGCAATACATTTAAAGATGGCGCCAGTGCATGTTTAAAAATGGCGCCAAGCGCCCATTGTCCTCATAATGGTGTCGGGCAGCTAAGGGTTAACCCCTTCAGTGTCGCAACCGCCATTACACATGTGGCTGTGGGGCCTCTCCGGCAACAACCTGCTAGGCCTCAGTCCACTTCGGAGCCTACCCTGGAGTACTGCCGTGATAGTTCCTGGTCAGCTGTCTTTGCAAAGTCCAATCAGGTACTGTTTCCCTGACATGTAATCTCTTCAGCCTATCACCAGAGAGCAAGGGGTATATATTCCAGCTCCAAGCATTGAGAAGCTGTCAGTGCTTTGTTGTCTTCAAGCCCTGCAATCTCCTGCATATAGAGACAGTGCATTACCAACTTCGGCATTTCCTGACTCCTATCTCCAGGGTATCTGCAAACCTGCACCGCTGGTTATATCATCTCCAGGATATCTGCAAACCTGCACCGCTGGTTATCTCATCTCCAGGATATCTGCAAACCTGCACCACTGGTTAT
This sequence comes from Pseudophryne corroboree, assembly GCF_028390025.1. NCBI lineage: Eukaryota > Metazoa > Chordata > Amphibia > Anura > Myobatrachidae > Pseudophryne > Pseudophryne corroboree. Next base: position 519,429,297 of record NC_086445.1, read on the forward strand.
CTCATATCCAGGATATCTGCAAGCCTGCACCGCTGGTTGTCCTATCTCCAGTATACCTACAAACCTGCATCGTTGATCAATACAATCTCCAGTATATCTGCAAGCCTGCATCACTGAGAATCCTATCCAGCTATCCTGTACTGCTGGTTAAATCCCAACTTCCAGCTATCCTGTACTGCTGGTTCAATCCAAGCTTCCAGCTATCCAGCTATCCTGTACTGCTGGTTCAATCCCAGCTTACAGCTATCCAGTTATCGTGTACTGCTGGTTCAATCCCAGCTTCCAGCTATCCAGTTATCCTGCACAGTTCTGTTCTCAGTTCTCTAGCCAACCAGTAACGAGACCTCGTTCGGTTCCACAAATAATAACAGCCGTGACAGCACCTGAAGGACTCTCAGACCATGAGAAACAAAACTCTCTGGTCTGATGAGACAAAGATTGAACTCTTTGGTGTGAATGCCAGGCGTCATGTTTGGAGGAAGCCAGGCACCGCTCATCACCAGGCCAATACCATCCCTACAGTGAAGCATGGTGGCAGCAGCATCATGCTGTGGGGATGTTTTTCAGCGACAGGAACTGGGAGACTAGTCAGGATAGAGGGAAAGATAAATGCAGCAATGTACAGAGACATCCAGGATGAAAACCTGCTCCATAGCATCTCAGACTGGGGCGACAGTTCATCTTTCAGCAGCACAACGACCCTAAGCACACAGCCAAGATATTAAAGGAGTGGCTTCAGGACAACTCTGTGAATGTCCTTGAGTGGCTCAGCCAGAGCCCAGACTTGAATCCAATTGAACGTCTCTGGAGAGATCTGAAAATGGCTGTGCACCGACGCTTCCCATCCAACCTGATGGAGCTTGAGAGGTGCTGCAAAGAAGATAGATATGCCAAGCTTGTGGCATCATATTCAAAAAGACTTGAGGCTGTAATTGCTGCCAAAAGGTGCATCAACAAAGTATTAAGCAAAGGCTGTGAATACTTATATACATGTGATTTCCTAGTTTTTCATTTTTAAATAAATTTGCAAAAATCTCAAAAAAACTTTTTTTTTTAACGTTGTCATTATGGGGTATTGGCCCTCATTCCGAGTTGTTTGCTCGCTAGCTGCTTTTAGCAGCATTGCAAACGCTAGGCCGCCGCCCTCTGGGAGTGTATCTTAGCTTAGCAGAATAGCGAACGAAAGATTAGCAGAACTGCTACTAAATAATTCCTTGCAGTTTCTGAGTAGCTCCAGACCTACTCCTAGATTGCGATCACCTCAGTCCGTTCAGTTCCTGGTTTGACGTCACAAACATGCCCTGCGTTCGGCCAGCCACTCCCCCGTTTCTCCAGCCACTCCTGCATTTTTACCTGGCACGCCTCACACTCCCTGAAAACGCCAAGTTGCCGCCCAGAAACACCCACTTCCTGTCAATCACACTACGATCACTCGAGCGTTAAAAAAACGTCGCTCGAGCTTGTGTAAATTTCCAAAGTTTTGTGTCAAATTACTTAGCGCATGCGCGATGCGTACCATGCGCATGCGAATTTTCCACCTAATCGCTGCGTTGCAAAAAACGGCAACGAGCGAACAACTCGGAATGACCACCATTGTATGTAGAATTTTGAGGGAAAAAATTAATTTATTCCATTTTGGAATAAGACTGTAACTAGAGATATGCACCGGAAATTTTTCGGGTTTTGTGCTTTGGTTTTGGATTCGGTTCCGCGGCCATGTTTTGGATTCGGACGCGTTTTAGCAAAACCTCCCTGAAATTTTTTTGTCGGATTCGGGTGTGTTTTGGATTCGGGTGTTTTTTTCCAAAAACCCCTCAAAAACAGCTTAAATCATAGAATTTGGGGGTAATTTTGATCCTATAGTATTATTAACCTCAATAACCATAATTTCCACTCATTCCAGTCTATTCTGAACACCTCACAATATTATTTTTAGTACTAAAATTTGCACCGAGGTCGCTGGATAACTAAGCTAAGCGACCCAAGTGGGCGGCACAAACACCTGGCCCATCTAGGAGTGGCACTGCAGTGTTAGACAGGATGGCACTTAAAAAAATTGGCCCCAAACAGCACATGATGCAAAGAAAAGAGAAAAAGAGGTGCACTGTGGTCGCTGGACGGCTAAGCTAAGCGACACAAACACCTCAATATCACAGGAATTATTCGTTCTAATCAATGATATTATTGGTCCAAATCACTGGAAGAAAATGACAAAATCACAGGAATTATTCGTTCTAATCAATGGTATTATTGGTCCAAATCACTGGAAAAAAATGACAAAATCACAGGAATTATTCGTTCTAATCAATGGTATTATTGGTCCAAATCACTGGAAGAAAATGACAAAATCACTGGAATCATTTGGCAAGATCACTGTAATTAATAATTAATTATAAATCACTGATATTAATTGGTAAAATCTCGCTATCACCTGCCTAGAGAAGTGGAACCTAGATGGTATTTGGTACCGGGGACACCCTACCTCAAGAAATTCTCTAAGTCCCTGTGAACTAACGCCGGATACCGGACCCACGTCTAACACCAACACAGCTGCTAAGGCCTGAGTTATCCGCTTTGCAACAGGATGATTGCTGTGATATTTCATCTTCCTCGCAAAAGACTGTTGGACAGTCAATTGCTTACTGGAAGTAGTACAAGTGGTCTTCCGACTTCCCCTCTGGGATGATAATCGACTCCCAGGAGCAGCAACAGCAGAGCCAGCAGCAGTAGACGTTACACTCAAGGATCCATAGGAGGAATCCCAGTCAGGAGAGGACTCGTCAGACTTGCCAGTGACATGGCCTGCAGGACTATTGGCTTTCCTGTCTAAGGAGGAAATTGACACTGAGGGAGTTGGTGGTGTGGTTTGCTGGAGCTTGGGTACAAGAGGAAGGGATTTAGTTGTCAGTGGACTGCTTCCGCTGTCACCCAAAGTTTTTGAACTTGTCACTGACTTATGATGAATGCGCTCCAGGTGACATATAAGGGAGGATGTTCCTAGGTGGTTAACGTCCTTACCCCTACTTATTACAGCTTGACAAAGGCAACACACGGCTTGACACCTGTTGTCCGCATTTCTGTTAAAATAATTCCACACCGCAGAGGTGATTTTTTTTGTAATTTGACCAGGCATGTCAATGGCCATATTCATCCCACGGACAACAGGTGTCTCCCCGGGTGCCTGACTTAAACAAACCACCTCACCATCAGAATCCTCCTTGTCATTTCCTCCTCAGCGCCAGCAACACCCATATCCTCCTCCTGGTGTACTTTAACAGTGACATCTTCAATTTGACTATCAGGAACTGGACTGTGGGTGCTCCTTCCAGCACTTCCAGGGGGCGTGCAAATGGTGGAAGGAGCCACCTCTTCCCGTCCAGTGTTGGGAAGGTCAGGCATCGCAACCGACACAATTGGACTCTCCTTGGGAATTTGTGATTTAGAAGAACGCATAGTTCTTTGCTGTGCTTTTGCCATCTTAACTCTTTCCAGTTTTCTAGTGGGAGGATGAGTGCTTCCATCCTCATGTGAAGCTGAACCACTAGCCATGAACATAGACCAGGGCCTCAGCCGTTCCTTGCCACTCCGTGTTGTAAATGGCATATTGGCAAGTTTACGCTTCTCCTCAGACGCTTTTACTTTAGATTTTTGGGTCATTTTACTGAACTTTAGTTTTTTGGATCTTACATGCTCTCCACTATGACATTGGGCATCGGCCTTGGCAGACGACGTTGATGGTATTGAATCGTCTCTGTCATGACTAGTGGCAGCAGCTTCAGCACTAGGTGGAAGTGAATCTTGATCTTTCCCTATTTCACCCTCTACATTTTTGTTCTCCATTTTTTTAATGTGTGGAATTATATGCCAGTAATATTATTATATCAATAGCAATGGCCTACTGTACTGTGTAACTATATACTGTTGGTCACCAAAATGCTGCACTGTACTACTATATATACTGCTCACAAAAATGCAGCACAGATATGGAATGGATACTTGCAGTGACACAGAGCTGCAAGATACAGCAATGGCCTATTGTACTGTACAACTATATACTGTTGGTCACCAAAATGCTGCACTGTACTACTATATATACTGTTTACACAAATGCAGCACAGATATGGAATGGATACTTGCAGTGACACAGAGCTGCAAGATACAGCAATGGCCTACTGTACTGTACAACTATATACTGTTGGTCACCAAAATGCTGCACTGTACTACTATATATACTGCTCACAAAAATGCAGCACAGATATGGAATGGATACTTACAGTGACACAGAGCTGCAAGATACAGCAATAGCCTACTGTACTGTACAACTATATACTGTTGGTCACCAAAATCCTGCACTGTACTACTATATATACTGCTCACAAAAAACAGCACAGATATGGAATTGATGCTTGCAGTGACACGGAGCTGCAAGATACAGCAATGGCCTACTGTACTGTACAACTATATACTGTTGGTCACCAAAATGCTGCACTGTACTACTATATATACTGCTCACAAAAATGCAGGACAGATATGGAATGGATACTTGCAGTGACACAGAGCTGCAAGATACAGCAATGACCTACTGTACTGTACAACTATATACTGTTGGTCACCAAAATTCTGCACTGTACTACTATATATACTGCTCACAAAAATGCAGCACATATATGGAATGGATACTTGCAGTGACACAGAGCTGCAAGATACAGCAATGGCCTACTGTACTATACAACTATATACTGTTGATCACCAAAATGCTGCACTGTACTACTATATATACTGCTCACAAAAATGCAGCACAGATATGGAATGGATACTTGCAGTGACACAGAGCTGCAAGATACAGCAATGGCCTACTGTACTGTACAACTATATACTGTTAGTCACCAAAATGCTGCACTGCACTACTATATATACTGCTCACAAAAATGCAGCACAGATATGGAATGGATACTTGCAGTGACACGGAGCTGCAAGATACAGCAATGGCCTACTCTACTGTACAACTATATACTGTTGGTCACCAAAATGCTGCGCTGTACTACTATATATACTGCTCACTAAAATGCAGCACAGATATGGAATGGATACTTACAGTGACACAGAGCTGCAAGATACAGCAATGGCCTACTGTACTGTACAACTATATACTGTTGGTCATCAAAATGCTGCACTGTATTACTATATATACTGCTCCCAAAAAACAGCACAGATATGGAATTGATGCTTGCAGTGACACGGAGCTGCAAGATACAGCAATGGCCTACCGTACTGTACAACTATATACTGTTGGTCACCAAAATGCTGCACTGTACTACTATATATACTGCTCACAAAAATGCAGCACAGATATGGAATGGATACTTGCAGTGACACAGAGCTGCAAGATACAGCAATGACCTACTGTACTGTACAACTATATACTGTTGGTCACCAAAATGCTGCACTGTACTACTATATATACTGCTCACAAAAATGCAGCACAGATATGGAATGGATACTTGCAGTGACACAGAGCTGCAAGATACAGCAATGGCCTACTGTACTATACAACTATATACTGTTGGTCACCAAAATGCTGCACTGTACTACTATATATACTGCTCACAAAAATGCAGCACAGATATGGAATGGATACTTGCAGTGACACAGAGCTGCAAGATACAGCAATGGCCTACTGTACTGTACAACTATATACTGTTGGTCACCAAAATGCAGCACACTGAGCACAGATATTTGCAGCACACTGAGCACAGATATGGAGCTTTTCAGGCAGAGAACGTAGGTATTTGCAGCACACTGAGCACAGATATTTGCAGCACACTGAGCAGAGATATTTTCAGCACACTGAGCACAGATATGGAGCTTTTCAGGGAGAGAACGTAGCCACGTCCTCTCCGTTCAATCTCCAATGCACGAGTGAAAATGGCGGCGACACACGGCTCTTTATATAGAATACGAATCTCGCGAGAATCCGACAGCGGGATGATGACGTTCGGCCGCGTTCGGGTTAACCGAGCAAGGCGGGAAGATCCGAGGCTGCCTCGGACCCGTGTAAAACAGGTGAAGTTCGGGGGGTGGGGGGTTCGGGGGGGGGGGGGGGGGGGGGGTTTCGGATCTCGACGAACCGAACCCGCTCATCTCTAGCTGTAACATAACAAAATGTGGAAAAAGTGAAGCGCTGTGAATACTTTCCGGATATATACAAAATCACCTGCTAGTTTCCTAAACTGCTGTGGACAGAAGTCACATAAAGTGATGATTCTACATCTTGTTGAGAACTGAAAAGTATAATTTTTTGTATTTTTTTTTTTAAAGAATTGTTCTATTAAAATTAACTGTTGATTCAAAATATTACATTTGATTCATTTGTGGAACTAATTACGGCAAATAAAGAAATATTGGCATATTTGCACGCTGCAGTGTAATAATGTGTTTCAGTTTCTCAATCTCTATAAAGTGTTAATATAAAGGAAATTAGCTCAGATAAACTAGAAGAATGCCATTTGCTTCTCTATATTTATTTAATAAAATGTAATATGTTTCTTATGGCTGGTTCAATTTGACAAGGTAATGAAAACACGCTTGTTGTTTATTAATGTGTATGTAACAGATGTTTCAGTTGAGTGCATACTTTCTTTATGTATACAGTATGCATAATGTATATGAAACTGTTAATGTAAGCTAAATGGGCAAATAAAACAATGACAATATTTGTTAAGAAGAACATAAAATATTTTTCGAAGAAATCTTAATGGGGTACACACGGAGAGATCCGTGCTTAATGCTTAGAAATTAAGCACGGATCTCTCCATGTGTATGCCCCATAGCAAAAGCTATGTGCGGCCCGCGCATCGCAATCGCCGGTTCTAGATTGGTCTGCATGCAGGCACAATCTAGTAGATGGATCACTTCAGCGCTGGGTGAAATGAGCGCCCCCCCGTCGTCCCCCCTCGCTCAGCACACATCGCGCTGTGTGCTGAGCAGTCTGTGCTAGATTGCTCGGCACACATCTCCACGTGTGTAACCCCCTTAACATATGATGATGATGATGATGATTATTATTACTTTGTGCGCTGAAATGCTGAACAGCAGAGAAAACAGAATATACATAAAGCAGGGGTATACACTGTAGAAAGCTTGAGGCAGGCACTGTTCCTGAGAGAGCATCTAGTAAATAATAAAGTAAATTGGTATTTCCAGTAGACATTGCTTTATCAGAAGATATTTTTATAATCAATATCGAAATTCAGTGCAAAAATGTAATAGTTATATAGTCATTGGTGTCTGTCAATAATGTGAAATGAGCTATCCTGCACACCTACAAGGAGTTATATGTATTATGGGCCTAACGCAAGGTTGATTGCAAAACTAAATTTTTCTCTAATGGGCAAAACCGTGTACAGTGCAGGGGGTGGTGGTGGTGGTGGGGGGGGGGGGGGGCAGATGTAACATGTGCAGAAAGAGTTAGATTTGGGTGCGGTGTGTTCAATCTGAAATCTAAATTGCAGTGTAAAAATAAAGCAGCCAGTATTTACCCTGCACAGAAGCAAAATAACCCACCAAATCTAACTCTCTCTGCACATGTTATATCTGCCCCACCTGCAGTGCACATGGTTTTGCCCATAAGAGGAAGATTTTGCTTTTGCAGTCAACCTTGAATTAGGCCCTATGTGTATACCTAAAGGGAAGGGAGGTCAGCTTCATGTTTGTTTTCTGTGAGGTTTACACACATTTAGAATTGGGTGCAATGCTTCATTATGTACAGATGCAATCAGAAATTGTGTGGTTCCAACCCAGTTGGCTACAAAATGCACTGTACTTGTTACTGAGAATTCAGTTCAAGGCAGTACAAATCATAGCTTATATTTGTGGATATGCAGCCAGATTTGTTGCACCTACCACCCCATTAGCCTTCATGCTCCAATATACCCCAAAATTCATAAAAAAATGATTTAAGCAGATCACTACATTCTCTGCATGGAGTACAAAAGACAATGGGTCTAATTCAGACCTGATCGGTGCTGTGCGTTTAGCAGTGCTTGTTTGTTGTTACATTTTCATTGAGCTTTGGTTTTCTCATAAGGTACTTCTCTGTGCTGACCTTTGCTGGCAGGTTGTTTAGATGTATTTCCTACTCCAGACCACTAGAGGCCACCACATGCTCTTGAACACCACGCTCTGCTAAGAAGGAGGAAGCTGCATCACTGGAGGTCATTACAATTCTGTTTGGGCCTTTAAATAGCTACATTTTGATAGATACAGTACATACTGTATACTCAATATTGGGACTTTTTCCTGCTTATGCTAAGGGATTATCAATAGCCATAGTGTTCTCTACGTACTTACTCCCAACACTGACTGTTTCATATGGATGACACAATGGGGGTCATTCCGAGATGATCGTAGCTGTGCTAAATTTAGCACAGCTACGATCATTCACACTGACATGCGGGGGGTCGCCCAGCACAGGGCTATCCCGCCCCGCATGTCAGTGCCGGCCCCCCCACCCCACAGAACTGCAAAGGTATCGCACAGCGGCGATGCCTTTACACTTCAAGAGTAGCTCCCGTGCTGGCCGGGAGCTACTCATTGCTCCCCGGCCCGCAGTGGCTGCGTGTGACGTCATGCAGCCACTGCGAACCGCCCCCCCATTCAGTCCGGCCACGCCTGCATTGGCCGGACCGCGCCCATGAAACGGAAGCCAAACGCCGCCGCTCCGCCCTCCCCCCGCCCAGCAACCGCCTCTGCCTGTCAATCAGGCAGAGGCGATCGTAGCGGTACGACGGCCTTCGGCCGACTGGCATGTGCTGGCGCATGCGCAGTTCTGAGCCGATCGACCACTGCGATAAACTGCAGCGTGCGATAAGGTCAGAATGACCCCCAATATCAGGTGCAGCAGTCAATAAAATATAACATTGACAGGATCTTTTTAATAATAGGAATTTAACATGAGGAATAGGGTAACCCAAGAGAAATACATAATAATAATAATAATAATAATAATAATAATAATACAAAATTTCTGCACAATGAATTTGTTACTGGGAGATGAACACTGTCTATAATTTAGGCAACTAATTCCCTTTATCCTCCAAACTAAGTATAAATTATGCCACACATCTCTCCTACACATGTTCAAGAAACTACTGCATACTGGGCCTGATTCATGTTTATAAGTAAAGCAAAAAAGCAAGCAACTGGTCAAAACCATGCAGATGTAACATGTGCAGATAGATTTAGATTGGTTATATTTTTTCTGTGCAGATTAAATACTGCCTGCTTTTGAATGTAGTCCACAAATACTGGGCAGCTTTATTTATACACTGCAACTTACATTTCAGTTTGAACACAACCAAAATCTAAATCTCCCTGCAAGTGTTACTGCTGTACCACCTGCAGTGCAACATAGTTTTGCAAAGTTGCTTGCTTTTTTGCTTTACTTACATGTATGAATCAAGCATATAGTCTTGAGCAAATACACACAACGCTGACCAGGGGTGTTTTAAGAGAGGAGAGGGCCCGCGTGCATGCTCTGTTGCAGGCCCCTCCTCTCTGGCAGTGAGTGCGCCTTGTTCCCGGGGAAATCTCTAGTGCACATGCGCAAATCACTTTGAAATGACCGTGGTGGCCATTTTCCAAGTGATTTATGTCTGCTGTACTGGCCACTGCTGCGGGACTCCAGAGGTGTAAGTATAATATATGGGTGCAGGGTGGGTGGTGTGGGCGAATGACGTGAGGTGAGGTGAATGGCTGGGGAGGCACACATGGGGTTGGGTCCTGTGTCACCTTCTACTCACTGTAACTATCCCCTCACTATACTAAGATAGTGTCCATTGAGTCTCCTACCTGCATTCCTGTCTTCTCTTGCTGCTGCTGACTGAGCTCCGACTACAGTGCATTTCCTGTTCACATGACACAGCCAAGTGTCCACCAGTGCACAAGGCACTCTCCCACACTCAGAGGCATGCCTTTATTAGCTCCCTTTCTATGCATCATTACTTCCCATGGTGTGGCCCCACCACCAGCTCTGCAAAGCAGTGTCTGACTATAGAACCGGGGCAGAGCTGTTGCCTCATCTCTCGTCTCCCTGCAGCTCCATGGATCTCCACAAAGCTGGGGAGTGTTAGCTATAAAAAGGATTACAATAAACAATGAAAATGTTTATGTTATAAATATCTTCTTTGTATTATTCTAAGTGTTTTTATATAAAATCTCAGGAATTTGTCAGGGAGGCTCGGCCTCCCCTGCCTATCCTGACTGCACATTCCTGGTGTGGGCCTCCCTGGATCCAGGGGCCAATGTGCACCGCACACCTTGCGCCCATTATAGAAACGCTGGCAGTGCAAGTGTGCTGGGTGCACAGGTTGTGGATGGCAATGGAAGTGGCAGTGGTAAAACACGTCATCATTGGGTGCCATGGCACATTTGGGGAAGGATTCTTCTTCTAAGAATATGCATGGGATAGTATATGTGCTGTAAAGCCCTTTGAGGTTTTACATTGCATGACCTGGCTCTTCCCTCCGCAAACATGCATGACATGCACTGGTAAGTTTTACAGCCTGCTAATATATGTTTGTAGCAATTATTTGCTCTATTGTTACAGCTCTTGCTACGTTATTTGTCAACATGTATGACTGTAAAAATGTTTGCATGACTCACAAATTATTCATTATGAAATTCCTAGTTCCTATCTTCTGATCCTGGCTCTGTACTTTTACATACATTGTCCTAATCTCTCATACATATTTGTTTAGTGTAAATGATGTGATATAGTATTCCTTATACTTCGTCTTAACTCAATTGGAAACTCAAACACAGGGTCATGTTTTCTAGGAGATACATTGTGCCCAATGTACAGTATGCTATTGCATACCCTTCAACATGACCCATTCCACTAGGTACAAAAATTTTCTTGCCAGTGGCAGTTACAGAGGCGGGGCTGCAGCACAGTCCAAAATTCAAACAGGGGAGCCAAACCAACTGCCAGTGAGTCCTGGCCAGTGATGTTTGGCAGTGTTTGGGGCAGCAGTTGGTGTGGCTCCCCTATTTGAATTTTGGACTGGGCTGCAGCCTCATCTCTGGAGCCACCACTGGAAGAAAGTCCAGGAACAGAGCATTTTGTACCTAATGGAATGGGTCATGTTGGAGGGTATGCTATTGTCCACAATCATACAAAGACAGTTTCCTGCTATGTAACTGTAACACAATATGTGTGCTTCTAACTCCTTGCACAGAACTCTTCCATTTATACAGAAACATTCTAATGCAGGCCTGGCCAACCCGTGGCTCTCCAGCTGTTGTGAAACTACAAGTACCATCATGCCTTGCCACAGTTTTGCTACTGGGGATTGCTAAAACTGTGGCAGTGCATGCTGGTAAGTGTAGTTTCACAACAGCTGGAGAGCCACAGGTTGGCCAGGCCTGTTCTAATGTATGGCTGTATTTGCATTCATCATCTCTTTTCTAATGACTGTGTACTTTACAAGTACCCCTACACCGACCGCAATTCCAACAGTGACTACAGTATATGGAATATATGAAATACAGTATACTAATAAAAGAACCAATAATGTTAAACATTGCGTACAATTGTATGTCATATTTTCTTATAAGATATAGTGATCAAATATATCTAAATTAACAAAATGTATTTAATATGAGTTCATATTGTAAGATCCATTAGCATATTATCCTTAATATTTAAATTAATTGTTGTAATTGTTAAAATTTACTAAAAGTCAATAAAAACCGTTAGGTCATATACTGTGGTACATCAACTGCTTTAGTGCTTTAAAGAAATATTAAGGTGTGTAAAGAGTGGAGAAGTTGCCCATAGCAACCAATCAGCTTTGAGGTAATATCAAGTACATTCTAGAAAATTATATGTAGCAGCTGAGTGGTTGCTATGGACACCTTCTCCACTTTTCCACTTCTCCACTCTTTACAAAACTTGATACATCTCCCCACAGAGTTTGTTTTACCTTTTGCCTAATAAAATGTTTTTATTGATAAATTGCTACAGATTTGCCAGGAAGCATACAGACGCACAAACCTTTGTTTCAATTTGACACACAGTGGGGTTGATTCAATGAATTTGCCTGGACTCACTGGTTTTTGTATGCAGCTCTATGGCATATACCTGCACATACTCCAGGGCTGCTGAGACATTATATACTAGATGGGGCATGGCCAAATGTGGAGGCATAATTATGCATACTGAAGAAAAGGTTGGTGGATTCTTGCACGGGTGGAACTTTCCAGGATAGCACTCTCCAGGGGTGCCTGCTGAGGATTGGGTAGAATCAAATAGTAGTGACAGTACTTGGTGTGCTGTCTTGTGCAGTGCCTGGCCTAGTGACTCGAACAGGAGGCAGGAGCCACTGTTACTAGCTCTGGTATCCTGAACCGCACCGCACTACAGTGAGAAAACTCAAAATAAACTATAGCTTCCAGCAGCCCTTGCTGTCAGGAGCTCCTGGAAGCAGTGGCTTGGGTGTTATAAGGATTACTGTGTGGGCATAACGTGTAAGAGGCACTGTGACTGTGTGGGCATAATGTGTAAGGGGCAGTACTACTGAGTGGCATAATATGCCTTGGGCACTACTACTGTGTGGGCATAATGTGTAAGGGGCACTGCTAATGTGTAGCATAATGTGTATACGGAGTACTACTACTCTGGACATAATGTGTAAGGGGCACTACAACTTAGAGATGTGCACCGGAAATTTTTCGGGTTTTGTGTTTTGGTTTTGGGTTCGGTTCCGTGGCCGTGTTTTGGGTTCGAACGCGTTTTGGCAAAACCTCACCGAATTTTTTTGTCGGATTCGGGTGTGTTTTGGATTCGGGTGTTTTTTTCAAAAAACCCTAAAAAACTGCTTAAATCATAGAATTTGGGGGTCATTTTGATCCCAAAGTATTATTAACCTCAATAAACATAATTTCCACTCATTTTCAGTCTATTCTGAACACCTCACACCTCACAATATTATTTTTAGTCCTAAAATTTGCACCGAGGTCGCTGGATGACTAAGCTCAGCGACCCAAGTGGCCGACACAAACACCTGGCCCATCTAGGAGTGTCACTGCAGTGTCACGCAGGATGGCCCTTCCAAAAAACACTCCCCAAACAGCACATGATGCAAAGAAAAAAAGAGGCGCAATGAGGTAGCTGTGTGAGTAAGCTAAGCGACCCTAGTGGCCGACACAAACACCTGGCCCATCTAGGAGTGGCACTGCAGTGTCAGGCCGGATGGCCCTTCCAAAAAATACTCCCCAAACAGCACATGACGCAAAGAAGAAAAAAAAGAGGCGCAATGAGGTAGCTGTGTGACTAAGATAAGTGACCCTAGTGGCCGACACAAACACCTGGCCCATCTAGGAGTGGCACTGCAGTGTCACGCAGGATGGCCCTTCCAAAAAACACTCCCAAACAGCACATGACGCAAAGAAAAATGAAAGAAAAAAGAGGTGCAAGATGGAATTGTCCTTGGGCCCTCCCACCCACCCTTATGTTGTATAAACAGGACATGCACACTTTAACCAACCCATCATTTCAATGACAGGGTCTGCCACACGACTGTGACTGAAATGACGGGTTGGTTTGGACCCCCACCAAAAAAGAAGCAATTAATCTCTCCTTGCACAAACTGGCTCTACAGAGGCAAGATGTCCACCTCATCATCATCCTCCGATTCATCACCGTGTACATCCCCCTCCTCACAGATTATCAATTCGTCCCCACTGGAATCCACCATCACAGCTCCCTGTGTACTTTGTGGAGGCAATTGCTGCTGGTGAATGTCTCCATGGAGGAATTGATTATAATTCATTTTAATGAACATCATCTTCTCCACATTTTCTGGAAGTAACCTCGTACGCAGATTGCTGACAAGGTGAGCGGCGGCACTAAACACTCTTTCGGAGTACACACTTGTGGGAGGGCAACTTAGGTAGAATAAAGCCAGTTTGTGCAAGGGCCTCCAAATTGCCTCTTTTTCCTGCCAGTATATGTACGGACTGTCTGACGTGCCTACTTGGATGCGGTCACTCATATAATCCTCCACCATTCTTTCAATGGGGAGAGAATCATATGCAGTGACAGTAGACGACATGTCCGTAATCGTTGGCAGGTCCTTCAGTCCGGACCAGATGTCAGCATCAGCAGTCGCTCCAGACTGCCCTGCATCACCGCCAGCGGGTGGGCTCGGAATTCTGAGCCTTTTCCTCGCACCCCCAGTTGCGGGAGAATGTGAAGGAGGAGATGTTGACAGGTCGCGTTCCGCTTGACTTGACAATTTTCTCACCAGCAGTTCTTTGAACCCCTGCAGACTTGTGTCTGCCGGAAAGAGAGATCCAAGGTAGGTTTTAAATCTAGGATCGAGCACGGTGGCCAAAATGTAGTGCTCTGATTTCAACAGATTGACCACCCGTGAATCCTTGTTAAGCGAATTAAGGGCTCCATCCACAAGTCCCACATGCCTAGCGGAATCGCTCTGTGTTAGCTCCTCCTTCAATGTCTCCAGCTTCTTCTGCAAAAGCCTGATGAGGGGAATGACCTGACTCAGGCTGGCAGTGTCTGAACTGACTTTACGTGTGGCAAGTTCAAAAGGTTGCAGAACCTTGCACAACGTTGAAATCATTCTCCACTGCGCTTGAGACAGGTGCATTCCACCTCCTATATCGTGCTCAGTTGTATAGGCTTGAATGGCCTTTTGCTGCTCCTCCAACCTCTGAAGCATATAGAGGGTTGAATTCCACCTCGTTACCACTTCTTGCTTCAGATGATGGCAGGGCAGGTTCAGGCGTTTTTGGTGTTGCTCCAGTCTTCTGTACGTGGTGCCTGTACGCCGAAAGTGTCCCGCAATTCTTCTGGCCACCGACAGCATCTCTTGCACGCCCCTCTCGTTTTTTAAATAATTCTGCACCACCAAATTCAAGGTATGTGCAAAACATGGGACGTGCTGGAATTTGCCCATATTTAATGCACACACAATATTGCTGGCGTTGTCCGATGCCACAAATCCACAGGAGAGTCCAATTGGGGTAAGCCATTCTGCGATGATCTTCCTCAGTTGCCGTAAGAGGTTTTCAGCTGTGTGCGTATTCTGGAAAGCGGTGATACAAAGCGTAGCCTGCCTAGGAAAGAGTTGGCGTTTGCGAGATGCTGCTACTGGTGCCGCCGCTGCTGTTCTTGCGGCGGGAGTCAATACATCTACCCAGTGGGCTGTCACAGTCATATAGTCCTGAGTCTGCCCTGCTCCACTTGTCCACATGTCCGTGGTTAAGTGGACATTGGGTACAACTGCATTTTTTAGGACACTGGTGAGTCTTTTTCTGAGGTCTGTGTACATTTTCGGTATCGCCTGCCTAGAGAAATGGAACCTAGATGGTATTTGGTACCGGGGACACAGTACCTCAATCAAGTCTATAGTTGGCTCTGCAGTAATGATGGATACCGGAACCACGTTTCTCACCGCCCAGGATGCCAAGGCCTCAGTTATCCGCTTTGCAGCAGGATGACTGCTGTGATATTTCATCTTCCTCGCAAAGGACTGTTGGACAGTCAATTGCTTGGTGGAAGTAGTAAAAGTGGTCTTACGACTTCCCCTCTGGGATGACCATCGACTCCCAGCAGCAACAACAGCAGCGCCAGCAGCAGTAGGCGTTACACGCAAGGATGCATCGGAGGAATCCCAGGCAGGAGAGGACTCGTCAGAATTGCCAGTGACATGGCCTGCAGGACTATTGGCATTCCTGGGGAAGGAGGAAATTGACACTGAGGGAGTTGGTGGGGTGGTTTGCGTGAGCTTGGTTACAAGAGGAAGGGATTTACTGGTCAGTGGACTGCTTCCGCTGTCGCCCAAAGTTTTTGAACTTGTCACTGACTTATGATGAATGCGCTGCAGGTGACGTATAAGGGAGGATGTTCCGAGGTGGTTAACGTCCTTACCCCTATTTATTACAGCTTGACAAAGGCAACACACGGCTTGACAAATGTTGTCCGCATTTCTGTTGAAATACTTCCACACCGAAGAGCTGAATTTTTTGGTATTTTCACCAGGCATGTCAATGGCCATATTCCTCCCACGGACAACAGGTGTCTCCCCGGGTGCCTGACTTAAACAAACCACCTCACCATCAGAATCCTCCTTGTCAATTTCCTCCCCAGCGCCAGCAACACCCATATCCTCCTCATCCTGGTGTACTTCAACACTGACATCTTCAATCTGACTATCAGGAACTGGACTGCGGGTGCTCCTTCCAGCACTTGCAGGGGGCATGCAAATGGTGGAAGGCGCATGCTCTTCACGTCCAGTGTTGGGAAGGTCAGGCATCGCAACCGACACAATTGGACTCTCCTTGTGGATTTGTGATTTCGAAGAACGCACAGTTCTTTGCTGTGCTTTTGCCAGCTTAAGTCTTTTCATTTTTCTAGCGAGAGGCTGAGTGCTTCCATCCTCATGTGAAGCTGAACCACTAGCCATGAACATAGGCCAGGGCCTCAGCCGTTCCTTGCCACTCCGTGTGGTAAATGGCATATTGGCAAGTTTACGCTTCTCCTCCGACGATTTGAATTTAGATTTTTGAGTCCTTTTTTTACTGATCTTTTGTGTTTTGGATTTTACATGCTCTGTACTATGACATTGGGCATCGGCCTTGGCAGACGACGTTGATGGAATTTCATCGTCTCGGCCATGACTAGTGGCAGCAGCTTCAGCACGAGGTGGAAGTGGATCTTGATCTTTCCCTATTTTTGGAACCTCAACATTTTTGTTCTCCATATTTTAATAGGCACAACTAAAAGGCACCTCAGGTAAACAATGGAGATGGATGGATACTAGTATACTTATGGATAACGAGTGACTGACGACACAGAGGTAGCTACAGCCGTGGACTACCGTACTGCGTCTGCTAGTATAGAGATGATAATGATATAAAATATATATATATATCACTACTGCAGGTATATATAATATAATGACGGACCTGCTGGACACTGTCAGCAGACTGCTGAACTACTAGTATGAAGAAGATAGAAAAAAAAACCCCACCACATGTAGGTATACAATTATGGACGAGCACTGACGACACAGAGGTAGCTACAGCCGTGGACTACCGTACTGCGTCTGCTAGTGTAGAGATGATAATGATATAAAAAATATATATATATCACTACTGCAGGTATATATAATATAATGACGGACCTGCTGGACACTGTCAGCAGACTCCTAAACTACTAGTACGAAGAAGATAGAAAAAAAAAACCCCACCACAGGTAGGTATACAATTATGGACGAGCACTGACGACACAGAGGTAGCTACAGCCGTGGACTACCGTACTGCGTCTGCTAGTATAGAGATGATAATGATATAAAAAATATATATATATCACTACTGCAGGTATATATAATATAATGATGGACCTGCTGGACACTGTCAGCAGACTGCTGAACTACTAGTATGAAGAAGATAGAAAAAAAACCCCCACCACAGGTAGGTATACAATTATGGACGAGCACTGACGACACAGAGGTAGCTACAGCCGTGGACTACCGTACTGCGTCTGCTAGTGTAGAGATGATAATGATATAAAATATATATATATATCACTACTGCAGGTATATATAATATAATGACGGACCTGCTGGACACTGTCAGCAGACTCCTAAACTACTAGTACAAAGAAGATAGAAAAAAAAACCCCACCACAGGTAGGTATACAATTATGGACGAGCACTGACGACACAGAGGTAGCTACAGCCGTGGACTACCATACTGCGTCTGCTAGTATAGAGATGATAATGATATAAAAAATATATATATATCACTACTGCAGGTATATATAATATAATGACGGACCTGCTGGACACTGTCAGCAGACTGCTGAACTACTAGTATGAAGAAGATAGAAAAAAAAACCCCACCACAGGTAGGTATACAATTATGGACGAGCACTGACGACACAGAGGTAGCTACAGCCGTGGACTACCGTACTGCGTCTGCTAGTATAGAGATGATAATGATATAAAAAATATATATATATATCACTACTGCAGGTATATATAATATAATGACAGACCTGCTGGACACTGTCAGCAGACTCCTAAACTACTAGTATGAAGAAGAAAGAAAAAAAAACCCCACCACAGGTAGGTATACAATTATGGACGAGCACTGACGACACAGAGGTAGCTACAGCCGTGGACTACCGTACTGCATCTGCTAGTATAGAGATGATAATGATATAAAAAATATATATATATCACTACTGCAGGTATATATAATATAATGACGGACCTGCTGGACACTGTCAGCAGACTCCTAAACTACTAGTATGAAGAAGATAGAGAAAAAAAAAACCCCACCACAGGTAGGTATACAATTATGGACGAGCACTGACGACACAGAGGTAGCCACAGCCGTGGACTACCGTACTGCGTCTGCTAATGTAGAGATGATAAAGATGATAGAGATGAACAAAAAAAATATAACACTACTGCAGGTAAATATTTATATAATATAATGAATGACGGACCTGCTGGACACTGTCAGCAGAATGCGTTTATAGAATAAAATAAAAAAACACCACAGACAGGAGTGTTTAACTTTTTCAGGCAGACAATATACTGGTGGTCACTGGTCAGTCACACTGGCAGCAAGTGTGCACTGTACTCCTGCTATAACTGCACCCCAGTCTCCCCCACAATTCAGCTGTGTGAGCAGTGAGCACTCAGCACAGTCAGATATACATATAGATGATATTATCATGCAGCACACTGAGGCTGAGCACAGATATGGTATGTGACTGTGTATCGTTTTTTTTCAAGCAGAGAACGGATTATATTAAATAATAAATAAAACTGGTGGTGGTCAGTCACTAGTAACTATCAGCAAAACTCTGCACTCTGAGTACTCCTAATGCTCCCCAAAATTACTAAGTAATCAACTCAAGTGTCTCTATCTATTCTAACGGAGAGGACGCCAGCCACGTCCTCTCCCTATCAATCTCAATGCACGTGTGAAAATGGCGGCGACGCGCGGCTCCTTATATAGAATCCGAGTCTCGCGATAGAATACGAGCCTCGCGAGAATCCGACAGCGGTATGATGACGTTCGGGCGCGCTCGGGTTAGCCGAGCAAGGCGGGAAGATCCGAGTCTGCCTCGGACCCGTGTAAAAAGGCTGAAGTTCGGGGGGGGTTCGGATTCCGAGGAACCGAACCCGCTCATCTCTACTACAACTGTGTGGCATAATTTGTATAGGGCACTACTACTGTGTGGGTATAATTTGTAAGGGGCACTACAACTGTGTGGTCATAATGTGTAAGGGGCACTACTACTGTGTGGCATAATATGTAAGGGGCACTCTACTGTGTGGGTGTAAGGGGCACTACTACTGTGTGGGCATAATGTGTATTAGGAGTACTGCTACTGTGTGGGCATAATGTGTAAGGGGCACTGCTAATGTGTAGCATAATGTGTATACGGAGTACTACTACTCTGGACATAATGTGTAAGGGGCACTACAACTGTGTGGCATAATTTGTATAGGGCACTACTACTGTGTGGGTATAATTTGTAAGGGGCACTACAACTGTGTGGGCATAACGTGTAAGGGGCACTACTACTGTGTGGCATAATATGTAAGGGGCACTCTACTGTGTGGGTGTAAGGGGCACTACTACTGTGGGAATAATGTGTAAGGGGCACTACCACTGTGTGGGCATAATATGTGAGGGGCACTACTACTGTTGGCATAATGTGAAGGAGCACCACTACTGTAGGCATAATGTGTAAGAGGCATTACTGTGTCGCATAATGTGTATAAGGGGTACTACTACTTTGCGTAACGTGAATAAGGGACAATACTGTGTGGTGGAATTTGAATAAAGGGACTACTGTATGGTGTAATGTGAATAATAGACACTATTGTGTGGTGTAATGTGAATAAGGGACAGTACTATGCAGTGTAATGTGAGTAAGGCACACTACTTGGCGTAATATTTGAATTGGGGGTACTATTGTGTGGCCACGCCCTTCACCAGAAGACCACTCCCCTTTTTGGGACACATTCCTTCATTATTTCAAATATTGGGGAGGGGGTGCCAGCCCCTTACTTTGCTAGGGGTGTTTAGACCTCTACATCCATCCCTGGATACTTATACTATAGCAGACCTGAAACATTGCTGTTTCTTGCACTAAATAAACTCAAGTAGTTTATGCACTGTAAATTGTTTCCATTCCTTTTCTGTTCCTTTCTGCACACACAGACACTCACTCATGATTCACACACATGCACGCACACACACAGGGCCGTCTTAACAGCAGTGTAGGCACCTGGGCACAGCAATGCACTGGGCCCCCAACCCATCCTCCAGCGGTAGGGATGGGGGGTGCTATCAGTGGCAACTTTGATGTCCAGAGGGCGGTAGGGGGTGTTCTATCTTCCGCTCAGCATGTAGCACCTGGAGCAGTAATTTCTAAATTTCTTCTTATTACTCTATTACTGCACAGATGGGGCAGGAGGAAGAACACTAAGCTGTAGAAGGAGGCATTGGGCTGAGTGAATGGGCCCTTGTACATGACTTACAAAGTGATAGGGGGTATTTAATATGTAGGGGAGGGGTGGATAGTGGAGTGGGCTTAATATTCATCATTTTCCGGTGGGAGGGCAGCTTGCTTGACTGCAGATATCTCCAGTTCCTGGAAATAGATTTCTTAGCATTGAATGGGATAACAAAAAAAATCAGAGAGTCCCACCTTCCAGGAGGTACTGGGGACTTGGGGATCAGAGTTCAGGAGCCACAGTAATCCACCAATGAAAATATAAAACTGCATGCCAGTCGTGTGGAGCTGGAGCAGGGACCAGCTGCTGGAAGGCTGATATCTCTGGTTCTGGGCATAGTAGAGACAAGCTGCAAGTGTCCCCCAAAAGGTGAGAGTCTCAGTTTTTGGAATATACCCTTATAAAAAGTCAGACAGAACCCAAGATATCTGGCTGGGAATAGCAATTAACGGGCTTGGATGGGGACCACTGCTTTGAAGTCAGATATCTCCGGTTCCCCGGGGGCGATTTTCAAAAATCTGGTACCTCTGGAAAGAGGGGACCCTCAGCTATTAGTCTAGGGCCCTTATACTCCTGGGGCCCTTGGGAATGAAGCCCATTGAGCCCATATGAAAAGACGGCCCTGCACGCACAACCTGACAAACAGACACACACACTCACACACCTACATATTTATAGTGCTATATGGGAATGGTTAGACTGCTGTATACAAGACTGGGGGTATTTACTTTCATTTCCTGTTGGAGGACCAAGTTAGGCCCTCAGCATAAGGCTTGGGCTCCTTTCACTGCATACTTGCATATCATAAAATTCATTTATTCTGTTATATGTATATATGAGAGCAAACCAATGTGATACATGTGATTGTTAATGAAAAATATACTGCACTTTACTATTTTCTAGCATCTTAAATGACTCTTCACCCTTCTAATGTTCTCCCTTCTATCAGATTCCTATAATTCTCAACACACATTCCTTGTAATTCATTATTCTTCCTTGGGTACACAAGCAATCATGTAGCCATCAGTGTGCTGTAAAGCAGTAACCATTTTCTTGTAGCACACATCTTCCTTTTTCTTTTTGCTAGTGTTTCAGGCAGGGAGACTGATGAAATTAGTTATCAGTGCCGTAACTAGACATTTTGGTGCCCTGTGCCAGAAAATATTTAAAACAGGCAAAGTGCGAGCCAAAGACATGCACCAAAAATATAGGGGCATGCCTTTATGGGGAAGGGGCATGGCACAGTACCAATTCACACTACACGGCACAGTAGTGTCCGTTATTCACATTACACCACAGTAGAGCCCCTTATACACATTATGCCAGGTAGAGCCCCATAAACACATTATGCCAGGTAGAGCCCACATTATGCCAGGTAAAGCCCCTGATACACATTATGCCAGGAAGAGCCCCTGATATACATTATGCCAGCTAGAGACCCTGATAAACATTGTGACAGGTAGAGCCCACATTATGCCAGGTAGAGTCCACATTATGCCAGATAAAGCCCTTGATACACATTATGCCAGGTAGAGCCCCTGATACACATTATGCCAGGTAAAGCCCACATTATGCCAGGTACAGCCCCTGATACACATTATGCCAGGTAGAGCCCCTGATATACATTATGCCAGCTAGAGACCCTGATAAACATTGTGCCAGGTAGAGCCCACATTATGCCAGGTAGAGTCCACATTATGCCAGATAGAGCCCCTGATACACATTATGACAGGTAGTGCCCCTGATACACATTATGCCAAGTAGAGCCCCTGATATATATTATGCCAGGTAGAGCCCACATTACGTCAGGTAGAGAGCACCTGGTACACATTATGCCAGGTAGAGCCCCTGATACACATTATTCCAGGTATAGCCCATATTATGCCAGGTAGAGCCACTTAATACACAATATGCCAGGTAGAGTCCACATTATGCAAGGTAGAGCCCCTGATACACATTATGCCAGTTAAGGCCCACATTATGCCAGGTTGAGCCCCTAATGCACATTATGCCAGGTAGAGCCCTCATTATGCCAGGTAGAGCCCCTGATACACATTATGCAAGGTAGAGCACACATCATGCCAGGTAGAGCTCACATTATACCAGATAGAGCCCCTGATACACATTATGCCAGGAATAGCCCCTGATATACATTATGCCACGTAGATCCCCTGATATAAATTATGCCAGGTGTGTGTGTGAGAGAGTTGTCTGACCCCCCTCTCCCTCAGCACACTTTACTTTATGAGTAAACCACAATGGGCAGAGTGTGTATACACAATCAGCAGTGCTACCCGGCTACCATTCTATAAAGCGCTGTACAAGTAGCGCTGCAGCAACTGTCACTTGCGCAGACACACAGGGTGGCACAGCGTACCTGCTGGTGTTGGCAGAGTTCCTGCGACCGCAGTGCACATGCACACCCAGCCTGGCCCCAGGGAGATTGCTGATTTCTTTAGGGAATCAGTAAGGCCGCCGTCATTTCGGGGAATCTAGCTAACATTCAGGAAGAGTCAGCGAGTATGTTTCACTATTATGACTATCAGCTAGCTCTTAGGAGGTCATTCAGGCTGGGCTGGAAGATTTTGACCAAGATTCCCTTCAGCAGTTGACTTGGGCTAATATCTTTTTTGATCTAGTATTTGAATCTTGTTTTAACAGAAAAAAAATCAAACCTTAATAACAGTATGAACTATTACGTTGTTATTATCAAGTTATGAAATGCTAAAAGACATTGGGGTATATGTACTAAGCCTTGGAGAGGGTTACAGTGGACAGAGAAAAAGTACCACCCAACTAGCTCCTAACTGTCATTTTTAAACACAGTCTGTAACATGGCAGTTAGGCTATGGCCACACATAGCGGCCAAGCGGGTTCCGCTGAACGGGACCCGCTTGGCTGGGAGGGGGGTTTAGTGTGCTCACTGATCCTGTTCTGCGGTATCCCGAAGAACAGGATCCGGCCAGTGACACAGCCACACCATGTGAACACATACATTGAAATGTATGTGTTCACATTGAAATCCCGCCGTTCTGTCATCCAGCCTGACCGCAGCATGCTGCGGTCGGATCCGGCAGCGGCGGGACTGCTGCACATGTGTGGGACCTGCTTGGCCGCTATGTGTAGCCTAAGGAGCTGATTGGCTGATACCTTCAATCTGTCCACTTTATCTCTTTTCAAGGCCATAGACCCCCTGTTCTTGTATTTATAACAAGAATTTAAATTTGATAAAATAAATGTAATCTGCATGGTATGCATCGGAGCAAAACCTATTCTCAATTATTGTTTTTCAGGGGAAAACCAAGAGTAATTTGTTAAATTATATAATAAAATTAAATGACGATCATCTATGTAATCTACTGTTACACAGTAATTAGTTGTGACAAGAGAGTAATTTAATATTAATATCTGGAATTTACCTGAATTCTTTTTTTTTAAGCAACTCATGAGATATAAATATGGTAAATTATAAACAGACACAAAATAGACTTACTATACTTTAATTTCAGCAGTACATAGTTACATAGTTGTTGAGGTTGAAAAAAGACAGATGTCCATCGAGTTCAACCTGTATAATAAATGTTTTATTTATTTATTTTTATTAATCTTAATTAAATGCTGTATCCTCGGATATTTTTTCCCGCTAGGAATTTATCTAATCCATTTTTAAACTTATTGATAGAGTCTACCATTACTACCTTCTCTGGCAAAGAATCCCAAATCTTTACTGTTCTTACTGTGAAGAACCCTCTTCTCCGTTGTGTATGGAATTTTTTTCTTCTAACCTCAGGGGGTGTCCTCGTGTCCTATGTAGTGTTTTTTTTGATAAACAAATCGTTTGATAAATCCTTTGTATTGTCCCTTAATGTATTTAAAAATATTAATAATGTCTCCTCTCAGTCGCCTCTCTTCCGGTGTAAACAAATCTAACCTTTTAAGTCTTTCCTCATAATCCAGTGCCTCTAACCCCTTAACCAGTTTGGCGGCTCGCCTCTGAACCTTTTCGAGTTCCAAGATATCTTTTTTATAGTGAGGTGCCTAGAACTGTACACAATATTCCAGGTGTGGCCGCACCAATGATTTATACAGTGGCAGGATTACACTCTCATCCCTTGTCTCCATTCCCCGTTTTATGCATGCTAACACCTTATTAGCTTTTGTTGCTGCATTTTGACATTGCGTACTGCTACCAAGTTTATTGTCGATGAGCACTCCCAAATCTTTTTCAGCTACTGTTATCCCTACATTTTCCCCATTTAGTTTATAGGCTGCCTGATTGTTCTTAGTCCCAAAGTGCATAACTTTACATTTGTCTATATTGAACCTCATTGTCCATTTATCCGCCCAGACCTCAAGTCTAGATAAGTAATTCTGTAGAGACCCAACATCCTTATCTGAATTAATTACTCTACATAGCTTAGTATCATCTCTGAAAATTGATACTGTGCTTTCTAGTCCCTCTCCTAGTTCATTAATGAATATGTTAAACAACAATGGTCTGAGTACTGAACCCTGTGGTATTCCACTGAGCACTGAAGCCCATTCAGAGTACATCCCATTAATCCCCACTCGCTGTTCCCTATTGAACAATTATTCACCCAAGTACAAATAGTGTCCCCTACCCCAAGCTCCCTTAATTTGAGAATTAGTCTCTTATGTGGAACTTTGTCAAAGGCCTTAACGAAGTCCAAAAAGATCACATCCACTGCATGACCCTGATCAATATTATCGCTCACTTTCTCGTAGAAGCTTATTAAGTTAGTTTGACAGGATCTGTCCTTCACAAAGCCATGCTGATTCCTAGTAATAACCTTGGAGGTATCTAAGTACTCAAGCATGCTGTCTCTTAATATACCTTCTAGTAATTTCCCCACTATAGATGTCAAACTTACCGGTCTATAGTTACCGGGGTGAGTTTTAATACCCTTTTTAAATATTGGGACTACCTCTGCTATACGCCAGTCCTTTGGTATTGTTCCTGATATAATTGACTCTCTGAAAATCAAATATAGGGTTCTCGATATCTCTACAGTAAGTTCCATAATAACCCTCATAGGCAAACGTAAGGGGGGGGGGGGGTTCTGGTTGCCCGGAAACCCCCCTCCTCTCTGCAAGTTTCTCAAATTCTGACAATAATAGCAATAGTATATAATACGTGTCAGGTTCGGTTTTACTTGTGTCCCCGGAGGGGGCGCTAGTGGGTCAGTGGAGGTAGGATGGAAGAAGTGAGGAGGCTGGATTGGGTTTCTGCGCATCAGCGCAATGGTGTTTTATTAACATAAAAGTTCACACAATAAGGCAGCAGAATAACGTGCAGGAATAAACAATAAAAAGTATGCAATGGAAATGGTGCAGCTTGGAAGCTGAGAGTCTATGGAGGAAATGGTAATGATGGATAAGTTCACTGGTGTGAGAACCAGAATGGTTTAAAACGTGGAGCCAGCAGAGATGGTAATAAATGTGTAGCAAACCTGGTAGCAGATGCAGGAGACTCAGGTGGAAGTTCACAGTGTAGTTTGTTAGGCACAGGCAGCTAGCAAGCTGCTTCACAGGTGAGGTGATGGAATGCACCTGGAGAGAGTCTCTACTGCTGAGGCTGAAGCACACAGTGGTTGTAGATAGGTGTGGAGCCAAATACAAATGCAGGGATTGCTGATGCTTGTAGTTCCACGGAAATGCAGGAAGGTAACCAGGAACACGGAGGAACGGGTAGGTAACCAGGAACACGGAGGAATCCAGGCACATGGGTCGCAGGAGTGACACAAAGTTCAGGACAACCACAGGCTCACCCTGCAGCTCCTGATATACCCCCTGGTGTGCAGACATTGGTTGGAGTGGGAAAAGGAGGTGCGGCCAAGCTCCGGATTGGCCGCCGTACTCTGACCGATGGAGACTGTCATGGCGGCGCCCATGCCGCGGCCCGGCGGGAACGCGGCGTGCTCACACGCCCGCTGTTACAGGAGCGTTCCTAGGCCCAGGATGACGTCTGGCGGCAGAGGAGCAAACGACAGCAGAACGTAGGGACCCCGGACGGAGTCCACACCGACGGACAGATGTGGCTGTGGTGAGTCGATTCCTGACAATACGATTACTAGAGCTGCTGCCACATCATGCAGGTTATGGAACAGAGCGGAGCTACTGCACGTGCCCAGTGGTAGCAGTTCTTCTACCAAGTTTGCTCTATGTGAGGATCTGAGTCCTCAATCAGTGCTCTGGACCAGAGAGTAACTACCAGGAAGAAGAGACAGGAGCTTACCATGTGGTGGGAGAATGTGTATTTAGAAAGTGCAGTATTGGTTCTACTATAGTTGTGTACTTTATTTATAGTTTGTTTAAACTTTTATAGTTTGTTTAACCTTTTCCTGACCACTTCTTTATATAATTTAAATGTTTGATACAGCCTATACTATAGACCATCTAAAGTTTTAAATATTAATAATGTATTCCATACAGTATCCAGTGTTTAAAAAGACCAATGTGTACATTAATGTCCAGGGACGTTACTAGGTTCTTCTACTGCTCCCCCAGTCTCCTGCACTTACTCCAATGTTCCGCAGAGTGGGAGATTGTGGACTACATTTAGAAACCCCCCTCTAGAAATCCTGCGTTTGCCACTGACCCTGGGGTGGAGTCCATCCTGCCCAGGAGATTTATTTATCTTAATTTTACAAAGTCTCTCCCAGGCTACATCCTCGTTTAACCAA
Source organism: Pseudophryne corroboree (assembly GCF_028390025.1). Lineage (NCBI taxonomy): Eukaryota > Metazoa > Chordata > Amphibia > Anura > Myobatrachidae > Pseudophryne > Pseudophryne corroboree. Next base: position 519,456,568 of record NC_086445.1, read on the forward strand.
GTACCTAGCACCAGGTCATTTTCGTAGCTTATGTTATGCTCTACTCTCGTCAACCTGTCCTCATTCGTGAATACTGATGAAAATAATTTATTAAATAAATCTGCTTTATCCTTATCATCCTTAATCAAGACATCCAACTCGCCCTTTAAAGCCTCAATATTCTCCCTTTTTAACCTTTTTCCGTTTATGTACTTAAAGAACTTTTTGGGTTTTGTTATATTCTCCTTTGCTATTTGTTTTTTGTTTTCTATTTTTGCTGCTCTGATTTCTTTTTTGCATTTTTAGTTACATTCCTTGTAGAACTGGAATAATTCCACTGTTCTGTCAGACTTAAATGCTTTGAAAACACGCATTTTTTTTATCCATTTGTTCCTTGACCCTCTTATTAAACCACATCAGTTTGAATTTCCTACTCCTGTTTTTGTTGACTATGGGAATATTCAAATGAGTGTACTTATTGAGCGTAGTTGTAAAAACATCCCACATTTCAGCAGTATTCTTACCATGCAATACAATTTCCCAATTGATGTCCCTCATTCCTTGTTTCAGCAATATGAAATTAGCTTTCTTAAAGTTAAAAGTTTTAGTAAGACCCTTATATTGTTGTTTTTGGAAGCTGATATCGAATGTGACCATATTGTGATCACTATTTCCTAGGGTCTCTCCATACTTTAGTATTTGATATTATTTCCTCATTATTCATTAGTATTAGGTCCAGTATAGCCCTATGCCTTGTTGGTTCCCCGATTACCTGGGACAAGTAGTGATCTTTTAGCATGTTTAAGAACCTATTACCCATAGTTGTATTTACTGTTTCGGTGTTCAAGTTTATGTCTGGGTAATTAAAGTCCCCAACAATAATGACGTCCCCCATGCCTGCAGCTCTTTCGATTTGCTGCCAGAGTAGTAATTCGTCAGACACACTAATAGCTGGCAGTTTAGAGCATGTCCCTATTAGAAGTTTCTTTGTATCTTTACCCCCACTCGAAATCTCAACCCACAATGACTCCACGTTATCTCCAGTCCCCTCATAAATTACTTCCTTTAAATACGGTTTTAAGAAAGGTTTAACATATAGACAAACACTCCCTCCCTTTTTATTAGTCCTATCTCTCCTGAAGTGGGTAAACCCCTCCATGTTTGCCGCCCAGTCGTGTGCATCGTCCCACCATGTCTCTGTAATGCCTATTATATCATATTAGTCATTAAGTGCAATTGTTTATAATTCCCCCATTTTACTTGTTAGGCTTCTTGCATTTGTAATCATACACTTAAGTTTGGTAATTTCCTGATCCGTGAGTTTTGTTGTGGATAACGTTTCTTAGGAATCTGAGTTTTCCTTAAATTACCATCGCTGACTTTTTTTCTCCTTCCCCCCTCTCCACCCTCATTATACTTTATACATCCCATTTTTCTTCGCTCTCTAGTTGTCCCACTAATTCTTTCTAATCCTTCCTCCCAGGCACCTAGTTTAAAATATCATCCAACCTTCTAACCATCCTTCCCCCCAGCACCGCTGCCCCCTCCTCATTCAGGTGCAATCCATCGCGACAAAAAAGATGGCGCCTGACTGAGAAATTTTCCCAGTGTTCTAAAAACACAAAACCCTCTTTACAGCACCAGTCCCTAAGCCACACATTTACTTCCCTAATCTCTCTCTCCCTCCCTGGACTAGCGCGTGGCACCGGTAATATTTCAGAGAATATTACCTTAGATGTCCTTGCCTTTAATTTTTTGCCTAGGTCCCTATCATTTTTCTTAAGGACATCCCACCTACCACTAACTTTTTCGTTGGTGCCAACGTGCACCAAGACCGCCGGGTTGTTCCCAGCCTCTCCCAACAATCTTTCTACCCGGTCTGCAATGCGCTGTACCCGAGCACCTGGGAGACAACAGACTGTACGGCGATCGTGGTCCAGGTAGCAGATTGCCCTGTCTGTTCTCCTGATAATAGAATCCCCTACCACCACAATCTGGTGAGGTACCTCGCTTTCTTTCGTTCCCTTTGTCCTGGAGGGACCACTCCTCCAGTTGCTAGAGGGAACAGTCTCCTCCAGTGCCGTCATTTCCTCACTGTCCTCCCCAGAATCTTTGTCCAATCGGGCAAATTTATTGGGGTTTGGCAGATCGGAGATGTCCTGTATCCCCCTCTTCTTCCGTCTAACCATGACCCAGCTAGCTACCTGATTATCCTCCGGCAGGCATTGCGGCCAGATGAAGCAGTGTCCCAGTTGCCTGTCAACAACTGAGACCTGTCGCGGATACAAGCTGTAGCAGTGTAGCAGTGGCTTGTAACAGCTGTAATGTCACCATTCAATATATTAACTATATTGGCTTGTTGTATTTTGACAATATGCATGAAAAAATGCAAATGTCTCTCTTACGATACTGATGCTGGGATCCTGACAGGTCAAAATGCCAACAACTTTAAACAGTAATTATAAGGGTTAGGGTTAAGCTGCAGGAAGGGAGGGTTAGGGTTAGGCTGCTGGGGGTTGGGGGGAGGGGGTGGGTTAGGCTGTGGGAGGGGAGGGTTAAGGTTAGGGCATGGTTGGGAAGTTAAGCAGGGCTGTTAGGGTTAGACTGTGGTAGTGGTGCGATAGGGTTGGAGTTAGGGTTAACTTAAGAATACTTACCAAAAATGAATGACATTTACACCTTCGGGATCCCACTGCCGGCATTCTGTTGGTATTCTGACTGTCGGAATGCCTTACCCAACCCTCTCTGAGGCATCTAAGCAGATCCATTGAAAGATAATTTAAGTATAATCCTCATTTAAAAGAAAATTTTCAACTAAATTATCTTATTGTATATGGAGAGGAGTGACAGAATATTTAAACTTTGCACAAATATGTCTGCTATTTTATAGGATTAGTATACTTTAAAGTTTTATCCATCCAAAAATTAATTTGGCCATTAAAGGCTAATGGGCTGAACAAGAAGTGGACATTAATTTGATTGTCATGCTATTCTTTTATTTTTTGATTTGCACATGCACAGACACCGCACTGCACATGTGCAGATCTGGTCCTGCGATGTTGGTTGCAGTGCCGCAAAAGCTGCAACATGATTGACACGCTGCTGTCGTTTGGAGGTGGCGATGGAGAGCATTCCAGGAAATGGGAGCATCAGCCCCATTTTTTGAGTGTGCCAAAGTCAGTGCCTATAACCTCGGACACAGTTACACTGGCTCTGGCTGCCTAGTTTTGTTGGACATCCTGAGTAGCATGGCCCTATGTGGGCACTGCTATCATGTAGTGTAGGACAGCTAATAATTAGAGAAGCCGTGGAGAGGCTTGGCTGCTTGTCATGTATTTGCAAATATATATAACAGATCTCTCTGTAAGCCTATTACCAGATAGATTCAAATATTGTTACAGGTATCAGTCAGTGTGCTGGGGGAATAACAGGGGGGGAAAAGTGCCCCCCTTTCTGTTTGCTAACCTGAGGGTTACTAAGATGTTCAATGGCCCGACGATGATAACATAGTTGATCCGATGCTGTGTCTTTGGATGCAGCAACAAATCCGAGAAGACGGCATTGGGTGTCTTTTTAGACACAATGCTTCCTGCGGCTTTTGCATATTTTCGCACAGCTGCTGCATACAAAGATGCAGCTGCTGTGCCATTATCATCCACCTTTCAATAAGCTCCATAATGTGCTATATGGCCCTTTTCAAAGCCGCCACCATGTTTTCAGCAGTTTTGGATGCTGGATTTTGTGGGGCAATTATATTCAACATAAAATCGGGGCAGGTTTTGTATTGAATATAATTGAATTAAAGCTTTTAAGGAGAACTTTACTTTAATTATCCTTTACTGGATCTGCTTTCATTCAAGGTTTTATAATGATAATTACCCCTTTAAATCCAGTAACTACAACCACTGAAGACACGGTGGCTCTGAAATGTGTTGTATCAGAATTTTAACTTTAAGATTTAGGGGGGCATGTAATAGCATGCAATAAGCAGGTTGGTTTTGCCGTGTAAATGATTGACGCTTTAAAAAAAATGGGAGAACTCGCACAAAGTTTTGCACTTCCTGCTTCTTGCAGGATATTACATTCCCCCCTCAATTTGAGTGTCCGAATAACGGGACTGTCCCACTGGGACAGTTGAGAGGTATGCAACCAGAGGCACCGTAGCTGTCTGGCGTCCTGGTTTCCTAGCAATCCACGGGACCATCGGACATTGCGGCCGGATGACGTAGTGTCCCAGTTGCCTGACAACAACCATTCAAACGGTCAAAATCCCGACGTTCACAATTCCGATGCTGAGATCCTGACAGGTCAAAATGATGACAATTTCAAACGGTAAGTATTAGCATAGGCGGATCCAGAGGGGGGCACTCGAGGCCGTGCCCCCCCCCTATCATTTCTGACTTCTTCTTTTTTCAAAAGGATAACAGAAGCAGCACTACTGCTATTTCTGTCAGTCAGATTTGATAAAAGAGCCAGCAAGTCCGTGTGGTAACCAAAGGGGAGGCTGGAGCTGCAGCTCCAGCCTCCCAATGCTCACACCGCACCTACCTCCCCCACTGCCAGCCGGCCAGAGTCCAGCCCATGCACGGGGTTCAAATGTCAGCATCAAGTAAGACTGTTACTTATGACTAGTGATGAGCGAGGTTCGGTTTTACTCGGTTTTACTCGGTTTTACTCGGTTCTCAAAACGGCATCTTATTGGCTATCCAAAACACGTGACATCCGAGAGCCAATAAGATGCTGTTTTGAGAACCGAGTAAAACCGAGTAAAACCGAGTAAAACCGAATCCGCTCATCACTACTTATGACAGCGCAGAAGGCTTCATTAGCCCTCACTGCCCCGCACAGTTTCCCATCACTTCCTCCTCCACTTCCTTTACCACCATGCCAGGTGCAGTCAAACTCAGCCTCAGCTTTGAGAAGGTGGCCCGTGTGATTGTGACAGGGCTATCCTGCAGATGTCTTATGCTGCTTGTTGGAGATCCAGCTGGCTGCTTCTGCTAATTAAAGATGGGCAGTTCGTGTCCTGCAGTCTGAGTCTCAGTGCAGTGCCAAAAACAAGGTATGCTGCACCTGCCACCACCAACTAAAGACTTTAATAATTATATTGTGCTGGGGTGCCTTCCAAGCTCCCATACCTAATGGAACAGGTGACCAACATTTCAAGGCCCAATCATCCTTTTCATCAGGGTGAAACATTGGCAATAAACCAGGATGCACTCCTACAACCAATCATTACCTGATGGAGTATTCTGTGAGGCCACGCCCCCTGTGATACCACACCCCTTATCTGGGAGCACACGTGTCTTAGGTGCATGTAAATATAACTATTACCGTTACCCTATCATGGTGCCCCCCCTTTCGTTTTCTTCTGGATCCGCCCCTGAGTATTAGGATTAGGGTTAGGCTGCTGGAGGATTAGGCTGCTGGAGTGGGGGTTAGGGTTTGGCTGCAGGAGTGGAGGGTTAATGTTAGGGTGTGGTTGGGTGGGACTGTTAGGCTTAAATCCAGTGACGAACCTCTGAAGACACGATTGCTCTGAAAAGTTTTGTATTGGAATTTGAACTTTAGGGGGAATATAATAGCCTACAGGAAGCAGGAAGTGTGAGACTTTGCACATTTTTTTTTAAAGCAGCAATCATTTACATGGTAAAACCAGGTTGATTTTGTCGTGCAAGTGATTGCCGCTTTAACAAAATGGGAGAACTCGCACAAAGTCTCGCACTTTCTGCTTCTTGCAGGCTATTAAATCCCCCCCTAAATTTGATATAAAGGTTGTTTTTTTTACATTTGGAAACAATCTACTCCTAGCAGTTGAATTCACTATCAGTGACACATACTTGTTAAAGAAAGATACAATAACGTCGCTTTTTCGAACTTGTTAATGTCAATTGACTAGACCACAGGTTCTCAAACTCGGTCCTCAGGACCCCACACAGTGCATGTTTTGCAGGTAATGCAGCAGGTGCACAGGTGTATTAATTACTCACTGACACCTTTTAAAAGGTCCACAAGTAGAGCTAATTATTTCACTTGTGATTCTGTGAGGAGACCTGCAAAACATGCACTGTGTGGGGTCCTGAGGACCGAGTTTGAGAACCTGTGGACTAGACAAATGCTTTTTTATGGGGTCCCTGTGATGCAATAGTCCAGTTGCTTTTTTGTGGGTTTATTTTTTCTTTTCATTTTTCCCCGAAAAGGACTTCTAATAAAAATAGCTACTATTTAAATGAAGCAGTTCATACAATATAGTGCACATACAGCTTTAAAAGGGAACATCTGCAACATAGCACAGCAAATACCCCACACAGTCAGTGCCTTTCTGGTTCAGATATATAATTGAATTACTGCACTGTTGGGTTTAATCTAAGCTTTAGGAAATCCTAACATATTATTGCAGAAGAACATTTTGTTTAGTGCACACAGCTCTCTGGGTGATATTTTCATTGTCAGTGTCTAAACTTAATATAATATTTTCACTGTGTCTCAAAAAATATTACCAGCTTGCAATGATTTAATTAATTTCTAATAAAACATGTAATTGTTATATAGAACAATGGGGGTAATTCTGAGTTGATCGCAGCAGGAACTTTGTTATCAGTTGGGCAAAACCATGTGCACTGCAGGGGAGGCAGATATAACATGTGCAGAAAGAGTTAGATTTGGGTGGGTTATTTTGTTTCTGTGCAGGGTAAATACTGGCTGCTTTATTTTTACACTGCAATTTAGATTGCAGATTGGACACACCACACCCAAACCTAACTCTGTCTGCACATGTTATATCTGCCTCCCCTGCAGTGCACATGGTTTTGCCCAACTGCTAACAAAGTTCCTGCTGCTATCAACTCAGAATTACCCCCAATGTGTATATATTAAAGCAAAAGTGAGAACATAAAACGGGATGCGGTCAGGATGATGGCGGTCTGGATGCAAAATCCCGGGGTCAGAACTCCAACGTCAACTGAAATACCTACACAGGAATCCCAACTGCAGGCATCCCGAACGTAAGTATGCTGGGGTCTCTTACATGTTAGCCATGGGGGATGTGGTCAAGTTTAGGCTGCGGGGAAAGGATTAGGGTTGGGCTGCGGGAAAGAGAGGGTTAGGGTTAGGCATCACTGGGGAAGGTAAGGGTTAGGCTGCGGGGGAGGGTGGTTTAGGGTTAAGCTGTGGTGATGTGGGGGGGGGGGATAGGGTTAGGCTACTGAAGGGAGGGTTAGGGGGAAAGGGGGAGGTTAGGCATAATTTGCCTAACCTCCCTCCTTTGGGATTCTGTGCATTGGGATGTCAGTGCCGGTCTTATAACCGCCGGCATCCCATCCACCGGGATTTCATATGATTTTGCATAAAACAACTCTTACATGGACAGGATAGTAAGCAGTGGTTAATAGGAGTTGGAAGGAACCAATCAGGAACTGATACATAAAGCAGGAGATTCAGGTAGGTACAAGTAGGTTAAGAAATGAAAGTGTAGTGAAGGATGAATATTGAGAAAAAAATGGATGAACAAAAATAGAGAAGCAGCAAAAGCAGACACCCCAAAAATAAGAAGAGAATTAGGTACTAGATAGAGCAGTGACATTTTTCTTTGGGAGCAATTAGATTTGATCAAGACTTATTATACAAGGTCCCTAGACTTCCACTATGGAAAAAACACGTATTAGTGGAAAAAAAACAGAATAAACCTATTTCAGATATAGGGCAGGATGCATTAAAATGTGAAGCATCCCACAACTCTTCTTATGCATATCGGTTCACTAATGATGTATGCAGGAGTATTTCAGCAAAGAACAGCTCTGACATGAGAGTTGTCTTTTGTGGTGTGGGGACTTCTGGGTTTAGGACCCGGGAGTCTATCTGCACATGCGTCGAGTGCAGCACGCACCGCAGGGGGTGTTAGGAGGCATCCCTTTCAGGGGAGGAGATGAAAAGAAGCCCATAGGCTTCTATATGGTAATGCCATCTACAGATGGCATTGCCCACCGCATCCAAGCTCTGGAATGTATTATGTTCCGGGAACTTGGTGCATATGTGGCAAGCGGCCAAACCTCCAAAAATGTGTTTTGGCTACAATTTCAGTGTTGCTGCATCCTGTCCAAAAACACAGATTAAAAAAATGCAGACAGACAGGTAGAAAAACTGCAGAAAATACTACAGATAAAGATCCACTGTACTGACAAAATGTAATCTAGTTATAGAAATAGTATCAAGATTGACAAAAACAAATTAAAGATCTTGACATGTCAGGTTGCGGAATAAAGACTCAAAAATTTATAGACCAAAGAGATTTATGTCTGAAATTAATGTTTAGACAGAACTGAATACACAAGGGGGGTCATTCCGAGATGATTGTAGCTGTGCTAAATTTAGCACAGCTACGATCATTCACACTCACATGCGGGGGGACGCCCAGCACAGGGCTATCCCACCCCGCATGTCAGTGCCGGCCACCCCCGCAGAAGAGTAAAGGCATTGCACAGCGGCAATGCCTTTGCACTTCAAGAGTAGCTCCCGACCAGCGCAGCTTTAGCATGCTGGCCGGGAGCTACTCTTCGATCCCCGGCCCACTCTTCGATCCCCGGCCCACAGCAGCTGCGTGTGACGTCACACAGCCGCTGCAGCCCGCCCTCCCCTCGGTCCGGCCACGCCTGCATTGGCCGGACCGCGCCCACGAAACGGTGGCCGCCGTTCTGCCCCCCTGCCCAGCGACTGCCTCTGCTGTCAATCAGGCAGAGACGTTTATAGTGGCACAACGGCCTTCGACCATCTGGCATGCACCAGCGCATTGCGGTGTCGGCGCATGCGCAGTTCTGACCCAATCGAACTCCTACGATAAACTGCAGCGTGCGATCGGGTCAGAATGACCCCCAAGGTCAGGTGGTTGGATAGAGAAAACTACAACTGAGAATCCAAACTAATGAGCATAAGTCAAGCCAGGGAGCATTGTGATGCTAATAACTTGTTTATGTAGTTAAGGGGAAGTGTGTGCATTGCAGTGGTGCTAAATTTGTATATTTGGAGGTTATGACATCAACGTGTGGGTTAACTATGGTGTCACGATCCCGCGGAGCAGGGATCACTACCTCCTTGTCCCAGCCCCACCCTCTTAACCCATGAAGTCATGTGAGTGGGCGTGCTTGGTGGCAGTAGAAACTAGGGGATGGCTTTGCTTGCACACCCCTCCTACAGCCCTGTAAAAGAATATTTTGAGAGTTTATTGGTTTCTTTTAAGTTGCCCAGTCATTATTTCCTTTTTTAATCACTGCATTATTTTACACAGCAATTTAGAGTTTGGCTAAGACATGCTCCTCTCAGCTATAAGTCTTTTTGCTAATTTTAAATCCGCCCTACCAGCAATGCAACATGGTTTTGCCAAGGTACAAATCTTCTTCCTTTTCTTTTACTTTTAACCCCTTTGCTGCAAAGGACAAGCCTTACCTATACTCTCCATGTACTGTAAAACTGTAAAACAGACAGGGTAGAATATAAAAAAAACCCAAGATTTGACCTTTCCACTACGTTCCCGACAACCACTGTAGGCTCCCATCAGCTGCTTATGCTGATTGGGAAGTGACACAGTCGTGAACATTTTTTGTGCGAAAAGTATGGGAGGAGGGACATTAAGTTCCTCTAGCTCCCCAGCCACAAAATCTAGAAAGATAGAAGACCCCATATTTTAAAGAGTTGAGTCCACTAGACCATAACCCACTGCACTATTTAAATATCATAGACTCCAGGGATGATGAAAAATCTTCCGCATCCTGGCATATAACAAAGGGTACCCACATTACAAAGAGAACCCTATTTCAAATGAGGAAGCCCTTAGGGGTCTATTCACGGAGCAGTGAAAAGAGTGGAGAAGTGAGCCATTGGAGAAGCTGCCCATGGCAACCAATCAGCATTGAGGTAACATTTATAAAGTTACATAGTTACATAGTCAGTGATCTTGAAAAGAGGCAAAATGCCCATTGGGTTCATCCTGTATTCTGCGTTAATTTGTACATATTATAATGCGCCTGCTGAAGTAATGGTTTAGTACCAATTGACAGCTATGATTCTTACCACTCCCAGATAATTTAATGTCAATATGTCAAATGCTATAGTCCTGAATACATTTTCCAGTTAGAAATTTGTCCAATCAATTTTCAAATGCATTTTCAGAGTCTGACATTATTACTTTCTCTGGCAGGGAGTTCCACATTTTTATTGCCCTTACCATGAAGAACCCTTTCCTACGTTGTGTACGGAATTTTCTCTCCTCTAGCCTCAGCGAGTGCCCCCGTGTTCTATACAGATTTCTTTTAATAAGCTGCTAGCTCCTTGTAATGAACCTTTACATATTTGAAGATATTAATAATGTCTCCTCTTGGTCGCCCCTTTTCCTCATACTACAGCAACTCTAACCCTTTAATCAATTTAGTAGCTCTTCTTTGAACTCTTTTTAGTTCCCCGATATTTTTTTTATAATTCGGTGCCCAGAACTGAACACAATATTCCAGGTGCGAACATACCAGTGATTTGTACAGTGGCAGGATTACATCCTCGTCCCTTGTCTCAATGCCCCGTTTAATGCACACAAGTACTTTACTTGCCTTCTTGCTGCAATTTGACATTGTGTACTGTTATTAAGTCTATTATCTATGAGCACCCCCAAATCTTTTTACACCATAGTTACCCCTATATTTTCCCTGTCTAGAGTGTAGGATGCAAGTGTGTTTTTTGTCCCAAAATGCATAACTTTGCATTTTTCTATATTGAACCTCATTTTCCATTTAGATGCCCAGGTTTCCAGTTTAACTAAGTCATTCTGTAGAGACTCCACTTCTGAATTAATTACCTTACATAGTTTAGTATTATCTGCAAAGATTGACACTGTGCTTTCCAGGCCTATTCCTAGATCATTGATAAATATAGTGAACTGCAGTGGGTCAAGAACGGACCCTTGTGGTATTCCGCTGACTACTGGTGCCCAGCTGGAGAACATCCCATTGACCACTAATCGTTGTACTCTGTTATCCAGCCAATTACTTATCCATGTACAAATAGTATATCCTAGGCCAAGTTCCCTTAATTTGTTGATCAGTCTCCTATGAGGCACTATATTGAAGGCTTTTGCAAAATCTAAATACACCACGTCCACTGCTTTTCCCTGGTCTAGATTCTCGCTCACTTCCTCGTAGAAGCTAATTAAATTGGTTTGACATGATCTGTTCGTAACAAACCCATGCTGACTTTTGCTACTAAACTTAGTAGCCTGTAGGTGATCCTCTATGCTATCCCTCAAAATACCTTCCAATATTTTACCCACTATAGCGGTTAAACTAACTGGTCTGTAGTTTCCAGGATTATTTTTAATTCCTTTTTTAAATAAAGGCACTACCTCAGCTATGCGCCAGTCCTTTGGTACCATGCCTAATCTAATTGAACTATGGAAAAATCAAGTATAGGGGTTTTATATATTTTTATTAGCTGTGACCTAAGGAGTCATTCTGACCCGTTCGCACGCAGCAGTTCTTCGCTGCTGTGCAAATGGGTCGGAACTGCGCATGTGCTGCAGTGCAAATGGGTCGGAACTGCGCATGCGCAGTGTACGCACTGTGCATGCGTGTTGCTGCCTGGAGCGCACAGCGAAAAAGAAGACAGCGCCAATCGCAAGAAGATTGACAGCGGAGAGGCGTTTCGGGGCGGATACTCACCGTTGGATGCCGTTTTCGAGGTGTGGTCATCCAAACGCAGGCATGTCCAGGTATATGGAGGGCGGATGTCTGACGTCAAAGCCGGGAGGAACGTCGCTGGATCTGTCGCACAGGGTAAGTAAATCCAGCCTTACTCTTCAACAGCACAAAACTTTTTAACTAAGCAGGGCTGCACAAGCGAACACAGCCCTGCTAAGCTAAAATACACTCCCCCATAGGTGTGGATTAGTTGATCGCACCAGCAGCAAAAAGTTGCTGGCTGCGATCAACTCGGAATGACCACCCTAAGCTCCATAATAATCCTCGGATGAAAATCGTCTGGGCCTGGTGATTTATTAATCTTTACATTGCTTAGTCTCTCCAGGACTACTTCCTCACTTAAACAAGCATCAAGCCAAGAGTCATTACCTTTACTGTTGCTCTGCACTACTGTCACTGGCTCATCCTCCCTGGTGAATACTGAGGGGAAAAAATTGTTCAATATTTCCAGTTTTAATTTGTCATCGTTTATCAAAGCTCCCAATTCATCTTTTAATGGGCCTAAGTTCTCTTTCCTCAACCTTTTACTGTTTATATATTTATAAAACTTTTTATGATTGGTTTTACTCTCTATAGCGATTTGCCTTTCATTTACAATTATACCGGAATATCTCCTCCCCTTCATTAGATTTAAATGTTTTGAAAGCACACCTCTTATTAGCCATTGCTTCCTTGACCTCTTTATTAAGCCACATTGGTTTGTGTTTAGTACTCCTGCGTTTACTGCTCATGGGAATGAATATGTGATTATTGCTTTCAAGCAACCCTTTTAAAGCATCCCACATTCCAATGTGTCCTTGCCATGAAACAAAACTTCCCAGTCAATGTCGTTCAGTGCCCATCTCAGCATATTGAGGTTAGCTTTTCTAAAGTTAAATGTTTTGGTTGCTCCCTTATAGCTATGTTTCTTGAAACTGATGTCGAATGTATCATATAGTGATCACTGTTTCCCAAGGTCTCCCCAACTTTAGTGTTTGATATAATGTCCACATTATTGGTAATAACTAGGTCCAGAATAGTTTTACCTCTAGTTGGGTCCTCGACTAATTGAGTCAAGAATTGATCCTTCAATGTATTTAAAAACCTGCTGCTCTTAGTTTTTACACATTAATCGCTACTCCAATTTATATCAGGATAGTTAAAGTCCCCTAACACTAGAATGTCCCCCATTCCTGCTGCTTTTTCAATTTGCTGTAAGAGTTGTTCCCCGTCATGTACGCTAATATCCGGTTGCTTGTAGCACGTGCCAATGACTAGTTTATTTGCTTCAGTGCCCTCACTTGTGATCTCAATCCATAGCGACTCCACGTTATCTCCAGTCCCCTCGTAAATCATATCTATTAAGCATGGTTTTAGAGATGGTTTAACGACAAGACATACCCCTCCTCCCTTTTTGTTAGCCCTATCCCTCCTAAAAGGAGAATAACCCTCCAAAAACGCAACCCAGTCGTGAGAGTCGTCCCACCACGTTTCCGTAATACCTATAATATCGTACTGAGACTTTGATACAAGCCATTTTAATTCTCCCATTTTACCTGATAGGCTTCTTGCATTCGCAAGCATACATTTTAGCTTAGTATTTCCCTTGCCGGTTTGTTTTAATGGTATCTCATCTATATTTACAACTGCCTTTCTAGAATGACTCTTACCGACTGTTAATCTCCTCCCTCCCTTGCCACCCCCATCATGCTTAACACAGCCTTCCTCACTACTATCACTATTTGACCTAATAAGACTTTCTATACCCCTCCCCCTGATGTTAGTATCTTCCCTTATGCTATGGACATCATTTTCTATATACCGTATTGTTGTGCAATAATCATCAGTAGGTAATAAATTTGGAATATCTTAGGCAATACCCGTGTCAGTAATTCTGGTGTCAATACCCACGCAGATACCCTTGCCAGCTGATCTTTCACTGCCCCCTTCTCCTCCCCCAAATTGTTCACTACCCCCGTCCTTACTGTTCTCTCTGTTTGTCCCGTAGCTTCTAGGTAAACCCTCCCCCCAGGCTCCTAGTTTAAAAGCTCCTCCAATCTTTATAGAAGTGCATTCTATAAAATTATATGTAGCAGCTGATTGGTTGCCAACTTATCCACTGGCTCACTTCTCCACACTTTTCACTGCTTTCTGAACAGACCCCTCAATACTTATTGCCTGGCGATCACCAAACTGCTGATTGGTTGCCATTGGCAACTTCTCCACTGGCTCACTCAGGGCTGTAACTACATGTGTGCCAGGTGTGCCTGGCACACAGCGCAGTTGCCCTGAGGGCGCAAAGGCCAGCGGCTTGTAATGAGTCAAATTGACTCATTACAAACCGCCTCTGCTGTTTGCTCCACGCTGATGAGGAGAGCAGCAGCGCCGGAGGCAGCGGAGAAGGAGGAGGAGGGTGGGGGACTGGAGCCACAGCAGCACTATGTAATTGGTAGTGGCACCGCTGCAGCAGTCCCCTCTCCTTCCGTATTGGCTGCCGGGCACTGCTGTGAATGCTGGGATGCGGTTCCTTCATCCCAGAATTCACAGCAGCGGTGGACAGCCAATACAGAAGGAGAGGGGACTGCTGCAGCGGCGCCTCTATCAATTACATAGCACTGCTGCGGCTCCAGTCCACCTCCCTCCTCCTCCCCTGCCTGCACCAGGGGATCTGCCAGCACGAGGAGCCTGACAGCCAGCGGGGAGAGATGGTAAGTATCTCTCTCTCTCTCTCTCTCTCTCTGTCTATTTCTCTATCTATTCTGTCTGCCACAATGTGTAAAAAGGGGGACTGGCTGCCTTAATGTGTAAAAAGGGGGACGCTGTCTGCCGTAATGTGTAAAAAGGGGGACGCAGTCTGCCGAAATGTGTAAAAAGGAGACTCTGTTTGCCGTAATGTGTAAAAAGGGGGACACTGTCTGCCGTAATGTGTAAAAAGGGGGACGCTGTCTGCAGTAATGTGTAAAAAGGGGACGCTGTCTGCCATAATGTGTAAAAAGGGGACGCTGTCTGCAGTAATGTGTAAAAAGGGGGACGCTGTCTGCCATAATGTGTAAAATAGGGGACGCTGTCCGCCGTAATGTGTAAAAAGGGGGACGATGTCTGCCGCAATGTGTAAAAAGGGGACTCTGTCTGCCGTAATGTGTAAAAATGGGAATGCTATCTGCCATAATGTGTAAAAAGGGGACACTGTCTGCCATAATGTGTAAAAAGGGGGACGCTGTCTACCTTAATGTGTAAAAGGGGAATGCTGTCTGCCGTAATGTGTAAAAAGGGGGACTGTCTGCTGTAATGTGTAAAAGGGGCTCTACCTGGTGTAGTGGCACTACTGTGCAGCGTAATTTGAATAATGAAGACTTCTGTGCACCGTAGTATGAATTGGTATTATTTTGTGGCCACGCCCCTTCCCGATGAAGCCACGCCCCTATATATTTTTTGCGCACTGCCCCTATCTTGCATGGGGGGGCGCCAATGCCGTTCCTTGCACACAGCGCTAAAATGACTAGTTACGGCACTGGGTTCGCTTCTCCACACTTTTCACTGCTTCATGAATAGACCCCTCAGTACTTATTGCCTGGTGATCACCAAACAGTGGGGCAGATGTATTAACCTGGAGAAGGCATAAGGAAGTGATAAACCAGTGATAAGTGCAAGGTGATAAACGCACCAGCCAGTCAGCTCCTAACTGTCAATTTGCATATCTGCCCCAATGTTACTAAGGAAAACATATATTTTCTGTTTATGAGTGGGAGTGCACTAAGTGCCCTCTTATACCCAATAAATCACCAGTATGTGTGAGGGCACATATATTGGAAAAAGCGGAGTCCGCTCTTTTAAATGATGCAGCCTCCTAGTCACTATTGTCTGGCGATCACCTGTGATATTACTGTGCGCTAAGGAAAACAAAACAAAATCGTACATGGGTCAGAGGGCACTACATAGCCTCTTACAGTATGCCCATAATTTCACCTGTACCTATTGGGGCACCCACATTTGAAAGAGCAAATAGTAGCTATTGTATGGCAATCACTGTTGATCGCAAGACAATATCACGCACCAGTAAAAAAAATGTTTTTGTAGATGTAGGGGTGAGGGAGGGGGCACACTGTGCCCTAAATCTCACATACTGGCCCACACATACATTGTTTGCAAGTGGAGAATTTCTGCATTAAAACGTTTCTTACATAGTAGTTATTTTCACCCAAAAAAAATTGTATTCCTTGTTTGGCTGCAACATCATACTACACATGGTTAGTGCTTAAATCATTGAAACAGTTAACATTTGAAATGTTTTTTATTATTATTATCAAGTGTAGATCTATGTGTGAAAACCTACATAGTGGGGCATATTTATCACAATATACGCAGATGGGAGAAATTCTACCAAATTCACATTGCAATATTTGAATACATCGCAAGAATGTATCAAATATAGCATGCAGATGCAGTGGTTGCAGGAAAGCTCTATCCCTGTGAATCTCTCCTCTGCTTTTTTCAGGATATATTATAGGCATGTGCTGCCCTCCCCCCTCTCCTGCGGATTTAAGGGCTTGTTTTCCAAATTCACATTGAATTGCCCATTAGTATATTAATGTGAGATACAAAAATGTGAAAGAGTTGTGAAAACACCTATTCGTGTTCCCCCGATCTGACAGTTGCAGGAGCATTTTAAGTTATTTATTGGCTTCAAACCCTCCCACGTTCCTGCATATACACTATCCAATTATTGGGTTGATCAGCCAATTATCGGCTGATCCGTGCCATATTTGGATAGTTATTGGTATAAACTAATATTTTGCCAGTGTAAAATTCAGCGGGCAGTAACAATTGAAGTGCCTTATTTGCAAATAGTACAGGGATTATTAATGCTTTTTTGTCCAGGTACACATTCACACCTCATTACATTAACTAATACAGGCATCATTTATTATTCCTATATTTTAAGTGTTATCTACCAGGATATATCATTAATATTAAATTCAATGAATAGAAAATTAGAGATTTGTCAAATAATGTTTGCACATAATTAATATACTGATGCCTTTGTATTGTCCACCTTATTTTATCACCTCTTATCTATAGTTTAATTTGAAGTGTCTTAAAATGGATTAGTTTATGTATATATCACATGTCATACTAGCGGTGTGGGCCAGTGAAACTGTCTCTATAAGGAGGTAGCATTTATGCAAGCCTTAAGGGCTTATTTATCAATACATTTGTGCACCAAATTCCCTGAAAACACCCATTTGCAGGGCATATCAGCAAATATTTAGTATTACCCCAGTGTATGATGGAGGCACTGCAGCAGGTATCTCCAATATCTGCTGCAATCCCTCCATTTCAGACAGCAGCCACAGCCCCATAGGTTTCTGTGGGGGGTGCGATGCTGTCAAATTTACCAACCTCCAGAATGCAAAACATTCCGGAGTCTGGCCCTGCTGCTAACATCATCTGAAGATGGTGTTGTGCTGCTGTAGTCTACGGGCTACAGTTTGCAAACATAGCTGACATCAGGGTCAGACTGGCCCAAGGTGGTATAGGGGAAACCATTGGTGGGCGCTACTGTCGGAGGGCCCACCCCCTCCACTAGGGATCAGGTCCCAAACTATGCACTTGAATTATAAATTTTACATATGTTACATTATACTACACAGGACTATATTGTATCTACAGTGCATTTCTGTTAGTAATCTAGTACATTATCAAGGGGTCCAGACTATGCACTCACTAATGATTATGCAAGCCTTTATTTATGGACCCCTACCAATGCATTCCCTCGGTGGGCCCTTCATGCCCCAGTCTGACACTAGCTGTCATCTCCAGCAATGTCGGTACTGTGCTCCCTGATACTGGTATGCTATGGCTCCACCAGTGAGAGGGACAGATGCAGGCTCCAAAAGGTGGTCAGAACCGAGGAGAAGATCATCGGGGCCGACCTTCCCTCAGTCCAGGACCTGTACCTATCCGGAGCTAAAAAGCGGCCAATGAAGATAGTACAGGACCAGCTACACCCCGGCCACAGCATGTTTAACTGGTTTCCTTCAGGCAGGCGTTACAGGGCCATCCCCACCAGGTCCACCAGAAGCCTCAAAAGTTTCTTTCCCCAAGCTGTCCGCCTGCTGAACTCCTGAACATTGACTGACTAGACGTACATGTAACTCACTTGTGTCCCTACGGTATACCTATCTGTGTGACTTTACTTGCCCCCCCCCCCCCTCCACCTGCTTATCTGTTACCTACTTGGCTGTTGTATAGAAAACTGAAGACAAATTCCTAGTATACGCAAGTGTACCTGGCCAATAAAGCTGATTCTGATATGCATAGTCACATGACACAGGACTCAGGAGTGAAGAGGCTACTGATGTAGGCTCTTCACTCGAAGCCCCAGTCCCTGCGTGTACTCTTTCATACATGTCAGCAGTATAATCGCATCCTGCAATATGATTTTTGGTGATAATATCGCGCCTAGATAGCATTGCAAATGTGATTACAGATAGTGTTTTTATACTTTTTATGTATACTAACTTTTTTTTAAATACTCTTATGCTCCCATATACTTGATGTTCTTATATACTTTTGGTACACAGGTACACAAATCCTCCAGGCTCATTTTCTCAGACAAAACTCTGAAAGTGACTCATACAGTAGATACTGTTGTATATAGTAAATGAATAATCATTGGGAAATCTGTGTCATTCTCAGAAGAGCTGGTACATATACAGTCTGGGTTTCTATATCAGTCACTGGTTACGTACTGACTAAAGAGATCTGACATCTTCGTACAGTACAGTAATGCACAGGTGTATATATGCCACTCGCTACATTCATGTTGGATGTTTCTCTCACTCTCGGGAACTGAGCACTTGCATTCTCATGATTATGATCACATCATTTATTATTATGATTACAAATAGGAATTAATCCAGTCTTATTAGTATCAGAGACATAGAACTATATTTACTATGCAGCACTTTTCAAAGCCTCCACATCTTCAGTGGTTTCAGCTGCTGGATTTAAACGCACAATAATATTAAATACAAAACAAGCCTGGTTTTGTATTTAATCTTATTGTACCTTTAAAACCACGGATGGAATGGTGGCTTTGGAAAGCACTGCTTATTAAATTTAGCTCATGGTCTTTAACAGGCATATTTATTACAATTTTTATTTACTAAAATAATGTGAAAAGGACTGTTTTCACACCCTTTTCACATTATTTTAGTACCATCTGAATGTATTAAAGGGCTTTTGGAGCAGTTTTCATGAAAAACTGCTCCAAACCCATTAACTCACTTTCTTTTAGTAACCAGATTGCATTTTCCATACTTATAATGGAAAATATGATCTGGCCGAATTTACAAAAAAAAAAAAAATCTAAAAAAAATACCATAGTGAGCCCTGTGATAATTACACCAGCTTCAATTGGCGTAATCACAGGGTTTGCTGCGGACCAGTACTTCTGCACAGCTTTCAGTGCCCCCAGGGATGATATTGCCAAGTGTGAGCTGAAAATAATTTAAAATATATATATATATATATATATTTTTTTTTTTAAATTAAAAGAAAATTTACAGGTAATGTTGAAAATACAGTTGTAAGATGAACACTTTTGGGCTATATATGTTCTCTCATCTTCCGATGTCACTAACAAACTGAAATGGAGACAGCAGTGATGTGGATGATGAAATTGATAGAGTGCCCAACCAGAGGGTAAATTTAATAAGATGGAAGTTCTATTTAAGATGGGATGTTGTCCATAGCAACCAATCAGATTCTACTTCTCATTTATCTGGCACCTTCTAGAAGATAATACCTGGAATCTGATTAGTTGCTATGGGCAACATCCCATCTTAAATAGAACTCCCATCTTAGTAAATTTACCCCCAGATGTGTCATCTTAATAAACAATTATCCTGTTGTTTGGTCCCACTCTAGTTAATCTGCATATAACAAACTTTCATTTAAAATTTCTACACTCAAAATGTTATTTAGGGACATTATATAACTATTCCATCATTCTTTAATCTCTGTATAAATATACAGTTAAGATAAATTTCCTGCTAACAGCCCCTTAATTTTCCATAATATATAGTTTGGCAAAATTATATTTAAAGGCTTAAAGTTATCATTCCTTTCGTATAGCACGTTTTATATTTATTAACAGGTATTTTTTTATAGTGCAGACATTACACAATGCTTTACAGAGAATATTCATTCCACTCAAAGATATGTAATCAGAGCCATTATTGGATTGGTTACAGTGTCCTATGGATAACCCTGCAATGGTGTAGATACAGTGTTTTCTCACCACTGGAAGGGTTTTTTGTTTTTTTTAATTGGCTCCTGCAACCTGATTTCAGCAAATAAGCACACAGCTTGGGTGGTTCTCAATGACATCAGTCTGCTCCTCCTGTGAGGCACAGCAGAGCCACCCTGGTCTACTAGTAGTGATTATAATGATGGACTCCAAGAGCACTGATTGGACCCTGAAATTCAGAGACCGTTACATCTGGGAGGACATTGATAGGGAGCAAAAAAAACATTGATGTTCTGTGACCAATGATTTATAACCAGCGATAAAAACATCAGTAACATAGATGTTGTGTTTTGCATGTCCCATCCCTAATTCACATCACATCAGCCACAGTGGAGCTCACAATCTATATTTCCTTCTACATGGGACACAAACACACTGGTGTTATATTTATGTATTTGTCAGAAATCACACAAAAAATAAAAATCCATGCTACCAGTGTGTTTTTTTATTTTTTTATTTTTTTGGGGGAAAGTGGGGGGTGCAGGGGATGGGGTTGTGGGAAGAAACCAAACTGCCCAGAGAAACCTGTGCAAACATGGGGAGAACATCTGCTCTGATAGGGCCCCGGTTGAAATTGAGCTTGTTACCTCAGTAAGCAGCATTGCTAATCACTGTGTCACTGTGCTGCCCCAGGTAAAAACAACAACAACAACAACAATGTTTTAAATGATCTTTATTTACAAATCTGAAATACGTGTGTAAGAATGAGGCATGTGAATCCGTTATGTAGTTCATGATTAGAAAGTGGTATTATCTGTCACATGTAACCAGTATGCTCTTACTATATGTAACTCCTTTGACTGAGCTCTTTTCCAACTACCTGTAGATGAACAGAGCACAAATACACCTCAGAATCTCTTCATATGCACATTACATGTAAGAGTAGGTCAATGCAGATATTTGAGAGAACACATGAAAGAGCATTTTCTCCTCTTGTGGTTTAGTTCCAACTTTTTGTCACCCTATATTTTTCCTTTCTTTGAATATTAGTATACCTTTCCCTGTACTCCTCTGTCAAAGTCAGAAAAATATCACGATGCACACTGCCATATTTGCACCTCATATGTGTCCCTGCTGCGCATGCGTGCGCTCTCCCGTGCGTGCGCATACTCGCTGTTGCGGGCACCCGCAGGCGCACGGTATGCGCATTTACGGTAGAGATTGTATGCGTCTAGCGGGGGACTCTTTCTTTACATATTTCCACTATATAATGTATTTTGTAGATCATGGTCCCTTTGATAGATTCTGAAAGTTTGGTTAATGTAGCATGTTCGTGGACAGAGAAATCCCTCTTTGTTTGATACGAAGGGTCAGACAGGAGTAATACAGTGGTGTTTAGTATCCATCGGAAGAGTATTTAATTAGCAATATTCCGGTGTTGGTTTGAAGCGGATTAATCGCTCGTGCGAATAGTTATGGACATAAGAAGTTTATGTTCATTTACTATTATTTGCACTTACTTATCCATGCGGCGGGAAACCTAGTTTCCCACCCACCTGAGCAGTTGGAAATCGTCACAGCCCACCTGTATGAATCAACCTATGACCTTTTGTTATGGTGCGAGGAGGAATTCCTGTGTCCAATGAACAATGAGATTGTAGGGACCATTGAATTGTATTGTGTGTGGGGCATAAATAGACAAGCCGATCACATCCAGCTCACTCTTCAACGGTTCTCATTGCTGAAAATCGGGAGCTGGATGTCCAGAGGCGCATGCGATCGTTCCCCTTTGTGCGTAAGTTTTCTCCGCAATCATATTGTCTTTCTTGTTATTATGGGCCATATCTCTCTCTCTCTCTCTTCTCCTTTTTCTTTCATTTTCCCTTAAAACGTAATTGTATTGTATTGTATTTACTGTGTAGTTATCTGGTTAGTTAGTCTATGTTATATTGTAGTGTATGACTTGTAATTGTATTATTCTTTTTCAAGTATAACATTCATATTAGGCGTTAGACCCTAAGCACGGTATTTGTGTATTTCTTATAGTGTTAAGTATTCTCAGAGCGTCGGTGACGCTCGAACAGCTTTTAAGTTAATAAGGTTACACGGTGTTGCATCTACACTCAATCTCTGCACCAAGGTTTACTGCATAATACACTGTTTTATGGTATAGTTACAAAGGTTTAACATTGTGAGCGTCTGCGCCGCTGGTGATCTCGTGGTCTCGAGCGTTCGCATCGCTATAGCAAATCATTACGTTAGTCGGCAGCCAACAGTGTGCCTGCCTGTGATCTCTTGGCCGTGAGCGAACGTGACGCTTGAGCGTCTCGACCTCGGCTAAGCGATTGCTACGCAACGTGCGTACCCTTACGGTACTCCATACGTCAATAGCGTACAGTGTTCTTAGGCCTCTTAAAGGGTTTTAAATAAGATAAATATTTAGCTTTATCAATTGGCGGCTCGTCCTGTCCTTCACATATCTCTGCTAGGTAATTACAGCAGACATTATCCATCAGCAAAGGGCGGGAGATCATATTCTTCGCAGTGCTGACGGGATAAGCGTCTGCTTCGCTTAGTAAAGGGTGCTGAGGGAATCCGGAACCGGAGGTAAGAACAACACGCTAGTGTCTTTTAAAACTGTTTATTTCTATCTTGCGTACGCACACACGCATATCTGCATTTCTTTTTCGTGTATTTTCACATATCGCTCTCCTGTTTGCCATTTTATAATTGATAAAACGTGCTAAGAGAGATTTGTCGCTATTTCATAGTTAAAAGTGTAAAAGTAATGCATTAAGGGATAAAGTGTAAAGCCCACACGCAACTCTACCTAAGGTATAAGGAGAGATTGGTGTGTTGCGCGGTAGACGATCGAGGATCATCTACATTGATAAAACGTGTTAGTTGTGTTGCGGTGGATATTTGCTTTGCGTACGCGTGTCTCTAACAAAGGGTGAGACTCGCGTACGCAACTCAAAGGCCGACGCACGCAGCGTATATTACGCAACGGAGCGTCTGGGCATGCCCACGTAACTCAAGTCACACGATAGTGTTGATTTTTTTAACAGGCGATAAATAGCGCCACAGGCGATAAATAGCGCAAATCTATTTTAATATCCGAAATTTAAATTAACAGATCCTTCTCCAAATTTACAACACATCTGGTTTAAAGAAAATTTCTGCGCAGAAATAGAAATAGAAACAAAAGTGTACATGTGGTGAGTGAGTGTTTGCAATTATACAATTTTGAGGTTGAACCACAAGAAAAGTATCGAGTTCTCGTGGAGGTACATACATGTAAGTGACGTGCATGGTGGCTAGGGAGGCATCCCTGGTTAAACATAAAATTTGAGCATTAGAGTGTAGCAGACCAGGAGGTCATACTGTAACAGACCAGGAGGTCAGACCAGGAGGTCGCATAACAGACCAGGAGGTCCAGGTACAGCAGACAAGGAAGTCCGCTATAGAGACAAGTAGCACAACACCAAGAAGGGTTGGTGCGGAACCCATATAGGCCATTAAGCTCTGGCTGAAGGAATTTGCAGCCGAAATTTTCGATTCCACTGGTCGCTCCGCACATAAGATTAGTTGCTTATGTGCTGAACGATTGTACCGCACGTAATTGTGTGCATTAGTAAACCTGACCGGTACCATTTTGCGTACGAAGGTCATAAACGCTATTTGTACATTTTAACGTGATTTGTGAATTTTTTTTATTTTAAGGGAAGTTCGCTGGTCACTCAGGAACTATCCAACAACCGATACTTGCTGGGGAACGCGCCCCAGTAAATAAAGGTTCACAGGGGCCCTAGGTTGGGTACAACAGCTCTGGATACAGTGATTGTGTTACTGGCCAACGTGGGCGAGAAGTGAGTGGAGTACTCGGTAAACTTCACCGCCAGCCTGCCCCGGACATCTTGGTTTTTGTAAGGGTTCGCTGAAGAAAAGCAACACCTGCAAGTTATGGGGGCCAGTTGTTCAGGTAGGGGGCGATCAACCTCGATTCGGGTTGATTTAGTAAACCGACCAATCGGGTCGGCAAGGTATGTAATGTGTGAAAAATACGGTTCACACACAGAGGTTTTATGTGAAGAATGGGAAAGAATGACTGTACATGACGGGGAGAAATTCCCAAGAATAGGTAGCTTTAGCCCAGAAGTGTTACTAAATCTAAGGAGAAGGATAGGTCTTATTAAACCAGCAAAGAGACGGATCAAACATTATGATTGTTTAAAATTATGGCAACAGGAAAGTGAAATGCAAAGAGAGTTAACTGACATATCTGACTCTCATCTTGGGAGGAGAGATGTGGCAATGGAGAGAATTATGGTTGCGGAGAAAGGCACAATGTTGAACAATAAAAACGCACTTAGCAACTGTAGTATAGATGATAAGAATAAGTGTAATAAACATAACAATGATAATTGTAATGCTGTTAAATGTACAACTATTAACCCGTGCAAGTTGCACCTCATGTCAAACTTCCCTCAGGAATACGAGCAAGAAAGTGAACCCAACACGATGTCGGCACCTCTTCCAGCAGCCATCACACAAGACATCCAGGTGGACGCGACCAAATCGGTAAAGGCAATAATCAAACCCCCTAACGGAGGGTTAGGTGAGGTCGTGTCCACAGGTACGTACAATGTTTTATATCACGCACAAACAAATGTACCCCATATTGTAAGACCAAAACAAGGTGATGTAATTGAGTTTAGTCCTGTCAGGGTGATCACAGTCCCCAATGGGAAGACTGACGATCAGGGAACCATTCCCGTCCAGGACAGTGCAATGCGCTGTCCCTGGTCCCGGACCGAATTGAGATCAATTATGTCCGAATTTCCTGATCCAAGGAAAAATCTAGTCGCATGTCAAAAGTTCATTAAAGAACTAGGAAACTCAACAGAACCCACCAACAAAGATTGGCGGACAGTGCTGAGGGCATGTTTGCCCTCCAGTGTTGACCCTGCGAAATTTATTACTGATTGCCAATTAGACACAGAAGTACCTCAAACGGAGGAACACAATCAGGAATGTATTAAGCAGATAAACCAACAGTTGGAAGTATATTTCCCTGCCGTTGTCAAGTGGAATGAAATCTTCTCCATAAGACAAAACGAAAGGGAAAGTATTTCCAATTATTTCAATCGAGCACTGCAAGTAATGGCTAGGAACACTGGGATCACAGACATCAAAACATGCGCACAGCATAGAGAAATAGCGGTTAAGGTATTAATGAATGGTTTAAAGGAGGTATTGAGAACAAGGGTACAGACCACCAACCCAAACTGGAGAAATATCTCAGTGGCCGCATTAAGAGAGGCCGCTATTGATATTGATCGAAATATCACCAGATACAGAGAGTCACAAAGTGATAAATTAATGGCCGCAAGTATACAGGCCCTAACCACAAGACCACTCCAGCATAAGCCCCAAACCCCTGCGAGAAATTTAAATGTGGAAATCTGTTACAATTGCCAGAAGGAAGGTCATTTTGCAAGAGATTGTAGATCAGGAGATAGACAAAAGTCACATCAGCCCCCTAGACAACGACATAATCATGGTATCCAAGGAATCAGGGAAGCACAGGGAAAACGGTTGATGGCGATGAGCATCCGAGCGTTTGAGGAGGCATCAAATCAACCAAGACCTCAGGTCATTGACACTTGGAGGAAACCCAGGGTTTGTTACCTTTGTAAAAGAGAAGGGCATTATCCCAGCAACTGCAACAGCCCACATAAAGTCAGACCCCCTAG
This sequence comes from Pseudophryne corroboree, assembly GCF_028390025.1. Classification (NCBI taxonomy): domain Eukaryota; kingdom Metazoa; phylum Chordata; class Amphibia; order Anura; family Myobatrachidae; genus Pseudophryne; species Pseudophryne corroboree. Next base: position 519,482,271 of record NC_086445.1, read on the forward strand.
ACATGAAAATGAGCAAAAGTTAGGACACACCAAGTTATAATCAGGGATCAGATAGGAAAATTTTGGCCCACACTCATGATATGTAGTCAGGAAAGGTGATCATTAGGACTGATGGTAAGCCTGAGGTTATAGTTAATAAATTGGGAGGTCAATCCCTGAAGACACAGGAATGACCGGGTGAAACGTTGCAAATGTATCTGTGGAATGTTTCTTTTTCTCTCCCCATCTCTGACAATTATTGGTAGGACTCAAACATTGCATGTCTGCTTGGTCTTTGCAGAAGTCTACCAAACCCCAGCATGACCTATCCGCATCAATGTATCCTGGCCAGATACAGAGGGAGGAGTATGGAGGTGCTGGGGGGAGGGACTGCGCAAGGAAACCATTGGACATGTAGATATGACAGCCTGATGATCTGACAATGTTTTAAAAATGTTTATGTTTGAAAAATGTTTTTTTTTTTTTCTGTTGTTTATTGATGTGTTATGTTATATATATATATGTATATACATATGTGAACGGTTCTCTCTCTCTTGTTGTTTTTTTTTCCTCTCCCTCTTCTCACTCATGTTTTCATGTTTTAAAGATGGTATGTCACACCTCAGTTAGACAAATGGTAATGCAAGATTTTTTGCTCCTTACAGAAAGATCGCTGGTTGGGAAGGAATATTGCATCACCAGAATGTTCGTTTGGAAGACTGAGAGACAGCACCTTTGAGATGACAGCAGAACAAGAAGAACAACAAGACTAGAGAACTTATTATCGTAACAAGTTTCTCTCCCCCTCAAACTGTTTTCCTGTACCCCCATTACAAATTTCTTCTTTTCTCCTCCTGTAAGATGGACTTGCCCAAAGAGACTGTGATATGGATTTTCCTGTTGACCATGATGTTGACCAGAGCAGTCTGTTCCGGCGAGAGTACCAGTGAGGTCGAGAAAGGATCCAGAAAGATCCCGATGACTGAGACAGAGGTGTAAATTTCCAATAGCAACACAACCACCAAGCAAAAGGCGAGTACCGGAAACGATCTAGCTGTCATGTTATTTGTAAACATTGTGAAGGATTGTTAGCTGAAGAAAACTGTATCTGTAGGCTTTGTGACAATGTAGGTGAGGATGGGTGCATTACCGGCATCCCTTGAGTGACTATCACTCCTTAGTGGGTAGTGTGTTAAATCAAACAGATTGTTGGGTATGCTCTCAAGTACCTCAAGGTCATAGCAAATCAGGGCTAGTACCATTTCCTTTAACGGTAGGGGAGGTACTCGAGCTAAAGGGTGGGAGACCGGTGGACAGGAGGTTTAATATCTCTAGTCCTCCTAGTTTGAAGCTCCACCAATATCATGTGGATAGACCCCTAGTATGTTTTAACATTTCCAATCCCCGAAAGCCGGGAAATTGGGAAGTGTCATGGAGTAACCAAACCATGACCTTTTCATATAGAGCAGATAGAATGCCGACAGATACAGAGCTTATACGCCACATAGCCAGTAGAGGAAAATCTTTCCGATATAGGTATACCCTAGGAAATAGGATTACGAGAGTTGGAGAGGTATCACCAGGATACTGTGCACATATCGTACAAGCTGATACGTGTACTAGACAGATGGGAGAATTAGGGTTAGGAGATTTCACATGGAAGATGTGTAATATGGTTATGTCCTACTCCGTCCCATATGTTCTCCCCGATGATGCATATTTCATATGCGGGAGGAAGGCGTATAAATGGCTTGCCCCAAACTCTGAAGGATTGTGTTATATTGGAAAAGTATTGCCTGAAGTAATGACTGTATCACATGCCAAAATGAAAGATATACACCGTGTTGCCCAAGCTCCTTATACTCACACCCATTACGAGCACGTAGTTAAACGGCACCTGATAGAAAGAACAGAGCATCCGGCCTCTGACATGATCCATGAATCCACCGGGATTCAGTTTCTAATCACGTTAGACATCACTCGCACCGCCAGAGGAGTGTTGAATTATAAATACATATCTGCGCTCGCAAATTTGTTAGACAATATCACAGAAATGTATGATGACACGTTTAGGTATACTGGAAGAGAACTTCAAGCTTATAAAATAGAACTGGTTCAGCATAGAATGATTCTCAATTATCTCACGGCAGTGACAGGTGGATATTGTGTCACACTGGCAACGCAGTACGGCGTGAAATGTTGCACATATATTACAAATAGTACCGAGGACCCGGTCGAGGTCATAGACCAAATGATGGACGATATTCTCCAATTGAAGTGGGAATTTCGCAGGAGACACAATCTCACCCTTGCTGCTGTGAGTAATGAGCTGACTGGTTGGGTGTCATGGTTGAACCCGCGAAATTGGTTCTCTGGTTTAGGAGAATGGGCTCAAGGAGTCATAATGGATGTTGGGAAGTTTCTCCTATGTATCTTAGGTGTTATCATAACGATTGGCTTAATATTTAGATGCGGTCAGGCTTTAATGAAGTGCAAACGAAGTACCAGGGTGATGAGTTTAAGGAGTGAGGAAATTGTAATTCCAATGGATTTGATTTATGACCCAAATGTAGAAACAATGATGTGATGAAAATGCGATTTCTACGGTCCGTTTCTTTCACCTGTTTTTCCGTTTTCTCCAAGGTAAAAAGACCCACTTGGACGAGGAATTTGATGATCCTGTATACAGACAACTGATGGATTAAAGAAGAAGTTTTGACAACCTTATACACAGATATTTGATGAACTTTGCCATAGACCCCCAGTTTCCCTAGAAATTTTAAAATTACGCTAGCCCAACACTTTTGTAAGTCTATGGACATTGGCAAAGCTTTTTGCCCACACGCCTTTTGGCAAAAGCACAAAGAAGACTGCATTCAACAGACACCGAACAAGACTTCAACCGACAAATGTTCATTTACCTGACATAGAATACCACTGCATTTACCGTAATTATGTCTTTTCTTCATCTCTACAACCTTCAGGTAATTACACACATAGTCGATAGGGAATACAGGCACAGATATCAGCAATCACATATTCCCCCATTCATGTATCATCAACTAAAATGTGCTCCCCATTTTGTTACAACCACAGCCGAAAAGAGCTCGGTAAAGTTTGACAGCCCATCCACAGACCCGTACCATGGGATAAGAAGGAATTCAAATGTATACTTCGCAATGCCTCGAAGCTTGATTTAAAACACGTACGGCACGATGATACATGACCCCCAAACACGGATTCATACACACATGCTTCTGCTATCTCACTAGGTCATACCCTTTTCCTACCTTCTCCTCTCCTCCCCTACCCAACCATGTAAATGTATTAACCCCTGACATATATTTTTCTCTTTTTGAAATGTTTTAGGAAGTGGCAGTTATTGTTGACTGCCAAAGGGTGGACTGTCAAAGTCAGAAAAATATCACGATGCACACTGCCATATTTGCACCTCATATGTGTCCCTGCTGCGCATGCGTGCGCTCTCCCGTGCGTGCGCATACTCGCTGTTGCGGGCACCCGCAGGCGCACGGTATGCGCATTTACGGTAGAGATTGTATGCGTCTAGCGGGGGACTCTTTCTTTACATATTTCCACTATATAATGTATTTTGTAGATCATGGTCCCTTTGATAGATTCTGAAAGTTTGGTTAATGTAGCATGTTCGTGGACAGAGAAATCCCTCTTTGTTAGATACGAAGGGTCAGACAGGAGTAATACAGTGGTGTTTAGTATCCATCGGAAGAGTATTTAATTAGCAATATTCCGGTGTTGGTTTGAAGCGGATTAATCGCTCGTGCGAATAGTTATGGACATAAGAAGTTTATGTCCAATTACTATTATTTGCACTTACTTATCCATGCGGCGGGAAACCTAGTTTCCCACCCACCTGAGCAGTTGGAAATCGTCACAGCCCACCTGTATGAATCAACCTATGACCTTTTGTTATGGTGCGAGGAGGAATTCCTGTGTCCAATGAACAATGAGATTGTAGGGACCATTGAATTGTATTGTGTGTGGGGCATAAATAGACAAGCCGATCACATCCAGCTCACTCTTCAACGGTTCTCATTGCTGAAAATCGGGAGCTGGATGTCCAGAGGCGCATGCGATCGTTCCCCTTTGTGCGTAAGTTTTCTCCGCAATCATATTGTCTTTCTTGTTATTATGGGCCATATCTCTCTCTCTCTCTCTTCTCCTTTTTCTTTCATTTTCCCTTAAAACGTAATTGTATTGTATTGTATTTACTGTGTAGTTATCTGGTTAGTTAGTCTATGTTATATTGTAGTGTATGACTTGTAATTGTATTATTCTTTTTCAAGTATAACATTCATATTAGGCGTTAGACCCTAAGCACGGTATTTGTGTATTTCTTATAGTGTTAAGTATTCTCAGAGCGTCGGTGACGCTCGAACAGCTTTTAAGTTAATAAGGTTACACGGTGTTGCATCTACACTCAATCTCTGCACCAAGGTTTACTGCATAATACACTGTTTTATGGTATAGTTACAAAGGTTTAACATTGTGAGCGTCTGCGCCGCTGGTGATCTCGTGGTCTCGAGCGTTCGCATCGCTATAGCAAATCATTACGTTAGTCGGCAGCCAACAGTGTGCCTGCCTGTGATCTCTTGGCCGTGAGCGAACGTGACGCTTGAGCGTCTCGACCTCGGCTAAGCGATTGCTACGCAACGTGCGTACCCTTACGGTACTCCATACGTCAATAGCGTACAGTGTTCTTAGGCCTCTTAAAGAGTTTTAAATAAGATAAATATTTAGCTTTATCACCTCACATATTGCAAGTCCTGTTAGAAGATCATCTGAGGAATTTTTCTAGTCTAAACCGATGCGCCACAATTGTATTCGCTCTAGAAATATTAGTTTTCTTAAAAAGTATATGTGAGTGGGCAGAGCTAATGTGGTTGGGTTTCCCCTATACAATCACTTGAAAATTAGTTCAGTCTCCTTTGCGCAAATGCTTAATTTAATATTAATAGTCATCGAGCCATAACTGACATGCCAGCTACTGTTCAAACAATAAAAATACATGATTACAAATTAAAAGGTAATTAAATGAAAATAGAAATAATTATAATATACATATTATTTTTAATAATATTATATATATATATATATATATATAATCGGCAATCCGCACTCACATCCTGACCAATCCATCAGTGGGGTGCTCCACTAAGGTACCAATATGTATACCACAGCAATAGAATTTCTGACCATGTAAGGTCAGGAGAGGGCACTCACCAAACTCAGAAGATAAAAATTAGTTTATTATTACATAAATGTTCATCTTACAAATCAATATGGTTAACGTTTTGGCCCACAGACAGGTCCGAGTGACAACCTCACATCATGAAGACAAAAATAAGAATATAGAAATACTGTAGCTCCTGTCCCAGCAACTAAGAAATGTTGAGAAAATGTTTATGTTTTTTTTTCCTTATATTTTTCCTTATAATTGCAATTTAGATGTATTGGAATATGTTACATAAAGACTACACAAGCTGCGCTTGGTGCAGTAAGAAAAAAGTTGTTTTTTATTGAATCGATGCATCATACAAATATATGGTGCATCTATAATAGGGCAAAAATGTTAAAAACATTTATGATTTTTTTGTCTGTTTTTTTTTTACAATTATAATTTTGGTTTTTACTATTTTACTGAGTGGTACTGAAAGCCCTTGCTGAAACTGCTGGGTTACTCATTCGCAAATCCCCGAGTATTGGCTTCGCAAAGTGACATGTTAACTTTAAATGCACTAGGACAGTATTGCTGAGGCAGCTGAGATTTTATTGATAAATTGTAATATTTTATTGCTGCAGAATTTAAAAGCAGCAATTTTTAAAAAAGCAGTACTTAATGTGCAGTTTTTTTCTGAAAGAAATGACACAGAGAAATGACCGTTTGTAAAAGTGCCATTTCAAGGGTAGACAATGGTTATACAAATAAATGTGTCCTCACTGCAAAAACAGTTATGCGTATTTGGATGCATTCCTTGATTGCACAGTAATGTCAGTTCAGAAACACTTCTCAAATCTTTTTCATCTATGTGCAATAAATACAATACACATGAATGTGTGCACATAAACCAATGTAAAATGGAGGTTAAAATATTTAGGGATTTAACCTCTGAAACTCATAAAATGTTATAACAGGACATCTTCACAAAAGAAAAATGTATTTCCTATTATTTTTTATGTTTGAAGACAAACCAGGTATGCTGTTATTTTATCACAAATTAACACTTCACAGAGAAATCTATTAAGTTGTCACTGCTACACATGATATTATCTAAGATAAAGTGTATTAGGTTTTTTATGTATTCAGTTTTTTTTTTTTGGAGGGTGGGGTTCTAGAACACTATGATGTTAGGATACAGACTACTTTACAGCCTCTCCTATTAAGTTAAGATTCTGTTGAAAAAAAGCCTAATTGTGGGCCCCTGTTTTAGTGGACCAATGGAAATGATCTCTTCATTAAAACAACCCTAAGAATTCATTAGAAAATAAAAGTATGGCAGGCTAGTGGCACAAATGGCATGCTGAGTCCTATACATAGACCTGGATGTGCTCCCAAATGCCTTTTTCTCATAAATCTGTCGTAATATTTTTTTTTACATTTAGAATTAGATCAGATTAGATTAGAACAGCTTCCTCATAAAAGATCTTATCACTTAACAAGCATACACACTGAGTAATATAAATGTGATATACTTATAGTAACATCACGCTCATAAAACAGATCACTTAGTGGTGATTACTCAATGTTTCCCCACTTCCACCACATATTACAGCTCTTTGTAAATAATGAGTTGGCAATCAAATTGATCAAACTTTGACTGCATCTTTCCCCATCCATTGTATACTACGCAAGTAACAACTGTGCAACCGAAAATGATTGTAATCTAAGTTTGCAAATAAACTACTGTATGGTTACATTAGCCATACTATCAGTTCACTGTCTAAGCAACAAATACCTCATTAAAGTATAAATTGCTAGTTCTCAAGATGGAATAGAGTCTACAGTGAATTGATAGTATGGCTAATGTTCAAAATACAAAGCTCAAAATATAAACTATCATTGTATAAAGAAACAAGTGCATATTAACAACAGAGAAGTTAGTTGACTCAGTATACTGTACCTAATAAATCTGAATCTAAACTACTCTTAAACTTGCCAGTTTATTAGTAATGCATAATAACTGGGGTAAATAACTGGGGTAAAATGAAATCTCATAACAAATTCAAATCACAAATGCTAAAAATGCCATCGAAGACTACTCTCATTCCAAGAAAAACTCAATAGCAGTCCCACACATAAATTAATGTTTTGATTTCACATTTTCTTTATACATTAAAGCTAAATAGCAAAAATGACCATTATGAAGAGTGATATAAGTAACAGCAGAAGTCTAAGTAATGGATACAAATATCTTTGAGAAGAAAAATGTAGTTGATGACATAGTCTAAAACTTGCTATGCACCTAAAGATTTATTGCCCAATCTGGCTGGTTGGAACAAAAATCTGGTAATTTATGGGAGCAACTGACAATTGACCAATTTCTCCCAAACACTGAAAAACAGACAAAAATAGTTAATCAGAAAAATTGGTTAAATCCATTTGATATAACCAGTTTGTCTGAATAACCGTTTTTGTTCGTTTTCCGGCATTTAAGAGCAACTGGTCAATTGTAATTTTCTCCAATACATTACCAGATTTTCGTCCAGCAGGCCAGATTGGACAATAAATCTTTAGGTGTATGGCCAGTTTTATATCTAGTCATTTTATTGCTTTCTATTGAGTAGAAAAAATTGTGACTCTATAAAATCAGTGAAGTCATCTACTTAAATTATTACAATAGTCAAACTTTTTAAAGAGAAAAAGGTGGCATTCTGATTGAATGGTTAAATATCTTCAATAGTTATGTTATGTCAAAGCTAAAGCATTCAAACAGCTAAATATTATACACCGGGGAAAACAACATATACACCAGCATTCATGTCATTTTTAGTTAGTGTAAGTAGCATATTCAGAATGATTCATTAATGAAGTTCCAGAGCTATGTTTTGAAACTCAGTTGAGCTATGAATTTTCATAAAATTGATTATTTAGAGACAAAAAGCAAGTGTACACAGTTTAAAATATTTTTTATACTGGCAAGATTTTAAACATTAGTCTGCAAACAGAATGCTCCTATCTAACAATTTGCAATTTGTATTATGCCTTATGTTTATCGACACAGACGAATGCAAGTACTGTATGAGGCAGATAATCTGTCAGTTATTTTTATTGTTTTTTTCTTACAGGACAACTGTTTGGGGGATGTTTCTGGTTTATTGGTAAATGTGTGAAATTTGTGTGAAATGTGTAGTGAAAGTAATCTGTTCATGTCTGCGTTGAAACACTTTGTCCATGTATACCTACAGTCAATGTAAATATGTTTTCTTCTACAGTTAACTTAAGTATCGACTAATTAGTAATTACGAACCGGAACACGACTACAGGGATATACACGCATTTCATCATTTTACAATCACACATGTGTTCTCTATTAGTGTAGTATCCGCTGGGGAGAAACATAGTATCCTCGTGTTATACTGAAGATATTATCTTACAATGTTTGTTAAAAGTGTAACATTCACCATCATCATCATCATCATCATTATCACCATCATCATCACCACCTCCACAATAACTGATATCACCTGTGTAATCAGCATTCTCTCTAAACATATTAAAGACATTACTCCTATTGATAAGCTTATGAAACAGTGTTATAAGACTCAAGAATTTATAAATATAAATTACTTTGGTAAACAGTATAAAATAAAGCAGAGCTTTTAAGACACGGTAAAAAAGGAACATAAACCATTGCTTAACTTCTCCCGGACTTTTACTCCAACCACTTCCTAAACCTCAACCTGGCACAAATCTACAGAACAGCTTCAGTTCCTACTGTAACATGCCTAGATACACAATGAATGCATCCGTTAGTAATCCTGCCGGCTACTATGTCACCACTAAAGAGACTTCAGGCGTTAATGAAACACAACTCACCACGGAAAAAGCCATTGGTAAATGCAGCAAACGGTTCAAAGGGGTTACTGGAGTCCATGCTGGTAGCCTATTGAAGGCGAATGTTTATTCCTCGTGGCTCAGGCAGATCTGGCAGAGAGGAGAGGAAAATAAATATATTCACTACAATAAAGGAGACAGTTTCCCAAAGACACTGAGTGTCTCTGAGTTTGCATGGCCACAGGAATGTGCAACCACTAATTTGTAGCATCATTTCCCCCCCCCCCCCAAAGAATAACACATAAGAGAGACAAGGACGTTAAAGCTTAAAGAAGGCAGGAGTGAAATGCTGTAGAATGAAGAGTAGCTGAAACACTACCTTTTTTTCACAAACAAATAGGTTGGTTTGATAACCCTAGATGTGGTGCTGAAGGTCACAGTTTTTAAAATGACAACGATGCAATGAACTGTGGTTGTGTGGTTGTGTGTGGAAGGCCTCAAAGAGTTTTAACTCGACTGGAGAAAGAAAAAAAAGATAAAATAGTCATTTTCTGAGCAGAAGGGGGATGATCACCTGATCTTTGATGTCAACAACCCTTACAGTGTCTGTGGCTTTTTCTGAGACTGTTTGATTGGAGCTAAACTGACTCACTGTTTGCAGGGGAAGAATTCAATGCTATAACAGGTAATGCTGCTTTCTAAATGAGACAACAAACTGGGTAAAAGTCTTGGATGTTGAATGCGACATTTCATTAACACCTATATGTGTTTTTAGAATTTGCAGAATATTAAATGGTACCTTTTATATATTTAGGTCTCACTTTATCTGTTACTGCTGCTATAAAAGTTATTTCAATTTACATGTCTTAAAAATTATATTAAAGTTTTCAATGTGGGAGAAGTCCTGCAGTGCAGCATTTCCAGATTACCTCCAAAATGTTCTACTCTCGAAGATGGAGGTAGCACAGAACAAATGTAAAAAAAAAAATTCATATTTTTTTGTGCAAAAAAACACTATGTAAAATAAGTGTTTAGAGTTAATGACAGGTTTTCTCTAAAGATAATCAAGGTATACAGCTACCAAAGACAGGACACAGCATCATCATCTTTCTTTCTTTTTCATCATTCTATGTCCAAAGTATTTTGCTTTTCCAGAATACTGTCACAATTGTGGAATTCTCTAGATTTTGCTTTCTGTGTAGCTTAAGTGGTACACGTGTGTTCAGGCCCATTCAAATGCACTGACATACTTATACATGTTGTGGTATCTATAAGGCATGTTGTGGTATCTATAAGGCATCGGGATCTCAACTGTCAGAATACTGAAAATGACATTCCGACAGCCTGAATCCCGAGGTATCCTAACAGTAAGTAGGGGGTAGGAGTAGGCACAGAGCCGGCCCTAACCAATATGATGCCCTAGGCAAGATTTTGGATGGTGTGTCGCTAGCAATGCCACTAGTTTCGCCTCTGACCCCGCATCCCATTCTGACAGGCGGGATCCCAACTGCCGAGATTTCATACCCAACCCACCCATAATAATATGTGTTCAGTACTCATATACTTGCTTTACCTTTTATGTCTTGCAGGTTCCTGAATCTGTCTAAATTTATATTGTGTTGTTTTCTACTTGACTTTGACAGTGATAATACTGTCTGGTCAGGCTTTCATTTTTTTTTCTATACTACATGACCACTAGCAATCTTGGTTGTACAATTTCTGTTTGCAGAAGCAAGATGAACAAGCCTTGGTTCAACCAAATGTTTTATTATTGATGTGTAAAGTTGGGCTCTTTATAAAGATATATAGAGACACTTTGGAAACATTAACTGTTTTGTGTGATTTTTAAAGAACTGGTATTAAATAGTGCAGTTGCTAAAAATACATTAGTTAGTATGTTACTGCATATAACATTTACAGATCACATAGATTACAGCACATGGTAATTATGGCAAAATAGCATGAAAGGTCAGTGGCCATAACCACGGGACTAAGTGAAAACAAGAAAAGATCAGGATTCTAAGTGCATGTGTGAAGTCAAAGGTCACAAGTTCAGTAGCACCAGAAGACCAGTGGCTCAGCAATGGGCCAGATTTAAATGGACAGGAAATAATGACTGGTTGAAGCTGATGAGACCTAGGTTTTCCCCGTTCACGGACTACATATGATCAGATGGAAGAGTGACAGCAGTATGAGAACAACACAGATTTTAATTACAGCCACCTCAGAGGTTTCGCTAACCATTAGTGACTGCATTGTCTGGGAGGAGACCAGCTGTGCTGAGGACTAGGCTGGATCTGGTACGTTTGATGCCAGTATGGGACCAGCTGTGGTGGAGACTGGGCTGGAAATGGTTATGCCGGAGACCAGGATGGAACCGGTTAATGCTGGGTTAGATACAGTGTTAGGACACTGTGGTGCAAAGTTTAGAGTCACACTCTGCAGGAAAAGAGAGAGTATGTACTGGCAAACAGCCAGACCCCCAGGAAATCCTTTTATAGGGGCTGCTGGTTGTGGATATGGCGAACGCATCATGTGTTCAGGAGAGCATGTGCCATTGGTGCAGTGATCACCTGACACCTTTGAACATAGCGGCACCCTGAGACCAGAGCCAGTGGGAACTACATCATGGAAGACGCCAGTGCAACCTGCAGTTTTACAATGCAAGCACCGATTGCTGACAGCACTGGGAAGACAGATGGCAGCCATAAAGCCACAGACCCATAGAGATGCCCGCAATCACTGTGTAAGGACCTGGACGGGTAAGACACAGGCTCTGGGTCTGAGTTAGTCACGCTGAGCTATGACAATAAATTGGATAAGCAGTTATTGGAGCAATTTTAAAACAAAAATTGCCCTGATTATCTCTGTTGCTTGGAGAGTTATCTGTCATTCCAAAATACTCCCTGAAGGTCAACTTTACATAGGAAAAAAATCCATTTTAAACTTTCAAAGCTTATGGTTTACTGTATGTCAGTGCTTACAAAACTTTTTTGAATCACGGCAGCCTAGAGAAACATAAACATTTTTACGGCACCACTAGGCCAAAAAATCTGAAAATAATAATAAAATAATAATAATAATAAAAAAATAATACTGGCGCTCTTCACACTGTCATTAGGGGCTACGCCCTGTTAACCCCTGCACGCCTTTGAACATACGCAGGCTGGTAGATAACAGATCCAGAAATGCAGGGCAGTATAGAGGGCATACAGAAATGGGGTCCGGTTGAGAAAAGATAGAGAGGCGTAGCGGGGGAGAAAGGGAATGTACAGAAACACTGTGCGATTTGTAAAGGATACGGAAAGGAAGGGTGGTAGGGAGAGGATAAAGAGAGGGAAGGTGTTAGACAGAAAATACTGCTGCAAGAGGCTACGATCCGTTAACCCCTGCACGGGCTTCAGCTGTGCTATAATTGTTATTATATGGAGTATTACCTGCAAAAAAGTTTATGCTAGTGGGTAAATATTGCAAGGGGGAAGGGTGTGCGATTGTCAAGGGGGCGTAGCCCTTTGTGAGGGCGTGAAGAGTGGCCACAGGGCGCAATGAATAACATAGTGTAGTATATACTGCTAGTGTATGCAGCGCAGCTTATACACACAGTGGCCACAGGTATCAGAGCCGCGTATACACACAATGGACACAGGTAGCAGCGCAGCTTATACACACAGTGGCCACTGGTAACGGAGCCACACATCCACACAGTGGCCAGCGGTAGCAGGGAAGCTTATACACACACACAATACCCACAGGTAGCAGAGACGCTTATACACACAATACCCACAGGTAGCAGAGACGCTTATACACACAATACCCACAGGTAGCAGAGCCACTTATACACACAGTGCCCACAGGTATTGTAGCAGAGCCGCTTATACACACAGTTCCCACAGGTAGTAGAGACGCTTATACACACAGTGCCCACAGGTAGCAAAGCAGTTTATACACACAATGACCACAGGTAGCAGTGGTGCTTATACACACAGTGCCCACAGGTAGCAGAGCCGCTTATACACACAGAGCCCACAGGTAGCAGAGACGCTTATACACAACGTGCCAACAGGAAGCAAAGCAGTTTACACACACAATGACCACAGGTAGCAGTGGCACTTATACACACAATGTCCACCGGTAGCAGTGCCACTTCTACACACAATTCCCATTGGTAAAAGAGGCGCTTATACACACAGTGGCCACAGGTAGCAGAGCCGCTAATACACACAATGGGCACAGGTAGCAGGGCCACTTATACACAAAATGGCCACAGGTAGCAGTGTCGCTTACACACACAATGGCCACAGGTAGCAGTGTCACTTATACACACAATGGCCACAGGTAGCAGTGTCGCTTATACACACAATGGCCACTGGTAGCAGAGCCGCTTATATACACAGTGGCCACAGGTAGCAGAGTTGGTTGTAGACACAATGGCCACAGGTAGCAGAGTTGGTTGTAGACACAATGGCCACAGGTAGTAGCTGCGTTTATACGTACAGTGCCCACAGGTAACAGTGTCGCTTAGACACATAATGGCAACAGTATTACTTTTTTTTATTAATCCAATGTCCATTGGTAGCAACTATACTCACAGAAGTTCAGTGTGTGTGTGTGTGTGGGGGGGGGGGTTGGAAAGGGGGTGGGTTCAGTGAGGTGGAGGTGCCTATCTGTGGCGCTGATCATCCCGATTCAGGGAATCACTTGTAGCGGCTGCGGATGGTGTCCGAGGTGCTACGTGTGGTGGAGGGGTGGGTGCAGGAGGGGGTCCAGAGGTGTTGTGGGTGGTGGAGGGGTGGGTGCAGTGGCACGGATGGCGGAAAGGGTGCAGAGGTGCTGTGGGTGGAGGAGGGGTAGGTGTGGAGGGGGCGCGGATGGGGGAGGGGGTCTAGAGGTGCTGCGGGTGGGGGCGGTGCGGGTGCGGAAGGGGAGTGTAGATGCTGTTGGTGGAGAAGGGGTGTGTGCGGGGGGCTGTGGATGAAGGAGGGGGTGCCGTGAGAGGGGGAGGGGCGTGTGCTGTGGGTGGGGGAGGGGCAAGAGAGTTGCAGGTAGGGGAGGTACGGGGGGTACTGGTGTTGTGGGTGCAATGGGTGGGGGAGGGGGCGGGAGTGCCGTGGTTGGGAGAGGGGAGTGTGCCGTGGGTGGGGGGAGGGGCGGGAGTGCCGCAGGTGGGCTGCAGATGTGGGTGCTATGGGTGGGGGAGGGCCAGGAGTGCCGTTGGTGGGGGTGGGGCGGGAGTGCAACGAGTGGGGGAGGGGTGGGCGGTGCTGCAGTTGTGGGTGCTATGGGTGGGGGAGGGTCGGGGGTGCCGCGGGAGGGGGAGGGGTGGGGGGTGCTTCAGATGTGGGTGCTATGGGTGGGGGAGGGGGCAGGATTGCCACGGGTGGGGGAGGTGCGGGAGTGCCGTGGGTGTGGGAGGGGTGGGGGGTGCTGCAGATGTGAGTGCTATGGGTGGGGGAGGGGGCGGAAGTGCCGCGGGTGGGGGAGGGACGGGGGGTGCTGCAGGTGTGCGTGCGGGGAGGAGCGGGGCGTGTTTTCCCCCGGGTGGGGCAGGCAGAGGTCGTCCACGGCATTCTCCTCCGGACTGTGCGGCTGCTGAGCAGTCACCGGCTGCAGTGTCACCAAGGTGCAGGGGGTGAACGGGGAAGAGGGAAAGAGGGGACTGGGCGGAGATGGGGAGGGGACTGAGTGGGGATGGGCGGACCGAGGGAGGAGACTGTTCCTGGCCTACATCCAGCCACCCAGATCTGTGACTGACTCCGCCCAGCATTAGAAATGCAGGCACAGAGTCACAAGGCTATTATATAGGAAGCCTGCAAACCGAATGCCAAGGTACACCACCTTCTTGCACGTCCTACACTATCACAGAGTCTTAAGACCTGGCAACTGTTTCACACATAATATACTGTAAATGCAAATATGCCTTCTTGGCTTAATGTGCACCTACCAAACACCTTATGGCTTTTAAAGGTATACTAGTCACCTGACACTGGATGATAAATTACTAAGGAACAGCTGACACAGGTTTAGGACAATTGAGTTTACATAGGGGTGCATGAAAAAGCTTATGGCCACAGTTAATAAGAGTTAACCAAAGATTAACCCTGCAATATACAAACAGATATAAAACTGCAGCACTCACCACCCCAGCAGCGGGGTACTTGACTGCACTTACCACTCATAGGGTGGGGTGCATGTAGCCCATGACCACATACTTAAAAACAAACAGAAAATTCAGCACTCACCATAGCAAGTTCACTTATCCTCACCACATCAATAAATAAATGATGGGAGTTTAGTTAGTGAATTGGCCAATGCAGAGAAGCCTGCAAACCGTTCGCCAAGGTACAACACCTTCTTGCAGGTCCCACACTATCACAGAGTCTTGAAACCTGGCAACTGTTTCACACATAATATAACTGCAATGATGCCTACTTCGTTTAATGTGCACCTGCCAAACACCTTATGGCTTTTAAAGGTACACTAGTCACCTGACACTGGCTGATAAATTACTAAGGAATCGCTGACACAGGTTAAGGATAATTGAGTCTACATAGAGGTGCATGAAAAAGTGTCAGGTGACTAGTGGGAGCAACAATTTAACATTATTCAGTGTATAAAGGGTAAGCATACAGCAGGACTTATTTGTAATACATCCAAACAGAGGGGATGCGGGTACATTGATAGCAGTCGGGATCCCGGCAGTCAGGATACCGACGCCAGAATCCTGCCCACTGACAATGCCGACAGCCGGAATCACGTCTAATGGGCTATTCCCACTTGTGGGTGTCCATGATACCCATAGAGTGGGAATAGAACCTGTGGCAAGCACAGCGAGCCACCGGGCCTGCAAGGGGCTTCCTTGGGCTCGCCCACCTGCCAGCATTCTGACCATGAAATAACAAACACTACTACTACTATTGCTACTACTACTACTGCTGCCACTACTACTATTGCTGCTGCTGCTACTACTACTTCTACTGCTGCTGCTCCTACTACTATTACTGCTGCTACTACTACTGATAATACTACTGCTTCTACTACTGATAATACTACTGCTACTACTATTGCTGCTACTACTACTGCTGCTACTACTGCTAATACTACTGCTACTACTACTACTACTACTACTAATAACAATAATAATACTTTTAATACTACTGCTTCTACTACTATTGCTGCTGCTGCTACTACTACTACTGCTACTCATGCTGCTGCTGCTACTACTACTGCTGCTACTACTGATACTACTACTACTGCTGCTACTACTTCTGCTGCTACTACTTCTGCTAATACTACTACTGCTGCTACTACTACTACTGCTAATACTACTACTACTGCTGCTGCTGCTACTACTATTACTACTACAACTGCTACTAATAATAATACTGCTAATACTACTGCTACTACTTCTACTATTGCTGCAGCTGCTACTACTACTATTACTACTACTACTACTACTGGTACTACTACTACTACTGCTGCTACTACTACTACTACTACTACTACTACTACTACTATTGCTGCTACTACTACTACTTGTCACGAACCGATCTCTCACCTCTGCGGGTTCTGGGGTTCATCCGTTGCCGGTGCGGTTGCTCGCGGTGCTGTGCGGCCGTGTGGGGACGTGGCGTGATCAGTGGCACAGGATCTGGGAGCTGGGAGTGCGGGGACCAAATGGCCAAAGGCACCGCTGTGTGTCTGCAGTATAGGAGGCGGCCATGTTGGAGACCAAATAAGCAATACAGAGCACTTGTGAAAACACCTGTGGGTAAGTGTAAGCCAATCCCGTGCTTGTGCTGCCTTTAAGTAGGCTGGGATTATGCTACTCTGGGCCAGTGCTTTGTTGTATCTACTCTATGCCCTAGCTCTGTGCTCTCTCCGTGCATTCCTGTGTGATTCCCGTGGTCCAGATATCGCCTCCGCTCCCAGAGGTCCGTCTGCAGCCTTCACTGCTAAAGATCCTCCAGCTCCCTGTTGTGCTGTCAGTCAATCACTCTCCCAGTGGCAAACAAGTGGATTCCCAGAGCCTTGCAAGAGGTTACCCTGTCTGCCTGCTTCAACCACACAGACTTTGGAGGATTCTACTAACATCAGCTGTTCGTTTGCTCTGCTCTAAACTTAACCCATTCATCACCATTGTCGTCTGCTGCAGTTTCACAGTGATCTTCAGAACTCGCAAGTAACCCATTTCAGTACTGTATTTTCTGTGTTGCTACAATCAAGGACAATTCTTCACAGCCTTTCAGTTAAATCTCTAAACTTCATTACAAATCTCCACAGTTACTTATTTATGTCTGCATTATCCAGTTAACACACTTTACAGTTCAGCATCAAATCTTGTTTCTTTTGGACAATTCATCATTCATTCACAAGCCTGCTTAAAACTCAGTTCTATGAACATTTCCTCAATGTATCTTTAAGATTGTTCCTGCTTATCATTTCTACCACTTTATGCAATACGTCAGTTTATATATGGTGATTAATAATTTGTCATTTAACTCCTTACTGGAATTGTTGCTTACAATAAATATATGAAACGGAACTTTCTTCGTCCTCCCTGCTTTCATCATACCCCAGCACCTACACCTTTGGTTGGTCCAGGGTTAACGGATTCACAAAAACACCCGTCCCTAACAGTAAGCACTGACCACATGGATCCGTCAGGTGACCAATTCGCAGGAGGCGGTGCTACGACAGACATCCTTTCCCGTCTGGAAAATCAGGAGTCTATATAGACACAAATAGTTCAGTTTATGCAAACTATGGCAGATCGTTTGGAGGTTCTTCATACAGCTATAAAGACGTCTCAAGTCCAAGTCCCAACTCAGGTTGTTTCGGCTGCCACAACGGTTTCTCCTGTGACGCTGCCTATGTCCCGTTTGCAGTTACCCTCTCCGAGTAAGTTTGATGGGACTCCAAAGCTTTGCAGAGGATTTCTGAACCAATGCGAGATCCAGTTCGAACTGTTGTCCGCTAGTTTCCCATCAGCCCGTTCTAAGGTCGCATATATTATTGCCCTCCTGTCCGGTCAGGCTTTGGAGTGGGCGTCGCCACTATGGGAGAGGGGAGATCCTATTCTCTCTAATTACAAAGAGTTTGTATCATCCTTCCGGAAAATCTTCGATGAACCAGGCAGAACCACCTCAGCATCTTTGGAGATTCTCCGTCTACGTCAAGGTTTACGTCCTGTCAGTCAATATATTATTCAGTTTCGCACGTTGTCTTCAGAGTTAAACTGGAATGAGGAGGCCCTTATCGCGGCGTTTTGGAATGGACTTTCAGAGAGAATCAAGGATGATTTAACCATTCGGGATGTGCCAACTAAGCTGGATGAATTGATTTCTATCTGTAATAAACTTGACCTACGCTACAGAGAGCGATGTTTAGACAAATCCAAGGCAGAGCGATCTAGTCCGCGCTATCATCCTAGACCTCGACAAGATTTTTCTTCTCAGTCTCCTGTAACGACAGAAGAACCTATGCAGATCGGGCGCTCTCGCCTCACAGAGGAGGAACGAATTCGTCGTCGACAGGGTAACCTCTGCATGTACTGCTGGTCCTCCGAACATTTAGTTAAGTCTTGCAAACTCCGGCCGGGAAACTCTCGCTCCTAGCTTATTCAAGAGAGGTTAAGCTAGGAGTTACTTTGGAATCACGTTCTGGGAAAGAGCCGACTTTGCCTATTCATTTAGAAGTTCCAAGTTCTACAGTTAAAGTTTCAGCTCTTCTAGATTCCGGTGCAGCCGAGAACTTCATCACCTCAGCCTTTGTCA
Organism: Pseudophryne corroboree; assembly: GCF_028390025.1. Classification (NCBI taxonomy): domain Eukaryota; kingdom Metazoa; phylum Chordata; class Amphibia; order Anura; family Myobatrachidae; genus Pseudophryne; species Pseudophryne corroboree. Next base: position 519,501,054 of record NC_086445.1, read on the forward strand.
TACGATCTAAAGTTCAAACTATGCCTCTGGGAGCGGCAGTTGCTGTTACAGCAGTGGATGGAAGTCGAATTCCAGATGGTATAATTACTCATCGAACCGTATGTCTCAAGATGAAAGTAGGTGTGCTCCATTCCGAATATATTTCCTTCTTCGTGATTCCCAAAGCCTCTCATGATGTGATACTTGGATTACCTTGGCTACAGAAACATAATCCACAATTTAATTGGCAAACCATGGAAGTTTTTTCGTGGGGTAAATCCTGTATCAAGGACTGTTTAGCTTCAATTATACCTCTCCGGTCAGTTAGTCTTCCCGACTTACCCTCAGTCTATCAATCCTTTGTGGATGTTTTCAGTAAACAAGCAGCAGACTCCTTACCCCCTCATCGCGAATGGGACTGCCCAATAGTTTTGGTACTGGGCAAAACACCTCCTAGGGGGCTAATTTATCCGCTATCCATCCCAGAGACTCAAGCTATGTCTGATTATATACAAGAGAATTTAACCAAAGGATTTATCAGACCATCTTCTTCACTTGCAGGAGCCGGATTCTTCTTCGTTAAGAAGAAAGATGGTGGGTTACGACCATGCATAGATTACCGTGGACTTAATGAGATCACTGTGAAAAACAAGTACCCATTACCATTAATTCCAGAATTATTTGACCGGGTAAAGGGAGCTACTGTGTTTACAAAATTAGATCTTCGATGGGCCTACAACTTAATCCGCATCCGTGCAGGGGACGAATGGAAGACTGCCTTTAATACCCGGGATGGGCATTACGAATACATTGTAATGCCTTTTGGTCTTTGTAATGCGCCTGCAGTTTTCCAAAGCTATGTGAATGAACTTTTTTGTGATCTTCTCTACAAGTGTCTAGTAGTGTACTTGAATGATATCTTAATATTCTCCAAGGATCTGAAGTCTCACCGTCACCAAGTTAAAGAGGTACTGACACGTCTGAGGAAAAATCCACTATATTATAAGTTGGAGAAGTGTACTTTTGAAGTATCCTCCATACCGTTCCTTGGTTACATAATTTCCGGATCAGAGCTATGTATGGATCCTGTAAAGGTACAAGCTATCCGAGACTGGTCCACTCCTACAACTCTCAAGGGGATTCAGCGATTCCTTGGCTTTGCTAATTTCTATAGGAGATTCATTAAGAATTACTCTACGTTGGCCGCTCCCATCACAGCCTTGACTCGCAAGTGAGCAAATCCTTTGAACTGGTCCTCTGAAGCAATCAAAGCCTTCTCTGATTTAAAACAAGCCTTTGTGTCAGCCCCCATTCTTCGACAGCCAGATTTGAACCATCCCTTTCTACTGGAGGTGGACGCATCTACGGAAGCAGTAGGAGCTGTGTTGTCACAAGTCTTTGAAGATAAAAAAGTTCATCCCTGCCGATATTTCTCCCGTAAGTTCCTACCGGCTGAACGTAATTATGCAATTGGGGAGCAGGAATTACTTGCCATCAAGTTGGCATTTGAGGAGTGGAGATACCTTCTAGAGGGAGCACAACATCGCATTACAGTATATACCGATCATAAGAATCTTCTATATCTGCAGTCAGCTCAGTGTTTGAATCCACGACAAGCTCGATGGGCGCTTTTCTTCACACAATTTAATTTCAAGCTCACCTATCGTCCAGGGTCTCAGAACAAAAAGGCAGATGCCCTTTCTCGGTCCTTCACTTCTTCTGAATTAAATGATGCTACCACGAATCAAGCCATTGTGGGTCCTACGTACTTTTTAATGACTCGAACCTCTCCGGTTCCTCCGCCTGGCAAAACCTTTGTCGCCACAAATCTTCAAAAACGACTGCTTACTTGGGCTCACTCTTCATCCTTCATGGGTCATCCTGGGGTTCTAAAGACTCTCAAATTAATTCAACAGTCTTACTGGTGGCCACGTCTTAAAGTCGATGTTCAAGAGTTTATAGCAGCATGTCCTAAATGTGCCCAACATAAGAGTCCAAGGGGTTCTCTGCCAGGTTTGTTACATCCATTATCTATACCCAAACAACCGTGGACTCATATCTCAATGAATTTCGTGACCGATTTACCTCCATCAAAAGGGCGGAATACCATTTGGGTGATAGTAGATCGATTTTCGAAAATGGCGCATTTCATTCCATTAACTGGATTACCATCAGCCCCTTCACTAGCCAGATTGTTCATTTCTGAGATCATCAAGTTGCATGGCCTTCCTCGAGAGATCATCTCTGATCGGGGAACACAGTTTGTAGCCAAGTTTTGGAGGTCGCTTTGTTCATCTTTAAACATTAAGTTGAATTTTTCTTCGGCATATCATCCTAAGACAGATGGACAAACTGAGAGAGAAAATCAAGATCTGGAAACCTTTCTCCGGCTATCCATATAGTCCTCACAGGATGATTGGGTTGACTACCTTCCATTGGCAGAATTCGCTCATAATAATCTCTTTAATTCGTCTTCAGAAGCTACGCTATTTTATACTAACTTTGGTTTTCATCCTCGTGTGCCAGAGTTCCATCCGTTGCCAGCCCTAGAGGTTCCAGCAGCAGATCAAGAGCTTCAACGTTTATCTAGAATCTGGAGTTGTGTGCGCAAGTCGTTGGTCAAATCTTCTGCTCGTTATAAATCTTTTGCAGATAGAAAACATAAGGCTGTACCAAACTACAAGGTAGGAGACCAAGGTTGGATTTCTACTCGCAATCTTAAGTTCAAAGTTCCTTCTAAGAAATTTGCTCCCAAGTTTATTGGCCCATTTCCCATTGTAAAGGTACTCAATCCTGTGTCATACAAAGTCAAGTTGCCACCGTCTTTGAAAATTCCTAACGTCTTTCATACATCGTTATTGAAACCTTTGATTCTCAATAAGTTTCGTACTACCCTGTCCAAACCTCCTAAAGTTCACTCTTTGCAGGATGAGGAATTTGAGGTTAAGGAGATTGTGGACTTACGTCGCCGATATGGATGTTTGCAGTTTTTGGTCGATTGGAAGGGTTATGGTCCAGAGGAGAGGTCCTGGGTTTTTGCCGAAGATGTTCATGCTCCAAGACTGGTACAGAAATTCTATTCCAAGAATCCTGATAAAGCTCAAAGGTGTCCGGAGACCACCCTTAAAGGAGGGGGTACTGTCACGAACCGATCTCTCACCTCTGCGGGTTCTGGGGTTCATCCGTTGCCGGTGCGGTTGCTCGCGGTGCTGTGCAGCCGTGTGGGGATGCGGCGTGATCAGTGGCACAGGTGATGCAGGATCTGGGAGCTGGGAGTGCGGGGACCAAATGGCCAAAGGCACCGCTGTGTGTCTGCAGTATAGGAGGCGGCCATGTTGGAGACCAAATAAGCAATGCAGAGCACTTGTGAAAACACCTGTGGGTAAGTGTAAGGAAATCCTGTGCTTGTGCTGCCTTTAAGTAGGCTGGGATTATGCTACTCTGGGCCAGTGCTTTGTTGTATCTACTCTATGCCCTAGCTCTATGCTCTCTCCGTGCATTCCTGTGTGATTCCCGTGGTCCAGATATCGCCTCCGCTCCCAGAGGTCCGTCTGCAGCCTTCACTGCTAAAGATCCTCCAGCTCCCTGTTGTGCTGTCAGTCAATCACTCTCCCAGTGGCAAACAAGTGGATTCCCAGAGCCTTGCAAGAGGTTACCCTGTCTGCCTGCTTCAACCACACAGACTTTGGAGGATTCTACTAACATCAGCTGTTCGTTTGCTCTGCTCTAAACTTAACCCATTCATCACCATTGTCGTCTGCTGCAGTTTCACAGTGATCTTCAGAACTCGCAAGTAACCCATTTCAGTACTGTATTTTCTGTGTTGCTACAATCAAGGACAATTCTTCACAGCATTTCAGTTAAATCTCTAAACTTCATTACAAATCTCTACAGTTACTTAATTATGTCTGCATTATCCAGTTAACACACGTTACAGTTCAGCATCAAATCTTGTTTCTTTTGGACAATTCATCATTCATTCACAAGCCTGCTTAAAACTCAGTTCTATGAACATTTCCTCAATGTATCTTTAAGATTGTTCCTGCTTATCATTTCTACCACTTTATGCAATACGTCAGTTTAT